>NW_022589704.1:32312057-33041296 GCF_004348235.1 Phoca vitulina | reverse complement strand
TTTTTTTAAGATTTTCTTTTTAGGGATGCCTGGGTGGCTCAGTTGGTTAAGCATCTGCCTTCGGCTCAGGTCATGATCCCAGGGTCCTCGGATCAAGTCTCGCATCAGGCTCCTTGCTCAGTGGGAGCCTGCTTCTCCCTCTACCTCTGCCTACCACTCCCCCAGCTTTGCGCTCTCTCCCTGACAAATGAATAAATACAATCTTAAAAAAAAAAAAAAAAAAAGAGGGGCACCTGGATGGCTCAGTCATTAGGCATCTGCCTTCGGCTCAGGTCATGATCCCAGGGCCCTGGGATCAAGCCCTGCATCAGGCTCCCTGCTCAGCGGGAAGCCTGCTTCTCCCTCTCCCACTCCCCCTGCTTGTGTTCCTTCTCTCGCTTTGTCTCTCTCTGTCAAATAAATAACGTCTTTAAAAATCAATCAATCAATCAATCTAACCATCTAATTAAAATTTTTTTTTTATTTTTAAGTAATCTCTACACCCAACATGGGGGGCTCAAATGCACAACCCTGAGATCAAGAGTTGCATGCTCTACCGACTAAGCCAGCCAGGAGCCCCGCCAGCTCTCTTTTGATTGGCACTTTTTAAGGTGATATATGGACGTTCAACCCAAAAGACTATTTTTCTTTCTGACAAACAATATACCACTTAAGTCAGAGAATATTCAAGAAAAGGGCAGTTTAATTCCAGTGGACCAAATCATTCAATGCAGGATTTTCACATTTTTCTTCACTCAGAGAAGAAATTATACTCACTTCTTTTGGAGTGTGATTATCAGCAATTCTCTGACCTTCAAAGAGAAACCTGAGTGAATTCATTGGAACTCCCTAAAAAGGTAAAAAAAAAAAAAACATATACACACAAATCTTAAAACAGATAGTAGGAACTTTGAGCACAAAAAGCAAACATGAAAGCTTCAAGAGAATACACTGAACATAAAGCTAGATATATCTATCCTATCATAATTACCATTTATTGAGTACCACCTATTTGCTAGGCCCTCCCTTATATCAAGTATTTCACATAATCATGTTCACTGCAACAACCCTGGAAGGTAGGTATTATCACCTTATCTTAAGTTCACAGCTAAGCAATCTAAGGCATGGAGAGGGCATACAAAGCTAGATAGCAATTTAAGGCCCAATCTGTTCCTAAGCTTATACTCTTAACCACTACTCTATCCAGTTTCCTCTAAAATCTGTAAGCTAACATAAAAGATAAAATCTGAAATTGGATGAGCACCCTCACTAGTTTCCAACCATACAAGCAAAATTAGTTTTAAACAGATTAAATCACAGAAATTTGGTAAAGCACAGTAGCTAGCCAGGTGAGCTACAGTAACCTGTGATGACATAGATAACACTGTTAAGTATCAAAAAAGGTATTAAAATATATTTTTCTAATCAGTTACTCAACAAAAACAGCTAAAAGGGAAGAAATGACTCATTTAAAGAGAAACTGCTTCACTAAAAAGAATGAATCAAGAATCATTTCTTTAGTCCAAAAGTACTAGAAAAATTAAAACTATCTTCCAATAAGTATTAACACATAAATATATGAGACCAGGCAAATTTTCCCTTCATTTGATTTTAAATTCTAAGCTTCTATAAAATAATACAATAAGCATAACTGAGAAAAGCAAAATATTTTTTTATTTTAATTATAGGATCTTTTAAAAAACATTATCTTTTGTTGAGGTCAAAAAAGTTTCTATAAAAACCGGTCTGAAACATCAAAATGTAAGAATGATTCAATAAATGGGGCACCTGGGTGGCTCAGTTGGTTAAGCGACTGCCTTCGGCTCAGGTCATGATCCTGGAGTCCCAGGATCGAGTCCCGCATCGGGCTCCCTGCTCAATAGGGAGTCTGCTTCTCCCTCTGACCCTCCCCCCTCTCATGCTCTCTCTCTATCTCATTCTCTCTCTCAAATAAATAAATAAAATCTTTAAAAAATAATAAAAAAAAAAAGAATGATTCAATAAATATTTACTTTATGTACTTTTCAATCTCTCTATTGGGTGTTACATACTTCAGATAAATTAAGTTTCCTATTCCTTGTATATCAGTAAATATAAGAAAAAGATTATCAAGCCTCCGTGAACTAAGTATAAACTTTTTCTAAAGACTGTATACTCTGAACCATAAATAAGAAAGTTGGAAATGATTCTAAATTGATATTTTTAATTGTCTCCCCAAACCTAGCACCTTCAATCTTGGATCAAAGTTTATTCACTTTAGCATTGTGATTTAACTTTTTTACTTTGCATTGTTTTTCCTCAATAATCAATTCCATCATCTATAGATGGGGTGAAAAGACTACTTGTTGTAAGGATTAAATGACAATGCCTCTAAGTATCTAGCAGAGTGCACTTAATATATGTTCCTTCCCTGTGAACATCTCCATTATAGCTCCCAGCAACATTATTAAAATGTGAACTGAGCCCCAATTAATCAGATTTTACTGAGTTTAACAACTAACATCAGAAACAGAGACAGAAATGTTTGTTTTACTTATCCTAACACCTAAGTGATCTCTCTTCTTCTGGCAGAAGTGATTTTTATGTTGGTTACAAATTTAAACTATAAAAAGCAGGTATCTAAAAATAAAACCTGTATTACCTAAGTTAATATCATGTAATATGATTCAATTATTAAAATCTTGGCTGTCTCTTATATATACTAATTTCAATTATATTTTCTATTTTATTAATAATGATTAACACATTCATTGAGCATTTTTAAGCATCATGTTGAGAGCTTTATGTAGGTCATCTGCATGAGGTAGGTACTGTAATGTTCCCATTCTACTAATGGAGAAACAAGGCACATAACTTGTCTAAGATCCCACAGTCAGACAGTGGTAGAGACTGAATTTGAATCCAGGTAGGTTAAAGGTATTATTAGTTACTGATCTAATAATAATCGAGCTCATGAAGGCCAGAATCTGAGGATTTGTATTAATAAATTAATAAGCTTTCTTTATTTTTTTTAAAAAATTCTTTGATGTTGAAAATACAGAATGCAATTAGCAGTAATCTATAGTACTATATATATAAAGATAATAAACTAATAATATTAGTACTTAAATTTAACGTATGGCTTAGCAGTCATGATTAAAAACAAGGGAACTTCACAGTGATCACCAAAAATTACCTGCGTTTATTGTTATATATACTGGTAGGCCATTAAGATAGAAACATTCATATAGCTATCTTTACAACTCTGAGTTACTTTTCAAAACACTTCTGCATACCTTATGAATTCAAATTTTGAAATGGGCCACAATGGGGAAAAAGGCAATTCAACAAGGTATAAGGAGTATTCCCCTTGATCTACTCATGGTGAAAATAATAAAAGATCATTTTTCTTTTGATAACCTTCCTTACAAGAAAAATTAATGACATATAGAGCATTATATTTTATACCATAACATACAAACCTGTCTTTGACAGTATGATTCTTTGAGTTTCTTGAGATGTGTTGTCATTTTCACTTTGAAGTGAATCTCACTGCTATCCTAAGGAGATAAAAGAAAAATAATTATCCCTTTGTGTAAATTATTTGCTTTGCTTGAAACAAATTAATTACACATATACTACAAATAGAAACATAAACCCTGGACTTACACCTCCCCACCAAAATATTTTTGAACATTCCTAACAAGGTTTATTAAAACATCCTAAACATCCTCAAAGTTACTTTATGTCCATTTCAAAAGAAATTTAATAAAACAAACCATCTGTCTTAGACGTTAAAATTAACAGTATAAATAAAAGCATGCATGTCAAAGAATGCATTCCTTCATAATTGCATATCTATTCTATTTTCAAAATAAACACGCCCAAAAGCAACTCAAAACAAAAAGTACCCCCCACAACTAAGTATTGTTGAAGGTGGTCAAACCTACAAGAAAGGCATATACCATAAAATAACAGACAAGAAACTCATGTCTGCCAAAAAGTCACCCCACAGAGTCCAGTTTCTCTATGAGTAAAATGAATAAAAACCTGAGTGAGTCAAACTGATTTATGGGACCACAGATTCTTTTCTTCTACCCAGACATCAAACAATCAGGCAACCGTCAGAAAATAATACTGGTAAAATTTCAAAGCCAATCCTTATGATTACATATCACATTCACAAGTGCATATTAGTGGAGGTTGCATGTTTACAATTCTTGTGACTATAAAGAATAACAAATTCTCTTCCTATGGATAATTTCACGAACAGACAAAATTCCTATAGCATACCTCATGCCATACACTAAAATCATTTCCAGATGAACTAAGGAGCTAGCATTAAAATTTTTTTTTACTATTTTCTCTATTTTAAGAATTTTTTCCCTAACCTTGACATTGGGAAATCTGTATTCTAAAGCAAGATTTTAGCCAAAAGACACAGCAAAAAAGTACACTGATAATTGAAAATGTCACCCCACAGTTAAGAGACACTAGAGAAAATATTCACAACAGATAGACAAGAAAAATCAAGGGGCGCCTGAGTGGCCAGTCGGTTAAGCATCTGCCTTGGCTCGGGTTATGATATCCTGCCCCGCCCCCCCAGTCAGGCTCCCTGCTCAGTGGGGAGCCTGCTTCTCCCTCTCCCTCTGCTTGTGCTCTCTCCCTCTCTTTCTCTCTCTCTCTCGTAAAATAAATAAAATCTTTAAAAAGAAAAGAAAAATCAAAATATAAAGAATTCCTATAAATCAATAATTCTTAAAAAGGTAATTCATGGCATAGGAAATATAGATCAATGGAAGAGAACTGACAGCCCAGAAATAAAGCCACATATATCTACAGTCAATTGATTTTTACAAGGATGCCAACCAACTCAATGGGAAAAGGACAGACTTTCAACCAATAGTCTGGGACAAATGGATAGCCACATGCAAAAGAAAAGTTAGAATCTACCTCAAACCCACACAAAAGTACTCAAAATCATCAAAAACTTAATGTAAAAACTAAAACCATAAAAAATTTTAGAAAAATCTATAGGTGTAAATCTTTGTGACCTGGGATTAGGCAACAGTTTCTTACATATGACTCCAAAAATAACAGCAAGAAAAGAAACAATAAATTGATCAAAATTAAAAACTGTGTACTGTAAGATACCCAAGAAAGTGAAAAGACAACCCAAAGATGGGAGAAAATATCTGCAAACCATCTATAAGGGTCTAATATCCAGAATATATAAAGAATTATTATAACTCAAAAATAAAAATAATAATCCAATTCAAAAATTGACAAAAGATTTGAAAAGACCTTTCTTCAAAGAAGATGTACAAATGGCCAGTAAGAACATAAAAAGATGCTCAACATCTTTTTGGAATAGCATGTGACTCTTGATCTCAGGGTAGGGTTCGAGCCCCATGTTCAGTGGAGAGATTATATACATACATACATAAGCACAATGAGATACCACTTCACACACACCAGGATGACTATAATAAAAAAAGATAGATAACAACTATTGACCAGAACACAGAGAAACTAAATCTTCACACACTGCTCCTGGGAACATAAAATTGTAAAGCCACTACTGGAGACCATTTGGCAGTTCCTCAAAAAGTTAAAGTCTACTATATTAGATCCAGTAATTCCACACCTAGATATATATCCAAGAGAATTGAACACATACATCCACACAAAACTGATATGTGAATGTTCAGAGCAACATTATTCATAATAACCAAACTGAGGAAACAACCCAAATGTCCGTTAACTGATAAATGGATAACAAACTGTGGTATATCCATACAATGAAATATTATTCAGCCATAAAAAAGAATAAAATACTGATGCATGCTACAACTTGGATGAACTTTGAAAACATGCTAAATGAAAGAAACCAGACACGAAAGACCACATATCATGATTCCATTTATATGAAATGTCCAGAATAGGCAAATCCACAAACACAGAAAATAGATTAATGGTTGCTAGAGGCTGGTGGGAGAAAGGAGGATAGGGAGTACAGCTCATGAATACAGCATGTCTTTTTGGGATGATGAAAATGTTCTGGAACTAAATAGTGGTAATGGTTGTATAACATATTCTTATGAACATACAAAAGTCACTGAATCATACACTTTAAAACGGTGATTTTTGGGGTGCCTGGCTGGCTCAGTCAGGAGAGCGTGCAACTCTTGATCTCAAGGTTGTAAGTTCAAGCCCCATGTTGGGTGTAAAGATTACTTAAAATAATAAAGGAACTTAGGGGGCACCTGAGTGGCTCAGTAGGTTGGGTGTCCCACTCTTGATTTCAGCTCAGGTCATGATCTCAGGGTCCTCGGATTGAGCCCTGTATTGGGCTTCCTGGTCAGCAGGGAGTCTGCTTGTTTGCCCGCCCCCCTGTTCACACACGTGCACTCCCTCTCTCTCAAATAAATCTTTTCAAAAACATAAAAATAAACTCGGTGGGGAGGGGTGGGAGGATGGGTTAGCCTGGTGATGGGTATTAAAGAGGGCACATTCTGCACGGAGCACTGGGTGTTATACGCAAACAATGAATCATGGAACAGTACATCAAAAACTAATGATGTAATGTATGGTGATTAACATAACATAATAATAAAAATAAATAAATAAATAAAAATAAACTCGGGGCACCTGGGTGGCTCGGTTGGTTAAGTGTCTGACTCTTGATTTCAGCTCAGGTCATGATCTCAGGGTCCTGGGATCTAGCCCTGCATAAGGCTCAGTGCAGAGTCTGTTTGTCCCTCTCCCTCTGCTCCACCCCCCAACCCACTCTACCTCCCTCCCCCCTCGATCTCTCTCTTTCTTTCTCAAATAAATAATGAAACCTTAAAAAAAAAAAAAATGCACTCTTTAATAAATAAAATGGTGATTTTTATCATATGTGAATTAGACATTAATTTAAAATTTTCAAAATAAGGGTGCCTGGGTAGCCCGGTTGGTTAAGCATCTGCCTTTGGCTCAGGTCATGATCTTGGAGTCCTAGGACTGAGTCCCACATGGGGCTCCCTGCTCAGCGGGGAGCCTGCTTCCCCCTCTCCCTTTGCTGGCTCCCGCTGCTGTGTTCTCTGTCAAATAGATAAATAAAATCTCTAAAAAAAAAAAAATCTTAAAAAATAAAATTTTCAAAATAAGATAATCATAGAAAATGGGAAAAGCATATGAACAAAGAATCTAAACTTAGTAGGTCAGTAGTAGCCTAATGCTACATCACAATGCCTACTTCACTCACTTCATCTCATCACATATGCATTTTATCATCTCACATCATCACAAGGATGAGTACAGTATAGTAAGATACTTTGAGAGCACATTCATGTGACTTCTATTACAGTATATAGTTATAATTGTTCTATTTTATTATTAGCTATTATTGCTAATGTCTTACTGAGCCTAATTTACAAATTAAACTTTACCAGAGGTATATATGTATAGGAAAAAACACAGTATTTATAGGGGTTCAGTACGATCCACAGTTTCAAGTATCCAGTGGGGGTCTTGGAACATATCCCTGCAGATAAGAAGAGACTACTATATGAAGATTCATTCCTCTAACAATTTTCAACTAACCTTATTATCAGTTAGTATCTCAAAAAAGGCCAATAAAGATACAGTCTGAGAAAAAGAGGCGCCAGGAAAGAGAAAGGGGTCAGGAAAGGGGCTGAAAGGCCCTTTGATTTTAGTATTTACTGTATTTGCCACTGAAGATGCTAACCAAAAAAAAAATGTTTTTATTTAGAGAAATTAAGATAATGTAAATCTGCCTAGTAGATCAATAAAACAGTATCAGCCTCTTCTACCTCCAGCAACAGATGCACATATAGTAAATGAAAATGCCATTTTTATTTTATTTTAAAGATTTTATTTAATTTATTTGAGAGAGAGAAAGCACGTGAGTGTGCGTGTTCGCAGGAGGGGGAGGGTGCAGAGGAAGAGGGACAAGCAGTCTTCCCACTGAGGGAGGGCCCAACACTGGCCCGATCCCAGGACCCCAAGATCGTGACCAGAGCTGAAGTCAGAGGCTTAAATGGCTGAGCCACCCAGGTGCCCCCAAAATGCCATTTTTAAATAATTTGCCTTATTTAAATCATTTTTCCAGTGTCAGAAATTACTCACACTTTAGAGAGTTAAAGGAGAAAAATAATGAAACTCACCTGTCCAATGACTTTGAGTTTAATGTATTCTCCTTCCTTCTTATCCCCCAAGTCCTCAGTTGAAGGTTTTGCCTCCTGAAAGAAACGTACATTTAAAAAGTTCCTATATGCTATTTTACTTACTTACTTAATGAGTACCCATCATTCTGAGTACAAAATCTGCACTTGAGAATATTAAAAGCGTTTATTTTCTCTGCCACGCCAATTAAGCAAAAAAAGTCCTAAGTCAATTACTGTTTCAAACACCAACGCGCTAGAAATCAAAAAAGAGATCTCTTTTATTATAATATCCTACAGTAATGGTTCTAAAACTGCGCCATGCATAGGAATCACCTGAAGGACTTTTTAAATGCCTGCTGGGCCCCACGCCCAGCTTTTTATTCAGTAGGTCTGGGCTAGGGCTGTAATTTGCATTTCTAATAAGTTACCAATTGGTGCTAATGCAGCTGGGTAGAGGAACAACCTAGAAACCACTACCCTACAGTCAACTCCTATTAGTTAGAAGTAGCTTGTTCTCCATTAATCCTTAAACATTCTGAATTCATGATTCTCTTCTCACAGCCTATCAGGAGAAGTTATCTACTCCAATTGCAAAACTGTACCCAGAAACATAAATTAACCATATAACCATAAGCAAAGTCTATTTGGGAAGGAAAATTAAAGAGTATATTAGCCTAATGTACTCTAGAGTCAAATCAGCTTTATATCATCTACTTATTTTAGACTATCTGAAGCAGTCTATCCAATTTTAAAAGAGTAGGTTTGGCTGAAAAAACTTAGGGGAATAAGTGGAGTAAGTAAAGTACAGCGTAGGTAGGGAAAGGAAAGAGGAGACAAAATTCGAAGAGAGAAAAGAGGGTTATAAAATAATTTCAAATGAAAGGATACTGAAATGAAAATGAAGTTAAAAGAATTAGTTAAAACAATTTCATCATGAAATATCTAAGAAAAGCAAGCCATTTTACTAAAGGAAGTAGCTTGGAAAATTTCACTCAATAACGTGTTAAAAATAGCTTTCCTGTGTACCTTACCTTAATCTGGCCACCAAATTAGCCATGTTTAAATATATACTCTTTTGTAAAACATGTAACAATTTCTGTTAATCCACACTTTTTAAGAATATAACCAACTATGTTGTATTTTACCAGTAAAATAACAGGGCCATTACTACCTGCGTATCTCGTGCCAGTAACTTAAAATTAAAATTCTTCAACATTCAAAAAAAATTTTTTTTTTTTTTTAAAGATTTTTATTTATTCATTTGCGAGAGAGACGGAGAGAGAACAAGCAGAGGGAGAGGCAGAGGGAGAGGGAGAAGCAGGCTCCCTGCTGAGCAAGGAGCCCGATGCGGGACTCGATCCCAGGACCCTGGGATCATGACCTGAGCCGAAGGCAGACGCTTAACCATCTGAGCCACCCAGGCGCCCAAAATTTAACAGAACATATTAAACTACAAGTAGCTTTTAACTTTAAGATACAGGATAGAGGGGCGCCTGGGTGGCTCAGTCGTTGAGCGTCTGCCTTCAGCTCAGGTCATGATCCTGGGGTCCTGGGATTGAGCCCCGCATCACATCGGGCTCCCTGCTCAGCGGGAAGCCTGCTTCTCCCTCTCCCACTCCCCCTGCTTGTGTTCCCTCTCTCACTAGGTCTCTCACTGTCAAATAAAATCTTTAAAAAAAAAAAAAAAAAAAGATACAGGATAGAGTCCACTGTAATGCTTAGACAACAGAATTGACTTCGTTAGTGTAAATCCTTGCCTGTTCTTCATTCTGCAGTACTTTCAACATTTGCTGACTACTGCATATTACGGCAGCAGACAAAATGCACCTTCTTTAGTGAGACAGTATTTCACCTGAAAACTAGAAGACTGTCTTTAAATATAGTCTCACCACCACATTTCTATGAATTTATATTCATAGTAAACAGTTGCTTCTTCCTTTAAGTATCTAGAAAGGATAAGGACAGTTTATTCCATGCAGTGAAGAGCAATAAAGAGCAATGAAACCCTGAGTTCTCTTTTACTGCAAGGAAAAGGGGTGTTAGGAAGCGGTTGTTTGAATTAACACAAAGGAGGAGAACCCTCCACCCCACGCCCAGCAGCAATTCATCAGCACAATGGGAGTGATTTTGCTCCAGTTTCTTAGCTAAGATAGCTATAGAAGCTACTCAAGGACAAAAGAGTTCTTTCCTCTCCTCCAATCAGTTCTTTCCTCTCCTCCAATCCCTCGTCCACACTGCTTTTCTAAAGCACAGCTTCTCTGATTGGATAACTACTCTATCAAAAAGCATTAGTAGCTCCCAGTACTCTAAGGCCTAGAACCAAACTCCACAGCACCTAATTCAGTTCCTCCCTTACCAAACTCAATTCTCATTTTTCCCTCACCACTTTCTTTACAAACCTGAGGACTCGGTTAAGTTGGACTATTTGCTGTTCCCCAAATAAGGCTATCAGCATTCTTCCACCTTCAGCCCTTTGTGGTTCCTGTTTCCTTTATCTAGAATATATATCCTCCCTCAACCACTCCTGAAATCACCTCACAGAAATCCATCCCACACATCATTTGAAGTCTAGTATTAAAAAAAAAAACTCTTCCAGGAACCACAGCACCCCCTAATCTTCCAACTGGGACTAATATTTTCCTTTCATGCTTGTATTTGCAATTTATTCATATCTTTCACGGCATTTATTTTCCAATTTTAAAATACTCCCTCCTCAACCATCTTCTCTAGTAGTCCTCATCTTTTTCTTCAAACTTCTTACAAGAGTACTCAGCATTAACTGTCTCCACTTTCACTATAATCTGGTTTATACATTAGCATTTCACTTGACACTGCTCTCACCAAGGTTACCAGTTACAAGGTAACCAGACTCCTTATTGCTAAATCCATCAGACAGTTTCAAATCTCATTTTTAACTCTAACACAATAGACAGTGATGCCCTCTTCCTTGGATACTCTCTACCTTTGGCCTCCAAGTTTCCACTCTCCTCTCATCTTGACTAATTCTTTAAATACTGGGGCTCCTCTGGATTCCACGTTTTCAATCCTCTGCTTTGTCTCCTTCAGTGACCCATGATTCCAACCACTTTTCAGATACTAATGACTCACAGTCATCCTCTCCAACCAGACAACTTTTCTGAGTTTTACACTCATTTATCCAAGTGCTTGACCATCTCCACTTGGGATGTCCCATGGGTACCTGAATATAAGTATCTAAAACTGAATGCATTATCTCTAACTCCTCTGTTAGATTTAACTTCTCCTTCCTGAAAACCACAATAAAAAAAGAAAAACAATTCCTCCTGGATTCCCAATTACAATAAATGGTCACCATACACTCAACTGCCCAAAACAGAAACTCAGGTGTCATCTTTGGCTAGTCTTCCTCTCTTAAATCTCACACTTAATCATTCATCATTCTGACAATGTTATCTCTTGGTGGCTCTCAAGTTTATTCTTCTCTCCATTCCACTGCCTTCTTTCAAGACTCATTGTTGTGCATGAATATTACTGCAACAGATGCCCCCAGTCTTCCTCCCTTCAATTCTCCAAACTACCACCAGAGCCATCTCTTTAAAATGCAATCTGATTTGCCCAGAATCTTCAGACAGAATCTTAAGTTCAAATTCCTTAGCTGACATTCACGGATCCTTCATGTACTAGTCCCTACCTAGCAATCCAGCCTTATTCTCCTACCTCTCTTCCTAATAATATCCTTTGCTCCAGTCATATTGATCTACAATTCCTTACACATGGCACCCTCTACCCTATCTCCACCATCTCTGTACATGTTAATCACCTCTGCTTAGAATGCCCTTTCTTACCTTCTTTCCCTTTCAATACCACTCAAGCATCACTTCCTACAAAATGATTTCTCTAATCACCCTCTTAAACATTCCCATAATGCTTACTTTTATCTATTAATCTTACTTTTATCTACTAATGCTTACTTTTATCTATAATAACCACATATTTGCATTTCTGTATCTTCTACCAGATTGAGTTCCTCACTGGCATACTTCATTGTTTTTCTAATCAAGCACAATGACCAGTACTTTGAATATATTCAATATGCTTGTTAAATAAATTAATGTTTTCTATGACAGTTTTGTCTTGACTTCCCTACAAGTTTACAAGGAGAGAACCCAAGTTTTTTCATCTTTATCATCTCTGTAATGCCAGGCAAATACTAGGCAATTATTTAAAGCTTGTTGAATAAAATTAACATTATTTTCTGTATCATACCACAAAATCTTAATAATGCTTCATACTTCTACTATACACAATAGTTAGTCCAGATAAAAATCCTTTCAGTTTTTTTATATTCACAGTTGGAAATAAAAGATAATTCACTTCAACTGCGTAAGAACATGTGAACAACTAGGATATGAAATTTCCAAAACTAAGCTGCCAGTTTCCCTAGTCACTACATTTTGGTGATCTCTTCCCAACTCTGAAGCACTACGGCAATGTCATCTGTATCACTTGTTTAACAGCCTCATGCTTGCCTAATGCAGTCATCCAACTTTTCATGTACCTTCTTTTTTTTTTTTTTGACAAACTAGTCTGAAAAATGAGAAGATCTTGGACAAAAAAGGCCAAAGACTGTCTCCAGTGATCTCAGTGTCTTTTTTATGTCTTCTTTCCTTCTCTCCCCCGTAAAAAAACAGCTAATACAGAATAGTATGGAACACTAGTTACAAAACAGTGAAAGCATTCATTAAGCACTGGGTCTGGGGACACTAGGTCACCAGAGAAAACAGAATCCCAGAGAGGGCTGGTTGATTTGGCTGCAAAGGATACATAGCCCTAGAACAGAAGAAACTGGTAATGGAAACAAAAGTAAATATATGTATGAGATCAAAGAGAGGAACCAGAAACCTCTAAATTTTCAGGTCTGTGTCATCCAGAGCCTGAATCATGGTAAATGGAATGGTAAAGGAATTTACCAGGCACGAGGCACTATCAACTCTTCCTTCCAAGACATAGAAGGAACAGCCTGAAAATAGAAGATGGCTGGATTTGGAAAGAGAACTAAGCTGGAAAGAACAAAAAACCCAACAAATGTACAAAATTCATGAGAAAAATTTTACTGTGCCATTTCAAAGTCAAAAGAACAAGAACTCTGCTTAGAAGTATTGGCAATCGAAAGAAGGAAGAAAAGAAAGAGAGAGAGAAAGAAAAAGAAAGAAACAAAGAAAAAGAAAGAAAGGGAAGGAAAGAAAGAGAAAAGAAAAAAGCAGCATTGGCAATCAGTATGCTGACAATTTAATCACATGAAGGGAGCATCACACTTAACTACCTCCAATTTGTCAATGACCCAAGCTGTACAAGAATTGTTCATTCTTGGGGGGTAGGGGGAAGAGGCAGGAATCCTGGGGAAATATATATTTACTCTTATTTGATGACATTAACAAATCTTCATTTTTTAAGGTGTGATAACAGTATTGTTAAACAGTATTTTTACTGTTTTTTTACAGTATTTTTAAATGTGTAACAGCATTGTTAAAACAAAAAGTTCTTCTGTTTTAGAGATACATACTGAAACATTTACAGATGAAATGATATAATGTCTGCCATTGCCTTCAAAATATGAGTGGATTGGAGCAGTGTAGATGAAATAAAATAGGCCAGACGATCAGTATATGGGTACAATTACAAACACACATTAAAGTTTTCCATAAAACCTTTCATAGAAAATGCATTCACTCAAAATTTCAAAAAAATCTCTTAACCATAGGTCTGACTAAAATACTTCAGCTTATTTCATTTTATTTCCTAATGAAAAAAGTTCAACATGGGTAAGTAGGATAATTCTAATACTTACATCCATTATTAAAATATACAAAACCCGGGGCGCCTGGGTGGGCTCAGCCGGTTAAGCCTCTGCCTTCGGCTCAGGCTCAGGTCATGATCCCGGGATCCTGGGATCAAGCCCGGAACTGGGCTCCCCGCTCAGCCAGGGTACTGGGATCAAGGCCCACATCAGGCTCCCTGCTCAGCAAGGAGCCTGCTTCTCCCTCCCCCTCTGCCTCTCTCTCAAATAAATAAAATCTTTAAAAATATATATACAAAACCCAAATTACAGTAACATCATCTCCCTCCTATTTCAAAGTATTTACCACAAGTCTAAAACACAAAAATACACACACACTTTCAGTTTCATGCTGCGTATGTTCAAACTTAAGAACAGTACTGGAGATGTGGAATGGAACCAACCAGACTTAGCCCCATAACTTCAAGGTTTAAGTCAAGCTGTCCAGACACCGGATCTTCTGCAAATTTACATTCAACCCTAGAATTGTGGTTAAACACTAGATATACAACTTCTCAGGAACTAAAAATTATAATTGAAAAACCGCACTGGTTGTGTAAAACTACTCTCTGAGCCTAGACTATGGACCTAAGCAAAGCCTGAACAAACTGGCTTGACTGTATACAGAAGTCCCAGCAAACAGGTTTAGAGGTATGGCAGACATTGTTAATTAACTATTCAACATCCTTTCCCCCCTTTTTCCTTACAAAGAGAAGCCTAGATTTGCCCAGCTAAAAAATACAAGCATTTCTCAGCTTCTCTTATGGCCATGTGACATAGTGCCGGCCAATGAGATAAAAGGTGAAAGACTTTTTGTTGGCACATACTTTTCCCCTTTGCTCCATCCCTTTCTCCAGCCTGGAACAAAGGCACAAAGTAACCTCTTTGTGCCCACAGGAGACAGGCATGAGAGTGAAGACATCTGTTATGGATGGGGGAAAAAGGAGTATGAAGGCATTGTGGGGCTGCCTTAATAGACCTGAACTATTTTCTAGACTTCTTGTTCCATGAGAAAAATAAACTGGTTTTCTGTTATTCAGCCCGAAAGAAATCCAAGCAGACACAGAAGGTGCTGTAAATAAGTATCATTTACTTTATATTAAAAACAGAACCTAGAAAACTACCTCAAATGCATCAAAAGCAGAATGGGTAAGTAAATTGTGGTACAGTCATACAGTGGAATGCAATTTAGCAATGCAATTTAACAACATACAACTACACACAATATGGACAAATCTCCAAACAATGCTGAGCAAAATAAGTCATATACAGAAGTACACACCATATGACTCCCATTTATGTAACGCTGTAACATATAAAAACAGGCAAACTAATCTAGTAGTCAGGGCAATGGTTCTTAATCTGAGTACTGGCTGCATGGATGTGTTCAGTTTGTGAAAATTCAGCAAACTGTACATTTATGTGCCTTTTTGATATATATATTAATCTTTGGTAAAACTGTGAAAAATAACTGGGCCTAGATATTGAGAACAGAGTCCAGCAAACAGAACTCCACTTTTCCTTCAGATTCTCATTAGCTCAGTAAAGGCAATCGAATGCAAAAATAATGGTCAAAATAAAAAAGTGTAACAAATATAATGTAATAAACTGAAGTTATGTTGCAGGAATATCCACAATTTAAACTAGTAAGGGAGTGCCTGGCTGGCTGAGTAAGAAGAGCATGCAACTCTTGATCTTGAGGTCATGAGTTCAAGTACCACACTGGGTGTAGAGATTACTTAAAATAAATTAATTGGGGGGGGGCTGGGTGGCTCGGTCATTAAGCGTCTGCCTTCGGCTCAGGTCATGATCCCAGATTCCTGGGACTGAGCCCCGCATCAGGCTCCCTGCTCAGCAGGAAGCCTGCTTCTCCTTCCCTCACTCCCCCTGCTTGTGTTCCTTCTCTGGCTGTCTCTGGCTGTCAAATAAATAAATAAAATCTTTTAAAATAAATTAATTTTCTTAAAAAATTTAACTGTAGGGGCGCCTGGGTGGCTCAGTCGTTAAGTGTCTGCCTTCAGCTCAGGTCATGGTCCCGGGGTCCTGGGATGGAGCCCCGCATCGGGCTCCCTGCTTGTCGGGAAGCCTGCTTCTCCCTCTCTCACTTCCCCTGTTTGTGTTCCCTCTCTCGCTGTCTCTGTCAAATAAATAAATAAAATCTTGGGGCGCCTGGGTGGCTCAGTCGTTAAGCGTCTGCCTTCGGCTCAGGTCATGATCCCAGGGTCCTGGGATCGAGCCCCGCATCAGGCTCTCTGCTCCACGGGAGGCCTGCTTCTCCCTCTCCCACTCCCCCTGCTTGTGTTCCCTCTCTCGCTGTGTCTTTCTCTGTCGAATAAATAAATAAAATCTTTAAATAAATAAATAAATAAATAAAATCTTTAAAAAAAAAAATTTAACTGTAAAAGTAAGATGCTCAGTAACAGGATGTGTGAACGTACCCACATGACTTTTTTTAAAGAAGCAGAGTATCAGAAAACGACCTCCCAAAAATCACTTTACAGAAAATTCTAAAGTGGGATACTAAATCTATCTTAGAGAAAATTATCCATAACAATCCCAATGCCCTAGAAGAAGCAAATGACCTGATCTTAGAGATAAAGTTACCAGATCTACTGCTAATAGAAATAAAGATCAAGAAGGAATGTAGGGGCGCCTGGGTGGCTCAGTCATTAAGCATCTGCCTTCGGCTCAGGTCATGATCCCAGGGTCCTGGGATTGAGCCCCGCATCGGGCTCCCTGCTCCACGGGAAGCCTGCTTCTCCCTCTCCCACTTCCCCTGCTTGTGTTCCTTCTCTCACTGTCTCTCTCTCTGTCAAATGAATAAATAAAATCTTTAAAAAAAAGGACTGTAAAGGGGCGCCTGGGTGGCTCAGCTGGTTAACCATCTGCCTTGGGCTCAGGTCAGGATCCCAGGGTCCTGGGATGGGGCCCCACGTCAGGCTCCCAGCTCAGTGGGGAGCCTGCTTCTCCCTCTCCCGGCTGTCTGTGCTCTCTCTCTCGCTCTCTCTCTCAAAAAAATAAATAAAATCTTAAAAAAAATTAAAAGGAATGTAAAAACATCATGAAAACTACTCCATGACAACCAACCCTTCCTCAATAGCGAAGAAACATCATGGAGGCTGAAAGAGGAGGAGGAAGATACCAGCTGCTTCAAGTTTTTGAGGCAGCTTTCCAATTCTAGGGCCTAGAATGGTGCTTAGTACATATTGCCATTCAATAAATACATGTTAAGTGAATGAATCTGACCACTCATTCCTTCAAAAACTTACTATCTTGTCACTGTGCTGGACACTTTAGGAAAAAAGAATGAATAAAGCCTGATTCCTGACCCTCAAAAGCAGTCTAATGGAGAAAGACACTTAAGTACATAATTGTAACACTATATATACAAGCTGTAATAGAGACATTTTCAGCTTTGCTGGCAGTATCCTAACCAATGAGGTTTATTCCAGGCGAGATTATGGCTAATATAATAGAGACCTTCTAACTGCTAAGGGGGCTAACAGGTATGAAGACATATTTGACAACTGCTTTACAGTTCTGAATTTGAACTATTCAACTAACCTTCATGAGTACTCTAACCATAACAATCATACTCGGTTTTCAAAATACTATTAAATATTGTTTTGGTGACATTTGCAATGTTTTATTATAACCTGTATGTCTGCAACATGCACTAGCAGCACCTCATATACCTATCAGAGAGAAGAGAGACTGTATCCTCTCCTAGGGCACAGAATGCTTACTGTATGTATCACTAACTACATGCTCAAGTCATAGCTACAGTTTACCAATCTTATTATGTGATATAAATAGTAGCATAATTATGAATTTTAATATATATCCAATTCATCATATTCTCCTGCTATCTCAAGCTAACAGTAATATCAGTAAACATCAACAATAAGGAAGATATAAAGAATATTGCAGGGAATAATGCTATCCTGACAGAAGAAATACCATTAATGTGGTAGATTAAAGATAACCATAAATTCTTTGTTACTGTTCCCATTGAGAAATGAAATCTAAATGCCTTTCCCTTGTTGACTATAGTTAATAATACTGTACTGCATATTTGAAAATTGCTAAGAGGTTAGATCTTAAGTTCTCATTACAAGAAAAAAAATTGTAACTGTGTGGTGATGGTTGTTAAATAGACATATTGGGGTGATCAGTTCACAATACACACACAAATATCAAATCATTATGCTGTACATCTGAAGCTAACATGTTATATGTCAATTACCTCCCCAAAATAAATAAATAAATGCCTTTCCCTTGAATTTGGGCTGGTCTTAGTGATCTGCCTGACCAACAGAATGCAGAGGTGACTTCCAAGGCGAGGTCCTAAGGAAGCTTGAGGTTTCCACTTAGGGTTCTCTGGGAACATTCACACTCTTGTGAGCCCTGAGCCACCACAGATCAATACCCTGGAGTCCCTATACTGCACAAAACACATGGCCTCAGAGAGGCCTTGTGACTTTATGAAGAGCCCATCCATTCCAACCCCCAACCATATAATCCCAGCTGAGGCCCCACACACCAAAAAGCAGTGGTAAGTCCAGCCCACAGAGCCCTGCCCAAATTGCAGATATATGAGCAAAATATAAAACTGCTGATTTAAGCCACTAAGTTTTGAGGTAGTTTGTAAGGTACCAACAGATAACCAGAATTACACAATGCTTCCAAATCCTTGACTAAAAGGAAAATAAAAGAAAATCATTTAGACTCTCTCTGAAGTGGGAGTGGGGAGAGTGAACCTGCTCACAACAGATTCAGTTAGCATTTCAAGTAAATCAGTCATCCAATTATTACAAATTAACAGACCTGAATTAAACAGCTGAAGTTCATGCTCCCTTTGATGACTTGGGCATGGGGGAGAAGGGGGGTGGAACACTATAAACCTGAATACAGGGAAGAAGGAAGGGAAAATATTTGTTCAAATTACCCATACCCATTTTGACAGTAAGCTTCTGGTTCTATATAAGTGCTTAGATTTGCTGCAAGGTGAGACCAGGCTAAAGGAGAGCACCCAATGAGATCTATTATTGGTTAAAGGCCAGTCTTTATCCTTTCTGAAGGGTCATGTACCTCTGATGAAAGCTATGGGCCCTTTCTCTCTAAAAGAAAAAATACACGTGTACAAATACTCACAAAACACCATACAATTTCAATGGATTTTCGGCCCTTAGGGTCCATGAATTTTGGGTTTAGAACCTGTTCTAGAGGATTATTCAGTAATGGTTCACAAATCCACTAGATAATGCTGGCATTGTTAGAATTATAAGAAAGTATTTCACTCAAATTCACAAAATAATAATTTTTCACTCATCAATGGAGAATCCAGCAATTTAAGTCTTGTTTGATTTTAATGTCCACCTATTTTTTAACCTAAAATTGTTACTCAACTGCAGTATCTTAGCACCAGACAACAAACTTCTGAGAGGTGCCTCAGAAAAGGCATCCTTCTAAAAAGATCTTGGTTGAAGCTAATATTGCCTCTTGGGCTGTGGTTCAGTCTCATGCTGCTGATATTGCACAGTAATAACTTGAGATTCTTACTCTTGCTCATAAGCCTCTTAAGGGTAAGAGTTCAGCTTCGTACCACTTTAAATCCTTAGCACCCAACACTGATATTGTACTGAGTCTTGATTATTAATAACGATGCTGGTGAAACAGACTAGAGCAACAGTTCTCAAACTTTTTGGTCTCATTACTCTTTTACACTCTTAGAAATTATTTAGAACCCCATAAAGCTTTTGTTAGGTTGGTTATATTTATTGAGGTCTACAGTATCAGACATTGAAACTGAGAAATGTTTTAAGTATTCATTAATTCATTCAAAAATAACAATAAACCCACTATTTATCAGCAGATAACATATTTTTTATTGAAAATGTTTTTGAAAACAAAACTAGCGAGGGACGCCTGGGTGGCTCAGTGGTTGGGCATTTGCCTTCAGCTCAGGTCATGATCCCAGGATTCTGGGATCAAGTCCCACATTGGGCTCCCTGCTCAGTGAGGAGCCTGCTTCTCCTTCTGCTTGCCGCTTCCCCTGCTTGTGCTCACTTGCTCTTTCTCTCTCTCTCTCTCTCTCTCTCTCTGACGAATAAATAAATAAAATCTTAAAAAAAAAAAAAACCTAGCGAGAACAACACTATTTTGCATTTTTGCAAATCTCTTTAATGTCTGGCTTATAAGAGAAAACAGCTGGATTTTTACATCTGTTTCTACATTTCAATCTGTTGTGACATCACAGGTCACGTTAGTGTTTAGAAAACACCAGTGAACATTCATGAAAGGATGACAATGAAAAAGACCAATAATTCCTAGTATTATCATTAAAATAGTTCTGACCTCAAGGACCTTCTAAAAAAGAATCTGAAGAACATCTGACCACCTGTTAGTGTACAAAGTCCGTTATTTCTTCCTTCATGTCTCTCTTAATGACTGGAATTCAAACTGGAGCAATAAATTCTACAATTTAGTTTATAATTCTTTCTGTACATTGCTCTTTCATCAGACTATAGTAAATTTCAACATGCTTCCTAACATCAAAATAAAAGGCTGATGAAACTAAGCATTTACCTCTTCTTTCCTCCCTGGTAACCAAGTAAACAACTATCCAGGGAGATACTTATAATGCCACTTATAATTCCCATACCAATTTAGGAATTAATCTAGACTGTTAGTTAAGAAGATCCATCCAAAACTAATCTAGATTATGATTAAGCTTTAAAAATAAAAATAAAAATATCAGTGTACATTTGCCCAATAGTACAAATCCACAAAAGCCTCACTTGCTCTCACCCAGTGGTACAAAACTGAACCGGGTTAAAAGCCAGGGGAATAACTGTGTTAAATTTAAAAGTTCAAGTACATTATGGAGTTGAATGAAAAACAAATTTTCTAGATAACTATCACTAAACAAGCAAAAGATCCAAAAAGACTTTTAAAAGTCAAAGTCTTCTGAGCAAACAAAACGAAGTCCAGACAAAAACCTTATGAATTAAAAACTAGCTATAAACGCGGTTAACTGAAGAAAAAGGATGAGGAAGAAAAACTTACCAAGCAAAACTGAACACTCCTGATCAAGTGCAAAATCCCAAGTAAAATCTTGATATTAACACTCTGCCATTATAGCTTTCACAGCTTTCTGTGACTATTATGCAACTGCTCTACACACACGCAGTTTTCCTATCCTTTCCCTCAAAAGTATCAGTCAGCTTGAGGTTAAATGCCCAGATGAATGTTTTCTGTTGCTCTGGCAGTTTTGTTCTACTTTGTTTCTTGGTTATTCTGAGCGCTCTCTTACAACTGGAGAGTTGCTGAACCAATCCCGAGTAAGAAATGGGAAAGTACAAGAAAAGAGGCGACAGCTCTGCACCACCACACGGAAAAAGACTCAGCCGAGCAGCGGCGGCCCTGCCCTAGCTGCAATCCGAACAGAAAGCAGAGCTTTTTAGGTTCCCAGCAACACCAGACGTCTCCCGCCCCCACGTCCCCACTCCTGGACTATCTAAACACCGAGACCCAAAAAGTGGAGTCCACCCGCTTTTCAGGGCCAGAGAGTCTCCCGGGCTGGGATTCTCTCCCGTTACATAACTGGGGCCTAGCGCCCTGCTTCTGCAGTCAGTCTCCAGGACAGGGAGACGGACGTGTTCCCCAGGGACCCTCTCAGGGAGGTGGAAGCTAGGCTCTGCACCTGGTCGACCCCGGAAAAAGAAGGGGGAACCACTCGAGGGAGGCCGCAATCAGAGACGCTGGGGCACAGGGGGTGATGAGCAGGCCCGGAGAGGAGCAGGGCGGCTCCCGGAGGCCCGCGGCAGGCCCCGGCGTCTCCGACACTAGTCCACTCCCCTCCCTCTCCGGCCGAGTCCCACCGGCCGCCCCCTCCCCCATTCCGCGCTCCCCTCCCCCGCGTCTCCATCCCGGCCCCAGCCGAGAGGCAGGCGGACCAGCCGAGTAAGGCCTCGGCCACGGCCAAAGCACCGCTCCCAACCCAGTACCTGGTCAGACATGGTGACGGTGGCTTCACCCAGGGTCTCCGCACAGCAGCGGCCTCGGGTAGGCAGAACCTCGCTCCGGGGTTTACAAATCCGTCTATCTTCCCCACAGCACAACACCGCGGCTGGAGGGACTTCCGCTACGCGTTGCGTCACTTCCGCTACGGGTTGGGAGGAGGGATAGGGAAAAGAGGAAAGGCGAGGCGGGAAAACGGGTGGGGGAGCTGCCCGGAGGCGAGAGGGCGCAGGAGCTGCTTTATTGGTGGTCGCTCGAGTGAATTAACAACAGTTTCCTCAGCTCCACCGAGGACTAGACCTTTCGCCTCCGTCCGGAGCCTGTCCTCCAGGGGAAAAGTTCCGCGTCTTAGTGTTTGGAAACATACTAACAGCCGCACTCCTGCCCCTCTGACACCTAGCACGTTTTTGGAAAGCTGAGCTAAGATATTTCTATTGTCTCTTCCTGGCCTTGCTCGTCAACTTCCCCAAGTACACTGGATTGAATACTAGTGCTTTTTACCGTACAGCTAACTTTTGATTAATCGGCCACTCTGCCTAGCACATGACCTTGATTTTTTTTTAAAAAAAGCAAAACAAAACAAAACGATCCCATTGGATACGATCTTGATGGCTACTGATGAAAGAGATTCTTGGGAAAGTTTTAAACCAGTGGGGAGGGGGAGGTAATTCTGACCCTTGAATTAGTTGCTTTAAGTTAAAGAATGATTGTTTATATGACTTCTTTAAAATACAGTGGCCCTGCTAGCATAAGGGTAGAAGATAAGGATTTAGACAAATGAAATAGAATTGAGATTCTGGAAATAATAAACCCTGACACACTGACTAATTTTTTACAAGAATATCAAGACAATTTAATGGTGAAAGAAATTTTTCAACAAATGTTACTGAGACAACTGGATATCCACGTGCAAAACACTGAATTTGGATCACTACCTCACAACATATGAAAAATTAACTTTAATGGACCAAAGGCCTAAATGTAAGTAAGCACCAAAACTATAAAACTCTTAGGAGATGGAGCGCCTAGGTGACTCAGTCAGTTAAGCGAGGGACTCTCGATTTTGCTCAGGTCATGTTCTCAGGGTTGTGACATCAAACCCCATCTTGCCTCTGCGGTCAGCACAGTCCGCTTGAGATTCTCTCTCTCTCTCTCCCTCTGCCCTTCCCACCTGCGCACTCTCTCTAAATAAATAAGTTAATTAAAAAAAAAAAACTCAGGATAAAACATAGGCATGAATCTCCTTGGCCTTTGATTAAGCAATGGATTCTTAGGTATGACACCAAAAACACAAGCAACCAAAGAAAAATAAATAAATTAAACTTCATCAAAATTTAAAACTTCTGTCTTTTGTGTTGAAAAAATCTAAAGAATGAAGAAAATATTTGCAAATAATATATCTGATAAGGATCTAATATTCAGAATACAGAAAGAACTATTACAATTCAATCATAAAAATATAAATAATGCAATTTTTAAATGGGCAAAAGATCTGAATAGGCATTGTTCCTAAGAAAATATGCAAATGGACAAATGGACGTGAAAAACGTTCACCATTATTAGCCATCAGAGAAATGCATATTAAAACTACAGTGAGGGGCACCTGGGTGGCTCAGCCGGTTGAGCTTCCGACTCTTGATTTCAGCTCAGGTCGTGTTCACCAGGTGGTGGGATGAAGCCCCATGTCCGGCTCCCCGCTCAGCAGGCAGTCTGCTTCTCTCTCTCCTCCCCTCCGCCTGCTGGACTGTGCACATGGATGCTGCCTCTCTCTCTCTCTCTCTCTCTCTCTCTCTGAAGTGAATAAATTAAAACACACACACACACAATGAGATACCACTTCATGCCTACTAGAATATCTGTAATCAAAAAGACAGATGACAATAATTGACAAAGATATAGAGAAATTGGAACTTGTATACTGCTAAGTGGAAATATAAAATGCTTTGGACCTTTCCGTGCTACCCAGGGAGAGGTCCCTACAGTGTTGTTTTGCATTCCCATCGTAACTTAAAGGAAAACTTTCACAATGTCCAGAGACATTGATGTCCTGCAAATGAAGGAGGAGGATGTCCTCAAATTCCTTGCAGCAGGAACCCACTTAAGTGGCACCCACCTTGACTTCCAAATGGAACCTACATCTACAAAAGGAAAAGCGATGGTATCTCCATCATAAATCTGAAGAGAATCTGGGAGAAACTTCTGCTGGCAGCTTGTGCCATTGTTGCCATTGAAAAGTCAGCTGATGTCAGGATCATATCATCCAGGAATACTGGCCAGTGAGCTATGCTGAAGTTCGCTGCTGCTACCTGAACCACTCCTATTGCTGGAAGCTTCACTAACCGGATCCAGACAGCCTTCTGGGAGCTGAGACTTACAGTGGCTACTGATCCCAGGGCTGATCACCAGCCTCTCACAGATTCATCTTACGTTAACCTGCCTACCACCGCTCCGTGTAACACAGACTCTCCCCTGCACTATATGGGCCTTGCAACAAGGGAGCTCACTCAGTGGGTCTGCTGTGGTAGATGCTGGCCAGGGAAGTTCTGTGCATGCGTGGCACCATTTCCCATGAACACCCATGGGAGGTCATGCCTGATTTATACTTCTATAGGGTCCTGAAGAGATTGAAAAGGAAGAGCAGGCCACTGCTGAGAAGGCTGTGACCAAGGAGGAATTTCAGCATGAATGGACGGCTCCAGCTCCTAGATTCACTGCTATTCAACCTGAGGTGGCAGACTGGTCTGAAGGCAAGCAGGGGCCCTCGGTGCCTATTCAGCAGTTCCCTCCCGAGGACTGGAGCGCTCAGCCGGCCACTGCAGGGCACCTGGGTGGCTCAGTCTGTTAAGCATCTGCCTTCTGCTCAGGTCATGATCCCAGAGTCCTGGGATTGAACCCCGCATCGGGCTCCCTGCTCAGTGGGGAGCCTGCTTCTTCCTCTCCCTCTGCTGCCCACCCCTGCTTGTGCTCTTTCTGTCTGACAAATAAATAAATAAAATTTAAAAAAGAAAAATTTAGGGGTGCCTGGGTGTCTCAGTCAGTTAAGTGTCTGCCTTCAGCTCAGGTCATGATCTCAGGGTCCTGGAATCGAGCCCCGCATCAGGCTCCTTGCTCCGTGGGAAGCCTGCTTCTCCCTCTCCCACTCCCCCTGCTTGTGTTCCCTCTCGTGCTGTCTCTCTCCCTGTCAAATAAATAAATAAAATCTTTAAAAAAATAAAAATAAAAAATAAATAAAAATTTAAATAAATAAGTAAAAAACATTGACTCACTGAATCATATAGATTTCCTAAATGTTGACACATTTCATTATAAAATTTTAAAAATCATATTATTTTCACAGACTCATCAAAAAATATCGTCAATCATTATTTTTGGACTTATCAGAAAAAAACTTGTATTCATCACTGTCAAATTCACAATGATGAATACAAGTTTTCCAAAATGCTAATTTTTGTGTAAAAGCTCAGATTTTGTCATTGACAACAAATATTGGCAATTGTTTTCTTTGTTAGACTTATTTGTCCATTTTTTTGAGAAATTATCTGCTATATTTCTAAGTCTGAATAATGATTATTGACCTGCCATTTGTTCTATCACTTAAAAACAGTGTTCCTTTTTTTTTTTTAAAGTGGCTAAATCACCTTGTAACTCAATCTTTTGTGTGCTTTTCCTGGAGATAGTCATCTTATGGAGAAGAAATAGCTGTACTTCTTCATTAATAAAATTAGTGTTTTTGTGTCCTACTGCTGCTATAACAAATTTCCACAAACTTAATGGCTTACAACAACACAATTTATCATCTTACAGTTCTGAAGTCAGAAGTCAAGGTGTTGCAGGGCTATGTTCCTTCTGGAGGCTCGAGAGGAGAATTCCTTTTCTTACCTTTTTCAGCTTCAGGAGGCCACCTGCATTTTTTGGTTTGTGGCCCCTTCCTTCATCTCCAAAGCCTGCTGGATCTTTAGCAACTACCTTCCCTCCCCTACACTCTTCCCTCTACCTCTCCTTCTCCTTAGCTTCTGTCTATGGTCACATCTGCTTCTCTGACTCTGACCCTTATATCTCCCTTGTCTAAGAACTCTTGTGATTACATTGAACTATCTAAGTAATCCAGGATAACCACCTCATCTCAAGATCCTTATTCACACCTGCACAATCCTATTTGCCATGGAAGGTAACATATTCAGATTTCCGGGAGTAAGAAGTGGACATCTTGGGGCGTCTGGGTGGTTCAGTCAGTTAAACTTCTGCCTTCGGCTCAGGTCATGATTCCAGGGTCCTGGGATCGAGCCCCACATCGGGCTCCCTGCTCGGCAGGAAGCCTGCTTCTCCCTCTCCCACTCCCCCTGCTTGTGTTCCCTCTCTCGCTGTCTCTCTCTGTCAAATAAATAAATAAAATCTTAAAAAAAAAAAAAAAGAAGTGGACATCTTTAGGGGACCATTGTCCAGCCTACCACAATTAATTTTTTACTGTTTCATCAAGGACATTCTTAGGTGAAGCTAGTTGTTTTTTTTTTTAAGCGCGTCACAGTGAGGAGTACGATGAATGCTAGCAGAGTTGGCATCACTGTCTTGATTCATGCTAAAATGCCAGCAGTTTTATAAACTATGGCTTTGCATTATCAGTGCTAATGTTCACACAGTGAATAAAGCAAATAATATCTAAATATTATTATGAAAATAATTTTGACCTTGCAGGCCTCCTGGAAAGGCCTCAGGTCCTCTGTATCCCACGGACCATATTTTGAGCTAGAGGGAGGGAAGTAAGAGCTTTTCCTGGCCTAGATGAGTGAGAAGAGGAAAAGAGGCAAGCATGACAAATTCTGTATGGTAGAACCATGGTTTGGGAGGGAGGAGCTAGAAAGAAAACACCAGAAAGGAAAGTAAGGGACCATTCACAGAAAATCTAGTAAACTATATTAGGAAATTTGGACTTAATCCTGATATGCATAGGGTTGGACGTGGAGGGGCAAGGGGGACATAAAGTGTTTTTAATCAGGGAAAGTGAGAATACAAGATTGCAGTGTGGAAAAGCAAGACAATAAGAGGGAGGGAAAGAAGAGAATGAGAGGGAAGTAAGTTAGGAAGCTGCAGCAGTAATCCAAAAGAAAAAAAGAGAATGACAGGGAATTAGACTGATGGTAGTAGGGCTGGAAATGAAGATGATACAATCAGCAAGTTTGGGTAATTGATTGGATTCTGACTTGAGTAACCTGACATGGTGATATCATTTTAAGATTTGATACGGGGCGCCTGGATGGCTCAGTCGTTAAGCGTCTGCCTTCGGCTCAGGTCGTGATCCCGGGATCCTGGGATCGAGCCCCGCATTGGGCTCCCTGCTCAGCGGGAAGCCTGCTTCTCCCTCTCCCCCTCCCCCGCTTGTGTTCCCTTTCTCGCTGTGTCTCTCTCTGTCAAATAAATAAAATCTTTAAATAAATAAATAAATAAATAAATAAATAAAATTGCAACTCCTGGGGCGCCTGGGTGGCTCAGTTGGCTAAGTGACAACTCTTGGTTTTGGCTCAGGTCATGATCTTAGGGTTGTGGTCTCAGGATCATGAGATCAAACCCTGCGTGAGGCTCTGCACTCAGCGTGGAGTCTGCTTGAGATTCTCTCTCTCTCTCTTTCAGATAAATAAATCTTAAAAAAAAATAAAACACAGAAAAGAAAAGAAAACCTTGGAGAAGAGGAGCAGATTTGCAAAGAAAAAATTGGTAAGTTTTTGTTTGTTTGTTTTTAAGATTTTATTTATTTATTTGACAGAGAGATAGAGAGAGAGCACAAGTAGGCAAAGCGGCAGGCAGAGGGAGAGGGAGAAGCAGGTTCTCTGCTGAGCAGGGAGCCCCACGCAGGGCTCGATCCCAGGACCTGGGATCATGACCTGAACCGAAGGCAGACACTTAACCAACTGAGCCACCCAGGTGCCCCAAAAATGGTAAGTTTTAAATGTAAGTGTGCAGTGCCCAGCATCACCCAAGGAAAGATGTCCAGGAAGCAGTTGATATGATTTGGAGCACTGAGAGAATTCTGGGCTGAAGTTAAGAGATTTGGAATCACTGACATATAAATGTTGTTGGGGCACCTGGTGGCTCAGTCAGTTGGGTGCCCAACTCTTGGTTTTGGCTCAGGTCATCATCTAGAGGTCATGGGATCAAGCCCCACATCGGGCTCCATGCTCAGCAGGGAGTCTACATAGGGTTCTCTCTCTCCCTCTCTCTCTGCCCCTCCCCCTTCTCGTGTGCACACACTCTCTCTCTAAAAGTATATATATATATGTATGTATATATATGTGTGTATATATATGTATAATAAATGTTGATGATAATTGTTAACACTTATTGAGCGGCAGATGCTCTTCCAAGTACTATATATTTATTATTTCACTTAGTCTTATAAAGTAATAAAACTATCCTCATCTCATAGATGAAAATACAGAGACAAGAGAGATTGAATTCCCCCAAGTGATGGAGTCAGTATTTGAACTCCAGTTCCTTCAGTGATTTACAACAGGTAGAAAGGACAGAAGAAATGCTCCCTGTAGGATACCCATCAAAATCAACTGAACCTCTGAGAGTTAGATGAATGCCCTTGGGAGTTTATTCCTCTTGTTTTTTTCCTCACTCCTAACCTCTAGAATCACAGCCAGAGTAAACCACAATTATTGCCAGAAGTGTCTTACATTTCTCAGGTGTGGTATGGCAATAAGAGAGTGGCTTGGATTTAAGATCTCAGAGGTGGAGAAATTCTTGGTGATAACATGGACTAGGGTATGGCCATGGAAGTGTGAGGTTGAAGTCTCAGAAATGAGCAGATAAAGGAATAGAATATTAGATATAGAATATACCTATATTATTCTATATAAATATAGAATAATAGTTTCTATCACATAGAAACTGATTTCACGGGGTGCCTGGGTGGCTCAGTCAGTTAAGCATCTGCCTTTGGCTCAGGTCATGATTCCAGGGTCCTGGGGTTGAGCCCCACATCGGACTCCCTGCTCAGTGGGGAGTCTGCTTCTCCCTCTCCCTCTGCCTCTCCCCACTGCTTGTGCTCTCTCACTCACTCTCTCTCTCTCAAATAAATTAATAAAATCGAAAGGAAGAAAGGAAGAAAGAAACTGACTTCACTCAAGATGACTGCAGGGCCTGGAGTGTAGGGAAGCCAACTGAACCAGTGAATGAGTTTGGCAGATGGCAGTAAAGAGGAAGAACAAGTTTTTAAACTCAATGGAGGAGGGGCACCTGGGTGGCTCAGTCGTTAAGCGTCTGCCTTCGGCTCAGGTCGTGATCATGGGGTCCTGGGATCGAGTCCCGCATCGGGCTCCCTGCTCGGCGGGGAGTCTGCTTCTCCCTCTCCCACTCCCCCTGCTTGTGTTCCCTCTCTCGCTGTGTCTCTCTCTGTCAAATAAATAAAATCTTTAAAAAAATAAATAAATAAATAAACTCAATGGAGGAATGGTGTTCTCACAGTCATATTGGAAAGACTGAGGAACACAAAGAACTTGGACCAATTTTCTACCATTTCTCAAACAAGATTCTTGGAAAAATTAAAATTAAACATGACCTGCACATCTGTTATGCAGCTACGCCTTCGTATCACTGGCTCTTTATCTCTCCTCTCATTCTCTTCCCCCATAAAGAATCACAACAGGTTTTTCCTGCATTAACATGGCAGTATGGGTGAAGTAGAATTCCTCAGTTGTGTTAATTAATGGACAAACTAGCCAAGAACAAACTCCTGAGTTCAGGGATAAACAACTTCTTTGCTGTCTGAACGATTTAAGCCCTGTCTGTAGGAGCCATTAGTAGAACATTTTTAAGAGCTGGAGAAAGCAGAAAAAGTAAAAGTAAGGAAGGGTAGAAAATAGCAAAGAGAGTTGTCTTTGTTCAAAAGAGGTGGTACCACCAACTTTTGCTTCAGGTGCCATTCAAAAGCAAAGTAACAAAAAGTGGAAACATTTTCCATCTCTTGGCAGATCCTCCAACAGGCTTAGAAGAACTTCAACTATCCTGATTTTTAAAATAATTCCCCTATTAGAATATCAGTAGCTCTCAAGAAGAGGCCCTTTCAATTAAACTATATGTGCAATTAACATATGGTCTTCTATTAATAGAACTGTACATATAATTAGAAACTAGTGCAGCCTGCAACCCCACACTCATATTTTCTCGTTGGGAAAAGAAGTCGGAGGAGGAGGAGGAGGAGGAGGAGGAGGAAAGAAAAAAGTTAAAGAAAAATTGGGTCAAAGGGGAATATATAGAATGAAAACGCTGACTTCTTACTGTGATACTTTTCCACTTGATTTTGAGAGTCAAATGTAACTTACATGCTCTTTGGAATGGTAGTTTTTGGACCTGACCTATTTTCTATTCCGATTTCAAATGTATATTGTATATAGTTCAGCAAATATGTAAAAATACTTTGTTAAAATATTGACTAAAGTCAGAGTAAATTTTTCTGGAAATCAAAAGGAAAATAGACCATTCAGATGAAAAGAATAGATGAACATATCAATTGATTCTCCTTCTATCCCTCCCCCCAGTCATGCTCACTCTCTCTCGCTCGCTCTCTCAAATAATTAAATAAAGTCTTTTTTTTTTTTTAATTTTTAGGGGCTCCTGAGTGGCTCAGTCGTTAAGTGTCTGCCTTCGGCTCAGGTCATGATCCCAGAGTCCTGGGATCGAGCCCCGCATCGTGCTCCCTGCTCTGCAGGAAGCCTGCTTCTCCCTCAGCTTGTGTTCCCTCTCTTGCTGTCTCTCTCTCTGTCAAATAAATAAATAAAATCTAAAAAAAAAAAATGTTAAAAGGGACGACTGGGTGGCTGAGTCAGTTAAGCATCTGCCTTCAGCTCAGGTCATGATCCCAGACTCCTGGGATCGGGTCCCACATCAGGCTCCTTGCTCAGTGGGGAGCCTGCTTCTCCCTCTGCCTGCCACTCCCTCTGCTTGTGCGCTCTCTCTCTCTCTCTCTCTCTCAAATAAATAAATAAAATCTTTAAAAAATGTTTTTAATTAAAAAAGTAACATATCTTATTATTCCCTCTTCAAAAAAAACCCAGCTCATCCCAAATTGTATATGAAATCAATGGTCTAGCCATTAGTGAATTATTTCATTTCTTTTAAAGATTTTATTTATTTATTTGAGAGAGAGAGAGAGCACGAATTGGGGGGGATGGACAGAGGGAGAGGCAGACTCCCTGCCGATGGGGGCTCGATCCCAGGACCCTGAGTGAGATCATGACCTGAGCTGAAGGCAGTCACTTAACTGACTGAGCCACCCAGGTGTCCTAGTGAATTATTTCAAAGACAGTAACCTGATTATACATCTTTAACAGGATATAATCTAGGGACAAAAAGTGTAAATTTTAAATGAGTTTAATATTAATAATAATATTAGTATTGTTATTATGAAGCTATTATATATCAAGTATAGAACAAAGCATATAAATATTTTAAATCTGTAGAATCAATAAGATGCTCCCTTTTTATTTTTGATACAGCTTGTTTGTACCTTCTCTATTTTTTCTTGAACAGTCTTATCAGATGTGTATTAATTTTACTAGTCGTTTAAAAAAAACCACTTTTACTTTCTTAATTCTCTATATTGTAGGTTTACTGCTATTTTTTCTGCTTTTATGCCGTTTTCTTCTGCTTTTTTTTTTTAAAGATATTATTTATTTGACAAAGAGGGACACAGTGAAAGAGGGAACACAAGCAGGCGGAGTGGGAGAGGGAGAAGCAGGCTTCCCGCTGAGCAGGGAGCCCGATGCGGGCCGATCCCAGGAACCTGGGATTATGACCTGAGCTGAAAGCAGATGCTCAACGACTGAGCCACCCAGGCACCCCTTCTTCTGCTTTTTTGCTTTTAATTTGTTTTTGTTTTTTTTTAGCTTTTTGAGGTTAATACTGAGATCACTGATTTTTAACCTTTTTTCTTTTTTAATAAATATATGTATTTTTATTTTGTATTTTTTTTTAAGTAGGCTCCACACCCAGAGCCCAACACGGGGCCCAACTCATGACCCTGAAATCAAGAATCAGATGCTTAACTGACTGAGTCACCCAGGCACCCCTAAATATATATATTTTTAGAAGTAAATATTTTGGGGAGGAGCAAAAAAATAAAGGTAAATATTTCACTCTTAAACACAGCTTCAGCCTTATCCCACAAAATTTGACATATTGTATTAATATTTTCATTATTATTTAATTCAAAAAGGAGACATCTTGGGATAAAGCAAAACTATCATTTAAAAAACACAGTAGTAAAATGAATGTTAGCTTTTGCTATGATACAGGGTTTCCTAAGTAACAGTTGTGTCTTTATTGGTTCACTTGCTCAAAAAAATGAAGAAGTTGTTGGGCTTTCTTTGTTCTCAGTAAGTCTAACCAAGTATGATGAAAAGATAGCTTATTCTTTTTATCCTAATCCCATCCCTATGAAAAGAAGGACAGCATCTCCCATAATAAAAGAAATGCACATTAAAATGAGATACGGGGCACCTGGATGGTTCAGTCAGTGGAGCATGCGACTCTTGATCTTGGGGTTGTGAGTTCAAGTCCCATGTTAGGTGGAGATTACTTAAAAATAAAAATCTTAAAAAAAATGAGATACAATCTTTTACCTACCTGTTTTGCAAAGAGTAAAAGATAGATAATGCTTACTATTGTCATGGGTTGGAAGATGAATACTCTCATTCATGGATGGAGAGAGTGTAAATGATACAGTTTTATCGGAGGACAAATTGAAAATATCAAAATTTTATACATACATAAATTTGACATGATATTCCTTTTTTTTAAGCTTTTATTTATTTATTTGTCAGAGATAGAGCACAAGCAGGGGGAATGTCAGGCAGAGGGAGACGGAGAAGCAGGCCTCCCCCTGAGCAAGGAGCCCGATGCAGGACTCAATCCCAGGACCCTGGGATCATGACCTGAGCCAAAGGCAGACACTTAACCTTAGCCGACTGAGCCATCCAGGTGCCGCTTAACATGACATTCCTATTCTAGGAATTTACCCTTGAGTAATACTGACACAACTGTTTACAGAGTAACAATTCAAGGATGTTCTCTACAGCATTGTAATACTAGCTGAAAAATTGTATATAATTCTATGTCTATCAGTAGGGAATCAGTTACATAAATTATGCTATATACCTAGAATAGAATCCTATGCCTTCAATTTTTAAAATGAGATGAATCTACCAACAGCGTTTTTCACAGAAATAGAGCAAACAATCCTAAAATTTGTATGGACAAAGGACCATGAATAGCCAAAGCAATCTTGAAAAACAAAACTGGAGGTATCCCAGTTCCATACTTCAAGTTATATTACAAAACTGTAGTAATCAAAACAGTATGGTACTGTGCAAAAAATAGATACATAAATCAATGGAAAAGAACAGAAAACCTGTAAATAAACCCACAATTATATGGTCTATTGATCTTTGACAAAGGAGGAGAAAGAATATACAATGGGAAAAAAACAGTCTCTTCAAGAAATGGTGTTGGGAAAATTAGACAGCTACATGCAAAAGAATGAAACTGGACCACTTTCTTACACTGTAACACAAAAATAAATTCAAAATGGATTAAAGACCTAAATGGTGACCTGAAACCATAAAAATCCTAGAAGAGAGGGGCATCTGGGTAGCTCAGTCACTTAAGTGTCCAACTCTTGATTTCGGTTCAGGTCATGACCTCAGGGTCTTGAGATTGAGCCACATGTCAGGCTCTGCGTTTAGCAAGGAGTCGGCTTGAGATTCTCTCCCTCTCCCTCTGCCCCTCCCCCCCGACTCTCTCTCTTTCTCAAATAAATAAATAAATCTTAAAAAAAAAAAAAACCTGGAAGACAACACAGGCAGTAATTTCTCTGGCATTGGCCATAGCAACATTTTTCTAGATATGTCTCCCGAGGCAAGGGAAATAAAAGCAAAAAGAAACTTGGGACTACATCAATATAAAAAGCTTCTTGGGGGGCCACCTGGGTGGCTCAGTCAGTTAAGCATCTGACTCTTGATTGCGGCTCAGGATCATGATCTCAGGGTCATGAGATCAAGCCCCATGTCAGGCTCTGCGCTCAGCAGGGAGTCTGCTTGAGATTCTCTCTCTTCCTCTCCCTCTGCACCCCCCTCTAAAATAAATAAATAAATCTTTTTTAAAAGCTTCTTGGGGCACCTGGCTGGCTCAATCAGTAGAATATGTGAGTCTTAATCTTGGGGTTGTAAATTTGAGCCCCACATTGGGTGTAGAAATTAAAAAAAAAAAATTTTTCTGCACAGCAAAGGAAACAATCAACAAAACTAAAAGGCAACCTACTGAATGGGAGAAGTTATTTGCAAATGACATATCTGATATCAGATAAATCTGCCCATTTCTTAATAATCCAATTAAAAATGAGCTATATTTAGTGGGGGCAGGAGGAATTATATGATTTATATTTCTTTTTTTTTTTTTTTTTTAATATTTTATTTATTTATTTGAGAGAGAGAATGAGATAGAGAGAGAGAGCATGAGAGGGGGGAGGGTCAGAGGGAGGAGCAGACTCCCTGCCGAGCAGGGAGCCCGATGCGGGACTCGATCCCGGGACTCCAGGATCATGACCTGAGCCGAAGGCAGTCGCTTAACCAACTGAGCCACCCAGGCGCCCTATGATTTATATTTCTGTGGGAGAAGAAAACTGCTACTAAAGTAGTACTATTACTATTACTAATAACAGCAAACACCATTTGTAAGACACTTCCTTAAGTAGAATACATAAATTATTTAATATTCACAATGACCCTATGAAATAAGTCTATAATAACACTGTTTGCAGATAAGCAAAATGGGGTATGGTTTAAGTAACTTATCTAAGATCTCATAGACAAAAAGCTGGAATCTGAACCCAGGCAGTTTGGCTCTAGAGCCCATTATCTTAACCCACTATGCCAAGTCATCTGATATATAATATAAATAATTATATTTATATAATATACATATATTCATATAAATTATATTTATATTATAATATAATTTATGCTTATATCATATATAATATAAATCTATAAATATAATATATAAATGTTTATTTTATATATATAAAAGCATATACATACAGAGTTTACAATCTTATACATCAAACTCATTTTTTTGTTTTGTTTTTTTTTAGCTTTTAATTTGAAATAATTATAAATTCACAGGAAGTTGGAAAGATAGTATAGAGAGGTTCCATGTACTCTTTATCCCCTTTCCCCAATGGCTGCATCTTATGTAACTACAGTAAAATATCAAATCAGGAGTTTAACGTTGTTACAGTACATGTAAATGGTGCAATGCCATTTTATCACATATATAAATTCATGTAAAAACCATCCTGATGAAGACACAGACTATTCCATCACCACAAAGATCTCCTTTATGCTATTTCTTTATAGTAGTTGTCATCCCCCCACCCCATCTCTAACCCCTGAGAACCACTAATTTGTTTTCCATCCCTATATTTTTGTCATTTCAAGAATGTTATATGAATGGAATTATAAGCTATGTGACCACTTTTATCTGATGGTTTCATGGAAAGTCCCCAGTTCCTGCTCCTTTCTTTATAAAAATTTTTTTTAATTTAAATTCAATTAATTAACATATAATGCATTACTTGTTTCAGGGGCACAGGTCTGTGATTCATCAGTCTTATATAACACCCAGTGCTCATTACAACACATACCCTCCCCAATTACCCCAACCCTCCCATCACCTCCCCGTAAACATATAATTTATGTTTATATAATACATAATATAATATAAATACATAAATATAAATGTAATATATAAATATATGGGGTTTTTTGGTTTTTGTTTTTTTAAAAAGATTTTATTTATTTATTTATTAGAGAGAGAGAGCACAAGTGGTGGGAGAGGGAGAAGCAGACTTCCCGCTGAGCAAGGAGCCCGGTGTGGGGCTCGATCCAGGACCCTGAGATCATGACCTGAGCCAAACGCAGGCACTCAACCGATTGAGCCACCCAGGTGCCCCATATATGCTCTCTCTCTCTCTCTCTCTCTATATATATATATACACACACACACACAGAGTTTACAATCTTATACATCAAACTCTTAACAATGATTCTTTCTTTCTTTTTTTTTTAGAGAGAAGGAGAGGGGAGAGGGAGAGAGGAAGGTGGAGAGGAACAGAGGGAGAGAATCTTAAGCAGTCTCCATGCTCTTAAGCGGAGTCCGACATGGGTCTCGATCTCAAAACCCTGAAATCATGACCTGAGCTGAAATCAAGAGTTGGACACTTAACCAACTGACTGAGCCACCCAGGTGCCTCAACAATGGTTATTTCTTGAGAAGGGATTACAGGGACTTCCAAATTCTAAGTTATTGAGGGGGAGGGCTAACATTTAGATTGTTTGTTATACCATGAATATACTACTTTTGTAGACAAATAATTATTTGGTTCCTGCCATGAGCCAGACACTGATCTAGGTACGGGGAAAAATGTATTTTAGTAATAAGGTAACTAGCTACTAACAAATAACTCAAAGATTTCAATGTCTTAACAAAATTAGGCTTTATTTTTAATTCACATCACAGCCCAAATTGGGTGTTTAGCAGGCAGCCTTTCATATTTTGATTCAAGGATTCTGTCTCCTATCAACTTATGATGGCACCATCTTCTCAGGCAGGTATATGCAAACATTTTCTATAAAAAGATAAGTAGTAAATATTTTGGGTTTTGTGGGACAAACTGTCACCATTCTGTCATTGTGGCATGAAAGCAGCCATAGATAATAAACAAATAAATGGGCATGGCTATGTTCCAACAAAACTTTATTTACAAAAAAATGTGGTGGCCTGGATTTCACCCATGGATGATAGTTTACCAGTCCTTGTTCCAGGGTCTTCTTAGAGTTCTGGATTGGATCCTCTCTGCATTCAAGAGGTCAAGGGATATAATAAGGCAGGCTAGAAGTGGAACTTGACTTCACCCATATCCCATTGGCAAGAATCCAGACACATAGCCCCAAGCAAATAAGCCTGGGATATGTCATTTTCTTGTGACTCAATGAAAGGAAAAGAGATTGGTGACCATTTAGCGAACCTGTGGCAGAGTCAGCTCTTTTTGTCACCAAATATCCTGCTTACTATTTTTCCTTTGTATAGATAATACTCTCCCCATCCGCAAAGAGGACAGCCCAAAGTTCCACCCAGTAAATACATTCAGCTCAAAGTCCAAGCTCTCCAGGTAATGTCCAGTTTTCTCCAACAGGCTCGGATATGGCTCTTTATAGTCTGGTGACCTATGAACTAAAAAGACAAATAATCTGCCCAGACACACCCATACTCATTGGTAATGCAATAAAGACAGGAAAACTGAAAAACATTCTCATTCAGAAGAAGGAAGAATTGAACACACAGTACTCACTAGGTCACAGCAATTCTGCAATCCCATTGGGTAAATATGGTAAAGGTCTCTCTCTCTGGGGGTGGGTCAACACCTCTGAAGGCTCTGATACGTCACAACAGCCTGCTACCCCACAGGGATGCCCTCACTCCACTCAAACGCCAATATCCTGCACTGGGCAACCATCGGCATGAGTGTCTTCCTTCCCCTCCCCAAGTTCTGATACCCGTTGCTAGGCCTCCCCTCCACAGGACACCCTTCTTACCCCAGGCCGACTCTGACCCTCTGTCCAGGTGATACCGTATTGACACTTACTTCTCAGCTTCATCTAATGACTTTGGATGGAATGGTTTTGGAAGGGAAAGGGAGAAAAAGAAGAGAAAATAAAAGGGAAAGAGGAAGAGGAACGGCTCAAAGCCTTTCTTTTTTTTTTTTAATATAGATTTTTTATTTTTAAGAGGGAGAGCATTCATGGAGGGGAGGGCAGAGGGAGAGGGAGAGAATCTTAAGCAGGCCCCATGCCCACGCCCAGCATAGAGCCGGACATAGGGCTCAATCTCATGACCCTGAGATTATGACCTGAGCTGAAATCAAGAGTCAAACGCTTAACTGACTGAGCCACCCAGATGCCCCAGCTCAAAGCCTTTCTTAACTGATTTCTTATTATTGAGGTGTAGAAGCAGTCAGAATTTTTACCTGCAAGGTTCCAAGTTTTAAATGCTATTCCCTTCTATTTCTTTTTACAAACCCGTGAGGGAATTCTTTCCTGATCTCATCTCTTTCTTTTAATATCTTGCACACACTGTTAAAAATAACCTCTATTAAGTTTCTATTTTCTATTCTCCCAGGACTCAGTAGACACACAGTCTGCTGCTCAAGTAATCTCAGGCAACAATTTTGCCAAATGTTTTGCCACTGTATCTCATGACTAACCTTCTTTCCATGGACAGATTTTAGATTCATTGCAGCCCACCACCCACTTGCTATGCAAATGCCATGTAGATTTGTTGGTTTGTTTGTTTTTACAGTTGCATCCCACTTTAAGCAATGAACAAAACACATAAAGCCTCTACTCTTACTGAGCTTACATTCTGTAGTATTCTTCTAACTCATCATATGGTTTTATTTTAGGAAGGGCATGACTGTTTTAAATTGTACTTGGGATTTGTTTTCATCAGGCACAGTAAGACATGGAGACACAGAAACTGTCATAAAGGAAGAAGTTTTTATACTCATGGATCCCTAGAAGCAGGAGGCACAGCACATCACATAAGACCACAGGGCAACCACCATGAGGCCGAAGGAGGGGCTTGGGAGGAGGGTAGGCAAAGCTTTCATTTTGGTTTTCTCAGGAAGGAATGGGTAAGGCAGGGTAAGCAAGCTGAGCAGGTTTAGGATTGGATAGTTTGATTTCTGTGGGCTCTTGGCAATAGGTGTGGTCCCCAGGTGCCCAGTACCTGGCCCTGTAGTGATTTAGGGCAGAAGGTTAGTGTCCTCAACTGCAGGAACCTGACAAAAGGAGGTGTGGACTCAGGATTCGTTGGTTTGCATATCAAAGGCCTGTTCCCAGGTACGTCCTTTCTGATCTCTAGGAATTTGCTAACTCTGGAACGGGCAGTTCCTCATGGAGGGGAGGGCAGAGGGAGAGGGAGAGACTTGGGGTCCTTAAGATCCCAAGATGTCAAAGCATCATAAAATGTAAAACATTTTAAAAGGTGAGGAACACTGGAGCGCCCAGCTGGCTCAGTTGGTAGAGCATACAACCCATGATCTTGGGGCCGTGAGCTTGAGCTCCACATTGGGTGTAGAGATTACTTTAAAAAAAATTTTTTTTAAAGATTTTATTTTATTTATTTATTTGACAGAGACACAGCGAGAAGGAACACAAGCAGGGGGAGCAGGAGAGGGAGAAGCGGGCTTCCTGCAGAGCAGGGAGCCCGATGCGGGGTTCCATCCCAGGACCCTGGGATCATGACCTGAGCTGAAGGCAGACGCTCAACGACTGAGCCACCCAGGCGCCCCAAATAAAATCTTTAAAAAAAATTTAAATGTGAGGAATACTGATGTCTCTAACTAGAAGATAATCCTATCCCCTACCTAGTTCCGTTTACTTGGATCACTCCCATCTGTTTAGCAGGACTCAAATGATATCTCCTTCAGCCACCTTTTCTCATCCCCAATTATACATCATCCATATTCAAAAAGCATCAAGATTTTGCACACTTCCTTCCTCTCTCTCTCATCTTCTCTCTCTCTCCGGAATTCTCTTAGGGCAAACCCCAGACATGTCATTTCATCCATACATAGTTCAGAATGCATTCCTTAAAAATGGATGTTTTCTTAAATTACCATATTATTTCCACGTACCTAGAAATAAAATCACTCTTCTCTTTTAAAAGAATAATTAATTTTTTGAGAGTTATGGTGCTTCTCTGTGGTAGGCAGAATAACCCCCCCCAAAAATGTCAATTTCTAGTCTCTAGAACCTGTGAATATGTTACCATACATGGCAAAAGGGACTTTGCATATTTATTTGAGTGAGTGAGAGAGAGAGAGTGAGAGAGATCATGAGCAGGGGGGAAGGGCAGAGGGAGAAGCAGACTCCCCGCCGAGCCAGGAGCCTGACGTGGAGCTTGATTCCAGAACCCCGGGATCATGACCTGAGCTGAAGGCAGACGCTTAAACGACTGAGCCACCCAGGCGCCTCATGGTTACAATTTTTAAGAGTTTTTTACTTTTAATTAATCTCCACACCCAAAGTCACCCAAATTCACAACCCTGAGATCAAGAGTTGCACATTCCACTGACTGAGTGAGCCAGGGGCTCCTCATGTTTACTATTTATTACGAGGAAATGATAAATATCAAAATCAGCCAATGAAAGAAGCACATAAGGCAAAATCTAGGAGAGCTCTAAACACAAAATTTCCAACGTCCTCTCCCATGGAGTTAAGATGTTGTTACTGTCCCAGCATTTATGTTTGACAATGTTCATGGAGTACCACCAACTAGAGAAGCTCACTTGAGCCTCCAGGTCCAGAGTTTTTATTAAGGCTTCATTACATAGGCATGATCGATTGATTGATTGCTCATTGGGTTGAACTTAGTCTCCAGGTTAGTCACATGGTTGGTCACATGGCCAACCCCCACCCTAAACAAAGACACTCCTATGAGGTATGACAGATATTATCTCCCAGAAGCCAAGAGCAAAGGCCAGACCTCTCTTTGAGCAAAGTCAAATTACTTCCCATAGATCTTTGAAAAGAATTTCAGTTTTTTCTTTCACTGTATTCATTTTCTTCCCTTTGATGGTAATCCTTCTGATTGCATACAAATGACAGATTTTTATGATCAGTTAATCTTCAATAGTTTTCAGAGAGAGGTGGGTAGTCACAGATACAGAAATATAAATGAACCATTACAAAGGCTCCCTACCTTTCTCTTGCAGTGAAGGAAAAGGTTTTATTCATTTATACACAAACAGAAAACTAGTAGCCACAGTTTTCCAATTCAAGGGCTGAAAGGAAACACAGAGCATAAAACTCACCAGCTGATTATGGCTGTTCCAGATCTCAAAGAGTTGTTTTCTATTCACAAACACAAAATATTTTTAAGCTCATAATGACTCACAGACATAACAGACAAACAGAAAGACAAACCAACAAATAACCAAAAAAAACATACATAAAAAGACAGCTACTCATGAATGTTAACTATACTTCAATAATAAAAATTAAAAAAAAAAAAAAAAAAGACAGACACTCTGACTTCTGCTATCCAACCATGACCAGACTCCCTGTGTCTGTCTGCCATCTGGCCTAGAACAAATGGTTATATCATAAACAAACAAACAAACAAATAAATAAGTGCCAGATTCCATGTTTCTGCCACCAGCAATTGTACACAAATCAAAACGAGAACTACATCCAGACCTGGTCATTAACTAGAAACAGAATCAGAAACAGAAAAAGACGGACTAATGTGCTATTGCCACAGGAAATAAACTCAGGAGCTGAGAAGATTACATCAAGGTAAAAATAGCCCATATGGTACCCTTCTCTGGCAAAGCAGTCAACTGAGATCTAATAGGTAAAATCTACTTCGACTTCTCAGTGGAATTGCTACTAGAACGGCCAGAGGAAGTCTAAAAGAGAAAGTCATTTAGAAAAAAATTTACTTAGGGACGCCTGGGTGGCTCAGTCGGTTAAGCGTCTGCCTTTGGCTCAGGTCATGATCCCAGGGTCCTGGGATCGAGCCCCACATTGGGATCCTTGCTCAGCGGGAAGCCTGCTTCTCCCTCTGCCTGCTGCTACCTCTGCTTGTGCTTGCTTGCTCTCTCTCTCTGTCTGACAAATAAATAAAATTTTTAAAAAATTTACTTGCCAAGAAAGTTATTAAAGGGGGCAGTATTTAAAACACTTGCTCATCACAAACCGGAACAAATGAACAAAACATGTATTAAAAGGAAAATGCTCATTTAATTTGGTTACCAGGGTTTTTTAATAAAGGAAAAACAGCAGTTTTCTCACATGAATATCTTTCAAGCTTTTCCCCTGTCTGCAGGTATTAGCATAGCAAAAAGGCAGGGATAGAGTTGTTTTTGTTTGAGAGCGTAATTTACATGAAATTGCAAGATTTCATTTAGTTCAGGGATCTAGAACTAAAACCTGGTTTTGTTGTGTTTTGTTTTTGTTTCCTTGGAGGGCAAAGTGGCATGTATGTATATTCGTTTCCTATCTGCAGGATGGGATATGCATGTCTACCCTTAATGGAAACAAGCCGTATCAATTTTATTCCACATTTCTTTAGTTTCCTTCTTGATATCTCCCTCCTCTGGTCTATTTGAATTACAGTCTTAATTTAATTTAATTACATGGTAATTGTTTCCATTTACTAAGTACTTAAGTAATGTCAACAAAGATAGTATCTTGCTTAATAGTCACAATAACTCTGTGAGGTAGATGTTACTCCTGTTTTACACACAAGGAAAGTGCCAATAAGTTAAATCATTCACCAAGGGACCTAAAGATCTATTAAGTAGTAACAGGTGAAGCTGAGATTTGGACTCCGGCTTACTTTTGCTGTATTGCAATTGTGTGTACTAGTCTGCTTTCCCCAAAAATCAGTAGCAGCTTGAGGGCAGGGATTATGTATTGCATGTCTTTGACCAGAACAAAGTATAGGGTCTAGTATGTAGTAGGCATATAAATGAATGAGCTATCTTTTTAAAAAAATTTTATTTATTTGAGAGAGAGAGACAGAGCATGAGCAGGGGGAGGGGCAGAGGGAGAGGGAGAGGGAGAAGCAGACTCTGCCCCTGAGCAGGGAGCCCAACTCGGGGCTTGAAGGCAGATGCTTAACCAACTGAGCCAGCCAGGCACCCCATGAATGAGCTATCTTTTAATATTTTATAATTTTTTAAAAGATTTTATTTATTGGGGCGCCTGGGTGGCTCAGTTGGTTAAGCGACTGCCTTCGGCTCAGGTCATGATCCTGGGGTCCTGGGATCGAGCCCCGCATCGGGCTCCCTGCTCAGCTGGAAGCCTGCTTCTCCCTCTCCCACTCCCCGTACTTGTGTTCCCCCTCACGCTGTCTCTCTCTCTCTCTCTCTCTGTCAATTAAATAAATAAATAAAATCTTAAAAAAAAAAAGATTTTATTTATTTATTTGACAGAGAGAGACACAGCGAGAGAGGGAACACAAGCAGGGGAGAGTGGGAGAGGGAGAAGCAGGCTTCCTGCCGAGCAGGGAGCCCGATGCGGGGCTCGATCCCGACCTGGGATCATGACCTGAGCTGAAGGCAGACACTTAACGACTGAGCCACCCAGGCGCCCCAATATTTTATAATTTTTAAACATGCAAAGGTCTTATATTTGAAAAAGCTACATTAAGCTCATTGCAGGCAAGGAATGTTGATGTTAGAGCTGAGGTGCTAAATGTCAAAGATAAAGGCCAGCTAATAGTCTGTTCAGGCCCATACCTTGATGTCGTTCAGGGTCTGGACTTTAGCTTTACAAGTAAGGAACTCAATTTTGATCATGAATCCAGAGTTGATTAGTTTAGAGGGAATTGCTCATTTTGCCCAAGCTCACAAGAAAATGATGAAAGAGCGTAACTGTAATTAACTGGTCAGAGATGAAACTTTTTGGGGTTGTTCACAGAGTTAAGTGACACAGCTTCCCAGAACACAGATCACCTTTGTGTTCTCTAGGTAGGCTACCCTCCCTGGAGGTTATCCAAACTGTTAATGTCTCAATGTTCAGGAAACTTTTTTCTTTCTTTCTTTCTTTCTTTTTTTTTTTTTTTTTTTTTTTTTGATGTTCAGGAAACTCTTTAAGTAAAATAGTCAGGAATTCAATTGAAACATATGCTCTTACATAGGATCTGCAGTACATAGGGCAAATAAGGGAAAGACATTAAGATTTTCATTCAGGGGGCACCTGACTGGCTCAGTACGTAGAGCTTGTGACTCCAGATCTCAGGGTTGTGAGTTTGAGCCCCACTTTCAGTGCAGAGATTACTTAAAAATAAATTCTTTTTAAAAACAGAAAAGATTTTCCTTCTGAGGTGCTGATCTGATGGCAGGAAGTCCTCAGAAAATGCCAGACTGGAGAGAGCCACAATAGGATCGTGAAAGGAAGTCATCCTGCATCTAGTTGCATGAGCCAGACTGAGCAGGAAAGCGTGGCTGTTAGAACAGATGGTCTGAGATTTGAGCCTGTTTCCAACCCATGTCCTAACTGCCTCTCCTTTCTCCAAGTACCCATGGTCTCTGGAAGGAGAGGACTTTGGCACAAAGAAAAATATGTCTCACAAAAGAACAGGTTAAGAAGCACAAAAGCTGCTTCCCTGTTTCCTGGAGAGGAACAAGAACCCTTGAAGGTGGCGGCGTACAGAAAATGCGCCATGGTGTGGGCAGCACCTGTGTTCAGTGATGTGGCAGCCGTCAACAACAGAAAGACAGCGGTACTAGCAGACACCAGGGCAAGGGAACACAGAGCGACAGGCAGCAGCTCAACAATTCTGTGACAGAAACAATCTCTATGGCCCAACCTCTGCAGATTCTTAAAGGAAACCGTGAAGGAGGTTGTGTGATCTTGGGTTCTTAACTTCTTTGAAAAGGCAAATGAGGGTAATAATAAGAGTTGAGTACCTATTGCCTAAGTTTGTTGTGAGAATTACATCGTATGACGAGCACTGAAAACAGACAAATACTGTTATGTCGGTGAAAATGTTAATTCATTGATTTTAAATGGGGTCATTTATTAGTCACTCCAATACTGCCATACTGGTCATATTGGTCATACTGTTCTGAGAACATACCAGGCACACTCCGGCTTTGGTATCTTTGAATAAACTGTTCTCTTTGCCTGAAATACTTTTCCTCCAGATATCATGAGAACTGGCTCCCTAAAGTCATTTATTCAAATGTCACCTCAATGAGGCCTTTCCTGGCCATCCAGGAATATCTTATTCCCCTATCCTGCTTTCTTTTTCTCTGTAGCATCTAGTACTCTCTAATGTACCAGATATTTATCTATTTTGTTTCCCCTTACTAGAAGTTCCATGAAGTATGGAAGGTTTTCCATGTTTTGTTCACTGGTATGTCCTTAGTGCCTGTAAGAATGTCTGACAGAGAGTAAACACTCACATTTGTTAACTACATAAAAGATGTTTACTACTTGAATGACATGAAAGATCCAAACATCTCCTTGTATTTATTACAAGGCACATGAGAGGTCTCTGAACAAAAGGATATCTTTTGCCAATATCAGTTGGTCCCAAAAAGTACACGGAGCCTGTATTAGCACCTTGAAATTTAATCCCATTATTCATTCCAGTCTTTCATTTACTCATCACTACTTGTATTTATGGAGTCCTTACCATGTGCCAGATACTAGCTTAGTACTGGGCATCCAGCAATGAACTTTCATGGAGCTTATATTCTAGCTAGGTCAGGGATGCGGCTGGAGGGTGAGGAGAGAACAAAAGAATCATGTTTCTTATCTTTGTCCTTTCACCATGTTAAGCCATACTAAAGTTATAAGTCCTTCTTCTGGGTTATCTGTACTCTCCCATATTCTCCTCCTCATACTTCTTTGTGATATCTCCCCTTGTCCTAGTACTTTGTTTAATCAAGTATTGAATCTCTTATTTTTCTCTTGCAACAGGGAATTTTCAGACGATTACTGTATTTGGCCAAGATCCAAATCCAAATCCAGAGTCAGCTCTGAACCCCGGACGAATGCATCACTGAGCTGATTACATACATGGCAATGTGCAATTTCTTCTTCTTCTCCGATAAGCCACAGTAAAGAGGGTTCTCATTGAATAAGTGGTTTTGTTTCTCTTTGAGTAAAGGATGCAAGCTTTAGATGCAAGAAAAAGAATTTTACTTCCTGCAAACATTCATTCATTAAATGGTTAAGAATTTTTTTTTAAAGAGGGGTACCTGGGTGGCTCAGTTGGTTGAGCATGTGTCTTTTGATTCTGGGGTTGTAAGTTTGAGCCCCATGTTGGGTGTAGAGATTACTTAAAAAAATAAAATCTTTAAAAAAAGAAAGAAAACTAGACAGAAAATGATATATATTGTGAAATGATATAATACCACAAACAGACGCTGTGCTTGCATTTCATCTGCCTACCCTTCCTTTCCCAGTCAAGCCATTTTGGTTTCTCTTGCCTCCCTGACCACACTGAATCCTATGGGTATAATCGACCATACTCTTGTCTGTAACCTAGATTCCCCCATCCCTTGATTTTTCCCCACTTTCATCTTTTCTGTTATTCAGTCCAGGATTTGCATTCCTCTTGATGCTAGGTTGCAGAGCTGCTTGAAAAAAAAAAAATCAAGTTACTTAGTGTTTCAAAACTTTCAGCAGGTTGCAACTTAATGTTTACAAGCGATCCGCATATAAGGCCTGGAAAGTGAGGAAGGAAACTTCACTCCTATTGAAAGCCAGACTTGTGGAATAATTGAGGTATTTAAATCAGTCATTCAAACTGAAAGGTACCAGAAAAGCAAATTCCGCTAAGACAAGGACGTAAAGTCCAAATGCCTACCCTACAATCATTGCAGCAAAAATGGGAGAGGCCTACATATACATGAAAGACATCTGTGCTAATAATCAGTTTGGCCAGAGAGAAGAGAACGGCCAGGAGTGCTCGCATACACAGGCACAGTCATGGTGTCATCCCGAGAACTTGACTTCAAGCCAGCGCTATCCAGGGAGTAAAATTAAGCGGCTAGCATTTCCCAAATTCCAGATGCTTGGGGCAAACGGACGAAACAGCTCTGCATTTCTCTCAAGGTAAAATATATCACATATAGTAATTTTAAAAATAATAAAAAGCAAAGTTCTTCCCTTTTAGGTTTCCGTACCGCTTAAAAGCTCGCTTTAGTCCCTAAGAAATCTCGCGACATTTTCTTTCTTTCTCTCTTTTTTTTTTCCCCTCTTCCCCCCTCCCACCCCGTTGGCGGGAACATACCGGAAGCGACGGTACTCTATCTGTCGGAAGTGATGTCATATCCCAGAAGCCTTGGAGAAGGAGAAGCGGGTTCCGGCGTTGTACCCATAGTCCGGTTTGGAACGTTTAGGCAACGTGGTCTGATTCTTTGCGAGAAGGCGTTCGCGTTTGTGCTCGGCTTGCTGCGGCCTCGCAGGCCTTTGGGGGGCCGAAAGTTTGGTCTCTTTTCACTGGTATACGAGCTCGCGGCGGGCCGCGCAGCGCCCTAACCGGGCCTCACCATGTTGGTGCTATTTGAAACGTCTGTCGGCTACGCCATCTTTAAGGTAAGTTGCAGGTTGAACCGCTGGAGAGGCAAGGCTGGTGTTGTGCAGGAGAGGACAGGGAGGACGAAGGGGAGGAATACACCGCTCAGGATCGCGTGGGAGCCGTTTGTGTCCTGCTCTGAAAGTTAGCGGAAGGCTTTGGGCCTGGGAGGCGCATGTGTCGGTGAACACGTGGCCGCGCCGTTTGGGGCGCCTGGTTCTGTGTTAGAGGATTTGGCCCCGTGAGAGAGGTGGGCAGGAGCCTTATTAGAATTTCACAGGTAAAGGTACGGAGTTTGGGGTTTATTCTGAGTGTTTTTGAGGAATGATGGGTAGGTTTTAAGCAGAGGAATGACCTAAAGTTGTCTTCATGAAGTTGCTTTCCTGTGTGGAGAATAGATTACAGCAGGCAAGAAAGGAACCAAGAATATTTTTGCATTAATCGAGACAAGATGAAATTGCTTGGATTAAGATTGGTATGGAGGGAAACAAATACCGGGAGAAATTTTGAAGGTAGAACTGGTGGGATTGGCTGATGAATGGAGAATGTGGGTTTTAGGTTGAATAAGTTGATACGTGATGGTGGGGGAAAAAACGAGTTTCGGGGCTTTTCGGGGGGAAGATACTAAAAAGATCCAGTTTGGGCTGTGAAACTTGGGTTGTTAGACGTGGAAATGCAATCGTCATTTTAAGTTTCAGACCTAAGGGAGAAATCTGGGCCGATGGTAATCAATTGGAGATTTGGTTGTCTTAATAGGGAAAGTTTGAAATTTAAAGATTATCAGCACGGAGCCTACATTCGTGTAGTAGGATGCTATTGAGATGTTCCAAAGAATGAGGTAAACTGAGTGCTATCCATGTGCCAGGCACTCCTCTGAGCTCTACAAATGTATAACGAAAAACAATTTTCACATATATGCTGATAAGGTAAAAATGCTGGATAAAATGTGTATAGTATTGCTCTGTGAATAAAAAAAACTGTGTATGTGGTATGAGTGCAGAAAATCTGGAATCGGCATTCCAAAATGTTGATTTAGAGGAGCTTTTAACTTTATTAAGTTGTTTTTTCAGACATTTGAGAATATAGTTCCATTTGCACTTGTTACATTACTTATTATTTTTAAGAGATAAAATAATAAAAGCCAAAAGCTAGCTTTGCTTATTTTTTCTCATTGGGGTTGTCTGTAATGGCTTTAGAGCCTGGGAGTGTGTCTCTTTTTCCCAGCTTTTTGTAGTCTTCTCTAAATTCTTAAGTAGAATTCTGCACATGCCCTCAAATTTTCTTAGCATGGTCTATCATACTTTGAACATGGTCTATCATACTTTGAATTAGTGTGTATGGATGAATTTCTCATCTAAGTAGATTTAGGTATATTGTCCTGAACTGAGAGAGGGAGGCGCAACTGCACAGTCATTGGTTGCTGCTGATGGTAGGAAGGAATTGGCTTAGCAATTCTCTGGTTTCTAGACCTGGGTCATAAAATACTCAATTATGTCTCGGTGAATTACTGATTTCTTTTAATGAAGAGTATTCTCCATAAAAATGTCTTGACTATTCTGTAGCAGTTTTTAATGGTACCCCCTTGCAAATTACTGTTCAAATTTAATAAATTGTGGTTTATGGTTTAAGTAATGTAATAGAGAAGTAACTAAAGCCTTGAATACATTGATAAAATGATTCAGTTCCAAATATTTCAATTAATAGCAGTTATTAATTGTTAATAAAGTAGACATAGAAAATGTTCTGGAATTGGTGGTTGCACAGTTTTGTGAAAATATACTGAGAAGTAAGTTGTACACTTTAGAAGGGTGAATATTATGGTGTGTAAATTATGTATTAAAAAATAGATCTATAGTACAAAGTTATTAGCTCCCTTTACCATAATCAGAATGCTGGGGTATAAAATTACATTGGTTGCATAAAATTCATACTTTAGTGGGGATGCTTTAAGAAATTTTTAAAACTTTTATCAGGTCATAGTCAGGAATACATTTTATTTTATTTTATTTTATTTTTTTTTTTAAAGATTTTATTTATTTATTTGACAGAGAGAGACACAGCGAGAGAGGGAACACAAGCAGGGGGAGTGGGAGAGGGAGAAGCAGGCTCCCCGCGGAGCAGGGAGCCCGATGTGGGACTCGATCCCAGGACCCTGGGATCATGACCTGAGCCGAAGGCAGTCGCTTAACCAACTGAGCCACCCAGGCGCCCAGGAATACATTTTAATATCATGATCTAGTGTACATATATGCACATATACAGTGATTCGCAAAGAATTAAATACTTTGTAAAAAAAATTACTGGGTGTTAACAAGGTTATATATGAAGGCAAATAAACGAACTATTACCATTTTTAGAATATTGTAAAAACTTAACTTGGTCCCTTGTATCATGAGGCATCTTTTAGTTTTACTCATCCCAGACCTTTTGTAGCTATGCTGCCCAGTACGATTGCCACTAGCAATCTATTTAGCTGTTTAGCACTTTATCTACATAGCTATTTAGCACTTGAAATTTGGCTAGTAAAGCTGTGGAAATGAATTTTTAGTTTAATTCACTTAAAAAAATTTTTTTAAAGATTTTACTTATTTATTTGACAGAGAGAGATACGGAGAGAGAGGGAACACAAGCAGGGGGAGTGGGAGAGGGAGACGCAGGCTCCCCGCCGAGCAGGGAGCCCGATGTGGGGCTCGATCCCAGCACCCTGAGATCATGACCTGAGCCGAAAGCAGACACCCAACGACTGAGCCACCCAGGCGCCCCAAATTCACTTAAATATTAATAGTCACATTGTGTAGTGCAGCTTTGTGGTATAGTGTTGTGTGTTCTTCATTTCCTCAAGCCTGGAGGGAGAGATTTTATGTGTATACCAGAGTTCATGTATAATATGATTACTGAGCAATATGGTTTTCTAGCTTCATTTATTGGGTATAACCCATCTACTGTAAAAGTGCAGTTTGATCCATTTTAGTAAAATGTATACAGCTGTGCAAGTTGCAGTCCAGTTTTAAAATACTTCCTCTTGGGGCGCCTGGGTGGCTCAGTCATTAAGCGTCTGCCTTCGGCTTGGGTCATGATCTCAGGGTCCTGGGATGGAGCCCCACATTGGGCTCCTGGCTCAGCGGGAAGCCTGCTTCTCCTCTCCCACTCCCCCTGCTTGTATTCCCTCTCTCGCTTGTCTCTCTCTGTCAGATAAATAAATAAAATCTTAAAAAAAAAAATAAAGAATACTTCCTCTTAAAAAGTTACCTCCTGCCCATTTGCAAGTCAGTCGGACCCAGCTCTAGGCAGCCACTGTCTGTATAATTTTGTCATTTCTAGAAATTTCATGTAAATGGAGTAATAGTTTTTTGTGTCTGGCTTTTTTCACTTAGCATGCATTTGAAGCTAATCCATGTTGCATGTATCAATTTGTTCCTTTTTGAATAATCCACATTTGAAACTATTCCAAGTTATCCTGTACAGCAACTCACACAAGTTTCATAAAATAGTACTTACCCATTTTGTTTGTAAAGTAAAACTAAAAAAAGTTAGCATTAAATGTTTAAATAAAACAGGAAATCTCAAAGTAATCAATTAAGTGAAAATTAGGGACGCTTTTGATATAGTGTGCTCTTTCCTCTTTATAAATTTATTGCCTGTCTGGAATAGAGGAGGATACTCTAGGAATATCTGGCATGCTATGGGATGCATTTATGTTTGTGTTTTACTCTTTATTGTGAAAAATTTCAAGGAGACAAGTAGTAGATTATAAAGAACCTCCATGTACACCATCACTCAGTTTCAACAGACCCGTTTTGTGGGCCATCTCTCTCCCATTCTCCCCACATTGTTTTGAAGCAAATCCTGCATATTTAGTTTTATCTGTAAATATAAGTATGTGTCGTGCGTATACTATGAAGGCGCACACACAAGTTGTGTCATCCCCCCCTGCAATGTTAGCTTTATTCAGTTTCAAAGCAAAGTTAATATAATTATACCACAGGACTCCAAACTTGATGACATTTCACTACCTGTTTAACTTGGCTTCTTACACATCATAGAGAGCAAAGCACAAGTTACACAACAAACAAGACAGAACAAGGGGAAGTTGGAGGTAGGAAGTTAATGCAGTCTTCCATTGCACAATTGAAATAAGGCCTGGGTCTGGTGCCGGTCAGCTCACAGCACTAGTTGCTTATTATGTTCATGCAGTGGAGGATCTCTTTTCTTTTTAAGATTTTTATTTATTTATTTGAGAGAGAGAAAAAAGAGTGAGCATGCAAGGAGAGAGAGAGAGCGCGCACGCACGCACATGAGCCAGGGGAGGGGCAGAGAAGCGGACTCTCCGCTGAGCAGAGAGCCGGAAGCCCAGGACTCCAGGATCATGAGCCAAGGGCAGCCACCGACTGAGCGACCCAGGCACCCCAGACAATCTGTATTTTGTTCAGAGGTCAGTTGGGCAGGGCCTTCGGTGGCAGCTACCTTTCTGATGTGGGCAGATGTGAAAGAGTCAGCATTAATAAGGTCTTGACTGTTTGCTGCAAATCATTTCAAAAGGGATTTATTCAGTCTTGATTGGCAAACCTCTGTTTCTCCTGGTTATCGTTTCTGAGTGGGTCTCAGCCAGTGCTGGTTCGGCAATATTTGGTCTAAGCCGAAATGCCTTGGTTGCTTGCGCCACTGCTTGATATAAGTTACTGCTTGGCAGGAATGACTGCATCTTGCTCTCTATAGTATGGGCAAGATAAAGACTATGCTAAAGATTTTAATGGCAATAACTATACACCATTTCTACTTGGAAGTGGAAATAATTCCATCTTAATCCAAAATAGACTTAAAATGGACTTTGTATACAAATGTTTTCAGATTTCTTTGTGTGAAAATGAATGACTAAAATTTGAGGCATATTTTTCAGGAAATATAGCAGTTATTTCTAATTTTGTTTTGTTCAGACTGTCTTTATTAGTAATTTTCTCTTAAATATGTTGTAGCACAATTGGGAACAGAATGGCAAGGTTTTATTTGCCATAACAGAGTCTTTGGAGACCTTTGAGTAGTCTTGAATGTTTCCATTACATTTCCTTTCTTACTTTAAGAATGCTGATAATATCTCTTGAATATGCCGATTGTTACCCAACTGTTATCTCCAAATATACTTGCTTTTCAACTACAAAAAATGTAAATTTTACTCATGAGTCATATCCCCTGTTTGGTACATATTCTCAATAATTCCTGAACTTTGGATATGGTTAGTGTGGCATTCTCTGAATAAACTATTTTTCCAAAAGTCAGGACTGTTCTGTGAACTTCCTTTATCAGAAAATAACTGAATCAGTGTTTCAGTGCATTCATGAGATTTGCTGGAATGTCTTTGGATTCTAAAGTTCTCATGATAGGCAAAATAGAATTGTTAGTGGCTTGTAATTTTTTGTATGTGTGTGAAGATATTTATTAAGCAAACTCTGTGCCCAACGTGGGGCTTGAATTTACAGCCCTGAGTTCAAGAGTCCCATCCTCTGCTGGCTAAGCCAGCCAGGCACCCCAGCTTGTAATTTTTAAATATGAACACTATGCTTTTGGATCATTTACTGCTCTTACTCTGGTTTCTAAGTTTTTTCACTTCGATTTATTTTGACCAACTTCTCGAATTCTGTAAATATATCAATTTAGCTATGTGTGATTGAATTTAAACAACACAACAAATCTTTAAAATCATCCTGCCACGCTCGTCTGACAGAAATTAAGTGCAACTTGCAGTGTCGTATTCATGCTTTATCACAAAAATATATACTAGGCTATAACTGGACAATAAAACTTACTGTGTAAATATTCTGTGATAATACAGATTTGATGAAATGTTTATCAGTATAGTTTTTAATTTATTGGCTGGGTTTTTTTCCCCCCATAAGAAGACATGCATGATATCTATTTGTACTTTAAACTTGAATCTCCCATCAGTTGTAAGGCATCCCAATTTCAAGAATGTTAAATATGGGGGAAATGCATTTTAGCATTGATTCTACCCTATGTTATACTTGGGCAGTTGACTTACTACATTGGATTTTGATGAGAGTATAGGGAAATAATTTTTTTAAAGATTATTTATTTATTTGACAGAGAGATAGAACAAGTAGGCAGAGTGGCAGGCAGAGGGAGAGGGAGAAGCAGGCCCCCTGGTGAGCAGGGAGCCCGATGTGGGATTCGATCCCAGGACCCTGGGATCATGACCTGAGCCAAAGGCAGATGCTTAACCAACTGAGCCACCCAGGAGCCCGGGAAATAAGTTTTATTCACTCTTGATTTAAGTGAAACTAATAGACTCTCTTGAAAGCAATTTGGTAGCATCTGTCAAATGTGAAGTAATACATTTCCTATGTGATCAATTAACTCCACTTCCAGTAGAATATGTGCTATAGAAATACAACACGTATACACACAAACTGTTTTCGGAAGGAGAAAAGGAAAATTTAGAAAAACCCTAAACATCTGTAAGGGCATAAAATGGTGGTATTTTCATACAATGGTTGTTAAAACCTAGGATTGTGTCCATGTTATGCTAAGTGGTATAGTATGATTCCTAAAGGTATGTATAAATAAAATGTTAAGACAGTCAAAAAGAATATATATATACCTAAATGTTAATGACTTTTTCATAGATTTAAAGTGCCCCTTTTTTTTCTTTGCATTTTAAGTTTTCTTATAACAGGAGGTATCCTAAAATTGATGCTATCTTAGTTTTAGAGAAATCCATCCATAATACTTTGTTAGGATGATCGTAGCAGTAAATAAAACTTACTTTTTATTCTAGAAAGTAGGCAAATAAAGTCTTTTGATGTTCTATGAATATGATATGCTTTGTGAAGGGGTTAGTGGGTTAGTGGCTCCTTCAAATAGGAAGTTTTCATCAAAGACTTCAACTGAATTCCATCCAGTTATTAAATGGGCTACTTGAGCTATTAATTTGACCAAAAATTTATGGTGGGTAAGAAAACTGGTTTGTTACTTCAGTGAGGAAAAATCGCTTCTACACTCTTATTTTACATATGCAGTTGTACTTGAAGTGTGTAATTATGTATGCCTAAGCTATGCCATTAAAATTATTTAAATGTTTGTTACAGGTTTTGAATGAGAAGAAACTTCAAGAGGTTGATAGTTTGTGGAAAGAATTTGAAACTCCAGAGAAAGCAAATAAAATGTAAGCCATCTTGAAACCAAGAATTTAGCAGTTAACATTTAGTTGGTGTTTGTTGTTGGTAGTGGTGGAGTTTTTATTTTTATTTTATTTTTTTTATTATGTTAATCCCCATACGTTACATCATTAGTTTTTGATGTAGTGTTCCATGATTCATTGTTTGCATATAACACCCAGTGCTCCATGCAGAACATGCTCTCTTTAATACCCATCACCAGGCTAACCCATCCTCCTACCCCTCAGTTTGTTTTTCAGAGTCCATAGTCTCTGGTAGTGGTGGTGTTTTTAAGATTTTGTTTATTTGTTTTAGAGAGAGAGAGAGAGCCTGTGAGTGGGTGTGGGGAGCAGAGGGAGAAGGACAAGCAGACTCCGTGGTGAGCATAGAGCCTGTGGGACCCGATCCCACAACCCTGAGACCATGACTTGAGCCGAAATCAAGAGTCAGACACTGAACCAACTGAGCCACCTAGGTGCCCCTGTTGTTACTGTTTTAATCTCTATACCCAGTGTGGGGCTTGAACTCATGACCCTGAGATTCCATGAGTCACATGCTCTACTTTGACTGAGCCAGCCAGGGGCCCTAAGTAGTGGAATTACTGAATAAATTATAGTATATCTATAGATCTCTTACTAACTTGGAGAGAGGTCAGTGGTATACCAAGGAAACCATGCTTCAGAATGATATGTATAATGTGATCCCATTTTTGCAGGGTTCTTGTATATCTCTATATGCATTTATGCAAGCATAGAGATGAACAAATGCCACTTCAGAAAGGTGGAAATGGGGGTGGGGAGAGGCAGAATAAGATGAAATTACTACTTTTCCTAAAATCTTTTTGTGTTGTTAAGTGTGTATTTAAGGGACCCACCAGGGTTTTTGTTCCCTGGCAGGTAAGAAAATCTTCCTTAAAACAACACTATCTTAGATATAATAGAAGACTAGTTTTTTTTTTCAAGGGCTGTATGCTTCATTTGGCTGAGTTAACCTGATTCATTGTTGTCAATGATGTATTCTTGTTGGAACTGAATATAAATGATCTAACTCAAATATTCGTCACTACCACTGAGACAACAATGAATTATTCATCATATATTTTTGTTTCAATATAAAATGATGTTACCTTGCATATACCCTGTATGGGGGGGAAGGGGGTAAAATAAGGGTAACAGCTATCAGATTTGATGATAAACTATTTCTTAATGGCCTTTGTATGAGATGGACAAATCATTGTTGTGAGATTCCTGCCTTAAGAGGGACTCTTAATACCTTTTCTAAGGTCTTCTCTGTCCTTCTAAGGATCTGTGTCCAGCTTTAAGCAGCAGAGGTTATGTTGAAGCTTCAGCATCTTTCCTGTGGTTGAGATGTGGTATCAAACCTCTTTGCTGATGTTTATTTTCCTTCAAAGCCTACAACCTCTGCAGTAGTCCAGACATTACTAACCTAACATTTAGAGAAACTGGTTGTTTAAAGAATTTATCTGACTTTGCACCCTGATACCCAGTGACGGGAAAGTGTATTTTGTTGGTAAACAAAACAGTCCAAAACCTTTTTCCTAAATACATGGTTTTTGCACAACCAGTATGCCCTCATAACTTTTCTTTTCTTCCTTCTAGAGTAAAGCTAAAACATTTTGAGAAATTTCAGGATACAGCAGAAGCATTAGCAGGTAAAGTGAAAGACTAGCTTTTTTGTTTTTTTTTTAATCTTGTTAGTTGATTATCCTTATCAAAAGATTATTTGCTTCAGTTGCCTGAGTTAACCTTATTCAATGTTGTCAATGATGCATTCTTTTTGGAATTGAATTTAAGTGATCTAACTCAAATTCGTCACTACCACTGAGACAACATTGAGTTAGCTTTTTTCACCATAGGGTTTGTTTCCCCCCCATGTGATGAGAGGTGAGAAGTGGTTAAATTGATCTCCCTGTGGAAACCAACAGCATAATGCTGAAGCACAATTCAGTAAAAGCTGTTCTACAAGGGACCAAGGTAATGTAGTCAAGTACACAGCTGTCTGATAATACTAATCCAGGGGTAAAGTTGAGAATAGCCAGGATTCACAGTTGAAATAATAATACAGCAGCTCTCCAGAAGTACACATTTTTAGTTCAGAAGAGTACAATATTATTAAAAGTTTTAGGAAAACTAATAGGCTTTTGTGTGTATGGTTTGGTTTGGTTTGGTTTGGTTTTTAATGCAAAAACTACACCTAGGCTTAAGAGTTAATCTGAAGGGGGCATGAAGAATGGATGACTCCTGTCCTTCAACTGGTCCTCATGATGGGAGAACAGACAATAGGTGTTATTAACTAGGCTTGGCTTTAGTTGGCAGTTGGTCTCAAGGTTTTTTGTTTTTTTTTTTTTTAATGTTAGGGAAAACAAGAAGCCTGGATATAAAATTCTGCTTGTGGATTTTTCTTTCCTTTTTTTTTTTTTTTTTGATTTTTTATTGTTATGTTAATCCCCATACATTACATCATTAGTTTTAGATATAGTGTTCCATGATTCATTGTTTGTGCATAACACCCTGTGCTCCATGCAGAACGTGCCCTCCCCAATACCCATCACCAGGCTAACCCATCCTACTTGTGGATTTTTCAATTGCTTAAGTTCCGTATATCAAATCAGCCAACCGCTTGGCGGTATAATTTGAAAATGTAGGACCATAAGGAAGGATATGGCATATAATTAGGCAAGAATTTCACAAACCCAAATAATTTTGTTATCAGCCCCAAGAGAAAGGTATAATTCTCTTATAAAAATTAGGAACGTAACTAAACATGCTGGAATATTAATGGGCTGCCCCAACATTGGCAGAAGGGTAGCTGAAGGAAGACCCACAAATGGATCCAATTTTTTAATTTTTAAAAATAGTTCTAGGACTGCTTCATCAGTAAGTCAATAATTAAAGCCTCATAGAGCCATTAAAGCACAACTATGATAATTTTTGCCTGAAGGTTTTTTTTTGTTTTTAGTAATGTCTACATCCAACATGGGGCTTGAACTCATGGCCCCAAGATCAAGTTGCATGCTCTTCCAACTGAGCCAGCCAGCACCCCTGCCTGGAGAATTTTTTAAAAGATCTGTTCATCACAGCTTTAAAATTATATGGGTAGGATTTTGTTAAGACTCCAAGTGAGATTGTGTTGGCTGTTCTCCAACTCTGGGGGACATTATTCACATAGACAGTGATTTGAACTTCGCTGGAATTGTAAAGTGAGTGGCCCTGATCCCAAATGGCTTCTTTTGAATTCCTTTTTGCATATTACCTCTTTAATCTTTTTTGAGATATTTCTGACCAGTCCTTATTAAACGGATAGATCCAGCTTCTACCCAAACATGAAGCAGGTTTTTACTATTAATAGGTAATATATTTATCATGTAGTGATTGTCCGGTTTTGTACTCCTCCTTTCAAAATTGTTGTTAAATCCTTGATGCAGTCCTGTGGGTTAGATGTTAATCACTATTTATAGGAAAACTGAGGCTTGAGGGATATCTCCTTTTCCTCCTGAGTTCTTGGTATTCCTTAAAATAATGTAAAGATAAATGGCCAGATGCCATGCTAGCTGAGAATTTAAAGTCAACTCCAGCCCACCCCCGCATCTACTTTCCATGAAGGCAGAGTCTACATTGTTCTTCACCATCAAATTCCTGGATTCTAGCACATAAATATTTTGGGCAAAGGAATGAAAATAGTGAGCTCTGTCAAGAATCTTTTCCCATCTATTTTTACTAGAAACTCAAATATCACCTTATTAAGAGAGCAGTCTTTCCTGGGAATTAACTTCCATTCCCTGTTATAAGGAAATTTTGATGTGACAGAACCCAAACTGAGCGGTTATAGATATCATAGTATGCATTTAAAAACCCCGTAGCCTAAGAAACAGTCTGATGGGTTGTGATATCAAGAATTTATATTGAGGGGCACCTGGCTGGGTCAGTCCGTAGAGCATGAGACTCTTGATTTCAGAGTCGTGAGTTCAAGCCTCATGTTGGATGTGGAGCCTACTTGAAAAAAAAAAAAGTCTTTGGGGTGCCTGGCTGGCTCAGTTGGAAGAGCATGTGACTCTTGATCTCAGGGTCATGAGTTTGAGCCCCAGTTCGGTGTAGAGATTACTTAAATAAATAAACTTAAAAGATGAAAATAAAAGGTTGAATTTTTTTTATTTTTTATTTTTTTAAGAATTTAAAGGCACCTGGGTGGTGCAGTTGGTTAAGTACCCAACTCTTGGTTTCGGCTCAGATTATGAGATGGAGCTGGCGTCAGTGCAGAGTCTGCTGAAGACTCTCTCTTCCTCCCTCTGCCCCTCCCCCCTGAGCATGCACTTGCTTTTTTGCTCACTCTCTAAAATAAATAAATCTTTAAAAAAAAAGAAATTTATATTGGTCCTAGAAGTTCAGATTATACCGTTTGTATGGAAGCTTTATTTTTATGGTCTGATTTTCAAGTTGCAAGTCTTCCAAATACTACCGCAAAATTTGGTACTCTCTCGCTCTTTCTCTCTGACAAATAATAAAATCTTTAAAAAAAAAAAAAGAATTTGGTACAAGCCTACTTTTGGATGAAGTGGGAAGATTACTAGGGGACGCTGAAAAGTGGCTAGTGAAGTAAGAGAAGACTCAGTTTCCCCTTTACCTGTCACCATTTCTGCCATCTTTTAAAAATATATATTATGAAGAGTAATTAACATGATTTTTAATAATAAAGGGAAGATAAATGTAAATGTTAGCTCTAGAGTAGAAATTTTTGCTTAAGAAATTTTTAAAAAAGGAAAACACTGAAGTATAAAAGATACGGAAGATTGATAACTATAAGCTAGAAGTTGAATAAAATTTTTTAATTATAGAAGATTAAAAACTTGAAAGAATATAACTCTTACTAGAAAGGTAGGTTATAAGGAGTCAGTGTTGTACAATATGGTATGTAAAAGGTTATAACCTAAAAAAAGTAGCTTGAGACTCAGCTTCTCAGAACGTAAGAGCTCTGTAAGAGCTGTGTGGTAGCTAGATGATTTTTGTCCTCATCTTTCATCTTCCCAGATAACAGATGAAATGGACTTGTAACTCAAATGGATGGAGATGTGGTCAGGAGGAAAGAGAAGGTACCTGGCTGATTAAGCATAAACTGTCTGCTTAGAAATTGTGGCCGACTTCCTTCCTGGCAGGCATACTTTAAATTCAGCCAAAACCCTGACAGATAGCAGAAGAGATGTTAGTCCATGTGGGTCCAGAAGATCCTAAGTGTAGGCCTAAGAAAGGGTGAGAGTTACAAAGTAGCGGATTTAGAACCTGCCAAAAATGAAAGCAGTCCCAAATAGAATAGTCTCCCTTTGGGTAGTGAGTTCTCTGTCACTGGAGGTTTACAGGTAGAGGCCTGATGACATCTGGATCTGGAATTAGCAAAGCCTTCATTCAGGCATGCTTACTGCAGCAGGACCTTCCAAATGGATACACTCCTTTTTACTACAGTCTTGACAGGATTTTAGGGTATCTCACAGAGCATCAGGCCAGTCTGCCTACAGTAACATTGGAGAGTAAATCTATTTGTCATTCCAAAATAGATTGTTTCTAACATTTTGATTCGAGCTCTGTCTGGGTTCAAGAGTAGATTTCATACGACATAAGGAAAGGAATGCTGTATCTGCTTTTAACTTCTGGTTCTAGAACTGAAATGAGGGTGGGAAGGTCAGATGAGACTGAAATGTGTACTCCTTCAGTGTTTTCTACATTTATCATTTCATTTTAGAAGTAATGTTAAATTGAACTTTTTGAAAGGAGGTGTTTATTTTGCTTTATTCTTTAAGTTTAAACGAGATCTTGAGGTTCTTAAAATTTAAAAAACTTGAGAGTTAACTCTTTTTTCTTTTTCCTTAAAAGCATTCACAGCTCTAATGGAGGGCAAAATCAATAAGCAGCTGAAGAAAGTTCTGAAGAAAATAGTAAAAGAAGCCCATGAACCCCTGGCTGTAGCTGATGCTAAACTAGGAGGGGTCATAAAGGTAAATATGTTTTTCATGCCTGCTAATCAGAACTCACCATACAGCATAGTAGCTACAAAGCCTAGCCTTTGTATTGAGTTGTTTGTTATTACATGATCTTTTTTCCTAGGCTACAGAATAATTGATTTCCAATACGATTATCAGGACCCAAGTACATACAAGTAATGCCTGTTTGTTGTAGAAAATATTAACCCCAAAAAGTAATAAAAATTAGCTTTAACCTTGCCACCCAGAGATCTGTTAACACTATGTATATCCTGCCATGTTTTTGTTTAGTCACATTTCTTTTTCTTTCAACAGAAATGAGGATATGACATTTCTTTTTAGTGTATGTGTTTTATTAGAAAACTTTAGCAGGGGGTAGAGTCTCTGGAGATGAAAGTGGAAAGACTGGAAAAGTGGACTCCCAAGCATGAAAAGCAGAACAGTTTGAGAGCTGGTCGTGATTATTTTGATCTTCAGTGATTATAGTAGATATTATAGTGACAGGTTAATTACTGTGTTTGTGAGCATACCTCTGCTTTTTAAAGTAAGGTTTATATTATGTTGTAGGTCTTCTTAGGTAGGAAAATGCTAAGGAGCTTTGAGGGGCTTTTTTTAGGTCAGGATTGTGAATTTAAGAAGTTCAATTAAATAAATTATTTCTAATACTGTCTGGTAAGTAATGAAGTTTTCTGTGATGATGTCAGTCTCTATATTCATTCCATGAAGTGCCCACAAGTGTTAGTTTGTAATTTTCTGTTAAAAAACATTAAATTTTAAGGACATCTGGGTGGCTTAGTCAGTTAAGTGTCTGCCTTCAGCTCAAGTGATGATCCCAGGGTCCTGGGATCAAGTCCCACATCTGCCTCCTTGCTCAGTGGGGAGCCTGCTTCTCCCTCTCCCTCTGCCTGACACTCCCCCTGCTTGTGCTCTCTCTGTTACAAATAAAGAAAGAAAATCTTTTAAAAAAATTAAATTTTAGCATAATAAATACAGAATGACAAATTGCTAGATGGTGGGATTATAGGTATCTTTAATTTTTTTTTTCAGTTTCTCTTTTTTTAAGATTTTATTTATTTATTAGAGGGAGAGAGCGAGCACAGGAGGGAGAGGGAGAGAGAATCTGAAGCGGACTACGCACTGAGCGCAGAGCCTGACTCGGGCCCAGTCCCACGACCGTGAGATCATGACCTGAGCCAAAACCCGAGTTGGATGCTTAACTGCCTGAACCACCCAGGCACCCCCAGTTTCTCTGTTTAAAAAACTTAACATTAAAGGGGTGCCTGGGTGGCCCAGGCAGTTAAGCATCTGACTGTTGATCTCAGCTCAGGTCTTGATCTCTGGCTTGCAAGTTCAAGCTCCACAATGGGCTTCATGCTGGGCATGGAGCCTACTTAAAAAAAAAAATTACACTGAAGATCACTCATACATACCAAATATTGTTTCTTAAGCACATACATACCAAGTATTTGTTTCTTAATCATGTAATACATCTAATTTTGCATGCATGTAATTATTTGCATTTGATGAACTAGAACTATAGATTTATATGAAGGACTTAGCAAATACAATGCAGAATGAAAAAAAATGAAGGTGTGCAGAACAAAATTTATTAGTGTGTGTGGGGTGTGTAAAAAGTTGAATTGTATAGTAAACCCTTGAATAACTTAGGGGTTGGGGGTGCCAACCCTTCCCCACATACGCACAGTCAAAATTCTGTCAGTTAAGCTGCCAACTCCTGATTTTAGCTCAGGTCGTGAGATCAAACCCTATGTCGGGCTCAGTGCGGAATCTGCTTGTCCTTCTCCCTCTGCTCCCCGCCCCTCCACACTCTCAAATAAATAAATGAAATCTTTCTAAAAAAAATTCTGTGTATAACTTTTGACTCCCCCAAAATTTTACTACTAAAAGCCTACTGTTGACCAGAAATCTTACCAATAACATAAATAGCTGATTAACCCATATTTTGTATACGTATTAGGTATTATATTCTTAAAGTAAGCTAGAGGGGCGCCTGGGTGGCTCAGTCGTTAAGTGTCTGCCTTTGCCTCAGGTCATGATCCCAGGGTCCTGGGATCCAGCCCTGCATTGGGCTCCCTGCTCCACGGGAAGTCTGCTTCTCCCTCTCCCACTCCCCCTGCTTGTGTTCCCTCTCTTGCTGTGTCTCTCTCTGTCAAATAAATAAAATCTTTTAAAAATAAATAAATAAATAAAGCTAGAGAAAAGAATGTTATTTTTTTAAAGATTTTACTTATTTATTTGACACACAGAGAGAGATCACAAGTAGGCAGAGGGGAGAGGGAGAAGCAGGCTCCCTGCTGAGCAGAGAGCCCAGAATTAAGATGTGGGGCTCAACCCCAGGACCATGAGATCATGACCTGAGCTGAAGGCAGACGCTTAACTGACTGAGCTACCCAGGCGCCCCTGGAAAAGAATATTATTAAGGAAATCGGGGATGCCTAGCTGGCTCAGTAGATGGAGCATAAAACTCTTGATCTCGGGATATGAGTTCAGGCCCCACATTGGGTGTAGAGGTTACTTAAAAATAAATCCTTTTTTTTCTTTTTTTTTTAAGGGGGTGGCGCCTGGGTCATTCACTCCGTTAAGCATCCAACTCTTGATTTCAGTTCAGGTCATGATCTCAGGGTCATGGAGTCAGCCCCACATCTGAACTCTGTGCTCAGCACAGAGTCTGCTTGGGATTCTCTCTCTACCTCTGCCCCCTCTCTCTGTTCGTGCGCTCACGTGTGCTCTCTCTCTCTCCCCCTAAGTAAATGGATAAAATCTTTAAAAAAAAAAAAAAAGTCTTTTTAAAGAAAAAAGGAAAATCGGGGACACCTGGGTGGCTCAGTTGGTTAAGCATCTGACTCTTGAGTTCAGGCCCCGGGTTGGACTTCACATGGGCATGGAGCCTACTTAAAAAAGCGTGGAGGGGGGGGGATCAGAAGGAAGAGAAAGTACATTTACAGTACTGTACTGTGTTTATCAAACAATCTGCATTTATTATTCTTTGTACAAACACACTACAAAAATGTGAAACGAGAAATTTTTTTAAATAAAAAATATTTAAATCTGTGCTATTTTAATATTTAAATAGTTTTAGGAAAACTTTTTTTTTTTAAGATTTTTTATTTATTTGAGAGAGAGCTAGTGAGAGCGAGCATGTGCCAGGGCAAGGGGCAGGGCAGAGGGAGAAGCAGACTCTCAACTGAGCAGGGAGCCCAATGTGGGGCTCGATCCCAGGACTCTGGGATCATGACCTGAGCCAAAGGCATATAGATGCCTAACCGGCTGAGCCACTAGGTCCCCTGAAAACTGTTATTTCTCTTTTTTTTAAAAAAAGATTTTCTTTATTTTGAGAGAGAGAACACAAGTGAGGGGGGAGGGGCAGAGGGAGAAGCAGGCTCCCCACTGAGCGGGGAGCCCGACGCAGGGCTTGATCCCAGGACCCCATGATCATGACCTGAGCCAAAGGCAGATGCTTAACTGACTGAGCCACCCAGGTACCCAAAACTCTTATTTCATTGATACAGATGTTCTTCTTACAGGAAAAGCTGAATCTCAGTTGTATCCATAGTCCTGTTGTTAATGAACTTATGAGAGGAATCCGTTCCCAGATGGATGGATTAATCCCTGGAGTAGAACCACGTGAAATGGCAGCTATGTGTCTTGGATTGGCACACAGGTGAGATTTACTGGAAAATAAAGTCCACTTATTCCTGTTTAATAAGCAATTGTGTTGCACTGGTTTAAGCATATTACAAATACTAATTTATTTCTCATAGTAATCTTATGAGGAAGATAGTAGTAGTATCTTTATTTTATAGATGAATCTGATGCCCAAAATCAATTCACCTGGTAAGTTATGAGGCCTGGATTATAACCCAGGCAGTCCTCATCATAGGCATTTATCCTTCTTCAAGTGTTGAGCCCCACAATTCTTGGGCTTTCCCTTTTTTCTTTCCCTGATCTCTACTGAATCATTTGCTATCCCTCCATCTTTTCATCTCCCCAAATTTTCTCATCTGCTGTGGTCTCCTTCTGTGTGTATCTGTTGTTTGTTTTACTCCGATTTGTATTGACTTTTTATAATAAGCCAAAGAGAAGCACATTGACCTATCATGTTTAACCAGAGGTCCGTTAGAACAGGCATTTCTGCTGTACTGTGATATGTGTTCTGAAAAGCTTGGCATTCTGTGAGATTGCACTAAAATAACAGGGTTTTTCAGTGAAAAAAATAGGATTAAAGGTAGATTACTCAAAACCTATGTAACTTTATAACCAGAGCACTATCAAAAATAGCCCTATATATTAATACAGTTAAAAAGACATGTTAGATTTATATTAAAGGAATAATAAACAGGTCTGTACCTTTGGACAAAAAATAGCATAAATCAACGGAAGGGTTAAAGCTGCTGAGTTACAAAGATGAGCAAAATGCATAAAAATTAAGGATAACTTTGTAATAAGCATTTTTAAGAGCGCACAAGCAGCTAAACTGCGTCAAGATTCAAGCTTGTGATTAATTGACATTGTATAACAGCAGTGGTTCTCAATCAAGGGCAATTAAATATCCCTTAGAGGACATTTGGCAATGGCTAGAGACATTTTGGCTGTTATAGATGGGGTCAGGTCTCTACTAACATAATGGGTAGAGGACAGGAATATTGCTAAATGTCCACAGTGCACAGAATAGGCCCCTACAACAAAGAATTATCATGCCCATATCGTTAACAGTGCCAAGGTTAAGAAAACCTTATGTACAGTAATGTTCCTCCGTGGACTTTCTGTTTTCACATGTTAACCTCCTGGTGTAAAGCCTTGAAACCCTGTAAAAATCATACATGAACCAATATGATTTGTACTACACAGCACTATCCTGTTTGTCTTTCACAAATTAATTCATATTTCAGAAATACAGGTTATAGCAGGACCAATGTATTTTCTTTTTTTAAGACTTTATTTCAGAGAGAGAGACAGGGCAAGCATGAGTGGGGGGTGGGGGAGAGGGAAAAGCAGACTCCCCGCCGAGCAGAGAGCCCTATGCGGGACTCCATCCCAGGGATCTGGGATCATTACCTGAGCAAAAGGCAGATGCCCAGCCAGCCACCAGCCACCCAGGCGCCCCTGTATTTTCTTTTTAAATGTGTATTTCCTAGTTTTGCATATTGTATTCTTGTCCAACTGGTTTTCCTGTGTTGGGAAAATTAATGCTCTAAGAGGGATTTTCGTTTTTAAAGAGTTTTTTAAGGGGCGCCTGGGTGGCTCAGTCAGTTAAGCGATTGCCTTCAGCTCAGGTCATGATCCCAGAGTCCTGGGATCAAGCCCCACATCGGGTTCCCTGCTCTGTAGGAAACCTGTTTTCTCCCTCTGCCTGCCATTCCCCCTGCTTGTGTGCGTGCTCTCTCTCTCTCTGACAAATAAATAAAAATAAAGTTTTTTAAGATGTTAATTAAACTCTTTTCGTAGCTGCTGTCAGTAATTTTTTATTTCCCCCCCCCTTATCCTCAGCTTGTCTCGATATAGATTGAAATTTAGTGCTGATAAAGTGGACACCATGATTGTTCAGGCAATTTGTAAGTATAGTGCATGTGAGGTCTGATCCTCATAACTTTTTCCTGCTGTTAAAACTGTATCTTTTATAATTTTATCAGTTGAAGAAGGAAAAGATTAATTAGGATTTTTAATAGCAAAGTAAATAAACTAGAAAATGCAGAATAGAAAAGGCAAGCCACCCGTAATTTGACTAGTTGGAGATAAGGTGAATTAACACTAGTGATGTTAACAAATTTGTCTTTTTCCATGAAGCAGATCAATAAGTGGGATCTAGTGCATTGTGCTTTTTTCACTTTGCTTTTTAATAGGTCATTCTCCCATGTCATTAAGTGAATTTTGGAAACATCATACTCTTAAGTTTCCAATTTTAAAAATCCCTTTAAATGGCAATTGCATTTCTGGGTATGTACTCCAAAGAATTGAAAGCAGGTACTCACAGATACATACACACCTATGTTTGTAGCAGCATTATTCACAATAGCCAAAAAAATGGAACAACCTAAATACCCAGTAACAGATGAATGGATAAACAAAATGGGGTACATACACATAATGGATAATTATTTTTAAACCTTAAAAAGGTTTACAACATGGATGAATTTTGAAAACATGCTGCGAAATAAGCCACACAGAAAAGACAACTGTTGTGTGATACCACTTATGAGGTACCTAGAACAGGCAAATTCATAAAAGACCGAAAGTAGAAGAGATTACCAGGAGATGGGGGAAGGTGGGGATGAGGTGTTTTTAATGGGTGCAGAGTTTCCATTTGTGGATGATCTAAGAGTTCTGGAAATGGATAGTGGGTGATTATTGAATAATATTTTGAATGTGCTTGATGCCACTGAAACCTACAATTAAAAATGGTTAAAATGGTAAATTTTATGTATATTTTAGTTTTTTAAAGCCCTTTTATGTTCCTCTTTTTCATTTTAATCTACTGCAGCCTTGTTAGATGACTTAGATAAAGAACTAAACAACTACATTATGCGGTGTAGAGAATGGTATGGCTGGCATTTCCCTGAATTAGGAAAAATTATTTCAGATAATCTGACATACTGCAAGTGTTTACAGAAAGTCGGTAAGTTTATCCTTTAAGGCATTGAAAATAATTTATTTGCATCCCAAGATATGAGTTATAGTAATTTTTTTTCTTAATAAGCTTCCCAGAGTTCCTTACAATTTATGTGTATTTTGGGAGTGTAGCCAAATTAGTGTCTGTTGGGATTCAGAAACTGGTAATTTGAACTTTGACTTCAATGGCCAGTACAACAAGAGAACGTGGTTCTCTGATTTGGTTTTTCTTAAATTGGCTTCTTAAGGTGGAATGTATCTCAGTGAATTTACCATTAATAGGAGCAACTGTAGACGTGGGAAATCCTGCAATATGTTATACTAAAGCTGGTACTGCTCTCTCTACTGTTAGTGTTATATTCCATACCAGTGTACAGTAATAATATTAGTAGAAGAACCTAACGATTGTTAACAAATGGGACTTAACCAGGCTCATATTGCATTACCGTATTACCACCCCAAGAATTCATGGCACTGACTTTAATAAAACCTTAGCTATAAATTGTCTGTTATAATATTATTAGTCCTGTTTTATGGGGTATTTTGTTTTTATTCTAATTTATATCTTTTTGGAGGGAGATGATGGGGAGAGATTTTAATCTCAAAATCAAGCCTTACATAAGGAAAATTAGTAGGTCAAACTTGTTCGCTTTTTGTTTTGTTTAGGCACCCTTTTCATTGGCTTATCTCTACTTTTTTTTTGACTATTTGGATTTTATATAATTTGTTGAAGAGTGATTCTCCCTCATCCTCTGCAAACATTCCATAGGCGATAGGAAGAATTATGCCTCAGCCAAACTTTCTGAATTACTGCCAGAGGAAGTTGAAGCAGAAGTGAAAGCAGCTGCGGAGATATCAATGGGAACAGAGGTTTCAGAAGAAGATATTTGCAATATTCTGCATCTTTGCACTCAGGTAAACTATACACATGGAGAAACTAGTTGTGGTGGGACCGGCTATGTAAAATAATTTTCTGATGGCAGTGATGATTTTTAAACTTACCATTCACCTGATAAATATGAGGGTGTTCAGTCACTACCTCATCTGATGCCATCTTGATTTGTATAATTAGAGGGGGAAATACATACTGAAGTAAGTTGAAAGAATACTATCTAATTTATTTGTATTGTTAGCTAGCATTGTCTGGATAATGAATTATGAATCCGTTAATAAGACCGAGAAATACAGCTTGAGTTATTTAATTCCAGCCTCTGTGTTTGTATCCTGGCATGCTCCCCACCCCGCCAATTTGGAGATCACAGTAGAGCATGTGACTCTTGATCTTGGGGTTGTAAGTTCGAGCCCCATGTTGGGTGTAAAGATTACTTAACAAAATCTTAAAAAAAAGATCACACACACTTAAAAAAAAGATCGCCAAAAAAAAAAAGACACAATGTCTAGCCCTTGGAGTTTTTAAAAATAACAGTAATATTGACTAATATTTTTAGGCAGTGTAGTAGGTTGTTTGCATTTATTATCTCATAAAATCTCTCTTAAAATGGGAAACTGAGATAAGGAATGCTTTGTTTTCCCAGGATTACACGGCTGATCTATGACAATTTAGGACTCTGTTGTTTCAGACATGTGGTTTTTATGTGATTTTTACACAAGTCATTTGTGGTATATTGATTTTGTTCCTTATACTAGGTAATTGAAATCTCAGAATATAGAACCCAGCTCTATGAATATCTGCAAAATCGAATGATGGCCATTGCACCAAATGTTACAGTCATGGTTGGGGAATTAGTGGGAGCACGGCTCATTGCTCATGCAGGTGATGATTTTAATGTAACTTATAAATAGGGATATTTAGAGTAGGTTGTTTTCCTCCTAGGATTATTTTTTCATCTAAAATTACATTTATTAAAAAATTTAGGTAATAAATATAAGTAGATGGTATATGGGAGAGGACTAAGGACCAAGTGTTCAATGATGATTCTGATGCGTATGCCTGATATCCTTTTGGATAATGAAGGCATCTTCAGTCACTACCTCTTCTGAGGCACTTGTGGTCCGTTGTCAGATGTTTATTACCATTAATGAGAATAATCAGATGAATGCAGGAGGTTGAAATCAGTTAATATTTCCTACCAAATTAGGGGCACCTGGGTGGCTCAGTTGGTTAAGCGCCTGACTCTTGATTTCGGCTCAGTCATGATCTCAGGGTTGTGAGATGGAGGCTGCTTAAGATTCTCTCTCTCCCCCTTTCTGCCCCCCATCTCTAAAACAAACAAACACAAAAAAAACTCATCAGATTAAATAGGAATAGTTCTCACAACAGGTGATATATACCCTTTTTTTTTAAAGATGGTTCACTACTGAATATGCTATTTTAATATATTTGACATGCAAAATATTTTTAGTAAATTTATAGTAAGACTTCATATGTGGGGCGCCTGGGTGGTTCAGTTGGTTAAGCAACTGCCTTCGGCTCAGGTCATGATCCTGGAGTGCCTGGATCGAGTCCCGCATCGGGCTCCCTGCTCGGCAGGGAGTCTGCTTCTCCCTCTGACCCTCCCCCGTCTCATGTGCTCTCTCTCATTCTCTCTCTCTCTCAAATAAATAAATAAAATCTTTAAAAAAAAAAAAAAGACTTCATATGTGTGTATGTTGATGCTACAAAGAAGGTATGCTATAAAAATAATACTGTATAATCGAATATTTGCAAATAGAGTGAAGTATCATGGTTACAGGAGTCATCATTACAATCCGTCACAGAAGATCTTAATGTATCATCTACATCAAAGTGTCTAAACTAGAATAGCCCCTGTAACTGCATCATTAGTCAGACAGCCCATTCAAATACCCTCAGCTGTGAGGTTGGGAATCATCTGGCTGGTTTGTTGTCTGCATCCAAATTTTCATAGGCTTAACTAAACTTCCTGTGGTCAGAGATGCAGGGATTAACAGAAGCTTGTGTTGAATTTTAAATATGTATCTAGTGGTTGAGCATTAATGTTGGTGGTCTGTTCTGACAAAATCTGTGCAATAAATCTAACAAAGCAGTAACTTTTTTTTTTTTTTAAAGATTTTACTTATTTGACAGAGAGAGACCCAGTGAGAGAGGGAACACAAGCATGGGGAGTGGGAGAGGGAGAAGCAGGCTTCCCGCGGAGCAGGGAGCCCGATGTGGGGCTCGATCCCAGGACCCTGGGACCATGACCCGAGCTGAAGGCAGATGCTTAACAATTAGCCACCCAGGCGCTCCAAAGCAGTAACTTTTTATACCTGATTAGTGTACTTATATCTCCTCATCCATATCTTAAACAACAGAGATAAAGTGTGAGAAAGTTATCACATAGTTCTGTTGAGATGTCCTGAGTATCCATATATTTGCATGTTTTTTTCATATCTAAAGCAGAATATTTGATGTCTAAAATCCTCCTCTGTGGTATGCTAATGGAATGTAGAATAGTTAATACCATCTCTCGGGCAAATAAGTTTAATTGCACCTTCAGTTTGTTGTAAGCATTCATTGTAAGCCTCTGCTTATGGTGCTACATGGATAAATCACAAATGCTGAGGCTTTTTAGGGAATCTCTGACTATAGAATCTATTATATCAGATTTTTATTTACTCTGGTGGCTATAATACTTAGATTATATGTCTTATGTTTAATACATGGAACTTTCAAATACTTGGAATTGCATTCCTTGTAACTACTTCTTTTTTTTGAAGGTTCTCTTTTGAATTTGGCCAAACATGCAGCTTCTACGGTTCAGATTCTTGGAGCAGAAAAGGCACTCTTCAGAGCCCTGAAGTCTAGACGAGATACCCCAAAGTATGGTCTCATTTATCATGCTTCACTCGTAGGCCAGACAAGTCCCAAACACAAAGGAAAGGTGAGTTGCATTTCTTCTGAGGCAGGTTGTTTTTTCTCTCCCTCCCCCACCCACCGATAATTCATTTTCTGCCTATTCTATAGTATGCAATAAAATTTTTCTACTGCTTCTTTGTCATTAAATAGAGAATGGTGAATTCTTGAGTTAAAAAACACTTTTGTGAAAGAAAATAATATAAGGAAGTGTTGCTGGGGGCACCTGGCTAACACAGTCAGTGGGACATGCAGCTCTTCATTACGGGGTCGTGAGTTCCCAGCCCCATGTTGGGAGCTTACTTAAAAAAAAAAATTATTATTACTATTATTTTTTAAAGATAAAGTGTTACTGATCTTGTTAAAGCTGTTTTCTTTTGCTATATTAGGATTTTTCTAGAATCCACCTGTTTGTGAGGGATGGAGTTGATGGCACATCAAAAGTTTTCTGTGTGGCAAGAAATCAATTTAACATCATCATTTATGAATTTTAAAATAATCAGTTCCCTCTCTCGCTATCTCTCTCTCTGTCAAATAAATAAATAAAATCTTTAAAAAACAAATTTAAAAAAAGGGGCGCCTGGGTGGCTCAGTCGTTAAGCGTCTGCCTTCGGCTCAGGTCATGATCCCAGGGTCCTGGGATCGAGCCCCGCATCGGGCTTCCTGCTCAGCAGGAAGCCTGCTTCTCCCTCTCCTACTCCCCCTGCTTGTGTTCCCTCTCTCGCTATCTCTCTCTCTGCCAAATAAATAAGTAAAATCTTTAAAAAAAATAATAACCATGCACTGTGATCAACACCTAGTGGGACTTAAGTGAATCCTTTTAATAGCCCTGTGAGATGTAAGGTATCAGTTTTATAGATGAGAAAGCTGAGTCTTCAGCATATTAAGAACTTTCACGCTTTTTGGTTAGGGTACATAATTTAACAGAAACTAGAATGTTAAGAAAAAAAACTGAAATGTTATAAAATTCAGAGCAGATTGATGAAAGGGTTGATAAAGTGTTAATTAGCTTAAAAGGGGGGCTACACTTTTTCCAGATGACCTCATGGTGTAGAACTAAGGTCACTGAGTAGAAATTAAAGGAAGACATTAGAAGGGTAGTTTGAGCTTGTTTTAGACATGAACTACTGCAATATTATTTCATCCAACAGAACGAATGGGGTTGTATATAACCAGTTAACCATTGAGAGATTCAGATATAAGCTAGGTGGCTTGAGTTGTATGATTCATAATACTTCATAATTCCTGACTTTAAAAAATACTAGAGTGAATGATAGAGTTGATGATTTGCTCCAGTTTTCTCATGAATAAGTTATTGAGGATTTTATCATCTCAACTTGGAATATAGTTTGAATGCCTCTAACTTTAAGTTCTCTATCAGATTTCTCGAATGCTGGCAGCCAAAACTGTTTTGGCTATCCGGTACGATGCTTTTGGTGAAGATTCCAGTTCTGCGATGGGAGTTGAGAACAGAGCCAAATTAGAGGCCAGGTTGAGGACCTTGGAAGATAGAGGGGTAAGGACCACATCCTGCCTATTGTAGAAGTGTTAGCTATCAAAAATAAATAAACTTTAAGTAGTTTATGTACTTACTCATTTCACCTACTAAGTAGTTTTATTTAAATGATAAATTTTAGTATGTTTAATAACATTTTTTGTTCCTGCTATTGACAGTTTCCCTTATATTTACAAAGATTTGGTATCTTTTCTTAGATAAGGAAAATAAGTGGAACAGGAAAAGCATTAGCAAAAACAGAAAAATACGAACATAAAAGGTAAGTACATTTGGGGGAGGATGGGTGAACAATATCTGCTTGATTAAATTTTAATTGACAACAGCAGTGTTTATAATAAAACAAACACCTCAGTGTCTCTGATTTTTTTTATAGTTTTCCATATTTCTAATTTTTAATCACAAACATTTTCATATTGTAATAAATTACATACATGGTATATATTTTGGCTTTTTTCTCTCTTTTTTTTAAAGTCTTATTTATTTAAGTAATCTCTATACCCAGCATGGGGCTCAAACTCATAACCCCGAGATCAAGAGTGATATACTCCTTCAACCGATGCAGCCAGGCAGGTGCCCCTTGGCTTTTTTTTTTTTCCTCTTAATATTTAGTTCATTTTCAGATGTTGATAGTAAATAGTATTCAGACCTCACCATGAAATGAACAAAAGATATATGTACGGAGAGGGATTTTGGTTATTTGAGGTGATGTTCAGTACTGGTAAGGTTGTGATGATGGAAGTAGAATGTGGTGCAGTTTTTCTGGAAAGTGGTTTGACAGTATGTATCAGGAGTCTTTAAAATGTTTCTAGTCATTAACCCATAAATTCTCCCTTAGGACTCCTGTAATTAAGAATTTTAATAGGGGCACCTGGGTGGCTCAGTCGTTAAGCGTCTGCCTTCGGCTCAGGTCATGATCCCAAGACCCTGGGATCGAGCCCCGCATCGGGCTCCCTGCTCCACGGGAAGCCTGCTTCTCTCTCTCCCTCTCCAACTCGCCCTGCTTGTGTTCCCTCTCTTGCTGTGTCTCTCTCTGTCAAATAAACAAAATCTTAAAAAAAAAAAGAATTTTAATAGTAAAATTTTAAACTGGGCAAGGAGTAACATCTTACTATAAATATTCATATATATTTAAACGTACGTATTTAGAAAAATTGCTTCCTTTATTCTGGAAAGAAACCAAAAGTGTTCCAGCTATGGGCATTAATATTTTGTTTTATGAATTTTCCAAGTTTTCAACAGTGACCATATATATATTTTGTAATTTTTAAAGATTTTATTTATTTGAGAGAGAGAGAGAAACAGCATGAGAGGTGAGGGTCAGAGGGAGAAGCAGGCTCCCTGCTGAGCCGGGAGCCCGATGTGGGACTCGATCCCAGGACTCGGGGATCATGACCTGAGCCGAAGGCAGTCACTTAACCAACTGAGCCACCCAGGCCCTATTTTGTAATTTTTAAAGTCTAATTTGGTGTCTTTAGTTGGTAAGTGTGGATCTTTGTTTTTTAAATTGTTTTTAATGTATAAAAATTAAGCAGCCATGACTCTACAAATAAACTTAAGAAATGAAACATTCCTTAGCTTGTTTTGAACAATATTTTAATATTCTCATGCCATTATGCTTTTGACTTTAAACTAAACACATGCACTTGAAGCACCAGTTATGAGATTTATTAGTTCTTGTTTTAGGCACTTAGTACTTCAGTTTTTTCTTTCTGCTACATTAGAACAAAAGCAAATGTAGGCTTTTAGGGAATCTTCATCCATATGTAGCCCCTTTTTCTTCTGCCTTTTGGGGTTTTGTGATGAAGTCTTCTGTGTTAACTTGATTTAGGTTTTGCGTTTTGTTTTCATTGAATTTGCCCTATTTCTAAAACTTGAATTGCTTCAGTTTTTACTTTCTAGAATAATCATTTGTTGTAAAGAAATTTTCTCCATTTTTCCCCATACTGATTTAATGTTTTTCTATACCATAGTCATTACATTGATTACTAAATGAGAATTCACTTTAACTCACCACTTCTCTTGAAGTGTGATTGACCTACTTGGAAAATAGTGATTGATACCTCTTTACCTTTTGGAAATTACTAGTTTTCATAAACTGCCCCAAAGCTACTAAAATGAAACAGTTTTGTATGGTTATATAAGTATTATCTAATGGCATCTCTTTTAAACTTCCTTAGAATTATTTCAGTTACAAGTATTTGTAGAGATTTTCTATAATTCTTTGACTCTTATAGTGAAGTGAAGACTTATGATCCTTCTGGTGATTCCACACTGCCAACCTGTTCTAAAAAACGCAAGATAGAACAGGTAGATAAAGAAGATGAAATTGTTGAAAAGAAGGCCAAAAAAGCCAAGGTTAAAATTAAAGGTCAGTTTGAATTTTTTAAATGTTGCTTATATTCATATTCTTTAAGAAAGACGGACTTCGTAAGTCTTGGGGAAGTAAGTACATGCCATTGAACTTTATTGTGAAACCACCCATATTGAAAGTTAATGGTGTTTTAAGCCATTGTGTTCCTTGAGAATAGTTAAGGTATTAAATTTATCAGACTTCATAGAGGAATGTGAGAAGCATTTCTTTGAATATATGGAATCACATATTATGCTAAGTGTACCAAACTTCAGTTCCTACCACGTGAACTATTTTGAGAGTCAGCTTAAAAAGGAAAAAAAGTTCATGGTTTTTAAATTAGTCACTGAGTTTTTGTTATATAGGTAAGGGTAGAATTTGCAGCAGTGGTTTTCTTCATTGTTTCTGTTATATAGAATGGACTAGAGTAATAACATGTTGGTAACCATCATTATAATAATGATATTTAATAGGTACTCTCCAGTGAACTAGGCTACCTTGCAAAGTTGATAAGCAGGTAACCCCATTTACGAGAAGTACCTGTGTTGAATGCCTGCCAGCTAGTCTATCAGGAAAATCAGGCATGAAAGTAATGACTGATTTAAGTTTTGGATTCTAAATAGCTTAGTGGTCAAAAGTATATTATCAGCAAATGTGGATTCCTGCCCTGGCTAAAGAAAACATAAAGTTATTTAACTTTTATGTTTCTCTTTATTTATTAACAAGTAAGGTGATCCCGGGCGCCTGGGTGGCTCAGTTGGTTAAGCGACTGCCTTCTGCTCAGGTCATGATCCTGGAGTTTCAGGATCGAGTCCCGCATCGGGCTCCCTGCTGAGCAGGGGCTCTGCTTCTCCCTCTGCCCTCTTCCCTCTCGTGCTCTCTGTCTCTCATTCTCTCTCTCTCAAATAAATAAATAAAATCTTTAAAAAAAAAACAAAAAAACAAGTAAGGTGATCCCTAAGCCCATTGATAACATTTGAAACAGCAAACTCCAGTATCTTCACTTATATATTGAATAAGCTTTTCAAACTTAACATTCTTATATCCTTGTCACTCTCAATCTGTTGCTCCACAAATTTGTCTGTCTTATTAATGGCAGTTCTAGTTGCTTTGGCCTTTAACCTTCACTCTTTTCTTACAACCCAAGTCTACTCTGGCAACAAATCTTTTTTTTTTTTTTTTTTTTTTTTTTAGATTTTCTTTTTAAGTAATCTCTACACCCAGTGTGGGGCTCAAACTTAAAAATCCCGAGATCAAAAGTTGCATGCTCCACCAACTAAGCTAGCCAGGTGCCCCTATTCTGGCAACAAATCCTCTCAATTCAGTTCTACTTTGAAAATCCATAATCTAACCACTTATCCACCACTGCTTTTGTTATTGTAACAGCCACAATGGCACCCCCCATTAACTCTCTCATTTAGTTTTACTCCATTAGCCACACTGGCCTCCTTGTTATTCTTTGATTCTACCAACTTTCCTCTCCCAAAATAACTTTAGCATTTGCTCTTCTCTCTACCCGGAATATTTTTCTTCAAGGTAGGTGCATCATTCACTCCTTTGCCTCTTCCAGGTATTGCCTGCCTGACTGTCCTGTCTGAAGTACCCGTATGCACTGCCTTCCTCAGCGTTCTTCTTCCTGCTTTATTTTTATTCTTAGCACTGATTACTGTGTAAAATATTGTATGGTTATATCATTTTTTTGCCTCCACTCCTAAAAAAAAAAAGATGTAGAAGGACAGGGATTTTTTTGTCTGTTTTATGCCCTGCTGAATCCAGTTGTCTAGGAAATGCCCTGGCATTTAGTAAGTGCTAAATGTATTTTTGGTGAATGAGTTTCTAATGATAGGTACCTATTATTGAGTTCTCTCTCTTTTTTTTTTAAAGATTCTATTTATTTATTCATTCATTCATTCATTCATTTATTTGAGAGAGAGAGTACGAGCTGCGGGGAGGGAGAGGGAGAAGCAGGCTCCCCGCCGAGCGGGGAGCCCGATGCAGGGCTTGATCCCGGGATCCCAAGATCATGACCTGAGCCGAAGGCAGACACTCAACCGGCCGAGCCACCCAGGCACCCCTGAGTCTGCATTCTGATGTGCCGAGCATGATACGTTATCTCGTTAAATCCAGTAAAATAGGCATCACTGAGTTGTACATGAGTAAATGGGGTTTACAGAAGTCAGTGACTTCCTCTCAGGGTCACAGCAGGTTGAATAAACCCAGGTCTCTTAACTCCAGAGCACAAATTCTTTTTTTTTTTTAAGATTTCATTGATTGTTTTAAAGATTTTATTTATTTATTTGACAGGGGCACAGCGAGAGAGGGAACACAAGCAGGGGGGAGTGGGAGAGGGAAAAACAGGCTTCCTGCCGAGCAGGGAGCCCGATGCAGGGCTCGATCACAGGACCCTGGGATCATGACCTGAGCCGAAGGCAGACGCTTAACGACTGAGCCACCCAGGCGCCCCTTATTTATTTATTTATTTATTTATTTATTTGACAGACCAGGAGAGCACAAGCAGGGGAAGCAGCAGGCAGAGGGAGAGGGAGAAGCAGACTTGCCGCTGAGCAAGGAGCCCGATGCAGGGCTTGATCCCAGGACCCTGGGATCATGACCTGAGCCGAAGGCAGACGCTTAACCGACTGAGCCACCCAGGCGCCCCTCCAGAGCACAGACTCTTCATCATTTATAATACAATTGACAATTTCCAAAAAACATTGGGTTTGGAGATCAGATGATCTGTTTCAATCCTAATTTCCATACATGGCTACATGATCTTGTAAAGTTAGTGGTCTTGGACTAGGTAGGTGTTTGAAGGACCTTTCCAGTTACAAAATTTTATAATAAATAAACATTGGATAGTTAACCAGAATGATGGGAAAAAACTGAGATTCAAAAGGTGGGGGAAGTGAGGTCTGATATAGTGTTAATTGTTTGTCTTTATACTTAACCCCATTCAGTTGAAGAAGCCCCAGTAGCAACAGAGGAAGAAGAAGAAGAAGGAGTACTAGTGGTAGAAGAACAGGAGACATCTGTGAAGAAGAAGAAGAAGAAGGACAAAAAGAAACACATTAAGGAAGAACCGCTTTCTGAGGAGGAACCATGCACCAGCACAGCAATTCCTGTATGTTTGTTTTTAATACTTTGTTGGCATGGGCCGGGTCTCTATTTTATTGTACTCTTCTATATTAGAAATGAGCAGGCAGTCAAGATGGTTTCATAGAAAGAACAGTAAAATAAAAATGATACTGTTATAAAAAAGGCCACTTCCCAAACCTAGAATCTTATTACAAAATGGGTTTACATTGAGGAAGAGAGAATATAACTTGCTACAGATTTTCATAGAGGTGATTTTTATATTTTCAGGTTTTAATCTTTAACCTAAGTTTGTTTTTGAGGGAAATAGATCTACTTTGCTTCTTATAAGATAAAGTTATTATTCCTCACCCATACATTTACAGCTCTTTCAAAAGCATTCTTGTTTGTTATTTTCAGAGTCCAGAGAAAAAGAAGAAAAAGAAAAAAAAGAGAGATAATGAGGACTAATTGAAGGGAACCATCTTTGAATCACTGGGATACATCACACTTAAGATTCAGTCAGGAATGTATCTGAGATGTTCTCTAACTGGAAGGTTGGATGAAACAATGTTACTAATCATCTGTACCTTTTCAAACCTATGTGTCTTGACACCAATTCTGTTAACTTGATTATGTCGTCATTTCTTAGAGTCTTTGTTATACAAATAAAAATATTTTCTTTGTATTTTAAGGTAGTTCTGTGATCTCTATATTTTAGACAGTTATGATCCTTTCTATATTTTATTTAGCATTTGATGATTATTGCTTTGATAATTATAGCTGAAAAGTGAGAGTTGTGAATTGTTAATTTGAAACAGCCTTTCACAAGGCTGTGATTAGGTGGACCAATTTAAGAGCCTCACTCTAATGTTTCTTTTTCCTTTTTGGACTGTCTGTATTTATTTAAATAAAGCTGTGTTTTGTATTCAAAATTTTAAAATTAGGTGAGCAAAACTTTTCTGTATCCCTTCAGAAAGTAAAAAAATTGTATCCTTAACTTTATTTTACTTCCTAGTTCTGAATGGAGCAACAAAATAATCATTAACATTAACATAGATGCAGATTTTTTTCTAAGGTGATATTTTTAAAAGGATAACAAAATGATTTTATAGTAAAGAATGGGGGAATAATAGGAAAACAAGATGACCAAAAATAAAATGTCCATGGGTATAAACCAGGACATAGAACACCAAAGAGAAATCCTTGTTTCTAAAATACACTATTTACAGTATGTGAACAACAGCCTGATTGACAGCCATATAGTCACGACAGCCACAAGTTTCATAGGACTGTTCGGTCTTGTATCTCTGTGTATGCCATGGGCATGATGCTAAAGCCCAGTTCAATAAAACCATTCAACAGGTGGAGGAGCTAAAACGATTATAGCTTTGGGGCACCTGGGTGGCTCAGTCAATTGCGCGTTTGATTTCAACTCAGGTCATGATCTTGGTGTCCTGGGATCAAACCCTGTGTTCGGCTCCCCGCTTAGAGGGGTGTCTGCTTCTCCCTCTCCCTCTGCCCCTCCCCACTCTGCATGCTTGCTCTCTCAAATGAATAAATAAAATCTTTAAAAAAATAAAATGATTATAGCTTTGAGTTCCCTCTGCTTTTCTTGTAACTGGGCAAGTCCACAGCCCTTCTTAACTTCAGTTCCTCACTTGGAAACTGGAGATGATCCTCAGCTTTACCTCTCCACTAACAGTGGTTTGTAAAGAAAAAAAGATACAAATTTTCAGAGGTGTAAGTACATTTCAAATTTAGATAATTGAAGTAAATGCTACAATGAAGTACATGTAGCCATCCCTAGACACAATTATATAATAAAGCTAGTTATTTTGCTCCCAGAAGAATGTTACCATTTTACATCATTAGTACCTCAGACACCTTCTTGACTTGGGACATAACAGATTTTTAACAGCTTTTGATGAAAGTTGCCCATAGACCTGCCAAGGGCTATATAGTCAAAAGTTTTCTATCTGAAACAAGGTAGACTTTGAGAATGCTAATTAATAAACTTTTAGTCATTTTAAATGGTCTACAGGCCTGGGGAAAATCTAGTTAAATCACAGAGCTATCAATTTAATTAACATATACTGTATTATTAGTTTCAGAGGTAGAATTCATCAGTGCATACAACACCTAGTGCTCATTATTTCAAGTGCCCGTCCTTAATGCCCATCACCCAGTTACCCCATTCCCCCCACCCTACCTCCCCAAGCTATCAGTTCTCCTAAGTGCTAAACTCTTAACTGTTTAAAACACTAACCAGAAGGTAGGTTCTGGTTCTTTGTGCTAAAATGAAGTACTTGTTCTATTGAAGAGCCTTAGGATCTTAGTCTGCAATGGGAAGTGCAGGTGAATTTTATATGGCTCATTTTGATGAGCAAACTTGAAATATTTCCGTGAGTGGGCCACATAAAATGTTTAAGACATACTGATTATCTGGGTGGTTGGCTGACTCAGTTGGTAGAGCATGGGACTCTTGAGGGGTTGTGAGGTCAAGCCCCACATTGGGTGTAGAGATTACTTAAAAAATTTTTAAAAAAACTTCCTGATTCTCAACGAAAAAGCAATGATTCTCCACTGTATTCTACATCCCTTCAAAAATGTAAATTTATACTTTTCGGTTTTTTTAAGTTTTTGTGGGTTTTTTTTTTTGACAGAGAGAGGGAACACAAGCAGGAGGAGTGGGAGAGGGAGAAGCAGGCTTCCCACTGAGCAGGGAGCCCGATGTGAGGCTCGATCCCAGGACCCTGGGACCATGACCTGAGCCAAAGGCAGACGCTTAACAACGGAGCCACCCAGGCGCCCCATATTTTTTGGTTTAAACTTCTGTATCAGGGCACCTAGGTGGCTCAGTTAAGTGTCTGACTTTTTTTGTTTTTTTAAAGATTTATTTTCTTAGGGGCACCTGGATGGCGCAGTCAGTTAAGTGTGGGACTGTTGGCTTCAGCTCAAGAGGTGATCTCCGTGTCCTGGGATCGAGCCCTCTGTGGGGCTGGATCTCAGGGTCTTGAGTTCAAGCTCTGTGTTGGGCTCCAAACTGGGGAATCGGACCTACTTTAAAAAACAAATTCATAGGGCGCCTGGGTGGCTCAATTGGTTAAGCGACTGCCTTCGGCTCAGGTCATGATCCTGGAGTCCCTGGATTGAGTCCCACATTGGGCTCCCTGCTCGGCAGGGGGTCTGCTTCTCCCTCTGACCCTCCCCCCTCTCGTGCTCTCTCTCATTCTCTCTCAAATAAATAAAATCTTTAAAAAAAAATTCATAAATAAGTAAATGAGAATAAACTATTTCTGTATCCTTACTACTTTCTGGGTCCTCAGAGTGCTTATTGTGCATGGGCTTGGATGAGCTGTACTCCTCCAGAACTCCAAGCTCAGATCACTTCTCTGCAGTTCTCTATGAAGAGTTCTCTTTAATGCTTTGTTGCTTTGCTAAGGCCAAATTTTTTTTCTTTTTTAAGGTTTTTAAACATATTTTAGAGAGCAGGCGTGCAGGGGGAGGGACAGAGGGAGAGAGAATCCTGAAGCAGATTCCCTGCTGAGGGCAGAGCCTGACCCCTGGACCCTGAGGTGATGACCTGAGCTGAAACCAAGAGTCAGCCGCCCAACCAACTGAGCCACCCAGGTACCTCCTAGAGCATCTTTTAAAACTTGTTTCAAGGGCGCCTGGGTGGCTCAGTCGTTAAGTGGTCTGCCTTCGGCTCAGGTCATGATCCCAGGGTCATGGGATCGAGCCCCACATCGGGCTCCCTGCTCTGCGGGAAGCCTGCTTCTCCCTCTCCCACTCCCCCTGCTTGTGTTCTCTCTCTCGCTGTGTCTCTCTGTCAAACAAATAAAATCTTTTAAAAAAAAAAAAAAAACTTGTTTCAGGCCCATCCTCTATCCCAGCTGTACTACTTAGAATAATGGCATTAGGGCCAAGTAACTAAAACCTTTAACATGAATAATAATCACCTGGGAATCCTGATAAACTGCAGATGAGTCAGTAGATCTGGGATGGAGCCCAAGATTCTTTTTTTTTTTTTTTAATTTTATTTATTTATTTGACAGGCAGGAGAGAGGGAACACAAGCAGGGGGAGTGGGAGAGGGAGAAGCAGGCTTCCCATGGAGCAGGGAGCCAGATGCGGTGCTCGATCCCAGGACCCTGAGATCATGACCTGAGCCGAAGGCAGACGCTTAACGACTGAGCCACCCAGGCGCTCCAGGATTCTTCATTTTTAGTAAGTTCTTAGGTGATTCTTGTTGGGGGTTACGCTTAGGGTATATGATAAAGTACTCAGGCAAATTACTTAAACTCTCAAACTTGTTTATCTGAAACTGGGTTGCTCTGAGAATAAAGTGAGAGAATTCTTAAAGGGGTTTTTAAAGCCTTTAATTTCCTTTTGTATCCCCTGGTATCTCCACTCTGCAGTTGTAGACCTTCCTGTGTGTTCTTACCTGTCAGGGTTCCTGCAGTTTAATAGGGCCTTAATGTTTGTTTAGTGATGAGTGAATGACCTGTAGATGAACTAACTAGGTTTTTGTGTTACATTCAGAAGAAAGTAAAATTAAGATCACTGGGGCACCTGGCTGGCTCAGACATTAAAGCTGTGTGAGTCTTGATGTTGGGGTTGTGAGTTTGAGCCCCACCCAGGGTATAGAGTTTACTTAAAAAAAAAAAATTAAGAATGCCACTTCTGGGGGTGCCTGGGTGGCTCAGATGGTTAAGCGTCTGCCTTCGGCTCAGGCCATGATCCCAGGGTTCTGGGATCAAGCCCCATGTCAGGCTCCCTGCTCAGCGGGGAGTCTGCTTCTCCCTCTCCCTCTGCTTCTCCCCCTGGTTGTGTTCTGTCTCTCTTTCAAATAAATAAATAAGATATTAAAAAAAAAAGATTGCCACTTCTGAATTTTTTTTCTCAATCATGAGCTTTTTTTAAAATTTATTCTGATTTTTTAGTTTTTATTTTAATTCCAGTTAACATACAGTGTTAATTTTTTGTAAAGATTTTATTGATTTATTTGAGAGACAGATAGTGGGAGAGAGCACTAGCAGGGAGGAGAGGGAGAAGCAGGGTCATGAGATTGAGTCCCACATGGGGGGCTCTGCACTCAGTGCGGAGTCTGAGATTCTCCCTCTTCCTCTCCCCCTCCTCCCTCTCCGTCTGCCCCTCTTCCCACTCACACTCTAAAATAAAATCTTAAGAAAAAGAAAAGAAATATAGCCTCCACGTATTTGTGCTCTTTCCAGATTTTTCTTGTGGTTAGCTTCTAGTTTCATAATGTTGTGGTCACAAAAGATGCATGGTGGGACACCTCGGTGGCCGCAGTTAAGCTTCCGACTCTTAGTTTAGGCTCAGGTCATGGTGTTGGAGTCATGAGATTGAGCCCTGTGTCCGGGTCTGTGCTCAGCATGGAGTCTGCTTAGGTTTCTGTCTCCCATCTTCCTCTGCCCCTCCTGCCTCTCTGCATGTGCACGTGCGTACTTTCCCTCTCTCTCAAATAAATCTTTAAAAAGAAAAAAAGGGGGGCGCCCTGGTGGCTCAGTTGGTTGAACATCTGCCTTCAGCTCAGGTCATGACCACAGGGTCCTGGGATCAAGCCCTGTGTTGGGCTCTCTGCTCAACGGGAATTCAGCTTCTCCCCGTTACTCTCCCTCTGTGCTCTCTCTCAAATTAAAAAAAAAAAGATGCATGGTATGGACTTCAGTCTTCTTGAATTTGTTGAGACTTCTTTTGTGATTTTTCTTTATGACTAAAAGAACATTAAATCTAAGGACCTAAATGATAAGCCCACATTTTGGGGCCTTGAGAGCAGTTTCCTATTATGTCCTGTGGCCATTATCTATAACCTTTATTGCTTTCAAAAGTCAACATTTGTTGACTCTTTTTCAAATACAACTTTATACATTTTTTCTTATTTATTTTTTTTCAAATTTATTTATTTGAGAGAGAGTGGGGGGTGGGGGCAGAGGAAGAGGGAGAGAGAGTCCCAAGCAGACTCTTGCTGAGAGCAGAGCCTGACAAGGGGCTTACAACCCTGAGATCACGACCTGAGCCGAAAACAAAAGTCAGAGGTTTAACCGACTGCGCCACCCAGGCGCCCCTGTATTTTTTATTAACTTTTCATTTTTAGGGGCGCCTGGGTGGCTCAGTTGGTTGGGCGACTGCCTTCAGCTCAGGTCATGGTTCCAGGGTCCTGGGATCGAGTCCCGTGTTGGGCTCCCTGCTTGGCGGAGAGCCTGCTTCTCCCTCTCTCTGCCTGCCACTCTGCCTACTTGTGCTCTCTTATCTCTGTCAAATAAATAAAAACCTTTAAAAAAATGTTCAAAAAATTTTTTTATTTTTAATTTTTTTCATATTTTTTATTATGTTATGTTAAGCACCATACATTACATCATTAGTTTTTGATGTAGTGTTCCATGATTCATTGTTTGTGCATAACACCCAGTGCTCCATGCAGAACGTGCCCTCCTTAACACCCATCACCAGGCTAACCCATCCCGCCACCCCCCTCCGCTCTAGAACCCTCAGTTTGTTTCTCAGAGTCCATAGTCTCTCATGGTTCAGGCCCCCTGCTCAGCAGGGAGCCTGCTTCTCCCTCTGCCTGCTGCTCCCCCTGCTTGTACTTTCTCTCTCTCTGACAAATAAGATCTTTAAAAAAAAAAATAAAAGGTACATTTCTGATTTGGCAGATCTAGGATATAGGCCTCAAGATTATGCACTTTGACAAGCTGGACAAGCTGATGATGCTTACACCTTGACCACTGTACTAGGGGGATTCCTTGATACTGCAAACTAGTGCCTGCTTTGATGCCGAGACGTCAGGCCTGTGCCTCTTACTAAAATGAGCATCCCTGCAATACCACGGTCAGGCAGCGGCTGTGCTGCTTACTGGTTAATTTTTGGGAGACGCTGGGGCTGGCACTTAATGTGTTCAGTGCTTTTCCTACATAAATGAGGCAAGCTTTGGAAAGGTACAAGAAATACCATTATCAGCTTTGTTTCCTGTAATAAGAGTCTGCTTTTGAGGGAATGGAATTGCTGATTCTGCAGGTGTTCTATACACATTTAATATAAAAAGTGAAAAATCTTAGTCATTGTTTTATTAAGTTTGTGAGAATAAAACCCCAGATTTAAGGCAGCACACACACAGGAGAAAGCACACAAAAGCGTCTTTGAAAGAAACATCAATGAGAAATGTCTGGACTAGCCCCAGACGTGCAAGTGGCTGAGCCATTTCTCAGTCTTAATTTGGTTGACTATAACCCTAAAGAATGTGCAAAATCAGTTCTCATACTAGCATCATTTTATCATGTCCAAGTGTCTACTAATTTAGTATTTTCTTTGGAGTACTTTTAAATTTTGTTTTTCTTAGGTTGGTTTTTGTTGCCATTTTATTACAAAGCTGTAATGAATGTCTTACACATTTGTCTTTATGTACTTATGTTTCCTTAGGATAAATTTCTAGATGTAGAATTACTGTATCAAAGGGATACAAGTGTAAAATACCAGTTTGTGAGGCTAACTGGCTCAGTCAGTAGAGCATGTGACTCTTGATCTCAGGGTCATGAATTCAAATCCCATGTTGGGTGTGGAACCTACTTAAAACAAAACAGGGGCGCCTGGCTGGCTCAGTCAGTTGGGCGTCTGCCTTCGGCTCAGCTCATGATCCCAGCATCCTGGGATCGAGCCCCACATCGGGCTCCCTGCTAAGCAGGGAGCCTGCTTCTCCCTCTCCCTCTGCCTGGCGCTCCCCTGCTTGTGCTCTCTCTCTCTGACAAATAAATAAATAAAATCTTTAAAAAAATAAAACAAATACAATTTAAAAAAAAATAGTGCCAGTTGTTCTTCAAAATATTGCAGTAATTTGTACTCCAACCTATAGTGTTAAAGAGAAAGCTCCTTTTTCAGGAACTGTCTCATAACTGTCTTTATTAGCATCTACTCTTAACCCCTTACACTTTTTTTTTTTAAGATTTCATTTATTTATTTGTCAGAGAGCACAGCAGGGGGAGCGGCAGGCAGAGGGAGAAGCAGGCTCCCCACTGAGCAGGGAGCCCGATGCGGGGCTCGATCCCAGGACCCTGAGATCATGACCTGAGTCAAAGGCAGACGCTTAACCGTCTGAGCCAGTCAGACATCCCGACCCCTTACTTTCTAACATAGTTTTGCACAATTAACTTTTTAAAAATACTAACTTAAGTGGTTTTAAACTGGATCATTTTCCTTTTCTACCTCTTAAAATTGTAGAGTCAAGATGTACAAGAGGATTCCAGTTTATCAGTACATGACTGAAACCACATTCAAGCATTATACACTCCCAACCCAGGCTTGTGCTATTAACCCAAAGTGGGAATTTGTGTGGATAGAAAATTAACCCCTTCTTCCACACACTCTACCACTAGGTGCCAGAAAATTGTCCTAACCATAATTCAGTGACTGGAAGGTGACTGCCCACCCTCCCCCCCAGGTCTATGCGAAGATCAACCTGGACAACTACGCACAGCCCTGCGCTGCTTCTGTGGCTCTTAATTATGTTCTTTTATCATTTGTTAGAAAATACAAAGTAGTAAGCCTAAAATGATGATTAACATCTTTTTTTAAGGATTTTATTTATTCTAGAGAGAGTGAGCACATGCAGGGTGGGGGTGGGGCAGGAGCAGAGGGAGAGGGACAAGCAGGCTCCACACTGAGTGCAGAGCCCATCGTGGGGCTTGATACCACGACCTCAAGATCACGATCTGGGCCAAGACCACGAGTCAGAAGCTCAACCAACTGAGCCACCCAGGTGCCCTGATAATTAACATTTATTGAGCACTCACAATGTGCCAGGTGCTCTTGACTTTTAGTCTAGCAACCCTTTCTAATAAATACTATTATCATGCCCCCTTTACACATGAGGAAACGGATGTACAGAGAGCTTAAGGAACTTAGTCAATGTCATTCGAGTCATTAGGGGTGCTTCTAATTTTAGTCTCTACGATTCTGAAAAGTGCAAGCTACTCTATGTTGGACACTTTCTTAATAGCCTGAAGATAACCCAAATCTCGTTGAAATATCTGGTGGGTATATAGATGTCCATCATTATTTTTTTTTTCTGTATGTTTGAAAATGATCATAATTAAAAATCTTATTCTTTAAGAGCAATAGCATGCTATTTATTTTGCTTTAATTCTCAGTACTTTATCTCTGAAAACTTCTAAGTTAAAGCTTTAGAGCATTCTTGGTCAACACGCATTTGGAGACATGGGGGCCAGGTACTTGTTAAATAGCCAGAACTCAAGGGAGCAGAGAAGATGCAGCTGCTGCCGCCCTGGGAGGCACAGAGCGGACCTCAGACCTCAGAGCCTCCTGATGAATGTCATGCTTGCATGACCTTTTAAGTCCTTTCTTGCTTGAGAAAGGGGGAAGGCAGGGAAGCAACAAATAGAGATAGAAAGTGAGAAATGGGGGCTCCTGGGTGGCTCAGTCGTTAAGCGTCTGCCTTCGGCTCAGGTCATGATCCCAGGGTCCTGGGATCGAGCCCCGCGTCGGGCTCCCTGCTCAGCGGGAGGCCTGCTTCTCCCTCTCCCTCTGCTGCTCCCCCTGCTTGTGCGCTCTCTTTCTCAAATAAATAAATAACCTTAAAAAAAAAAAGAAAATGAGAAATAAGGAGATGATGAAAACAAAAGCTGCAAAGTGGAATTTGAGTCTATGGAAGAGAAATCCCTCTCCCTTCCTCTGCTAGCCCCAAGATGCTACACACTGAAGAAAGTAGAAAACAGAGGTAACAGCAGCAGAGACCTACTTGCAGGTTGTAGAGTTGAAAGTATAGCTGCATCCCAGTGTAGTCCATATCCCCACCCTCAAACCCCTTCTCAGCATCTTTCGAGCTTTGGTAGTTTGGCACCCGGAGAGCTGTGCTGTGCCGTACAAATGTAGGGAAGCCTTCATGTGAGTCATCAGCACTTCAAACCGCTTTCCTCACCTGAGCCGGGAAGCAGAGAAAGCCTCGGTTTCTAGCGGAAGTGGATGTGCCGGACTCCAGAAAGAGCATTGGTCGGACAACAAGTGCATCTATTTATAACCTATAATCTGCTGGGCCAGCAACATGCTAATAACCAGCTGGGCACGATGGAGAGGCCACGCGCCGATGGTCAGAGTGGGAAGATCCTTGCACTAGCGGGCAGAGAAAATGATATACATGAAAGTGCTGCATGAGCCAAAAAGCACTGTAAAGAGTGTCCTTGCTATTATGAGCTGGTTTCCCCGCTTACTAGTTCATGTCCTTGGGCCAATCAACCTGTGCCCTCTCTGAGCCTCAGTTTCTTCATCTATAGAATGGAAATAACTCTCTTTATCTTACAGGGCTCTCCGAAGCTCAGGTAATTTATGCAAAAATTCCTTAGGCACCTGGGTGGCTCAGTCAGTTAAGTGTCCGACTCTTGGTTTAGGCTCAGGTGATGATAGCCCCACGTTGGGCTCCGTGCTCAGTGGGGTATCTGCTTGAGATTCTCTCCCTCGCCCTCTGCCCCTGCCCCACTTGCTCACATGCACATGCTCGCTCTCTCTTCCTCTAAAATAAATAAATCTAAATATATATATGTAAAATAAGGGCACCTGGCTGGCTCAGTCAGCAGAGTATGCAACTCTTGATCTCCAGGTTGTGAGTTCAAGCTCGACGTTGAGTGTAGAGATTACTAAAAAAAATAAACTTAAAAAGAATTTTTTAAAAATGTAGGGTGCCTGGGTGGCTCAGTTGTTAAGCGTCTGCCTTTGGCTCAGGTCATGATCCCGCGGTCCTGGGATCAAGCCCTTCATCAGGCTCCCTGCTCAGTGGGAAGCCTGCTTCTCCCTCTCCCGCTCCCCCTGCTTGTGTTCCCTCTCTTGCTGTGTCTCTCTCTGTCAAATAAATAAATAAAATCTTTAAAAAAAATAAAAAAAATTTTTTAGATGTAAAATAAATGAACCTATAGTCAAAAACTATCATGATGTATGTTTTATCTAAAGCTATGACACTGGCTATTTGTTTTGTTGTTTACTGGTTGGGTTTCTCTCTCTGTAGAGATCATGATGGGGTATGTATTTTTTTGGTTAGTTTTGTAATCACCAATGTAATCACCAAGCCTTTTCCAGTAAAGAACAAAGTGGGACGTGGGAAGTATAAATGAACAAATTATTTGAGATTGATCATTTCCCCACACTTGCCCTTACTTAATCCCCAATTACTAGCCTTTAAACTTCAGGCTGAGAAATCACTCCATGATTTTGAAGATTTTGAAGGTCTCATCCCCATTTTGTAGAACTAGAATCACAGAAGAGTTAAGGTGACAGAAGTATAACTCCAGCCTCTACCTGTTTATGAGAAACATGTTTGTGAAATGCTAGATTGAGGACCAAAGGGTTGTAAATATAAGTTAATGCAAATGATCTGATTTCATCTTAAATGATCTATAGTAATTTAGAAGAGCGCAAATAGATAGTAAGATTTTGCTCTTCATTTTCTACTTGTTCTAGATGTGCTTTTCTCTTTCTCACAGTCTTCCGTGGGGCCTTCCTCCCTCTCTGAACAATTCTTCCCAAATCACAAATATTTTCCCAGCCTGTGAAATGTAGGACTGGCTGGCCAGAGCATTACGGCAATTGTGTTCTTCTGAAGGAAATCCTTTTTTTAACTGCCAGGAATTTCAGGCTCCAAACTTGGGGTGGGGGTGGGGGGCGGATTTTTGGCATAATGCCAGGTAATTGCCTTCTTTCCCTTTAGCCATCTGAAGGCGACTGGCTGGAGCCCAAGGGTAAAACCACAGTCTCCCAGGGCTGGAAGGGACAGACTTTCAGGGATCCTGGGAGACTGAGACCAGTCATTTCTCCTCCATACAGACGGGACCTCTTTCAAACCACAGCGTGGCCGAACATTAATGCCTTACAAGGAGAAATCATAAGATTCCATTCATCCCAACAGTGTTAAAGCCAATATCATAAAACATTGTCTTTCATCTAAAAAGATTCTGGCAGGGGCGCCTGGGTGGCTCAGTCGTTAAGCGTCTGCCTTTGGCTCAGGTCATGATCTCAGGGTCCTGGGATCGAGCCCCCACGTCGGGTCGCCGGGTTGGTGGGGAGTCTGCTTCTCCCTCTCCCTCTGCCTCTCCCCCTGCTTGTGTCCTCTCTCTCTCTTTAATGAATAAATAAAATCTTAAAAAATAAAATAAAATAAACGAGTCTGGCAAACTTCTTCCTGCAAAGGACCAGTACAGACCATGTGCTTTCTATTGCAACTGCTGAACTCTGCCACTGTACTACAAAAGTAGCCATAGACAATACCTAAGTGAGCATGTGTTCCGACTAAACTTCGCAGACACTTACTTACCTGAAGCTAATGTAACATTGTGAGTCAACTACAATTAAAAAAAAAAAAATCTGTGGCCACTGAAATTTGAATTTCATTTCATTTTCACGTGACACATAAAATAATTCTTTTTTCCCCCAGCCACTTACAAAAAAAAAAAGCATTTTTAGCTCATTGTCTGTATAAAAAGAAGCAGCTGCCTATAGTTTATTGACCCTTGATCTAAACCACTGGTTTTCAAACTGCTTTGGCAAGTCCTCTGAGGGCAGAAAGTGCTGGTTGGGCTAGGCGATCCCCATTCGGGCTTTCATTACGGGAGCCATCCCCCTTCCTGTTTTATATGGCAGGCACCCAGGTTGGGGGGATTGTTTTGTTTTTTGTTTTGGGGGGTTTTTTTAGTTTGTTTTTTTTTAATTGAAGTACAGTGGACATAGAATATTATATTTGTTTCGGGTGTAAAACAGTGATCTGACATTTATATACATTATGAAATGATCACCACAGTAAGTCTAGTTACCATCTGTCCCTACACAAGGTTATTACAATATTACTGACTATATTTCCTATGTTGTACTTTACGTCTCTGTGACTTAATTATTGTATACCTGGAAGTTTGTACCTTCTCAGGTTTTGTTTTATTTAAGGAAATGTTTCCATAACAAAAAGTCACTCATCTAACCAGAAGTGTCTTTTTGCAACTTCAGTCCATTTTCTTTTGGTCTTCCCTCAGTGAAGATAGAGAGTAGTTTATCTAGCTCACTTTGAGGGCCTTTCAAGAAATAATCAAAAATTCAATCTTTTTTTTTTATTTTGTTTTTTAGAGAGGAGGACAGAGGGAGAGGGAGAGAGAGAGAATCTTAAGCAGTCTCCACGTCCAGTGCAGACGGCCCTGAGATCACGACCTGAGCCGGAATCAAGAGGCAGGCGCTTAACCAACTGACCCACTCAGGCGCCCCAATCAACAATTCAATCTTAAATAAGCCTTGTCTTATCATCTACCTCATAAGTCTGTCATAGTTTGCCAATTCTTTAGTTTATATTTGCGATTTTTCTCTCCAAGTTCTCAAAGTCCTACGAAATTCCACAAACTGAAATAATACATCTCAGGGAGGAGCACCTTGCTGCATATCCCTGCATCTTTTCTCTATTCAGGGCGTCCAGCAGCACTGTGGCTAGAGGGAGAGCCCAAATTGTGCTAGAAGAAAGAAAGAAGTGGCAAGGCCAAGGAGACTGCTTGGAGTCTGGTCTGAAGACTAAGAGAGTCCCTATGTGGGTAAAAAAGTCCTGAAGTCAGAACCCAGGAAAATCTTGAATAGACAAGAAACGAAGTGGGAAGTGGGTAAGAGTGAGCAGTTGAGGATAGGAGCCTTGAATAACACAGGGGTGCCTCAAGATCATCTCCTGTCGCTCCTTTTTTTAAAAAAATAAACTACCTCCAACGTGGGGCTCAAACTTGTGACCCAGAGATCAAGAGTTGCATGCTCTACTGACTGAACTAGCCAAGTGCCCCTCCTGTGCCTGGGTCATCAGAGAAAAACAATTATATGCTAAGGCACCTGGCTGGCTCAGGTGATGGAGCATGCCATTCTTTTTTCTTTTTTTTTTTTTTTTAAGATTTTATTTATTTAGGGGCGCCTGGGTGGCTCAGTCGTTAAGCATCTGCCTTCGGCTCAGGTCATGATCCCAGTGTCCTGGGATCGAGCCCCGCATTGGGCTCCCTGCTCAGCGGGAAGCCGGCTTCTCCCTCTCCCACTCGCCCTGCTTGTGTTCCCTCTCTCGCTGTGTCTCTCTCTCTGTCAAATAAATAAATAAAATCTAAAAAAAAAAAAAAGATTTTATTTATTTATTTGAGAGAGAGAGACAGAGTGCCCAAGCGAGCAGGGGAGGAACAGAGGGAGAGGCCGAGGGAGAGAACCTCAGCAGATTCCGTGCTGAGTGCAGAGCCCCATGCTAGGCTCGATCTCACAACCCTGAAACCATGACCTGAACCGAAACCAAGAATCGAACGCTTAACTGACTGAGCCACCCAGGTGCCCTGGAGCATGTGATTCTTGATCTTGGGGTTGTAAGTTCGAGCCCCACGTTGGGGGTAGAGATTATGTAAAAGTTAAATAAATAAATAAATAAATCTTTTTAAAAATTATGTACTAAAGAATGCAAATCACCCATAATCCTGCCACTCAGAGATAATAACTGTTAAAAATTTGGTGTGTGTCCTCCCAAAATTTTTTCTATGACCATACATATTTATAAGTTTTATATTTTCAGTTGTATCATTTGGATGTCTCATGGGCAACTCAAATTCACTATATGCCAAAAACATTTCTTTTTTTTTTTTAATTTTTTTATTGTTATGTTAATCCCCATACATTACATCATTAGTTTTATTTTTTTATTTTTATTTTTTTTAAAGATTTTTTATTTATTTATTTGAGAGAGAGAGAATGAGAGAGAGCAAGCACATGAGAGGGGAGGGTCAGAGGGAGAAGCAGGCTCCCTGCCGAGCAGGGAGCCGGATGCGGGACTCGATCCAGGGACTCCAGGATCATGACCTGAGCTGAAGGCAGTCGCTTAACCAACTGAGCCACCCAGGCGCCCCACATCATTAGTTTTAGATATAGTGTTCCATGATTCATTGTTTGTGCATAACACCCAGTGCTCCATGCAGAACGTGCCCTCCTCAATACCCATCACCAGGCTAACCCATCCTCCCACCCCCCTCCCCTCTAGAAACCTCAGTTTGTTTTTCAGAGTCCATCGTCTCTCATGGTTCTTCTCCCCCTCCGATTTCCCCCCCTTCATTCTTCCCCTCCTGCTACATTCTTCTTCTTCTTTTTTTCTTTCTTAACATATATTGCATTATTTGTTTCAGAGGTACAGATCTGAGATTCAACAGTCTTGGACAATTCACAGCGCTTACCAGAACACATACCCTCCCCAGTGTCCATCACCCAGTCACCCCATCCCTCCCACCCCACCCCCCACTCCAGCAACCCTCAGTTTGTTTCCTGAGATTAAGAATTCCTCATATCAGTGAGGTCATATGATACATGTCTTTCTCTGTTTGACTTATTTCGCTCAGCATAATACCCTCCAGTTCCATCCACGTCGTTGCAAATGGCAAGATCTCATTCCTTTTGATGGCTGCATAATATTCCATTGTATATAAATACCACATCTTCTTTATCCATTCATCTGTTGATGGACATCTTGGCTTTTTCCATAGTTTGGCTATTGTGGACATTGCTGCTATAAACATTGGGGTGCACGTGCCCCTTAGGATCCCTACATTTGTATCTTTGGGGTAAATACCCAGTAGTGCAATTGCTGGGTCATATGGTAGCTCTATTTTCAACTTTTTGAGGAACCTCCATACTGTTTTCCAGAGTGGCTGCACCAGCTTGCATTCCCACCAACAGTGTAGGAGGGTTCCCCTTTTTCCACATCCCTGCCAACATCTGTCATTTCCTGAATTGTTCATTTTAGCCCTTCTGACTGGTGTGAGGTGGTATCTCACTGAGGTTTTGATTTGGATTTCCCTGATGCCAAGCGATGTTGAGCACTTTTTCATGTGTCTGTTGGCCATTTGGATGTCTTCTTTGCAGAAATGTCTGTTCATGTCTTCTGCCCATTTCTTGATTGGATAATTTGTTCTTTGGGTGTTCAGTTTGATAAGTTCTTTATAGATTTTGGATACTAGCCCTTTATCTGATATGTCATTTGCAAATATCTTCTCCCATTCTGTTGGTTGTCTTTTGGTTTTGTTGACTGTTTCTTTTGCTGTGCAAAAGCTTTTTATCTTGATGAAGTCTCAATAGTTCATTTTTGCCCTTGCTTCCCTTGCCTTTGGTGATGTTTCTAGGAAGAAGTTGCTGCGGCTGGGGTCGAAGAGGTTGCTGCCTGTGTTCTCCTTTAGGATTTTGATGGATTCCTGTCTCACATTTAGGTCTTTCAACCATTTTGAGTCTATTTTGTGTGTGGTGTAAGGAAATGGTCCAGTTTCATTCTTCTGCATGTGGCTGTCCAATTTTCCCAACACCATTTGTTGAAGAGACTGTCTTTTTTCCACTGGACATTCTTTCCTGCTTTGTCGAAGATTAGTTGACCATAGAGTTGTGGGTCCATTTCTGGGCTCTCTATTCTGTTCCATTGATCTATGTGTCTGTTCTTGTTCTTGTCCCAGTACCATACTGTCTTGATGATGACAGCTTTGTAATAGAGCTTGACTTCCGGAATTGTGATGCCGCCAGCTTTGCTTTTCTCTTTCAACATTCCTCTGGCTCTTTGGGGTCTTTTCTGGTTCCATACAAATTTTAGGATTATTTGTTTCATTTCTTTGAAAAAAGTGGATGGTATTTTGATGGGGATTGCATTGAATGTGTAGATTGCTCTAGGTAGCATTGACATCTTCACAATATTTGTTCTTCCAATCCATGAGCATGGAACGTTTTTCCATTTCTTTGTGTCTTCTTCAATTTCTTTCATGAGTATTTTGTAGTTTTCTGAGTACAGATTCTTTGCCTCTTTGGTTAGATTTATTCCTAGATATCTTATGGTTTTGGGTGTTTTTTGATATAATGTTCAATGATTCATTGGTTGAGTTGATATTTTTATTTTGCCAGATGGAAGAGGTTTTACAAGATGGGAGAGAAAATGAATGAGGGTAAAAGATAAACAATTGGTGAATTTGTGTAAAGGGTATATGGGAACAGTTACCCCCTTGCAAGAAAAGTGAAGGATCATGTTAACTCCCTGCTTGTAACTAACTCTTTAATGACTTTCCATGAGGTGGAAATGAAAACTATTAGGACCTCCATGGTCCCTGAGATGTGGACCCCGCTTATCTCTCTGGCCCTATCTCCTTTCCTTCTGTTCTTTGATCATAGCCTTCTCCCCACAGGGATCCTGGAGCACCTTCTCAGTGCTTATTCCTCATTCCTGCCTCAGGGCCTTAGGGCTTCTGGTTCCTCCATCTGAAATACTTTTCCTCCATCTCACCGGGCTGATTCCTCCTTGTTCAGACTGTGGTACACAGATAACTTCCGCTAAGAAGGCTTTCCCAACCACCTTTCTAATATTTCTCTCATCCATCTCCCCCAGACTTGTCAGTAGCTCGGTTCTTTCTGCCTCCTCCAGTAGACCATAAATCCCCTGAGCAAAGGATCTGGTTTGTTTTGAGCATCACCCCACCTCCTGCACCTCATTCAGTAGAAAATGATGTGCTCAATAGATAGCTTTTGAAGGAATGCATTAACAAGTAAGGAGGGAGATCATTGCCAGAGAGCACATTAGTGAAGGAAGTGGAGCGGTGTTGATGATGAAGTCTGGGCATAAACGTGCGTGTGAATCCCTCAGTGTATTGGGGGCCGCTCGGTGAACAATGAAGGAAGAAAGTGGATGTCTATGAAGTGCAGAACAGTGATGTTGCACACGAGGAATAGACAGTTTCTATTGTGTCCCTATTGCCTTCCCTTTCTTGGAAGCTGGAAAAGGAGCTGCCAGGGATTAAGGCATTTGCTTCTACTCATCCTTGGGAACCTTTAAAACTGCACTTGAATCTTTGCTGCCCTCCTAGAGTATAGAAGCTGGAAAGTAGCCCAAGGGAGTCAAAATCCTGACTTTGATTCATAAACATGTTTTTAAAAAAGAAACAAAGAAAGAAAAAGAAATTGTGGTTATGACCTGACCATGGTTAAGAAATCTCTTTGACTTCCATTGGTTTGGTATTAATGGAAGCCTTTTATCTTCAGAACTTTGTACTTGTGCTGCCAAGCGGAGGACAGGAGAAATGCGGAAAGCTCTGTCTGCATAATCACTGCCCTGTGGGCCCTCCCCAAAATCAGAGCTTGCTGGAGGGCTCACCCCCCTGGTTCTCAGAGGCCCCAGGCTAGCATGGGAAATCAGTGGGAAAATGTTCCTTTAGATGTCAAAGCCACAGCTTCTCCCAGAAAACAGGGACCGAGGAATAAAGCCACAGGCAAGGACAGGCAGGTCCTTATGTTGCTTATGTGAACATTCTAAAAATTTCCTCATAAATGCTGAGCCCGGAGGTCCTAGATAAAATGCTAATACGTTCTGCCCTAAAACACAGTCTATAAAATTAAGGGCACCTCACCCTCACCCTCATGGCCTCTGTCTCTTGGTAGGGCCACTTTCAAGGGGAAATAACTTATTTAAAAGTATATTTTACAACTCATGGCTCCCACCAAGAATTACCTTTTCTCCTATTTTCTGTAAGAATTTTTTATTCTATTTATTTTATGTTTATTTTTTTAAGAATTTTAAAAAAGATTTTATTTATTTATTTGACAGAGAGAGAGCACAAGCAGGGGGAGCAGCAGAGGCAGAGGGAGAAGCAGGCTTCCTGCTGAGCAGGGAGCCCGATGCAGGGCTCGATCCCAGGACTCCCGGATCATGACCTGAACCGAAGGCAGACGCTTAACGACTGAGCCACCCAGGCGTCCCTTTAAGAATTTTTCAAATAAAAGTTTTAACTTTGGAATAATTTTATTTTATTATTTTTAAAGATTTTATTTATTTATTTGACAGAGAGAGACACAGCGAGAGAGGGATCACAAGCAGGGAGAGTGGGAGAGGGAGAAGCAGGCTTCCTGTGGAGCAGGGAGCCCGATGTGGGGCTCGATCCCAGGACCCTGGGATCATGACCTGATCCGAAGGCAGACACTTAACGACTGAGCCACCGAGGCGCCCCGGAATAATTTTAGATTTATAGAAAAGTTGCAGGGATAGTACAGAGTGCCCATAGACCCCTCGTCCAGTTTCCCGCATTAACATATTATTGTTAATTTCTATGGTACATTTGTCACAACTAGGGAACCAACACTAACCTGTTACTATTAACTGAACTCCACACTTTATTTGGATTTCAGTAGGTTTTTTTCCCTACTGTCTTTTTTTCATTCCAGATTCCATCCAGGATACCATATTATATATGATCATCATGTGTCTTCAGGCTCCTCTGGACTGCGATAGTTTCTCAGATTGTCCTTATTTTTAAAAAAATTTTTAAAGTAAGTTCTACACCCAACGTGGGGCTCAAACTCCTGACCTGGAGACCAAGAGTTGCATGCTCCACCGATTAAGCCAGCCAGGTGCCTGTCCTTATTTTTTAATGACCTTAGTTTTGAGGAGTATTTTGTAGACTGTCCCTCAAATCAGGATGGTCTGATGTTTTTCTCACAATTAGATTGGAGGTGAGGGTCTTTGGAAAGGACACCTCAAAGCTGAGATGCCCTGCTCATCATATCAGAGGTGGGTGACATTACATGGTAGCACTAGTGAAGCTAAGTTTCATCACCTGGTTAAGGCAGATTTTGCCAGGTTTCTCCACTCTAAAGTTACTATTTCACCCTTTCTGTAATCTGTTTTTTGAAGCAAGTCACTAAGCCTAGCCTATTCTCAAAAAAGTGGAAGGGGGCACCTGGCTGGCTTAGTCGGTGGAGCATGCAAATCTTGATCTCCAGGTTGGAGTCTGAGTCCCACTTTGGGGGTAGAGCCCAACGTCCCCCCACCAAAAAAAAAAAAAAAAAAACAGGTGGAGAGGGAATGGGGTAGGAAGAGGAGTAGAGATCAAGCTCACCTCCTGGAAGAGGGAGCATTTACATAACATTAAATGGAATTATTTTGCCAGGAAAATATATTTCTTCTTCCCCATTTATTTATTTATTCATTTATATATATATGGACTCATATACTAATTTTTACTTTGAGTTATAAACCAACACTTAATTAATTTTGTTACTCAAATTGTTCCAGTTTTGGCCATCTGGAGTTCTTTGAGGTTGGTCTTGGTGTCCCACTGACATGTTTCTGTCCTTATAACATTTTTAAAACATACAAATGAAAGCTGATCACTTATATTCTGAGGCACTTTATTCTTAACATTGCATACATGGTCTTGGCAATCCCCCAGTGAGTCTAGAAGATATTTCATTTTTTTTTTAAAGATTTTATTTATTTATTTGAGAGAGAGAGAGCAGCAAGAGAGGGAACACAAGTAGGGGGAGTGGGAGAGGAAGAAGCAGGCTTCCTGCAGAGCAGGGAGCCTGATGTGGGACTCGATCCCAGGACCCTGGGATCATGACCTGAGCCGAAGGCAGATGCTTAACAACTGAGCCACCCAGCGCTCAAGATACTTCATTTTAAAAGGTAATGTGTTCCTAATCTGATTGTGCTGATATTATAAGGAGTCATGATTTATCTTTAACTACTTTGATTTGGGTTTTTTTTACTTTTTAAAAAAATTTACACTAGTGGGGTGCCTGGGTGGCTCAGTCAGTTGGGCAAATGACTCTTGGTTTGGGTTTAGGTCATGATCTCCAGGTCATGAGATCAAGCCCCACATCAGGATCTGGAGTTAGCTTGAGGTTCTTTCCTTCTCCCTCTCCCTTCCCCTCTGCCCCTCCCCCCACTCACTCTTTCTCTCTAAAATATAAAATAAATATAAAATAAATAAATAAAATCTTTTTTAAAAGATTTTTTTTTTTTTTTTTTAAAGATTTTATTTATTTATTTGACAGAGAGACACAGTGAGAGGGAACACAAGCAGGGGGAGTGGGAGAGGGAGAAGCAGGCTTCCTGCAGAGCAGGGAGCCCGATGCGGGGCTCGATCCCAGGACTCTGGGATCATGACCTGAGCCGAAGGCAGACGCTTAACGACTGAGCCATCCAGGTGCCCCTTTAAAAGATTTTTTAATTAATTAATTAATATATTTATTTTGTTGAGAGAGAGAATGGGTGTGAGTGGGGGAGGGGCAAAAAGGGGGGAGGGGCAGAGAGGGAAGGAGAGAATCTCAAGCAGGTTCTGCACTGAGTACGGAGCCAGATGTGGGGTTTGATCTCATGACCCTAAGAGTGTGACCTGAGCTAAAACCAAGAGCTGGACACTTAAAAAAAAGGATTTTATTTACTTATTAAATATATGTGTGTGCGTACATATATATATATATATATATGTTTATTTGTTTTGTTTTGTTTTGTTTTTTAAGTAGGCTCCATGCCCAGCATGGAGCCCAACTCGGGGCTAGAACTCAGAACTGAGATCACAACCTGAGCTGAGATCAAGCATCAAATGCTTAACCGACTGAGCTACCCAGATGCCCCTAAGATGCTATATATTTTTTAAGTACTTTGCATATAAATGAGGCAATGAAGTTTAGAGGGGAAAGTGCCACACTGCCTGATCTGTGTTCTACACTTCTTTTTTTTTTTTTTTTTTTTAAGATTTTATTTATTTATTTGAGAGAGAGAGAATGAGAGAGAACACATGAGAGGGGGGAGGGTCAGAGGAAGAAGCAGACTCCCTGCCGAGCAGGGAGCCCGATGCGGGACTCGATCCAGGGACTCCAGGATCATGACCTGAGCCGAAGGCAGTCGCTTAACCAACTGAGCCACCCAGGCGCCCTGTGTTCTACACTTCTTCAGCCACTTCCTTGTCCTTAAGTTTTCAACATGTCCTAGGTTCTCTGGGCCTCAGTTTTGTTATCTGTAAAATGTGGGGTGGGACTAGATGGTGTCTAAGGTACTTACAGCTTTAATATTCTTTGGTTCTCTTTCAGGCGGTTCTCACACTAACTACATGAAGCAAGGCATGTAAAAGAGAGAAATGTTTAAATACTTACCTAACATTTTTGGTCCTAAATATCCTATTTTTCCCCGTAGAGGACCCAGAGGATACCAAAGAGGAGTGTCATTATCTAGGAACAGTCCTTAGCAATGTGATTTGAGGAGCACCAGATACCCTTTTTTATTCTGAAAGGATCTCTTCGGAGCGCCTGGGCGGCACAGTTGGTTGGGTGTCTGCCTTTGGCTCGGGTGGTGATCTCGGGGTCCTGGGATCAGGCTCCCTGCTCAGCAGGAGTCTGCTTCTCCCTCTGCCCCTCCCCTCTGCTCATAGGCACACACTCTCTCTCCCTCGCTCAATAAATAAATAAAATCTTAAAAAAAAAAAAAAAGTAGAAGTATCTCTTTTTCCTGCGTCATCCCTCTGCACTAAACTGTACTACAAGCTCCTTCCCCAGTGTAACATCTCCGCCCGCCCCTCGGGGCTTCCCGGCTCCCACTTCTACTCTCACCTCCAGGATCGCCGGCGCAGCGGCTTCGTAACCAGTGTTCCCAGCGGAGCGGAAGTGCTGACCCTTAAAGTAACAAGCATAACAGAGGTACGTGCAAAGGAGGGAGCGGCAACTCTTTTAGGAGAATTTAGAAAGGTTTCACTAGGAAACTTGCAGGATAACTGAAATGTGAAGGATGGATAGAATTTTACCTGGTAAACACAAAGGTTTTTCTAGGTGGAGAGAATAGCAGGCACTTTAATTGTAAGATACTTTTTTTTTTTTAAGATTTCATTTATTTATTCACGAGAGAGAGAGAGAGAGAGAAGCAGAGGCAGAGAGAGAAGCAGACTCCCCAAGGAGCAGGGAGCCCGATGCAGGACTCGATCCCAGGACCCCGGGATCATGACCTGAGCTGAAGGCAGACGCCCAACCGACTGAGCCACCCAGGCACCCCTGATTATAAGATACTTCTTTTGAAATAGAAATACATCGCTAGGGATAACACTTAAGGATAATGCTATCATTTTTTAAAAATATTTATTTATTTTAGAGTGTGGGCAAGCAGTTGGGGGGGGGGAAGAGAGGGAGGGAGAGAGCCAATCTCCAAGCAGACTCCCCGCTGAGAGTGGAGCCTGATATAGTGGTCCATCCCAGGATGCTGGGATCATGACCTGAGCGGAAATCCAAAGCTGGCTGCCGAACCGACTGAGCTACCCGGGTGCCCCAATACTATCATCTTAATATAAGTTAGTCTATTGATTTATTTTACCAATTGATTGAAGGTTCAGGGTAGCATAAGAATTCTGGTTCCTGGAAAAATGGGAAAAAAGGTTAGAAGTGGAAGTGCTTAAGATAACTCTTCTTAGGTAAGATCTGGCTTAAAGCTCAGAAAATGTCTGATACTTTTTCAATACATGATAATAGTGGAACTGACATTGATACTAATCTTAAGGGCAAATAGAGGGCACTGAGCAATCAAGACCGATTTAATCATGGTGATTTCAAAGTAAAAGAATAACAATCATGTTTTACCTTTATGTAGCACCTTAGAGTGTTCAAAGCATTTTTTTTTTTTAAGATTTTATTTATTTATTTGACAGAGACAGAGACAGCAAGAGCGGGAACACAAGCAGGGGGAGTGGGAGAGGGAGAAGCAAGCTTCCCGCTGAGCAGGGAGCCCGATGTGGGGCTCTATCCCAGGACTCTGGGCTCATGACCTGAGCCGAAGGCAGCCGCTTAACGACTGAGCCACCCAGGCGCCCCTCAAAGCATTTTTGCATCCATTAATTTATTTAACTCTGATTGAGATAGTGAGGAATAAGGACACTAAGGCTCAGAGAGAGTGTTTTGATTACTAGCTGAAGGATCACTTTCCTAACTAGTAGAGCTGGACTAAAATCCAGGCATCTTGACCAAGTCTAGCATGCTTTTCATTGCACTTCTGGAACAAATATGACCCTCAGGGTGCCATATGAGAGACTTTCAAAAGAATCCACAGGAGGGGATATATCCAATAACAACAAGCTCAAGGCAAACATTATGAAAAATTACAGTGTTCTGAAAAACAAAGGCCCACACCATGTAATGTTGGATGGTTGTTTTTGAATTCCCTTGATTCCCCATCAAGTTGGATCCTGCACAGACATTCAGGTTCACTGTTTATTACTTGGCTTGAGTCACTAAAGTCAGTTGATCATGCTATGGAGTGCAGCCCTAACACCTGAGGGCTGATTTCTTCCCACCTCTGCTTTGTGATGAAAATTTCTCGAGTAAGTAGGTACTATTTGCCAAGAGAGAACTTTGCTTAAAAATGCCTAACAGGGAGCAGAGAGTCCTGGTTTCTTTTTCTCAAGAAACTTTTGAGTAAATAAGTGGGAAAATTTAGTTGAAAAAAATATATTTTTTTTAAGTAGGCTTCACACCCAGCACGGAGCCCAGTGCAGGGCTTGTACTCACCACCCTGAGATCAAAACCTGAGCTGAAATCAAGAGTTGGATGGTCATCCAACTGAGCCACCCAGATGTCTCTTGAATTTTTTTTTTAAATTATAACTCATTGGGGTTTAACGCTGTATTGTTTTTTTATTTCAATTTTTAATTTAAATTCTAATTAGTTAACATATATGGTAAAATTGGTTTTAGGTGTAGAATGTAGTGATTCATCACTCACATATCACAAGTGACCTCCTTAATAGCCATCACCCATTTAGCCCACCCCCTCCCACCTCCCTCCATCAACCCTCAGTTTGTTCTCTATAGTTGAGGGTCTTTTATGGTTTGTTTCTGTCTCTCTCTCCTCTCTTTTTTTCCCCTTCCCCTATGTTCTTCTGTTTGGTTTCTTAAATTCCAGTTATGTAACTCTGTATTATTTGGTCATTGGTTACTTCCTTTTATTTTATCATAGCTTTTTCTAGGTTAAATCATTTGGAGGTCAGCTAGGGTACTTCTCTGAGTAATACCATTTACAGAATGTACACACACAGTTAATTTAGGGGGTTCCTGAAAGAATGAAGAATGTGTGAGAATACTTTCTGTTGTAGTACATATAAAAAACAGCCTAGCAGGGTGTAGGATTCTTGGATCACAATCATTTTTCCTCTGATTTTGTAGTTATTTTTTCATTGTCTTCTAGTACTTGGTGTTAAAGAGAAATGTGATAATATTTGATTCATTTTCTTTGAGGTAGACTTTTTAATAAAATGTCTCAATTTTTGTCAGATTTCTTTTTTCTATACTTAAAAATATGTTAAAGTCTGATTATAAAACTAAGATTGGAAATTACAGAAAATTTGGAAAGTAGAAACTTTAAAGAAGAAAATTAAACATAACCAATGAGACTACTGCCTCAAGATAACTACTGCTAATGTTTTTTTGGTGTGTTCCCTTCTAGTTTTTATTTTCAGTGTATTAAAATGACACTAAAAGTAAAGTGAGATAAGAATACACAGTTGACCACTGAACAGCACAGGTTTGCACTGTGCAGGTGCCCTTGTTTTTGTTTTAAAGATTTTATTTATTTATTTGAGAGAGAGAGAGAGCACGCACAAGCAAGGGGGACAGGACAGGGAGAGGGAGCAGCAGACTTCCTGCGGAGCAGGGAGCCCGATGCAGGGCTCGATCCCAGGACCTTGAGATCATGACCTGAGCTGAAGGCAGACGCTTAACCAACTGAGCCACCCAGGCACTCTTGGAGCACTTTTAATTTACTCTATACCCCAATAGTTGGTTGGAACAATATTTTCTAAATTAAAATTTCTATTTTAAAATATATAGACAGTCAGAGGTAAAGCTCTGTTGTAGTTTCATCAGAGATCTGCTTTGGGTATTTTGTCAATTGTAAGAAATGTACTTACAGATGAAGTAATGTGGTTTAGTGACTAGGAGACCTACTTTTAAAGATCCTGGTTTGGCATACTGAAAGGATACAATAAATTCTTGGAAAAGGGAGGGTTAAAATACACTTCACTTGTGCCACTACTATGCTAACTGCTTTATTCACATTATCTCATCTAATCCACAACATTACACTTCTCATTTCACAGATAGAGAGCCTGATTGTGAGACTTACCTGAATCATGTTAAATAAGATAAGAAGGCAGGCAGGATTCTAAAAATCAAGTCAATAAAGCCAATTTGAAAAAAAGAAATGCCAATTTGATCCTGCCATGTTCTCCTTTTTGTTTTTTATTCCCCCACTTGAATCAAGTGCATGATTTTAATCTGTCATTTTGAACTCTATTTATGAAGATACCCATTTAAACCATAGTTATAATCTATTTAATTCTTTTTTCTTTTTTAAAATTTAAAATCAATTAATTAACATATAGTTTATTAGTAGTTTCAGAGGTAGAGTTTAGTGATTCATCAGTTGCATATAGCACCCAGTGTTCATTCCATCAAGTGCCCTCCTTAATGCCCATCACCCAGTTACCCCATCGCCCCAGCCACCTCCCCTCCAGCAACCCTCAGTTTGTTTCCTATAGTTAAAAAAAAATATGGAACGCTTCACGAATTTGCATGTCATCCTTGTGCAGGGACCATGCTAATCTGTGTGTCATTCCAATTTTAGTATATGTGCTGCCTAAGTGAGCACTAATCTATTTAATTCTTGATCAAATTTTTATGCAGTAACAGTGAAACTATTTCCAACTTTTTTCTATTCTCATTTTTCTTTTACTGAAATGATTATGTGCAGGATCAACTTTTTCCATGTACATTTTACAGTGAGATTCATTTCAGTCATTAGGTTTTTATCCTAGTCAAATTCTGTCCATTTTAACTACTGCTATGGTGAGCTTTCTTTCTAGCTATTATATTCCGTGAAACTTTATTTTTCCCTGTGACCCAAAGTATTCATTGAATTAAAGAGATTGGGTCAAAACATCCCTTTTTGCCTGAGATACAAGAATTCAATACAGGTCGGGTAATGACGAGACAAGTGTTACCTGCTCTAGCCACCTCATGGGAGGGAGGCTCAAATGCGAAAATAGATGTGAAAGTGCTTTGTAAGGTGTAAAAGTTAAGTAAATGTCACTTTACTGATTGTTAAAACAAGTCATATAAAGCCATCCTCCAGGAACTGTTCTAGAAGGCAAACACCTTCCTATTTCTGCTGTAATGTTATTTGCAAAAATGCTCGCAGACCTCAGCTGATTTTCTAAGTATATCCTAGTGAGCTAGTGACTTCACTTCCTATGCTCTTGTCATTTGTTTTCCGTTCTGACCTCATTAATTTTTCTTTCTTAGCCCTTGTACTGAAATCCTCGGTGATGTAGAGGCCAGCTTTGGTATTGTAATGGACTCGTACCGTTGGTCATCAGTTTCATCATCTCGGTTGCTGTAATTGTTGCAGGAGATTGAATGATAGATAGTGTTACTGGTTGGCCATTGTCTGAGAAAAATTAAAACAAACCTGTGACCAAATAGGTGGTATCTCAGCAGGGGTGCAGGCACACTGTTCTTATAAGAAATTCTTCTCTTATCACACCTCTGTCTCTTGCTTAATACACTACTTGCTTGTAGAAGAGTTTTGAAGGGAGTAGTGAGGCCACTGTTAATCTAAGCAAAGCTTACAAATTCTAGTATTAACTTTAAGGCCTAAAATTTATAGGTTCAGGGATTTTTTTTCCCCCTTTCTATATCCTGAAACAGCTTAAGATTTCAAGCATTGTTTTCAACAGACCACATTATTTATAAATACACTGACAATATTAGGTCAAGGCCCATGAGAAGGAAGTGATCCAATTTCATCATATGGATTTTGTCCTGCTCCTAGGGTTAGTATAAGGACTAAGATATTTTTTCCTTTAAGAATCTGCTGCATTTCTTGTGTATAGTTTTGTTCTTAAAAGGTATCCTGAAAAAGAAGTGAAAATTTGAGGATTGGCAATGTAATTGTTACTGGCAAAATGCCTTTCAGTTCCTTTTTTTAAAAAACAGCTTTATTGAGATATAATTCACAATACAATTCTCCGTTCAAAGTGGACAATTCAGTAGTTTTTAGTGTATTCATAGAGTTGTGCAACCATCACCATGATCAATTTTAGCATGTTTACATCATCCCAGCAGGAAACCCCTTACCCAGTACTTGTCACCCCGCATGTATTCCCAATTCCCCTCTTCCTCTACCCACCCCCATACCCCACCCCGCACCCCCACAACCACTGGTCTACTTTCTGTCTCTAGATGTGCCTATTCTGGACATTTCACATAAATGGAATCATACAATATGTGGTCTTCAGTGACCAGCTTCTTTCACTCAACATACGGATTTCAAGGTTCATCCATGTTGTACCATGTATCACTACTCCATTACTTTTTATGGGTGAATAATATTACACTGCATGGATATACCACATTTATCAGTTAATGGACATTTGAGTTATTTCCTCTTTATGGTTATAATGAGCAATGCTGATATGAATATTTGTGTAGATGTTTTTTCATTTCTCTTGGGTATATACCTAGGATTGGAATTACTGGATCATATGGTAAATCAATGCTTAACTTTTGAAGAACTGTCAAACTGTTTTCCAAAGTAACTGCACCATATTACATTCTTATCAGCAATATCTCAGCGTTCCAATTTTCCACATCCTTTCCGATACTTTTTTTAAAGATTTTATTTATTTATTTGACAGAGAAAGAGAGTGCACACATGCGTGTACAAGCAGGAGGAGTGGGAGAGGGAGAAGCAGGCTCCCCACTGAGCAGGGAGGGATGAGGGGCTCAATCCCAGGACCCCAGGATTATGACCTGAGCCAAAGGCAGATGCCCAACCAAGCGCCCCCCTTTCTAATACTTTTATCTATCTTTTTTATCTTAGCCACCTTAGTGAGTGTGTAGTGGTACCTCATTGTGGTTTGTTTTTTTTTTAATTTTATTTATTTATTTGACAGAGAGAGAGACACAGTGAGAGAGGGAACACAAGCAGGGGGAGTGGGAGAAGGAGAAGCAGGCTTCCCACTGAGCAGGGAGCCCGATGTGGGGCTCGATCCCAGGACCCTGGGATCATGACCTGATCCTAAGGCAGACGCTTAACGACTGAGCCCCCCAGGCGCCCCCTCATTGTATTTCCCTAATGGTTAATGAAATTGAACATCATTTCATATTTTTATTGGTCATTTGTATATCTTCTTCAGAGAAATCTCTGTTTAGAGCCTTTTGCCCATTCTCAAATTGGGTTTTCACTTTTAGTTGAGGAAATTCATTTCATATCTTAAATTCCTCTGAAAATTTCTCCTGATGTTTTCTCTGCTACTTAAAAAGTATGCCTAGTTCCATTAATTTATTTATTCAAATAAGTTCTGCATTTACTGAGGACCTAATATGTGTCAGATTTATGCTAAATCCTGTCTAAAGTCCCAGGCCTTATGGAATTCATAATCTCCTGACTTCCTAAAGAGATAATTTGCAATACAATGGTGTAAATGCTATTGTAGACCTCACAATGGGAGATTAAATTGGCCCAACAGTAAAACCCTTTCAGGGATGTGGACAAGAAGGTTTTAACTAATGTTACAGATGAAATATAATGGAGACCAGTTTTTTGCAGAAGGTGGAAAAAAAAGTCAAAGTATACAAATTACCCATCTCATCAGTCAACAGTACTACTGAAACTCTGATCACATCAAGTGTGGGGATGGCTGAGTGAGAGGAGCTGACGTGGAGCAGAACTTGCAGGGCAGAGCTCTGGCCAAGCCTAGTCAGCAAGACAATTGATAAAGTCTCTATTTGAAGCTATCACTCAGAAATTGCAGGTTTAGAAAATACCACTGCTTTTGCAAATAATAATAAAGGCATCTATCTCAAAAGCCACCTTGCGTCTCAGCCAGATCTGCATGGTTCAAGGACAGATAAAACATGTAAAACACAGGGGCGCCTGGGTGGCTCAGTCATTAAGCGCCTGCCTTCAGATCAGGTCAGGATCCCAGGGTCCTGGGATCGAGCCCCGCATCGGGCTCCCTGCTCTGTGGGAAGCCTGCTTCTCCCTCTCCCACTCTCCCTGCTCCTGTTCCCTCTCTCACTGTGTCTCTCTCTGTCAAATAAATAAAATCTTAAAAAAAAAAAAAACATAAAGGGGCGCCTGGGTGGCTCAGTCATTAAGCGTCTGCCTTCGGCTCAGGTCATGATCCCAGGGTCCTGGGATCAAGCCCCGCATCAGGCTCCCTGCTCGGCGGGAAGCCTGCTTCTCCTTCTCCCACTCCCCCTGCTTGTGTTCCCTCTCTCGCTGTGTCTCTCTCTGTCAAATAAATAAATAAAATCTTAAAAAAAAAAACATAAAACACATAAAGAACACATAAAAGAAAATCAGCATTGGACTACACAAGAAGGTAAGTCAAAACAGAAAACACGACTTAGCCATTTGCAGTGAAGGATTTTCACCAGTTCTATAATGAAGAGGAGATGAAAATAAATATCAGAATCTTCTGCATTTAATTTATGGTTTGTTGCACACAGACATACTTGTGTTGACTGCATACAGGAGCTCTTTTATACTATACATTTTAGCCACTTGGTAAGTTGTTTTGCTGTCTTCATGATCCCTTGCTTGAAGACAGCACTCCCATTCCAGCTAAATATGTGAATCTGGTGGAACCTGCCAGGGACAATTAAAATTCTAGTGCCCGAATGTTTTATTTAATCGTTTCTATTTCTATTCCATCAAGGGCTTGAGGAGACTTACATAGATGATATAATACAATAAAATAGAAAAAAATAAAAATAAAAAAGATAGGGGTGTCTGGGTGGCTCAGTTGGTTAAGCATCTAACTCTTGATTTCAGCTCAGGTCTTGATCTCAGGGTTGTGAGTTCAAGCCCTGCATTGGGCTTCACGCTGGGCATAGAAACCACCCAAAATAAATAAATAAATAAATAAATAGGGGCACCTGGGTGGCTCAGTTGGATGAACATCTGACTCTTGATTTTGGCTCAAGTCATGATCTCGGGGTCATGGGATAGAGCTTCGAGTCAGGTTCCGTGCTCAAGGGGGAGTCTGCTTGAGATTCTCTCTTTCCCTCTCCCTCCACCCCGCCCCCCACTCACACAAGCTCTCTCTCTCTCAAACAAATAAATAAATCTTTAAAAATACATAAATGGGGCGCCTGGGTGGCTCAGTCGTTAAGCGTCTGCCTTCGGCTCAGGTCATGATCCCAGAGTCCTGGGATCGAGCCCCGCATCGGGCTCCCTGCTCCGCGGGGGGCCTGCTTCTCCCTCTCCCCCTCCCGCTGCTTGTGTTCCCTCTCTCGCTGTGTCTCTCTCTGTCAAATAAATAAATAAAATCTTAAAAATAATAATAATAAATAAATAAATAAAATAAAAATACATAAATACAGGGGGCACCTGGGTGGCTTGGTCAGTTAAGCGTCTGCCTTCGGCTCAGGTCATGATCCCAAGGTCCTAGAATCGAGCCCCACATCGGGCTCCCTACTCAGCAAGGAGCCTGCTTCTTTCTCTCCCTCTGCCTGCTGCCCCCCCCCCACTTGTGCTCTCTTTCTGTCAAATAAATAAATAAAATCTTTAAAAAATACATAAAAACATAAATAAATAAAAATTAAAAATAAAAAAGATAGTCACAAATCTAACCAGTAATAAACCAGGGTATTAAATAGAATATTAACATATCCAGAAGATTTTAATAAATATTAGGGTATGGTGCTGATTATAAAGTGTCATCTCTAAAATAATTTGTTTTTTGATAATGTTCAGCGAGTTTGCTTAATTATTTTACATTTCCTTACCTTGAGTATTATATTTGCTCTGGACACCAAAGACTACTTGTGTTTTTTTGTTTTTTGTTTTTTGTTTTAATTTTCTTTGTCTGGAACTACTATTTGAAATTTTTTTTCTAATTAAAAAATAATACATTGTAGGAAGTCAAAGTGTATCAAAAAGTATAAAGAAGAAAATAAGATTAAAAATCACCCAGAATCCCCTCCCCTCCCAAATCAAAATCAGAAACAATAAAAATAGAAGAGGAAATTTACACTACTCCAGAGTGTGAACAAAGCATTTTGGGAACTCGGAAGGCAGGTAATGATGATCTGGGAATTGGAGAATGCTTAACCCTGCAATTATGCTGGGTTTTGAAAAAAAGACCAGAAGATGCCTGGAGCAGAGGCAAGGAAAGGCGCTAGAGGTGGAGGGAATACTTGGTAGAAAATGACAGGGCCCCTCCTCCCTTTTCTTTTTAATTAGAAAGAAGGTAAATTTGGGAAGAGGCGTGGTATGTCAGTGAACTGTAAGAGGTTTAAATGTGTCTGGACTCCAGAGAGTAAAAAAGAGAGATAAAACTGGAATGTTTGTGAAGACCTTTGTTCATAAAGTTAAAAAATCAGGTGTCATACTGTAAGATTGTCCTTAATGATACAGCAATAGGTGAGACAATGGACAACTAGAAACGTGATGTTGGTCATGAAGCTTTTAAGATTTTATTTATTTATTTATTTTTGGATTTTGTTTTTAAGTAATCTCTACATCCTATGTGGGGCTTGAATTTACAACCCCGAGATCAAGAGTCGCATGCTCCACCGACTGAGCCCAGGCACCCCTGGTCATGAAACTTTTAACTAGAAAATTGTTACTTGGCCTAATCACCCCACCATATTGTCCTCTGTTTCCCCATTTTCTATCACTAAAGCTTTGTGGTCAAGATAAAACAGTCCTTATAGGGAGATGTAGGAAGGCAAGACAATGGCAAATATTTCTTACAGATGTTCTACATAAAAACTTGGCAAAGGGAAGGCATATGAGTAATCCTTAGCTGTGAAATCATTCTAGTAATAGTTTGTGTTTGGTACATTTTCCTGAAGGCTCTTATTTTTGGAAATATGGAAAGGTTATTCTGTAATATTTGAAAGAGGAAAAAAAAACCCTACAGGTCTGATAGCTCCACTTTTTTATTCTGTGCTTTAAGAAGAGTAAAAGTGTATAGCCTATTTCTGGATAGTAGCAGATAGACGCTGAGAAAATTGATTAATATAAGAACTATATAATGGAAAACAATCTCCCCAAGAGCAAGGAGTTAGCCAGCAGTAGGCAAAGATGGTTCTTTTTTTTTTTTTTAAAGATTTTATTTATTTATTTGACAGAGAGATAGAGAGAGAGAACAAGTAGGCAGAGAGACAGGCAGAGGGAGAGGGAGAAACAGGCTCCCTGCTGAGCAGGGAGCCCGATGCGGGGCTCGATCCCAGGACCCTGGAATCACGACCTGAGCCGAAGGCAGCCGCTTAACCGACTGAGCCACCCAGGCACCCCTGCAAAGGTGGTTCTAAAGCAAGAGAATATTAAAGATGCCAAAGATACTGTAAACTTCATGTTGGATGAGATAGAGACATGCCCTGAAATGAGCAGCCCATCTTCAGCCTTTTTTTTTGAATTGTTACTTTTATAACTAAAACTTGGATTTCTCTCCATAAAAAGGAGTGGGTGGTCATCTTGCTTCTTGGACATTTAGACAAAGATTTTATCCTAAATTTGTTGTATGATTTGATTTCCTAACACAAAAGAGGTTTGGAAATCGGTCTTTTAATTGAAGGGAAAAGGAATACATTTAAGTGGAAGCGGTTCAAAGTTTAAAGCATGATTAGTTTTGTGTTTGGAAAATAAAAACATCACATTTTAGGTTTAAATATCTAATCAGTTTAAATAGGGAAAATTCTAGATTAAGGAAAGAAAAGTAAGTTTTAATATGAATACTTCTGTGTTCCAGGGTCCTCTAAAAAGGATGAATAAGTATTTATCTTAGATAGGGTGAAGGTTGTGAGGATGTGTATTACAGTAGCTTCAGCTGCTCTTGAAATTATTTGTGTAATTTCTACAAGCAGATAGTCTAGTGCAGTTATTTGGAGGTCATTATGAAAGGCCAGATAAATATTTATCAAAAGCCAGAAAAACTAAAATGCAAGGCCGTAAGACAGCCTTGTTTTCTAACTTCAGTACATTTCAAATGCTGATGCAACAGCCTCAGCATCTAAGTGAGAAAAATGTTGATATGCTTAATAACCGGAAAAAGTATTGAAAAAGTATCAAACATTCGTAGAATGTACAGTAAAAGAAATATATTCTATTATAATTTTTTTCTAATCCTCAAGATACAAATAAGCCTATGCAGGATCAGATTTTCTTTCCTTGTTTTGTGTCCTCAATTGGCTGGCTTCAGCGACTATTGAACATTTTCTGGGTATGTAGTCGCGTATGGTACAGTCACTGTTCCCTGATATTATAAATCTTTCTGGAGAAATACGATGGTCACACATTATGGGGGCGCCTGGCTGGTTCATGGTAGAGAATGCAAATCTTGATCTCCGGGTCATGAGTTTAAGCCCCACATTGGGCATAGAGTTTACTTTTTTTTTTTTTTTAAGATTTTTATTTATTTATTTGTCAGAGAGAGAGAGCGAACACGAGCAGGGGGGAGCGGCAGGCAGAGGCAGAAGCAGGCTCCCCAACAAGCAAGGAGCCTGATGTGGGACTCGATTCCAGGATCCTGGGATCATGACCTGAGACGAAGGCAGACACTTAACCGATTGAGCCACCCAGGCATCCCCTAGAGTTTGCTTAAAAATAAAAAAGATTTTAACACATTAAATAATTGTACGTGAAATAGGGGCACTGGGTGGCTCAGTCAGTTGGGCGGCTGCCTCTTGGTTTCAGCTCAGGTTGTGATCTCATGGTTGTGGGATTGAGCCCCGCATGGGGTTCCATGCTCAGATTCCCTCTCCCTCCCACTCTGCCCCTCCTCCTGCACGTGCAAGTTCTCTCTCTCTCTCAAATAAATAAAATCTTTAAAAAAAAGATTTTATTTATTTATTTGACAGAGAGAGACACAGCGAGAGTGGGAACACAAGCAGGGGGAGTGGGAGAGGGAGAAGCAGGCTTCCCCAGGAGCAGGGAGCCCGATGCGGGGCTCGATCCCAGGAACCTGAGATCATGACCTGAGCCGAAGGCAGATGCTTAGACTGAGCCACCTAGGCGCCCTTCAAGTAAATAAAATCTTTTTTTTTTTTAAAGATTTTATTTTATTTATTTGACAGAGAGAGACACAGCGAGAGAGGGAACACAAGCAGGGGGAGTGGGAGAAGGAGAAGCAGGCTTCCCGAGGAGCAGGGAGCCCGATGCGGGGCTGGATCCCAGGAACCTGAGATCATGACCTGAGCCAAAGGCAGACGCTTAACCGACTGAGCCACCCAGGCGCCCCTCAAGTAAATAAAATCTTAAAAAAATTAATTGTAGGGGCACCTGGGTGGCTCAGTTGGTTAAGTATCTGCCTTCAGCTGAGGTCATGATCAGGGTCCTGGGACTGAGCTCCGAGAGTGGAGTGTCCAGTGTCAGGTTCCCTGCTTAGCAGCAAGCCTGCTTCTCCCTCTCCCCGCCTCCCACCCCTCTCCCCCCTGCTTGTGTCCCCTCTCTCGCTCTGTCAAATAAATAAAATCTTAAAAAAATAATTGTACATGAGGTAATTAGAGACAAATAACGTGCTTTATTTAATTAATTAATTTATTTTTTAATGCTTTTTTTTTTTTTTAAGATTTTATTTATTTATTTGACAGAGAGAGACACAGCGAGAGAGGGAACACAAGCAGGGGAAGTGGGAGAGGGAGAAGCAGGCCTCCCGCTGATCAGGGAGCCCAATGCGGGGCTCGATCCCAGGACCCTGAGATCATGACCTGAGCCGAAGGCAGCCGCTTAATGACTGAGCCACCCAGGCGCCCCAGTTATTTATTTATTTGACAGAGAGAGAGCACGCACAAGCAGTGGAAGCAGCAGGCAGAGGGAGAGGGAGAAGCAGGCTCCCCGCTGAGCAGGGAGCCCGATGCGGGGCTCCATCCCAGGACCCTGGGATCATGACCTGAGCCGGAGGCAGACGCTTAACGACTGAGCCACCCAGGAGCCCCTAACTTGCACTTTAAATTTATTTATTTATTTATTTATTTATTTATTTATTTGAGAGAGAGAGTGTGTTCACGCACAAGCACACAGTAGGGAGGGGCAGAGGGAGAGGGAGAATCTTAGCAGACTCTGAGCTGAGCAGGGAGTCCATTCTCACCACCCTGGGATCATGACCTGAGCAGAAACCAAGAGTCAGATGCTTAACCGAATGAGCCGCCCAGGCCCCCCTAACTTGGGCTTTTATCACTTCTTTGACAACATCAGATAACTATGTTATGCTCATCATACTGAAATAGAGAGTTTTTAGAAGTTAATACTGAGGGGCGCCTGGGTGGCTCAGTCAGTTAAGCTTCAGACTCTTGATTTCGGCTCAGGTCATGATCTTGGGTTGAGAGATCAAGCCCCGCCTGGGACTCCACGCTCAGCACAGAGTCTGCTTGTCCCTCTCCCTCTCCGTGCTTGCACATACACTCTCTCTCTCAAAATAAATAAAATCTTTAAAAAAAAGTTAATACTGATATAGCATTTATACAATATTATACACCCAAAAAAGGATTTAATAAATGCTTGTTGATTGATTAGTAACTTTCATAAGTCATAGTATTTCTGAATAAGTGGTAACGGGTGATTCAAATCTTTGTGGAGATTACAAAGGGTAAATTATATACTTTGATCACATATTAGCATATAAGTGGAAAAACTCACTTGCTTCTACATTCTGGCTATGAACAGTGGGAATCACACACATTAAGAAGAAAGATGGGGGTGCCTGGTTGGCTCAGTCGTTAAGGTCTGCCTTCAGCTCAGGTCGTGATCCCAGGGTCCTGGGATTGAGCCCCACCATCGGGCTCCCTGCTCGGGGGGAAGCCTGCTTCTCCCTCTCCCACTCCCCCTGCTGTGTTCCCTCTCTCGCTGTGTCTCTCTCTGTCAAATAAATAAATAAATAAATAATCTTTAAAAAAATATTTAAAAAAGAAGAAAAATGAAACAAAAGGGAAGAAAAATGTAAAAAACAGTGATCTTTTTCCTATAACATTGAATAACTCAGGACTCAAAATTATACAAATAGCTCCACCTATTTCATGAGCAAGTTTAAACAAAGAATCACTACATTTCCACTAATATAAAATAACATACTGTAGAAAGGCTTTTTCTTAAAATTGCTTTCAACTTGTGTCCTTTAGGATAGAAATGAAACCTGTCATTAAATGTAGTTTTCCTAAAATAGGAAATTTGTGATACAAATAATAGAGTATGGGCGCCTGGGTGGCTCAGTTGGTTAAGCGACTGCCTTCGGCTCAGGTCATGATCCTGGAGTCCCAGGATCGAGTCCCGCATCGGGCTCCCTGCTCAGCAGGGAGTCTGCTTCTCCTTCTGACCTTCCCCCCTTTCCTGCTCTCTCTCTCATTCTCTCTCTCAAATAAATAAATAAAATCTTTAAAAAAAAATAGGGTTTTTAAAATTAATTAATTAATTAATTAATTTTAAAGATTCTATTTATTTGACAGAGACACAGCGAGAGAGGGAACACAAGCAGGGGGAGTGGGAGAGGGAGAAGCAGGCTTCCCACGGAGCAGGGAGCCCGATGCGGGGCTCGATCCCAGGACCCTGGGATCATGACCCGAGCCGAAGGCAGACGCCCAACGACTGAGCCACCCAGGCGCCCCCAAATTAATAGGGTTTTAAAGCTGAAAAGAAACAGGGATAGCTAGTCCAAACTTATCTTACAGATGAGGAACTGAGGCCTAGAGAAATGAAATGATTTGTTCGAAGTCACAGAACCATAGAAGTAGAATCAATAGCAGATCTAAAACCAAAGTGTTAGGGGCACCTGGCTGGCTCAGTCTGTAGAGCATGTGACTCTTGATCTTGGGGTTCTGAGTTTGAGCCCCATGTTGGGTGTAGAGATTACTTAAAACAAAACAAAACAACCAAAGCTTTAGGAACACTACATCTAATTGTTTCGTTTAACAATTTAGATGATTTACTGACATAAGAAGATACTCTGTGGATGTTGAATATTGCCATTCTGCATGGGTTAAAAAAAAAAAGGGTATTCCTTGAATTGATCCAATGACTTGATAACTTGATATGGTTTTCTTACTATATAGAATTAACCAAATCCGAAAAATGTAGAGCTACTGAAAAACTCCATATTCAAATTCTTCCATTACCCACTTTGATTCTTTTAACCACTGTAGTTTCAATACTTCTCTCTTTTTTTTTTTCAAACAAAAGATCTCATATTTATTACTGAGCCAACCTACTGGTGCAGAAGCATAGTAACAGAGAAGAATCATTTTCCCAATCCAACCTGTCTATTATTCAGGTAGTAGTGATGTTTGCAGAGTGATATGTTACGAGCAAGTGACTTTCATGCAACATAAATATGTGTGCCAACTCAATGTGATTCCTTAGAGACCCAGCTTAGTTCTTCTCCAATGTGTCCTCTTAGAGTTGTACCTGATTTTATTACCGGTTTTCATCTGAATCCACTGGGGAATAGGATGATTCTGCTTTTGTTTCTTGGCCAAGAATTGCTTGATCCCAAAAGTCTTGTGAGAAGACATGGTAAGGAACAGTCAACCACACACACACCACAGTGGTGGAGAAAAGGAGAGAACTCAAATAATTTTCTTCCAGGGGTGCCTGGCTGGCTGAGTAAGAGGTACATGCAAATCTTGATCTCAGGGTCATGAGTTTGAGCCCAACGTTGGGTATAGAGATTACTTAAATAAATAAAACTTAAAAAAAAAATAATTTTCTTCCAATGGTCAGTCTTGTAATTTCCTTTGTGTCTGTGTACCATTGTTACCCGTGGCTAAGTTTAGGTGCTCCAGACCCTTATGTTGATCCCCTTGAATCTTTGTATTATTTAATGGTATGTCTGGTGGTTTGATTTGTTTCTGTAATTAAAAAAAAATACTTAGCTATTCTCCTTCATAATTCTTATTTGTGAATCATGTCCTGGTTTTGTAAAAATGCACTGACATTATAGTAGTCTTATACTGCTATTGCCTGTTATTTAGGTACTTTATCTGTTGAAAGTAACACATATTATATTATTCTATATAGGTTAGATTATGCTCAATAAATATCCTGTAACTTCTGTAGCTTAATATAAAACTTTATTTATGCTCAGTAACTATCCTGTAACTTCTGTAACTTAAAAAAATTTTTTTTAAAGATTTTATTTTATTTTTCAAAAATTTTTATTTAAGTAATCTCTATACCCAATGTGGGGCTTGAACTCACAATCCAGAGATCAAGAGTCACATGCTCTACTGATTGAGCCAGCCAGGCGCCCCTTGTCTACCTTTTCTTTTTTCTTTTTGAGATTTATTTATTTATTTGAGAGAGAGAAAGAGTGCAGGGTGAAGAGAGGCGGGGGGGGGGGGGGGGGGGACATGGGGCTTGGTCTCACAACCCTAAGATCATGACCTAAACTGAAATCAGGGGTCGGATGCTCAACTGACTGAGCCACCCAAGCAGCCCCCTGTCTGCCTTTTTTAATACTTTCTTAGGATACAGTCCTAGAATTTCATTGATATTCTTAGAATAATATTTGTGAAGAATTTGAGCTAATTTATCCTATAAAAACATAAATCTTTTTTTTAAGATTTTAAAAATTTATTTATTTGAGAAAGAGAGAGAGAGCATGCGGGTGCACGCAGAGGGAGGGGCAGAGGGAGAGACTCTCAAGCAGACTCCCTGCTGAATGCAGAGCCCAACCTCAGGTCATGATCCTGGGGCCCTGGGATCGAGCCCTGCATCAGTTCCCTGCTCAGTGCGGAGTCTGCTTCCCCTCTCCCTCTGCTGCTCCCCCAGCTTGTGCTCTCTCCCTCTCTCTCTCAAGTAAAATAAATAAAATGTTAAAAAAAAATAAGAGGGGGCACTTGGGTGGCTCAGTCGTTAAGCGTCTGCCTTCGGCTCAGGTCAGGATCCCAGGGTCCTGGGATCGAGCCCCGCATCGGGCTCCCTGCTCTCTGGGAATCCTGCTTCTCCCTCTCCCACTCCCCCCTGCTTGTGCTCCCTCTCTCGCTGTGTCTCTCTCTGTCAAATAAATAAATAAAATATTAAAAAAACAAAAAAGAGTTGGGTGCTTAACCAATTGAGCCACCCGGGCGCCCCCAAAAGCGTAAATCTTAAAGTCAATTATTTTCAGATTGTAATCATGTAAGCTATAAATAAATATAAATTCAGATTCTAATCCTATAAAATACACATTTATATAAATATAAATGTATTCAAAATATGAACAAATTTCAGGGGCTGACCTGAAGTTATCTATGAAAAAAATTTCCTTAGCAAGTCAACTGAAAACATGAATAAGATTCCAAGAAACATTTTTCTTTTATTTTTTTAACTTTTAAAATTTTTTTTAGAGAGGGGAGGAAAGGCAGAGGGAGAGGGAGAGAGAGAATCTTAAGCAGGCTCCATGCTAAGCATGGAGCCTGACACCAGGCTAGATCTCACAATCCTGAAATTATGACCTGAGCCAAAATCAAGAGTTGGGCCACACAGGTGCCCATCATTTTTATTTTAAGTGGACCAATATTTCATGCTCTTTTGTAGACTCATTATTAAGATTGGGACGCCTGGGTAGCTCAGTCAGTTGAGCGTCTGTCTTCGGCTCAGGTCATGATCCCGGGGTCCTTGGATCGGGCCCCGCATCAGGCTCCTTGCTCAGCAGGGAGCCTGCTTCTCCCTCTGCCTGCTGCTCCCCCTGCTTGTGCTTTCTCTCTCTCTTAATCTTTCTCTTTCTCTGAGAAATACATAAATGAAATCTTAAAAAAAAGACTCATATAAGTTTAACTCATTATTACTTTGACACGCTGGTTTCTTTAAATAAAATATTTATATATCCCATGAGTCAGATCTCAATGACTCATTGATTCAGGTGCTCTTTCCCTCGACTTAATCTAAGTTAGTGAATGTTTGCCATGTCACTTCCTGCTTTCTTAAACTTAGGTCTGAAGAATTAATACTGTCTATGTAATAACATGACTTAAATAGTGATCCTAATTTGAAAAAGCCTATTTTAGTGTAGAATGAAACATGAAAGTATCCTTAAAATATATAGCCAGAGGCAAGATGATGGTGTTCATGAAGATCAGTTGTTATCCTTTTTTTTTTTTTAATTTTATTTATTTGACAGAGAGAGACAGTAAGAGAGGGAACACAAGCAGGTGGAGTGGGAGAGGGAGAAGCAGGCTTCCCATTGAGCAGGGAGCCGGATGCGGGGCTCGATCCCAGGACCCTGGGATCATGACCTGAGCCAAAGGCAGCACTTAACAACTGAGCCACCCAGGCACCTGATCAGTTGTTATCCTAACTACCCTATTCCTAGGTCAAATGGAAGATTTATAGATTGTAGGAATTCCAAGATCTCAGCACCATCCCTATTCACCCTGTCATAAGGGCAGTGCAATTCCAATTCAGTTCAACAGTCTTTATTGAGGACCTGTTATACACTAGTTACCGTGCTTATTGCTGGGGATAGAGTGATAAGAGATCATCCCTCTTTTTAATCTAGAAGGGGAGAAAACAAAAGCAAGTAATCAAAATGCAGCTTGACAAGCACAATATTAGAAGCTTATAAAAGGTATAGAAGTAATGCTAAGAAGGGGCACCTGGCTGGCTCAGTCTTTAGAGCCTGTGACTCTTGATCTCCGGGGTTGTGAGTTCAAGCCCCATGTTGGGCCTAGAGCTTATTAAAAAAAAAAAAAAAGGTAATGAAAAAAGAGGATAATTAATTCTGTTTGGCTGTGGGATCAGGGGAATCTTCTTAGAGGTAGTACTATTTGAGCTGGGTGTTGTGTGGTGAACAAAAATTAAGGAGATAGTCAGAAGGGCAAAGTGCATTCTTGGCAAATAAAACAGCAAGCACAAAGGCATGTGTTTTTGAGGAAGTGTAACTTCTTTGGTATCACAGAGCTCTGCAAGAGCAGAGACTGATTGTTTTGCTTATTGTATCCACAGTAGCCTAGTAATAGAGCCTGGAGCACAATAGAAAATAATTATTTGTTGAACAGAAGAATGAATGAGAGGGAGCCTTGTGTCATTCTAAGCAGTTTTGACTTAACCTTGTACCTCCCATAGGCTGAAGCTAACTGGAAGCCAGTGGACAAGGGAGTCTTGAAAATTAAGTTTGTAGGAGTCAGTCCCTGAACAAAGAAGAAAAGGGAATGTAATGAACTGAGAGCAAATAGGCAAATGATCCACACCCTTATTATTACCTACTAGCGTTGTATGACATGGTACATGCCTACCTTTCTAACTTCATCTCCCATGCTCCAATAAACTGGCCTCCTTTTCTTTTTTCTTTCTTTTTTTTTCTTTCTCATTTCAATTGCAAAAAAATATTTGTAAATTATTATTATTATTTTTAAAGATTTTATTTATTTATTTGACAGAGAGAGACACAGCGAGAGAGGGAATACGAGCAGGAGGAGTAGGAGAGGGAGAAGCAGGCTTCCCGTGGAGCCGGGAACCCGATGTGGGGCTCAATCCCAGGACGCTGGGATCATGACCTGAGCCAAAGGCAGGCACTTAATGACTGAGCCACCCAGGCGCCCCTAAATTATTTTTTTAATCTAGATAGAGTTGACACATAATGTTACATTAGTTTCAGGTGTAAGAACTGGCCTTCTTTTTATTCCTCAAATATACCAAGATTGTTCTAACCAGTTCAAGGCCTTTGCTTGTTTCCTAAGCCAAAAAGACTCTTCTACCAGATCTCTGCCTAGCAGAGATCAAGTGATACCTCGGGGGTCAAGTGGTACCTACCCAAATAGGACTTATCTGATAAGTCCTTTTAAGGTAGAACATCTGTCCCTCTCATACTGTCTCTCTTTCTAAAAGGTAATGTGGTGATCACTTGGTGATCCCCAATCATCTATACCCTTTGAAAATCCCTTCTTGAGTGTGGGTCAAAACTGTGACTTGCTTCTAACCAACTAAATATGGAAAAGGTGACGGGATGCCACTCCTATGATTATATAAAATTCTGTCTTAACATACTGGAGTAAGAGAGACTCTCTCTGTTCCTTGACTAACTAAGCTACTAGGTTACGAGAATACCTATGGAGAGGGTCACATGGCAAGGAACTTTAGGAGCCTCTAGTAGCTGAGAACAGCCCCTGGCATTTGAATGAGCTTACAAGGAGATTCTTCCTCAGTCAGCCCTCCAGATGAGAGTGCCACCTGGCTGACACCTTGATTGCAACCTTGTGAGAACCTGAGCAGAGGACCCTGCTAAACCGTGTCTGGACTCCTGATGTATGGAAACTGTGAGATAGTAAATATGGGTGGTTTTGAGCTGCTAAGTGTTGGTAATTTGTTAAACAGCATCAAAAATGAATACAGGTAAATATTATGAGAGGATGAGAGGAAGGAACTTGGCTGTCTTGTTCCTTGCTGTATCAATATACCTAGGATAGTGACTGGCACATAGTTCAATACACATCTGTTGGTTATATAAATGAATAAAAAGATGGATGGAGGAATGGATGAATTTCAGCTGGATGGGGGGAGAGGACAGGACTGGATTCTAGGAACATGGCTAGTGGCCATAATGTAATGAATACTACTTTCAGAGTTGGGCAGGGGGCAGGGAATCTATTGAGCAGGTATATATGTGGCTCAAAGACTTCTGGGAGCAATGATATCTGATAATCTTGCTTTAAGATTTCCTTTACTATGTTACACAGTTGGCCCTTGAACAATATGGGTTTGAACTATGTGAGTCCACTTACACACAAATCTTTTTATAACTACATATAGTACTGTAAATGTATTTTCTCTTCCTTATGATTTTCTTTTTTTAGTATTTTATTTTATTTTATTATTATTTTTAAAGATTTTATTTTTTAAATAATCTCTATACTCAACATGGGGTTTGAGATCAAGAGTCACATGCTCTACTGACTGAGCCAGCCAAGCACACCTAGTTTTTGTTTGTGTTTGTTTGTTTGTTTTTCTTTTTAAAGTAAGCTCTATGCCCAATGTGGGGCTCAAACTCATGATCTGGAGATCTAGAATCACAGGCTCTACCAACTGAGCAGCCAGGGACCCCATCTTCCTTGTGATTTTCTTTCCTTTTTTTTTTAAGATTTTATTTATTTGACAGAGAGAGACACAGTGAGGGAACACAAGCAGGGGGAGTGGGAGAGGGAGAAGCAGGCTCCCCTCTGAGCAGAGCGCCCACCGTGGGGCTTGATCCCAGTACCCTGGGATCATGACCCAAGCCAAAGGCAGACACCCAACTGACTGAGCTACCCAGGAGCCCTCTTGTGATTTTTTTAATAACATTTTCTTTTCTCTAGCTTATTTTACTGTGAGAATAAGTATATAATACATATATCATACAAAATATGTGTTAATTGACTGTTTATGGTATCGATAAGGCTTAAATAGTCAAACAGTAGGCTATTAGTGTTTAAGTTTGCAGGGGGAGTCAAAAGTTATATGCAAAAAAAAAGGTTATGTGTGAATTTTCAACTGCATGGAGATTGGTGCCCCTAACTCCTGCATTGTTCAAGTGTCAACTATATTTTTCCTCCTCCTCCTGCTTCTTCCAAAGTCTAAGTCTTAGTAAAAATTTTACCATATTTTAGGGTAGCTTCGAAAATAAATAGTGTCAGAGCTCAGTGTCTGGCATCAGGAAGGAAAACTCTTACAAGATATCAGTAGAGAAGTCCAGAGCAAATCAGGTAAACTTGTGGAAAATATAGGTCTTCCTCTGGGATCTTTCGATGCCTGGGGAGAAGCTGGTTCTCTTGCTGTTATTTACTCAGGATAGGAAGCTCAGATGCTTTTATTTTGTTCTAAATGGAAGGAAAGGAAAGGGTGACTCCAGATGCTGGGCTAACTAAAATTTCAAAAGTTAGACAAAAGGAGAAGGAAAGAAATGGGACAATAGATCTAGGTTCCAAAAGCAAAGCTTTATTATTATTATTTTTAAGCTTTTAGTTTTTTTTAAAGATTTTATTTATTTATTTGACAGAGAGAGACACAGCGAGAGAGGGAACACCAGCAGGGAGAGTGAGAGAGGGAGCCCGATGTGGGGTTCCATCCCAGGGCCCTGGGATCATGACCTGAGCCGAAGGCAGATGCTTAACGACTGAGCCACCCAGGCTCCCCTGTGCTTTTCTTATTTTATTTTTTTTTCCTTTTTTAAAGATTTATTTATTTATTTTAGGGGGCCAGGGTGCAGAGGGAGAGAGAATCCCAAGCAGACTCTGCGCTGAGCACAGAGTCCGACAGGGGGCTGGATCTCATGACCTTGAGATCATGACCTGAGCAGAACACCCAACTGACTGTGCCACAAGGTGCCCCTAAGCTTTTCTTATTTTAGAAAGGGAGAAATTTAAAGTTGATTTTAGGTCCAGAGATTATCAAGGGGGGGCAATTGTCAATCTCCAATCTCATTTTTCTTTTACTGCATAATTGGGTTTTCCCCTCTCCCCACAACTACACCTTAATCTTCCAAAAGGAGACTATGCCATGTCCCATTCCTCAGTTTAGTCCTAAAGATTAAGTCCTGAAGTTTTTAAGCAGCTTCAAGTTGCCTTTCATTATTTTGACCCTGTAGTGTGTCCCAGAGCTAACTTCTGGGCATCTGTATTATTTTTCTTCTAGAGTTAAGAGTTTTTCTTCTATTTTTCTTTGACAGCATCCCTTATAATGATAAAGTTTGTTCTTAGAAGTATTCAGTATCTCTGAGCTTAGGTAACTCCTATTTGTCCTTATTCATATAATAGGGATTCTGCCTATGTCCTTATTCTAATGCTTGTCCTAATAATTTGCTTAGTTTCCCCAGACCCCTCCTAAAACCAGAGCTTTCCTTTTACAAGTCTTCTATCTCAGAGGAAAGCTATAATCCATGAGGAGCCATAATACAGAGTGAAGATCCATCAGTCTTGCAGACACTGTTGGTCTCCTTGGATTTCTGTGTTGCTCCCTTCATTTCTTGATTTCTTATGCCAGAGTTTTCCCCTTATGTTAGAAAACCCTCCTATCCTACTTGGGCTTTTGGTGATTAGAGTACTGATGATTATTTCCCCCTTGCACATGACGGTAGTAATAAGGCTGTTATCAAATTTTATGTTCTTCTTCTAGTAGCATGGTATAGTATTACATTTCTCTTGAAGTTAGGTTTGGCCAGATGACTTTGGCCAATAAAATGTGATTGGAGGTGAGGTGTATTGCTTCTGAGTGGAAGCACTTTAATGGTTAGAGCAAAAACACTGCAGTACTAGTAAATAAATTTTATGAGCCTTACTGTAGCAATCTTCTCTCTCTCTCTCTCTTTTTTTTTTAAGGAGGCTCTACACCTAACATGGGGCTTGAACTCAAGACCCCAAGATCAGGAGTCACATGATCTACCGACTGAGCCAGCCAGGTGCTCCCCTAACTGTAGGAATCTTGAAAGCATGTATCTCAGTGAAGCCTCCAAAAATCTGGTTACCTCAGTGACTAAAATGAGCAGAATCCATGTAATGGATATTGTCCTGAGCTCCCCAGATCCACCCTTTAGGACTAAAGCACAACCTCTCCCAACAGCTAGAAGGGCTGGTGGCTGACAGCTTTCAGCTGGGTTCCCCTCTGAGGATTGGTCTTGGCTAAAGAGAGCCCTCTCATCCAAGGGTCACCTTCCTTCCCTGGGTGCAGTCCATATCCAATGACAGGTTGGTGGGAGGGTATAATGATCGGGCCTCCTGTCCCAATTTAGGACAATGCTGAAGGGCCATCCCAGCTCCAAGCTCCCTGCAGAACTGGCTGAAGCCTCAGCTGCAACTGTGTTGTAGTTCAAGTTCTCCTTTTCCAGTGATTTTGTGACCCTCAGTCTCCAAAGGTTGTTCTTGAGAGCACTACCTAATAACTTCCTGAATGCAAATTTCAGTTTCAGGGTCTGTTTCCCAATGAATCCTACTTGTAATAGGCTTCCTGATGACCTGTATCAAACACGTAACATGTGTGAGAAATAAACTTTTGTTGCTATAAGCTGCTGAGTTGTTTGTTACAATCTAGCCTATCCTGACTAGCGCAGATACAAACCTTGCCTGCCCTGCCAATCCTTTGTTTTCACTTGAGCTTGATTGTATTGTCTGTCTGGTCTTCGTGGACATATTGATGGCCCAGTTCTAGTTCTTCTCTGATGGTCTTTCTCATAGTGAGTGAAAAGCCATGTGCCAACTGAGATATTACAAGGAGCAACAGAAAAGGGAAAAGGGTTGCCTATCTAGTTGTCTACTAATTATTCCTACCAAGTCAGTGGCATATATTTTTTTCATGTGAATTTCCTAGGCTCCTTTCTTCTTCTTTTTTATATATATTTTACCATACATTTATAATATGTATAAGGGTACTTAATGTTTCTTAGGAAAATTTTTATGCAAATAAAAATAGAATAACCAAGTACTTAATCCCAATTTGAGAAAGAACAGTATACTGCTAATTAATAAACTTTCTGCATCTCTAACTTACTAAAATCCCATTTCTCTGAGTGCTAGATCTTATGTCTTGAAAGTCAAATGGCAAAACAATACCAGCTTCTTATTTTAGGCCTTTTGGGCAAAGAAAATATAGTAATAAAGTAATGAATCAAAGCTCCTTCTAATTTCTTTCTTTTTTTAAAAAAGATTTTATTTATTTATTTGACAGAGACACAGCGAGAGAGGGACACAAGCAGGGGGCGTGGGAGAGGGAGAAGCAGGCTTCCCGAGGAGCAGGGAGCCCAACGTGGGGCTCGGTCCCAGGACCCTGGGATCATGACCTGATCCAAAGGCAGACGCTTAATGACTGAGCCACCCAGGCGCCCCTAATTTTTTTCTTTTTAAGGGATTTTACTATATAGAAATATTTCTTTCTGCCTTAAGGGTAAACAGTACAAAAATATTTCCACTAAAAAGAGTCTGAGAATCCTGGGTTGGTATTATCAAAACCTGTAATTATACTAGATATTTAGTATGATAACAGCAGCTAGTTTAAGGAATGTGGAGGTTTATTTACATCAAGTTCAGATAAAGAGATAAAAGGGGACTTGAATACGAAAATAAAGGGTATGACTTCAGGAGTGTTTGTATGAATGTGTCTTTGGAACTGACCTTACCCACAATGAAAGACCAGCCAAACCAGCCTTCAGAATAACCGTTCTTCTTATTAGAAGGAAGGCTAGACTTCACCTCGAAGATCGCCCTCCCACGCAATTTTTCCACCTGGCAGTTAAGAATTAAACACAGACTTCCGATCATGGCGCCACGCACGTCACTTTCTCCCTTTTTCCCCAGCAAAATCCCACCCAAGTCGACCTGATCCCGCAGGAGGTGTGCAAAGCCTGCAGGGCCGGGGGTGGGGGTGGGGTGGGGTGGGGGTGGGGGAGGAATTCCTTCTCCTATCCTGGTTGCTTGGGTTTTTTGCAATTCGAAAAACCGACTAAACAGATCCTTTCCAGGAAGCTTTGGTACCAACAGGACCTTTTCATTTCCTTGGGTGCGTGTCATTCTTTGCTCTGGGGCAGCAACTCCTCACCGCAATTTTCCTTTCACATGTCCTAAAAAGCCTCTAAGGCCCACAGCCTTTGTGAATAAAGGCCCACCCTCGAAGTGGAAACCGCGCGGCAAAGACAGAGACGCATACACAGCGGGACAATGTATGGAATTTAAAAAAGAGTTTTCTTTCTGACTTCGCATCCTTTCAAATGTCCAATATTTCTGTCAGCTAAGAAGGGCTACGGTAATGGGCGCTTGAGAGGAGCAGTACACCGATAAGAGCAAAAATATCCATTTAGGCTGCTCTTTCCAATTCCGGCTTTTGTTTGAGTCAGTGAGGGGAGCCCGAGGAGGCCAAGGTCTACAGTTCTGGGAAAGGAGGGTTCTTCTGGATTCTTTGGGATACGGAGAGGTAGGCTCCGGCCCCAAGAAACAACGAGGGCAGTTCCGCCCCTCAAGGCTTTACGCCAGGAGTCCCGGAGGAGACCGCGACACCTCAGTCCGCGGCTAAATCACCCAGCTCACAGGAGTTTGCCAAGGCTGGACAAAAGATGTGGCCGCTCTCTCTTAAACACATACACAGATCCCGAGAATGCACGTATGGAAGGTTTACGTGTATGAAGGAGAAAGGCCATTGCTGCCCACTGCGGGCTGCCGGCCCCACCCTGCCCTCGGCGGCCCGGGAGACACACGCTACGCGAGGGCCGCGGAGCCCGTCTCAGCTAGCCCGGGAGCGAGGGGCGGGGCCGGGCGGGGCCGCGAGCGCGCAGGCGCAGTGTGGGCTTCCTCGCGCCGCCGCCACTGCCGCCGCCGCCGCCGCCGCCGCCCGCGCTGCACCACAGGCCCGAGACAGACAGGGCCGGGAAGAGCCGGAGACTGAGGAGGAGGCGGAGGCGGCGGCGGAGGCGGGGCGACTCCGGTGACCGGGAGCGCCGCAGACTGGCAGCTGCGGCGACTCCCCCCTTTGTGTCTGGTCTGCTCGGAGCCACTGGAAGTGCTTCCCGGAGGGGTGCGGGGTGTCTCGCCGCCCCGTCGCCCACCCCCCTCCTCAGCCAGCCACCTACCTCCGCCCTCCCGCCGCCCCCCGCCCTCGGCCCGCGACGCCCGAGCTCCGCCCGGAGCCCAGAGCTGCGGGAGAACGAGGCGGCGGCGGCGGCGGCAGCGGCAGCGGCAGCGGCTTCCTTGGGGGGGGGTTGTGATTCGCTCACAGGAGCCATTGACGGGAGAAGACGAGGCTTTTCTTCGTGGAATTTACCTCAGGCAAGATCGAGCGGCCGCAGTAAAACAGAGAGAGAGGAGCGAATCCGGGAGGGCTGGAAAGGGCAGCTCCCCGCACCTCCTCTCCGCCCGCCGTCTCGGGGAGCTCGGGGCCCTGCCTGCTGACCCTTCCCCTCCCCCGCTTCCTACTGCCCCTCAGCCCTCCGGCCGGGCCCTGCCAGAACCTCGCAGGATTGTTCGGCGAAGGCTTGAAGGCTGTGTGGGTTTGTCCATGGAGGCAGGCACCTTTTTCGATTCAGTCGAGGAACGGGGTTTGTTGTTCTCGAAATCCGAGTGAAGGAAGCACCGAAGCGAAACTTAAAAAGGAATCCTCTCCTCCCGGAGCCACGGGCGATGCGACTCGTGCGGCCGGGCGCCGCCGCCGCCCGCCCGGCTTCGCCCTTCGCGGCGGTCGGGAACTTGTTCTGATCCTCAGCCCCGCCATCGAATCCCCGCTCTCCACCCCCCTGCACCCTGGATATGTTTTCTCCCAGACCTGGATATTTTTTTGACATCGTGAAACTACGAGGGAAATAACTGCTGGGCTTTCTTCCTCTCTCCCTGCTTCTCCACACGGACATGCCTTCAGTTTGGGTGGCCGAGGCACCCCGTCCTAGGCGAATGAACCTCTCCAGCCGCGAGGGAGAGAAATGAAGGGAATTTCTGCAGCGGAATGAAAGCTCTGCAGCTAGGTCCTCTCATCTGCCATTTGTCCTTTCAAACTGCATTGTAATACCTACGGGCCGGACAAGTCAGACGAGAGCGAGGACCAGCCTCCCGGCCGTACCTCTCCGCCCGTGTTTACTTTCCGTATTTCTTTGCTCTGCTGCTTCTCGGCTGGCCCAGGGATGACTTCTTCGCTGCAGCGGCCCCGGTGGGTGCCGTCGCTCCTGTGGACCGTCCTGCTGGTCAGCACTGCGGCCGGTGAGTAGCCCCGGGCGGCGCGTCGGGCCACTGCCCCAGCGGGTGGCGGGCGAGGGAGCCCGCAGAGGCCGAGGCCTGCGCTCGCCCTTCGCGACGCGTCCCGCAATCAATGTGGAGGGAACCGTGTCCGGTACCTGCGCGCCTTTCCCGTTCCTTCTAGGGAAATAACCCTGCCTGTTTTTGTGTAGTTTCGAATCCCTACTCCCATATCCCCCCTCCCCATCCCCCACGGGGGGGGAAAGACATATTGGGTGTGGTATCTTGACATTTTTAGCTGTGAGGTAATGCAGGGATTAAAAATAATATTTTAATCGCCAATGAACAGTGTCTATTATGAGATCTTTGGAAACAGAGCTGTAGATTTTTTTTTTTTTTTACGTAAAGAAGCTGATTTGGCTTACAGTAAAAAGAACATCAACTATAGAACACACACTTTAACCTTATTTTTAGATTTAGATCATTCTTTGGGAATCCATGTTACTTTCATTATTCCGAAATGTTACCGAATGAATTGGATAAATGTTGAGTAAGCCAGAACTTTGAGATTCTTAATACGTTGTATAATATTGTTAATTATTGTCGTTAGTATTATTTTGTTCCAAAGTATTTTGGTAATTATATTTCCATCTTTTCAACGTAAATACACTCGTATTTTATATGCTTTTGGAATTACTATTGGGCTTGAAAGTATTGTCGATAACTTTATATTTTAGTCATCTGGTATCTGTTGGTTCCTGTCATTGAGACAACTTTGACCTCACATCAGATGTCTAGCATATTTGAGTCCTGAAAGTTCTTTGACATTTTACTAAGCTTAAAGGGAAATGGTAGTCATCCTTTCCTTAGGATATTTTCTTTTTAGTTCCCAGACACCTTAGAGAAAGCCTCATTTCTGTTTACAGTTATTTTTCAAGCAGTCTTTTGGTGATAAGCTTTTAGAAATTTTTGGGAGTGAACTGTACATATAATTCTTAAGTTTGGTGTAGGATGGCCAAATAGATTATGCATTTAAAACTGAGTAAAGGACAATATAACAGCTTTCCAATTACTTTTTTAATTTATACAAGTGTGTACTTTTCACATTCAATAAATTTCTCATTGCTATGCTAGACACAGAGTTTGCTTATTTCCTTAAAAATATGCATTGGGAAAATTCTGAGAGAAAATTTGAAGTTTCCTTTAGTGCCTTTGATATTGGTTGATTAATGTCTATTATGTTTATGATAAATCTATGTAGTATTAAAAGAATTCGAACTTTTGAACTGAATGTATTTTGAAACTGGCATTTCATTATCCTTAAACATCACAATTCCTTTTGGGATAAAAATGAACAATTTTTTCTAGGTTTCTTTATAGTGTGTTAGCTATTTAAATTCTCTAGCTGTAAGTCTTGTGATTCCTGTAAAATATGAAGAGAGTAAAAGGCTTTAGGCTTAAGCAGTCATTCTATGAGCAGAAATCTCAGAACACAGACTTTGCATTGTTCTTTGTTATTCTTAACCTTTTTAGAATGTAGATTCTCATTTATAGTTACAGGCTTATCATTTTGTGATCAGAACTGATAACAGTAAGGGAAAGAACATTGATTTAAAAATACATTTAATTTGTATTTGGTAAATAAAATAGAATAATGTTCTTTAAAACAGAGGGATTGAAAGAATCACTACTTAAAGTGGTATTAGTCTTCTTTTTTTTCTTTAGTATTACACATAGTACCAGATGCCAAAATTTGTGAAGCTGGATTTCAGAGCTATAACAATAATAATAATAGCTAGTGTTTATTGAGTGCTTGCTCTGTGCCAGCAACTATTCTACTAGCTTTACATGTATTTTCTCATTTGATCCTCATGACAATTCTGTACTCTAGGTTTAATTATGTTCCTTTTACAGAGAGGGCAAGTGAAGTACAGAGAATTTAAATCACTCACCACAGAGTAAATTGTGGAGCCAGGATTATAGCCTGTACCCTTACCTATCACATTAATGGTAACAACAGCTCACTCTAATTGGGAACATAAGATAGAGTAGTGCCTTCACTAGATTAGCTTTTGAAAATAAGTAGGGACACTTGACAGGATCATCATTCAGCACTGGTTATGCAGATGTCATGGCTCTAAATGTATAAAACTTTGCCTAATATTGGAGTGACTAGTACAGTTTCATTAGGTGCAGGGTGACTAGAGAGAGCTTGTGTGGACTTGGGATACATAGATGTAGTGATGTAACCAGATAGGTGCAAATAGTGTTGCTGATAGGAAAAAAATACTGAAAGACTGGTTGATATCACATCCCTCTTGGGGGCCATGGATAAATCCTTTATTTCTTTTGAATCCCTCTCTCCCACTTACTCTGTCTAGTTCTTGGATTCCTTAATTCTAAGAACATTTTGTATGCAAAAAATTAGAATTTATAAAAAATATAATGTGCTTGTTTGGTTATAAATTAATTCTTAATTTTAATAAAAGGATATAATACAATGCAATACTTATTGCAGAATCAGCTTCTGTTAAAAAAATTTTTTTGGAAAAAAAGTTGTCACTCTTTATCTAGATTGTAATGGCAACAGATAACATATGTAACCCCATATCCCACCCTATTCTGTGCAGGCGCTTGAGCAGGCTCAGCTACCCTTTCCTCCAGTCTTCTTGTCCTCCTCCTTCTTGTCCTTCTTGCCATCCTGGTGGTGGCCTGGGAGGCCGGGGAGCCCATGACATTTCGAATGGCCCCTTTGTTGGGATTCACTCCTGGAAGGTTCTCCAGAGCATCTGAAGGACCTTGGGATTCTGCATCACATCACAGTTCTCCTCCTTGGCTGGCTCAGATGTATCTAATGGCTGGACTGACATCATTGTCAGTTGAATCTTCCTGCATTTGAAATAATTCACTTGATTAGATTTCTTTCTTTTTTCTTCTTCTTCTTTTTTTTTTAAAAGTAAACTCTGGGGCTTGAACTCACAACCTTGAGGTCAAGAGTTGCATGCTCTGCTGACTGAGCCAGCCAGGTGCACCTACCTTGATTAGATTTCAGTTTTACATCTCTTTAGGAATACAAATTTGTCTAAAGGAAAATTCATCTATTTAGTTAGGGTTCTTGAGCACTGAAGTTAATAAATATTGTTGGGGAACTGGAAATTTAGTAATCTTTATTTTTGTATTTCTTAACATGTGGGCACTGCAACAGGGTCACCTGTGGATTTTTTTTTTTTTCTTAAGATTTTTATTTATTTATTCAACAGAGAGAGGGAGAGAATGCCCGCACAAGCAGGGGGAGTGGCAGGCAGAGGGAGAGGGCGAAGCAGGCTCCCCACTGAGCAGAGAGCCAGATGCAGGGCTCCATCCCAGGACCCTGGAATCATAACCTGAGGTGAAGGCAGATGCTTAATTGACTGAGCCACCCAGGTGCCTGGGTTTTTTTTTTTTTTTAAATTGATTTATTTATTTGAGAGAGAGAGCATGAGCAGAAGGAACAGATGGAGAAGGAGAGAGAGTCTTAAGCAGACTCCGTGCTGAGTGCAGAGCCAGATGCAGGGCTCTATCTCATGACCGTGAGATCACAGCCTGAGCCAAAGCCAGGAGTCAGACACTCAACAGACTGCGCCACCTACGCGCCCCATCACCTGTGGTTTTTGATAAAATGCGTATCTCTGTCACTATAGTCTAGATGTACTGAAAGGATCTCTCTGGGACCTATACTTTTTTTAAACTTGGAAACCTGAAAGGTTCTCCCTTAGGCAAGTTTGAGGACCACTGATTTATATAATCAGTCTTGATTGTTTGGATTTTTAAAATATTGTGATTCAGTCAGCTTTTGCTGCATAATAGCTGGTAACCACAAAATCATAGTGACATACAACAATAAGCATTTATTCTGCTCCATTTGTCTCATTCTTGGGCCCAGGCTGGAGGGAAGGGTAACATCTCTCTGGGGGAAGCTTGTTTCATGGCAATGGCAGAAGTACAAGAGGACAAGCGCAGTCCCACCAGCCATTTTCAGATTCTTGTTTCTCTGACATCCCATTTGGCCAAGACCAAAGACAAGGAGTAGTGAAGTACACTCTGGCTATAATGAGGCCATGGTAATATATGGACATGTGATACTATTGCTGGGAAATGAAGAATTGGGATCTTCAGTCTACCACATATGATCAGGAAGATGGTCCAGGAGAGGAGTTTCTCTTACCATTTGAACAGGGCCAAACTCTTAATTAGGCTTTTGCATAAAAATTATACCAACTTTGATCTCTACAAAAGCCTATCCTGGCATGTGGGGTGATGTGGTGGTAGTGATGTTGGTGTATATGAAATGTGGGGACAGAGATTAATTTCACACAAGGACAATAGCTTTCCTTCACTAAAGACCAACTTTCTTAACATAGAGAAGAAATTGAATATTGATTTTTGATGGGTAAATTCTAACTATAAAAGGTACAGGATGAAGTCAGTGTAAATTAGTTAATTTTATAAATGGCCATACCACTTATTTTGGCACTTACTCATATATTGCCTTGCTTTTGAATATCAGTTTTATGTATTTTCTTTGTCCTCCTAACTGATAATTGCTTCTTGAGGACCGACTTCATATCTTAAACTGTTTTGTAATCTATCATACTGCATGCAGATAGAAGAAGATGTTTAAGAAATACTAAATTAATGAATAATCAAAAGGAATTGGAGCCAGGAAGTATTCTAAGATTGCTTACTTACTCAAATGATCTATTAGTAATTTATTCTTTATTCCCATTCCTTCAACTATAAAGTAGTTTAAGTGGTATAGTAAGGAGACTCCTGTCATGAATTAATGAAACCTAAACTCTCTGTGATTCTGGGTAAACAGATTACTCAACATAGTTTTCTCAGTTATAATATTGTGGGATTGGACTAGATTATGTTTGAAATGCAGATTCATGGGAACCACCCTAGGCCTACTTAATCTGAGTATCTGGACAGTGAGTTTGGGAATTTGCATTTTATTTTATTTTATTTTAAGATTTATTTTTATTTATTTTAGAGAGAGAACATGTGCATGAGTGGGGGGGGCAGAGGGAGAGGGAGAGAATCTTAAGCAGACTCCCACTGGGATCATGACCTGAGCTGGAGGCAGATGCTTAACTGACTGAGCCACCCAGGCGTCCTGAGAATTGTTGATGAAATATTTGTAAAAGAAATAGTGCTAAACTAAATTAGATTAGGTAACATTGATTTGGTTTTAGTTACAAATTAATATGCCATGGAACATTCCAGGTGGATAAATTGCATATATTAAATTTCTATCTACCAAAGAAGCATTATATTCTGATTTGATTGATATCTGCTAGAAAAAAATTAAATATGAATTCATGAATTTTGGCTGCCTTGCATAGTACTTACACATGTGGAAGAGACTCCCATATTACCAAATTATTTCCCTCTTGTGTTTAAATGATCTAGTCTTTGAATCATTTTTAGAAGCAATGAAGATGACTCTAGTAGAATTTTGGGTACAATAGACTCGATTTTGTTTTTGTTTTTTTTTAAACTTTTTTTAATCTGTGAGATGGGTATGACAACTAAGACTGCTGGATTACAAGAATATATATATAATTTATGTATCATCTGTGTGAGGTTAGAAATAAGCCTGTGGGTAAATGACATGAACATTTTTTTATTTAAAAAAATTTTTTTTAAAGATTTTATTTTTAAGTAATCTCTGCACCCAGTGTGGAGCTCACACTCACAACCTGGAGATCAAGAGTCACATGCTCTATCAACTGAGCCAGCCAGGTGCCCCTGACATGAACATTTTAAAATGCATTGCTTTATCAGAACTGTTAGAACACAACATTTATTTCTTATTGTTAATTGCACATAATATGGTGTTTGACCAGACCCAGTTTCTATTACAATATGCATTCATGGGAGCTGCGACAAGGGGTAGGGGGCATTAATAGGATAGATAACATATGGAAGGAGAACTAAAATGTCCAGTCAACAAATATTTAGGGCGCCTGGGTGGCTCAGTTGGTTGAGCGACTGCCTTCGGCTCAGGTCATGATCCTGGAGTCCCGGGATCGAGTCCCGCATCGGGCTCTCTGCTCGGCAGGGAGTCTGCTTCTCCCTCTGACCCTCCCCCCTCTCATGTGCTCTCTCTCTCTCTCTCTCATTCTCTCTGTCTCAAATAAATAAATAAAATCTTTAAAAAAAAAAAAAAAAAAAAAAAACAAATATTTATTAGTGCTTCCTTTGCGCAAGGTTCTTTTTAAAACGTTGGTGAATACAAAGAAAAACAAGGGCCACCTCTCCTTCCCCAAACATCTCATGCCATAGCCTGTATTACTTTCTGAAAGGGAATTAGATTTCATGCTATTTGAAGCAAGGGTAGGTATTTTGCAAGTCTTATTAGCATTGTATTATTTCTTTTCTGCCTATTCGTCAGGACGAGAAATTCCTGAAGGTATTCTGCAACACAGGAAAAGAGACTTTGTTCCTGTGTGTCTTCTAGCTGATCTCCACCCTCCTTTTATTTCTGTCTTCCTGCCAGCTTTTTTGAAAGAGCAGTGAACGCTTCTGGACTTCTATATCCTCAACTTACTTGTCTCATGATGTATATTAGATCATCAGTGACTTCCTAATTGCCTTATCCAGTGACTTTTATTTTTTTTTTTTAATTTTTTTTTAAAGATTTTTATTTATTTATTTGACAGAGAGAGACACAGCGAGAGAGGGAACACAAGCAGGGGGAGTGGGAGAGAGAGAAGCAGGCTTCCTGCGGAGCAGGGAGCCTGATGCGGGGCTCGATCCCAGGACGCTGGGATCATGATCTGAGCCGAAGGCAGACGCTTAACGACTGAGCCACCCAGGTGCCCCATCCAGTGACTTAAAAAAAAAAAAATTATTTATTTGAGAGAGAGAATGAGCAGGAGCTGACGGGAGGGGCAGAGAGAGAGGGAGAAGCAGACTCCCTGCTGGACGGGGCCTGATGCGGGGCTCGATTCCAGGACCCCGAGATCACGACCTGAGCCGAAGGCAGACGCTAAGCCGACTGAGCCACCCAGGCACCCCTCCGGTGATTTTTCAATCTCGTTCTCTTTGACTTTTCTACTTAATTTGAGAATTTTGGTCACCCCTTCCTTGAAACTCTCCCTGTCTGACTTTAGTGACTTTGCATTTCTCTGGTTATATATCTTCTCCATCCTCTCTTCTCCATAAATTGTTTTCTTCTTTTTTAAAAATCTCCCTTAGATTTTCTCTTTTTAAATATTTTATTTATTTATTTGACAGAGAGGGACACAGTGAAAGAGAGAACACAAGCAGGGGAGTGGGAGAGGGAGAAGCAGGCTTCCCGCAGAGCAGGGAGCCTGATGTGGGGCTTGATCCCAGGACCCTGAGATCATGACCTGAGCCGAAGGCAGACGCTTAAGGACTGAGCCACTCAGGCTCCCCTCCCTTAGATTTTCTTGAGTGTACTTTTCTTTTTTTTTTTTTTTAGATTTTTTATTTATTTATTTGAGAGAGAGAGAATGATAGAGAGCAAGCACATGAGAGGGGGGAGGGTCAGAGGGAGAAGCAGACTCCCTGCCAAGCAGGGAGCCTGATGCGGGACTCCATCCAGGGACTCCAGGATCATGACCTGAGCCGAAGGCAGTCGCTTAACCAACTGAGCCACCCAGGCGCCCCGAGTGTACTTTTCTTTTATTGCTACTCCTCTCCCTTGTTGATTTTGTTTTATTGTTACTCCTCTCCTAGGCTTCAATTATTCTGGAAAGTAGATGATTTCTAACTCAAACAGGTGAAGCTAGAAAGATTTGAGTTCTTCCTAGTGGTACCATCAGATGTTCACTTTGGGAATATCACTTCTTTTGGTTTCAGTATCCTCATTATAAAGTGAGAGGGTTGGCCTGCATGATACAGCATTTCTAGCACTTTTGCTTATGGTATGAGAAAAGCCAGTGATATTCTTAGTTACTAGTAAGTGTGTAACATTTTGAATGATACATTTGGTTATTATTGAGTATATATATATAGTACTTTGAATTTAGTTTAGATTGGGGAAAACTGTGGGGCATTCTGAAATGGTAAAAGCACTACTTTGAAAGAAATGTAATTTAATTTTTTGCAGATACATTATATATGTTGATTATGTTGAGTTAGGACCACAAAAGTGTTCTAAAGAAAGGTATTATATGGATATTCTGTAATGAAAATATAAAAATAATCTATAACTAAATACAAAGGGTGCTTTTAAAATAGTTGGAATCCTAGAATTTTAGAGTTGGAAAGGACCTTAGAGTAGACTTTAAATAGTTTTTAGTTAAGATGAAAGACAATCTTGTCTTTTGTTTTAACTTTTTATTATAATTCTAGTATGTTAATACACTGTGTTATGTTAGTTTCAGGTGTGCAGTGGAGTGATTTGACAATTCTATACATTACTCAGTGCTCATCAAGATAAGTGTACTCTTTTTTTTTTCTTTTTATTAACATACAAGATAAGTGTACTCTTAATCCCCTTCACCTATTTCACCCAGCCCCCTCCCGCGTCCCCTCTGGTAATCATCTGTTCTTTATAGTTGAGTCTGTTTTTTGGTTTATCTCTTTCTTTTTTTTTTTTTCTTAAATTCCACATATGAGTGAAATCATATGGTATTTGTGTTTCTCTGACTTACTTCATTTAGTGTTATACTCTCTAAATCCATCTCTGTTGTTGCAAATGGCAAGATTTCATTCATACACACACACGCACATATACGCATACATATACATTTTTTAGCCATTCATCTGTGGATGGACACTTGGGCTGTGTCCATCTCTTGGCTATTGTAAATAATGCTGCAATAAACATAGGGGTGCATGTATCTTTTTTAACTAGGGGTTTTTGTATTCTTTGGGTAAATACCCAGTAGTGGGATTACTAGGTCATATGGTAATTCCATTTTTAATTTTTTTTAAGACTTATTTATTTATTTATTTTAGAGAGAGGGCGCATGCGTGAGCAAGTGCATGGGGGGGAGGGGCAGAGGAAAAGGGAGAGAGAAACTTTAGCAGACTCTGCACAGTGCGGAGCCCAGTGTGGGGCTCCATCATATGATCTTGAGATCACAACCTGAGCCGAAACCAAGAGTCCGGGGCTCAACCGACTGTGCCACCTAAGCGTCCTTATTTTTAATTTTGTTTTAAAAAGATTTTATTTATTTATTTGACAGAGAGAGACACAGCGAGAGAGGGAACACAAGCCGGGGAGTGGGAGAGGGAGAAGCAGGCTTCCCACTGAGCAGGGAGCCTGATGCGGGGCTCGATCCCAGGACCCTGGGATCATGACCTGAGCCGAAGGCAGACGCTTAGCCTCTGAGCCACCCAGGTGCCCCCTATTTTAAATTTTTTGAGGAACCTCCATACTGTTTTCCATAGTGGCTGCACCAGTTTGCATTCCCACCAGCAGTGCAAGAGGGTTCCTTTTTCTCCACATCCTTGCCAGCACTGGTTCTTGTGTTTTTGATTTTAGCCATTCTGATAGCTGTGAGTTGATATCTCATTGTGTTTTTAATTTGCATTTTCCTGATGATGAGTGATGTCGAGCATCTTTTCATGTGTCTGTTGGTCATCTGTATGTCTTCTTTGAAGAATGTTAATGTCTTCTGCCCATTTTTAGTTGAATTATTTGGTTTTTTTTGGTGTTGAGTTGTATAAGCTTTTTTTTTTTTTTTTAAGATTTTATTTTATTTATTTGAGACAGAGAGAGAGCAAGGTCAGGGGGGAGGAGCAGAGGGAGAGGGAGAAGCAGACTCCTCACTGAGCAGGGAGCCTGATGCGGGACCCGATCCCAGGACCCTGGGATCATGACCTGAGCTGAAGGCAGACACTTAACCGACTGAGCCGCCCAGGTGCCCCTGTATAAGCTCTTCATATATTTTGGATACTAATCCTGTATTGGGTATGTCATTTGTAAATATCTCCTCCCATTCAGTAGGCTGTCTTTTAGTTTTGTTGTTTCCTTGTTGTTCAGAAGCTTTTTATTTTGTTGGAGTCCTAGTAGTTTATTTTTGCTTTTGTTTTCTTTGCCTCAGGAGACATATCTAGAAAAATGTTTCTATGGCTGATGTCAGCAAATTTATTGCCTATGTTCTCTTCAAGGATTTTTATGGTTTCAGGCCTCACATTTATATCTTTAATCCATTTGGAGTTTATTTTTGTGAATGGTGTCAGAAATTGTTTTAATTTTAAGGTAAACAATGCCAGCGTCAGTTTCAGCATAGCCTTTGACTCAGTTATCATACATTCTAAATCAGATCTAATTAATGCCATTTTAACTTCTGGTTGGTAAATTTTGTAAAACAGCTTTACTGAGATATAATTCCCATATCATACAATTTACCCATTTAAAATGTACAATTCATTATTTTGGTATATTATTAACTTCAAAAAAATTATGGTAAAACATGTATAGCATATATTTGCCATTTTCGCCATTTTCAAGTATACGATTCAGTGGCATTAATAGCATTCTCAGTGTGGTGCAACAAACATTGATGTGTGTCACCAAAATGTTTTTATCACTCCAAACAGAAACTTTAACCATTAAGCAGTAACACCCATTTTCCCCCTTCTCCCAGCCCCTGGTAACCTCTAAACTATTTTCTGTCTCTATGAATTTGCCTACTCTAGATATTTCATGTAAGTGGAATCATATACTATTTGTCCTTTTGTTACTGGCTCATTTTGCTTAGCATAATGTTTTAGAGTTTATCCATGTTGTGGCATGTGTCAGAATTTCATTGCTTTTTAGGGCTGAATAATATTCCATTGTATATATATGCCACATTTTGTTTATCCATTCACCTGTTGATGGACACTTGAGTTTTCACCTTTTGGCTGCAGTGAACGTTGGTGTACAATATCTGTTCCAGTCCCTGCTTTAAATTCCTATGGGTGTATACCCAGGAGTGCAATTGCTGAATCATATGGTAATGATTCTGTGTTTAGTTTTTTTGAGGAACCACTAAACTATTTTCCACAGTGGCTGAATTTACTTTTATAGAGATATAATTGATATGTAACATTGTATAAGACTCCCCACTGAGCAGGAAGCCCGATGTAGGGCTTGATCCCCGGATTCTGGAATCATGACCTGAGTCGAAGGCAGACACTTAACCAACTGAGCCACCCAGGCGCCCCTGTCATTGATCCATTTTGAGTTAATTTTTATTATGGTGTGAGATAGAGATCCAACTTCATTCTTTTGCATGTGGAAATCCAGTTGTGCCAGTACTATTTGTTGAAGAGACTATTCTTTCCTCCTTGAATGGAATTGCCCTCTTAAAAAAAAAAATCAGTTGGCCACAGATGTATAGATTTATTTCTGGATTTCCAATTCAGTTCTATTGGTCAGTCCTTGGACCTTTCCTTTTCTCTGTATACACCTTCTCCTTTGGTGATCTCATCCATTCTCATGGCTTTAAAAGTAACACATAGAGGTTAACAAGTTTCAAATTTATTTCCATCCCAAACCTCTTCTTGAAATCCTGTTGCAGGTAGCCAACTGTGTATTCAGCATCTCCACTTAAGTGTTTGATAGTTATCTCACACTTAATGTGTCCCTGAGCTGCTTCTATAGGCCTTTTCCTCCCATAGTCTTTCCCAACTCAGCAAATGTCTGTCATTCAAGTTGTTCAGGCCAAAAATTGAAGATATTCTTGTTTCTTCTCTTTCTTTTTTAACACTCACATCCACTCTGGTAGTAAAAACTGTTGGCCCTACCTTCAAAATATATCTAGAGTCTGACTACTTCTTACCACCTCTGTGGGTACCATGTTAATTTAAAAGCCACGATTTTTCTTGCTTGTGATTTTTCAGTAGCCTCTCTTTTCTCTAACATGGTCACTTTTACTATAGTTGCTTTTCAATATAGTATCCAGCACCATCTTTTTAAGCATAAGTCAGATTATGACATTTCTCTGCTTAAAACTCTCCAAAGCCTTTGCATATCATTTAGAATAAAAGTCACAATCATTTGAAATATCCTATATAATCTGATCCCTACTTCTTATGACTGCATCTGCTGATCTTGCTCAACTTTTGTGCTTTTAACTTTACACAGAAGTAAACATTTAGAAATCAAATGATTTAGAAGAGGTTAGATTTGAGATACTTCATTCTGTATAGTTTGACAGTGGCTACGTATAGTGAGTAAATATATATATTGGAGGAATAAAAGAGGAGACAAATGAGTATTTCCTGAGCCTCTAACATATCTACTAAGTGCCTTACATATTTACTATATGGTCTCATTATCCTTTTTTTTTTTTTTTTTTTTTAAAGATTTTGTTTATTTATTTGACAGAGAGAGATACACAGCGAGAGAGAGAACACAAGCAGGGGGAGTGGGAGAGGGAGAAGCAGGCTTCCCACAGAGCAGGGAGCCCGATGCGGGGCTCGATCCCAGGACCCCGGGATCATGACCTGAGCCGAAGGCAGACGCTTAACGACTGAGCCACCCAGGCGCCACCTCATTATCCTTTAAACAGACTACTCAGTACTATTATTTTTCATTATTTTATAGGTGAGTAAAGTAAGTAGGAGACTGGAATTCAAGCTCAGGCCTCTATAACTCCAAAGCAGAGCATTCATGTAATATATACAGTGTTAGTCTGAAGGTATAAAATACTTGGAATAGTATTTTAGGCATCTGAAAAAATTATTGGCATTTTAATCATTCAGGAATAATTTTCTAGACTGAACTATGTCTTGGTTATGGTCTCTTATTTTGCGGTAAATGACAACAGGTTTTGGTTTTGTGTGTAGCATTCAAATGTTGGTGGATAATAAAGATTTTTTTTTTTTTAATTTATTTGACAGAGGGAGAGAGAACAAGCAGGGGGGAGCGGCAGGCAGAGGAAGAGGGAGAAGCAGGCTTCCCGCTGAGCAGGGAGCCGGATGCGGGGCTCGATCCCAGGACCCTGGGATCATGACCTGAGCCGAAGGCAGCCGCTTAACTGACTGAGCCACCCAGGCACCCCAGATAATAAACATTTTCATGAAAGATTCAAAGCTTCAGTTTTGGAAAGGAGCACCAGTTAGATGAAGAATGATGACGTATTTAGTTGAGGATAAGTTTTTAAGGTTTCCATCTGTTGTTAGTGATTAGAATCCCTATGGGCCAGTCTAGTGTGAAGATTAACTTTTAAATTTAGTTACTGCTCAAAGGGCCATATTGTGGTGACATGAAAGCAAGATTAAAAACAGTCAAATGATAACGAGATAAATATTATTCATGTTGCTTATTTAGCAAAGCTTTTTTGTGAGAGAGAACTTTTCTGGGATATTTTTCCTTTGGCTAAACCAATGTGTTAGCTTGATGAAATGCTGTTAAAAATGTTAATCTATAAATTCAGTTTAGTTTTTATTTTTAGCACCAACTATTATCCAGCTCTTCTGTAAGAATCATTGTTTTGTCCATTTTCTTAAGTTTATGAGAAATTCAGTTTTACTGATCCTTGCTGCTAAGTCCTTCTTCCGAGAGCAAGGCAGTAGTCTTAGATTTAAACTAAACTCAGATTTGTACACTCAGCAGCTGATAGGCTTTATATTAATGAAATGATAGATTAATGGAAATAGGTTAAATTCATTATCTGAAAATAGATTTAAATTCTAGTTATTTGCAATTAAAAGCTAGTGTGTTGAGGCATGGTTTTTGGAAGCATATCACTTGGCTAGGCTAGGTTATTCTAGAACAGCAGTGGTTATTTCTTGCTCATACTGTATGTCCATTGAAGACTGGCGGGGGTATTCTCATCATTCAGGACTCTGGGTTAATGGATTGCCACCATCTTGAAAGTTGATGGTTGCAGTGCCAGAGGTAAAAGTATAAGAAGATCTTTCATGGCAGTTACATGCTCTGGCACATCACTTCTGCTTAAAACCCACTATATAGTCTCCCCTAACCTCTAGGAACTGTGATTTTTCCAAGTATCTAGAAAAGGAATTTGGGAAACAGGACCAATGATGATTGTGGGAAGTAATAAGATAAACTTTTGTTAGCTTTGCTTTATATTTTTAGATGTGTTTTGGCTTTCAGGTTTTGACTTTATTTCTTTTAAAAATCTTTCTGTTTTTTAGAGTCCCAATGTTGTAATAGAAGATCATTGTAAAAATGGATTTATGATAATGAAGTAGAGAAAATAAAAAAATCCATTCCCTCTTTATTTTTTCTCTAATGCTGTTCCCTGGATGTAACCAGTGTTAATAGTTTGGTGGATAATATTTCATACTTTTTTGTATGCACTGTAAATAAACATCTGTATAATTAGAGTTTTGTGTTTTTTTTTTTTTTAAGATTTTATTTATTTGACAGAGAGAGACACAGTGAGAGAGGGAACACAAGCAGGGGGAGTGGGAGAGGGAGAAGCAGGCTTCCCGCTGAGCAGGGAGCCCGATGCGGGGCTCGATCCCAGGACCCTGGGATCATGACCCAAGCCAAAGGCAGGCGCTTAACGACTGAGCCACCCAGGCGCCCCTAGAGTTTTGTTTTTTTAAAAGATTTTATTTATTTATTTGACAGAGACAGCGAGAGCAGGAACACAAGCAGGGGGAGTGAGAGAGGGAGAAGCAGGCTTCCCGCCAAGCAGGGAGCCTGATGGTGGGACTTGATCCCAGAACCCTGGGATCATGACCTGAGCCGAAGGCAGACGCTTAACGACTGAGCCACCCAGGCGCCCTAGAGTTTGTTTTTTAAATACAGTTAGAATCATATATATCATGCACAGATTTTTGTTATTAATCATGTAGGCTAGTTCTAGAAGTAAAATCATTTGGTCAAAGTTTGCACATTTAAAATTTGGTATGAACTTTTAAATTCCCCCCCAAAATATTGTACCACTTTCCATTTCCACCACTAGTATATCAGAGTTTTCATTTTCTTTCTTCCTTTTTTTTAAAAGGTATTTTCTTTTTTTAAGATTTTATTTTTAAGTAATCTCTGCACCCAATGTGGGTCTCGAACCATAATGCTCCACTGATTGAACCAGCCAGGTACATCCAAAATTTTCATTTTCTTATACCTCTTCCAAATGCTTTATAATATTTTTTCAGTTTTTGCCAAAGCAAAGTTCAGTTTGCAGTTCTTTAATTATTAGTGAAGCTGAGCTTCTTTTCATATGGCTAGTGGCTAGTTATATTTTTCTGAATTACCTGTTTATATATCAAAGATTAATTTTTCTAATGATTTGTTTTTCTTATGTATTTGAAGGTGATATTTATATATATGATTTTATATGATTAGAATTGTTTATTTTTTTCCTTTATAACATCTGGATTTTGTGTTATCTTAGAAAAGCTTTTACCATATCCACAATTACCAAAAATTCTTATAGTAGGTAGGTCTATAGGGTTTTGTTTTGTTTTTTCCTATGTTTAGATAATCCACCTGGAACTATTCTTGGTGTTGTATATATATTAACTCATAATAATGGTATGAGATAGATATTGTTATTTTCTTCATTTGCAGATGAGGACTTTTAGGCACAGAGAAATTAAGAAACTTGCTCAAGGCAGCATAGCTAATAGAGCTGGAATATAGACATAGCCTGTGCTCTTAATGGCTGTGCTCTACTATTTGGTATATAGCCAGGTTGTCTTTTAATCATTGGATTCCATCTGAATTCACTGAATTGTCTTTTTTTTTTTTAAATTTATTTATTTATTTTAGAGAACGAGAGAGTGCCCACCTGTGCATGTGTGCGTGTGAGTGGGGAGAGGAGCAGAGGGAGAGAATCTTCAAGCAGACTCCCTGCTGAGTGTGGAGCCACACATGGGGCTTGATCTCACCACCTATGGGATCATGACCTGAGCTGAAACCAAGAGTTGGATGCTTAACTGACTGAGCCACCAAGGCACCCCTCACTGAATTATCTTTTAATGACCAAATTGTCTTTTAATCACTGAATTTCACTGAAAACCATCATTTGGGACAGTTAATTTGAAATCTATAAAATATACTTCTGCTAACATGTCATAATAGATTTTTTGCTTGTCATGGTAAATAGGTGACTAATATCAATTGCTTAAAATGCCTGAGCATGGAAACCAGACATTTTTAGCTCTCAATTAGAGCCTTACCTATTATTTTAATTTAAAAATTTCTAGGAATCTTGGTTGTTTGATTTTCTAGCTTATAAAAATTGAGGGAGTATCAAATAAATAAATAGATGACTAATATGAATGGCTTAAAATGCTTGAGCATGTAGATTCATTTAATTTATGTAGAACAACTTTGAGTTAGAACCTGTTCTCTGCAATTGGTATATGGAAATACATAACATTATCTGGAACACTTTTGTCATCCTAGTTGTCCATTCTAGTGGTCATATTTCACAGGGCGTGTACAGAGGTAGGAAAGAATAGTGGTAGCCAAAGGTAAAGGGGCAGAATGTGGGGAAGTCTCAGGGAGGAGGGAGTAAAAGTTTACTTTTACTTAAGTAAAAATTTAATTTATTTCCTCTTCTATTGTCTCTCACTCTCCACCCAAACTGTCTCAGCTTGGTCTGGCCTTTTTACCCTTGCCTTTCTTTGATCTTTGTACTGGTGTGGGCTCCAGAGAAGCGTACCATTCTTCAATTGTGTAAGCTCCTTTAGGGTTTGTGAATTCAGACATTTTTATACAGTAGCTTTGATATTGTAAAGTTTGGGAGCTATTACTTAAAGCAAAGAATTATATTTGAAAGGAGAACTCTGAATAATTCAATAAATGATAATATCAGAGGTAAGTTAATACCGTTAGGAGTACTAAAATTACTGTAGGTTGCATTTATCATACTGTGGCTTAGGTGAGCTGATTTCTGAAATCTTTCCAGCCCATTTCATTTAGGTCACTAATTAGAGAATTTATTGTTTGAAAGGTGGTATCTAGTTAGGGTGTTTGGAGAGAGATTCCTGTGAGATTCAACTGAGTCATGGCCTCAGTAATTATCTTGAGAATTGTGTTGGAGAAGCAGTGAATTTCTGCAACTAATGAATTATTGTTTAAAGGTACATGTTGTATAAAAGATTTTCCAAAAAATATGTTACATTGGTAAAGTAATACTTAAATACAGAGAACTGTATTAGATGCTACTGAGAATAACAGAAAAAGAGAAATAGCTGTTGTTTAATAACTAACATCCCTCTTTATGAATGTCTACTGTGTGTTCAGTGCAGTGTTTTTACAGATATTTTTCTGTAATCAAAATAGCTGTGGGCACCTGGGTGGCTCAGTCAGTTGAGCGTCTGCCTTTGGCTCAGGTCATGATCTCGGGGTCCTGGGGTTGAGCCCTGCATTGGGCTCCCTGCTCAGTGGAGAGTCTGCTTCTCCTTCTCTTCCCCCACCGACCCGTGCTCTCTCTCTCAAATAAATAAATAAATAAATCTAAAAAAGTCTAAAAAATAGCTGAAAGGTAGGCATTTCTCCTATTTTAGAATTAGGGAAACAGACTACAGAGATTAAGTATATAGTTTATGGTGTATACTTTTTTTTTTAAAAGATTTTATTTATTTATCTGACAGAGAGACAGCGAGAGAGGGAACACAAGCAGGGGGAGTGGGAGAGGGAGAAGCAGGCTTCCTGCTTGAGCAGGGAGCCCGATGCGGGGCTTGATCCCAGGACCCTGGGATCATGACCTGAGCCGAAGGCAGACACTTAACGACTGAGCCACCTAGGCGCCCCTATGGTGTATACTTCTAATAATTACAGATTACTTATTAAATTATTTATTGAGTGCCTCTTTTTGACAGGCATTATGGTAAGTTTTTTACTTTATTTCATATGATTCTGATGTCAGCTTTGTGACATAGGTATTATTTTTTCATAGATAAGGAAACTGAGGTGCATAGAGGTTAAATAAATCACCTAAAACCATACACATAGAAAGTGGCAGAACTGGAATTCAGGCCAAGGACTTGGTCTCTGAAAATCTCTACTCCTTTTTTTTTTTTTTTTAAGATTTTATTTATTTATTTGACAGAGAGAGACATAGCCAGAGAGGGAACACAAGCAGGGGGAGTGGGAGAGGGAGAAGCGGGGCTCGATCCCAGAACCCTGGGATCATGACCTGAGCCGAAGGCAGTCGCTTAACCAACTGAGCCACCCAGGCACCCCTGAAAGTCTCTAGTCTTTTTCTTTTTTTTTTTAGTTGTGGCACAAATGAAAGTCTCTACTTTTAATCGTATTTCCTCTCAAGATGTTTTTATGCTGTAAAAGAGAATCAATCACATTGAGGTGGCTTTCAACTTTGAAATTTCATGACTTGTTCCCCACAAAGTAATAAAGTTAGGGCAAATCAACATCTTCACTCAGTTGTATGATAAGACTATTTGATTCATTATCAGAGAGACTATTGCTGCTTGATCTATTAACTCTGTTTCTAAGTTAGCATGTATTCATTGAATATGTATATCTTAACTGTTTTAGGGTCTAGAATAGTATGAAATGTGGTCCCAATATTTGACATACTTACCCTGTTATAGGACAGGAGCACACAATGGTGTATGCTCAACTGCTGATTGGGTTAAAAAAATCTAAATTTGAAATAAGATACACAGAATGTGTATAGGCAGTGATGCTAATAATTTGGGCAATGGATAAGTCATTGTGACTGGACAGGAGTGTAATAGAGTTCACAATTCCTGAGGTTGGGGTAAGGGAATTGTTCTGATTGTGGACTATTTCCTGGAAGAGCAGCCAGGTGGCCAAAGCATAGTGACCAAATGTGTGGTAAACACAGGTGTGAGCCAATCCTAAGGAGCAGGGACAGAGGCTGAGAGGCCTAGTCAAGTGGGCTAGACTGTACAAAAGAAGAGGAGGGGAAAATTCAGCCTGAATAATCCTTTGTCATTCCTACGGCCACTGAGTTTTAGATCCAATTGACACTTATCCTCCTGAGTCCCTGGATGAGCTGGGTGGTGATGAAGGCTGAAGTTATTTGGTGTGTATTTATTCTGCTTTATTTAAGATTGGCTCAGCTGCTGTACTCAGCTCTGAAGACTTGTGAGATCTGGCAAATGGCATCATCCTTTGTGGGAAAGAGTTGCGAGGGGAGTATAATTGACTAAGGAGGTAGCAATAAAAATAGCGGTCCAGAATAGAGATACGCATGTAAGAGCTTACTGATACTATTTAGGGTTGCATTTATAGCTACATTTGTCCCACAACATTTATTCTTGACAGTTGGGAGTTTTGGGGATATCTAGTCACATCTATTTTATTTGACTACAACATTTAAATCAGATAAGAGGAACACTTTAACTGAATATCAAATGATAAAGCAGGGGATGTCAAAAAGATGCGGGGGAGGAAACCCTATTTTAATTATTAGGTAAAATATTATACATATTAAATGGTTTATCATAGATATTGTCTGCTTGAATTTTGGGGGTTTTACAGATGCCACAACAATATATTTCCTTGATGTGAGTGCTTATAGTTTTCTTCAGCAAGAAACTTTTTAATGATATCTTACGTCTAGTATACTAAGATTGGGAGCAAGGTCACTAAGTAACTTATCCCCTAAAAAAATACTCCATGTTTCACTAAACCTAAGAATTTTTAAAATCTGTAATCTCATTTAAACAGATCACAGTAGTAAGAAAAAATGAGTCTGTAGAAAATGACTACATTTTTTTTTTTTTAAAGATTTTATTTATTTGAGAGAGAGGGAGCAAGAGGGAGTGAGAGAGAGAGCACAAGCAGGGTGAGGGGCAGAGAGAGAAGCAGGCTCTCTGCTGAGCAGGGAGCCCAATGCAGGGCTCCATCCCAGGACCCTGGGATCATGACCTGAGCCGAAGACAGATGCTTAACCAACTGAGCTATCCAGGCGCCCCTATGACTACATTTCTATGGAGAAAAATATAGATAATTTAAATTGAAAATGCCTCTTCATATTGTCATCTTTAGAGATTTTATTTTGCAATGTTTTTGGGGAAATTTCTCATTCAGCTCTTTTCTAATTACATATGAAAAAAACTGGCTATTAAAAAAGGGCTGTATATGAAGCAAATTATATGCTGTAATGCACCTAATGTTGCCAAGTACACTTAATGAAGGAGGTAAGGAGGCCATTTAGCCATCCCAGGGAGGCACCTGATTCTAGTGCTTTTCTATAGGGAAGTAGTTAAAGTAAGTGTGAAGACATTATAAATTTAAGGACAAGAGAGCAAGTTTGTAACACCCATGAAATGAATTGAGATAAAGCACTCACCTGCTGATTTTTTAAATATTCTTTTCTATGTCTTCTAGTATTTGAACACTGTTTAATATAAGGAGATATTGACCACAATAGTAGGAACACTTACATTCTGTAATCTAGCTTTTACATGTTGTATTTATGAAGATTAGGTTAGGTTAAAAGAATGTCATAGTGTCTTATAGCTATGAACAAGATGTCAAATGGCACTTACATATTTGTTGAGAAGACAGATCATAAGTGAGTAGTAAGTAGATAATTAGAGATTATGATATATGCCACAGGGGTCTATTAGAGGATAAATGGGGACGGCCACTTTAATTAAGGGGTCAGTGACAGCTTCCTTTCAAGGTGACGTTTGAAGAATTAAAATGAGCTTGATATGTGAATAGTGGCAGGAAGAGCATTCTAGGTAGAGGAACAGAAAGTACAAAGGCTGGGAGGTGGGAAAGAGGTTTGTATTTTCTAAGATTAGAGAGGAGACTGGTGTGGCTGAAGTATAGTGAGCTAGGGAGAGAGATGCATGACTAAAGTTTAGATAGGTGGGCAGGAACTGAATCATGTGAGGCCTTTTAGGCCATGGTATAAAGATGAAGAATTTGGATTTTATTCTGAGATAATGGGAAATGCTATTGAAAGATTTTAAGCAGGGTAATTTCATGATCTAATTTTCATTTCAAAGATAATTTCACTTGTAGATAGAAAAGGATAGTAGAGGAGCTATCGGGGAAACAAGAAGTCTGGTTAGGCAGTTGTAGTAGTCAAGATGGACACGGGTGGTGGCATGTTGGATTTTGCCCTCTAGTACTGTCAAGTAACATGGTGGTATCATTACACACCTACTTCTGTGATATATTGATTTTTAAATATCAAGGATTATTTCTTGGATATAGAATGTATAGTTCAGTTAGTTTTAAAAACTTTTTTCCTCAAATGTTTATTTTAGAGATCTACATTATATAAAGTTTTCAGTAAGTACTCTACAAATATGTGTTAGTGTTATCTGTACTTATTTATTTATTTATTAAAGATTTTATTTATTTATCTGACAGAGACACAGTGAGAGAGGGAATACAAGCAGGCAGTGGGAGAGGGAGAACCAGGCCTCCTGCCGAGCAGGGAGCCTGATGTGGGGCTCGATCCCAGGACCCTGGGATCATGACCCAAGCCGAAGGCAGATGCTTAACAACTGAGCCACACAGGCGCCCCTGTACTTTTTTATTTATTGAAAGAATGTAAACATGGAAAGTATTTTGCCTCAAGTAATAATTCAAAGAATAAGGGTAGAGCCCATCCCCCTGGATTCCCTTTATGATGCAGAGAATACAGACTACAAGGATAATTCCTAGTCATACAGCCCTTTGTAGATGAGGATTTTCCTGTTTGTCCTGTTCTTAAGAGGCTTATTATTGCAATGCTTGAAGACTTGGGTCATGTCTCATTTGTGTTCTTATTTAAAGTACAGGTGATCTTTTTCCCCACATAAGCAGTGTTCAGTGTATCATTTTGAGATTTTTGTTGTTTTTTGTTGATAGTCTTCTTTTCCCTCCATATCACAAGTAGTTTTTTGCTTGTGCAACTCTTCTCATCCTTACTTACTTTTTTTTTTTTTTTTTTAAGATTTTATTTACTTATTTGAGAGAGAGCATGAGAGGTGGGGAGGGTCAGAGGGAGAAGCAGACTCCCTGCTGAGCAGGGAGCCTGATGGGGTATTCGATCCCGGGACTCCAGGATCATGACCTGAGCCGAAGGCAGTCGCCTAACCAAATGAGCCACCCAGGTGCCTTACTTACTTTCAAATAATATTGGAGGCTGCTAGTTTTCATACTTGGACTCTAGAATAAAGTTGGCATGACTGTAGTCTCTAATGTAAGCTCTATACTCAATGTGGGGCTTGAATTTATGACCCTAAGATTAAGAGTTGCATGCTCTACTGACTGAGCTAGCTGGCGCCCCCCCAACCAAAAATCTTCTAATTAGACCTCCAATTATGAGCAATAACAGTTTCACCAGTGAAGGCGTCTTTTTTGTTTTTTTTTTAGATTTATTTATTTATTTGAGCTAGAGCGAGAGAGAGCATGAGCACGGGAGAGGGGCAGAGAGAGAAGGAGAAGCAAACTCCCCGCTGAGCAGGGAGCCCAATGTGGGGCTCGATCCCAGGACCCTGGGATCATGACCTGAGCTGAAGGCAGATGCTTAACTGACTGAGCCACTCAGGCACCTCACCAGTGAAGTGTCTTACAGTAGAGTGATAGCTCCATAGGAGAATGGAATAATTGGGGTTAGAATTAGGGTGGAATTTAAATTAAATAAAGATTTTATGTCCATGAGTAGATGAAATATTCTCATTTCTGTTTTAAAAAATACCATATTATTTTAAAAAATATTTTGTTTTTTTATTTTTTAAAGATTTTATTTATTCATTTGAGAGAGAGAGAGAGACAGAGAGAGCACAAGCAGGGAGAGAGACAGAGGGAGAGGGAAAAGATGACTCCCCACTGAGCCGGGAGCCTGACATGGGGCTTGATCCCAGCACCTGGAGATCATGACCTGAGCCGAAGGCAGATGCTCAACCATCTTAGCCACTCAGGCACCCCAAGATTTTATTTATTTGAGAGAGAGCATGCATGAGAGAGAGAGAGAGAGAGCAGGAGCAGGGACAGAGGGAGAGGGAGAAGCAGACTCCCTGCTGAGTAGGGAGCCTGTTGCTGGGCTTGATCCCTGGACCCTGAGATCATGACCTGAGCCGAAGGCAGACGTTAAACTGAGCCACCCAGGTGCCCCCACAGTTTACTATTTTAATTTGTAGATACTTAAACATTCACAAGCTATGTAGTATAAGTGGCTCTGTTTTCTTCTATTTAAAAATTTTAAAACTAGCAGATATACAGAGTGTACATTTAAAGAAAGGTTTTCCATCAGTTTTTCTTTTTAGTTTCCCAGAAGAAGCTTTTCTACTCTCTGCAGTTTCCCAGTATATTAAAGTTCTTTTCTTATTTTCTCTATGGGAAGTTTATCCTTTAAAAAATTATCTTGAATTGGGGTGCCTGGCTGGCTTAGTTAGTAGAGCATGTGACTCTTGATCTCAAGGTTATGGTTCAAACTCCACTTTGGGTGTAGAGATTACTTAAAAATAAAATCTTTAAACAAATTATCTTGAATTAAGGGAATTATTTATAAATTAGTACCTTTTTGGGGGGAACAGCAGCATTATTCATTTCTTAGAACTTCAATTTTAAAAAATAAGGGTTATTTTACATATTAAAGGTTATAGACTCATAAAGACAATTAAGTCCAAACAAATTGGAGATTAGCTTTTAAGCACCAAATTCTATCCATATTTGACTTTTTAAGATATATGGTTAATTGTATAAACCCTAAGTACATAGCATGATGAATTTTCACAGAGGAATTTTCACAGTGTAAAAATGTGCATATAACCAGCACCCTATACATTAACTTTGGGAGTCCTATTGCACCTTTTTTGTGTCACCATCTTGACTTACAATACTGTAGCTTAGTTTTGAATATAGGCTGAATGTTAATTCTTTTTTTTTTTCTGGTACTCTGTACCCCCAACATGGGGCTCAAACTCATGACCATGAGATCAAGTAGTCTAATAATTAAAATTCTATGTGAATTTTTTTTTTTTTTTTTTTAAAGATTTTATTTATTTATTTGAGAGAGAGAGAGAGCACATGAGAGGGGGGAGGGTCAGAGGGAGAAGCAGACTCCCCGCTGAGCAGGGAGCCCGATGTTGGACTCGATCCCGGGACTCCAGGATCATGACCTGAGCCGAAGGCAGTCGCTTAACCAACTGAGCCACCCAGGCGCCCTGTGAATTTTTTTTTTAAGTTTGTTTATTTAAGTAATCTCTTCACCCAAAGTGTGGCTCAAACTCATGACCCTGAGATCAAAAGTCACCTGCTCTTCCAACTGAGCCAGCCAGGCGCCGTGCAAATTTGTCTTAATAGGGAAAAGACCTTACCCTTTCCCCTTAATTTTAGGATAATATTTTTTAAAAAGATTTATTTATTTATTTGAGAGAGAGAGCATGCACACACGTGTTGGGAGGGGGAGGGCCAGAGGGAAGGGGAGAGAAATCCTCAAGCAGGGCGCCTGGGTGGCTCAGTTGGTTAAGCCACTGCCTTCAGCTCAGGTCATGATCCCGGAGTCCCGGGATCGAGTCCCGCATCGGGCTCCCTGCTCAGCGGGCAGCCTGCTTCGCCCTCTGACCCTCCCCCCTCTCATGCTCTCTCTCTCTATCTCATTCTCTCTCTCAAATAAATAAATAAAATCTTTAAAAAAAAAAAAAGAAATCCTCAAGCAGACTCTCCACTGAGCAAGGAGCCTGACACAGGGCTTGATCCCAGGACCCCGAGATCATGACCTGAGCTGAAATCAAGAGTTGGTTACTTAAACGACTAAGCCACCCAGGTGCCCTTGGGATAATTTTGACTCGCTATCCAACTTTTTTTTCCTGATAACTTCTTTTTCTTTATTTTTCTCTTAGTCCTGCAATGATTGTGGTTATTACTGTGCCTGTTTAAGGTTGAACATATCACTTAGCCTTCCTCTTGGGAATGAGGGACATAAGTTCCAATTGTGCAGAAGTTTTACCAAAAGAAAACTAAATGGGCAGAATCAACTACAAAGGTATAAAGCTGAACATGAAGGTTAGTAGGTAATATCAGAACCAAGTAGGTAGAAGGGAAAAAACCTATTAAATTTCCCATGCATTCAGCATTCCTAGAGATCCATGTTTGGGAGACTTTAGAGGGAAATGAAGGAGTAAGAGTAAGAAAGAAGACACAAGGGGCGCCTGGGTGGCTCAGTAGTTGGGCGTCTGCCTTCGGCTTGGGTCATGATCCCAGGGTCCTGGAATCGAGCCCCGCATAGGGCTCCCTGCTCAGTGGGAAGCCTGCTTCTCCCTCTCCCACTCCTCCTGCTTGTGTTCCCTCTCTTGCTGTGTCTCTCTGTCAAATAAATAAATAAAATCTTTAAAAAAAAAAAAAAGACGCAAGTAGGCATTTGTTAATTTAACAATGGCAGCACTTTCACATTTTCATCAGGTGTAAAATCGGTCAGTTTTGCCAGTGAATTAAGCTTATATTTTCTGTTAAAATTTTTTTACTTTAGTCAGATAACTTTTTCTTTTTTCTTTTTTTTTTTTTAAAGATTTTATTTATTTATTTATTTGAGAGAGAGAGAGAGAGAAACAGCATGAGAGGGGAGAGGGTCAGAGGGAGAAGCAGGCTCCCCGCCGAGCCGGGAGCCCGATGTGGGACTCGATCCCAGGACTCCGGGACCATGACCTGAGCCGAAGGCAGTCGCTCAACCAACTGAGCCACCCAGGCGCCCGTCAGATAACTTTTTCTTAATTCTGTTTTAAAAAGACCTCAGATTCCAAGGTGCAATAATTATTTCCAGTCTTTTTTTGTTTTTTTTTTTAAGATTTTGTTTATTTATTTGACAGAGAGAGACACAGCGAGAGAGAGAATACAAGCAGGGGGAGTGGGAGAGGGAGAAGCAGGCTTCCTGCGGAGTAGGGAGCCCGATGCGGGGCTCGATCCCAGGACCCTGGGATTATGACCTGAGCTGAAGGCAGACGCTTGACGACTGAGCCACCCAGGCACCACCTATTTCCAGTCTTAAAATGATATTTCATCATGGTTTATGTAGCTCATTAACTCACCCCATGCCTATAGGGCTCACCAAACAACCTTTGGATTTCAGTCAAGCAGGGTTAACTGAAGTATAATTGCTGAAAAAGCCATAGAGTGTTATTGATAGTTCTTTGGAGAAACATATTTCGTTTATATATATTTTCAAATTTTATTTGTTAAGCAATCACTACACCTAATGTAGGCCTTGAACTCACAACCCTGAGATCAAGAGCCACATGCTCTACTTATTGAGCCAGCCGGGCGCCTCCATATTTGCTATATTTTATATGGAAGTTGGTTTATAATAAGTTATCAAAAGCTTGAAATATTTTGTTTTAAACCCATAGAATAAAACTTTATTGAATTTTTTCTTAAACATTTTTTTATTTATTCATTTGAGACAGAGAGATACAGAGCATGAGCAGGGGGAGGTACAGAGGGAGAGGAAGAAGCAGGCTCTCCGCTGAGCAAGGAGCCCGATGTGGGACTCGATCCCAGGACCCTGGGATCATGACCTGAGCCAAAGACAGAGGCTTAACCATCTGAGCCACCCAGGCACCCCAAACTTTATTGAAGTTTTGACAGAGTTAACTGGTACCGGACTGTCTCCCCAACTGTAAACAACCATAAAACTGGGGGAAACTATATGAGGCAATAGTTTATAGGCCCTGGAAGACACCTGTGATTTTTAAAAGTAGGGACTCTCATGAGGTGATGCCCATGACCAGCCCAGCCTCCTCTACCTTCAGTGATTTCTCGATTATCACACTGTAAAAAGCTTGGAATATTTTATAAAGGACTGAAATGCTTGTCAAGTTGAGAAGATTTCCTATAAATTACTATTTTTAACTGTCAGCCAGAGGTGTTGAATTTTTGCTATACCTGTATCAGATCAAGACATCTGCATAATATGCATAAAGGTTTTGAAGAGAAATTGGTGCACCAAACTCATTTTTTTCATAAACATTTTCACTATGGTATATATTCTTTTCGACTGTTTATTCTTCTTCTGGTCATCTTGAATCAGTGTATCTTTCTATTCCCTTCCCCCTGTTATCTGACCAAGAGAATCATAACCAGGTCTCCCCATCCTTTTTTTTTTTTTTTTTTTTAGGATTTTATTTATTTATTCATGACAGACAGAGGGAGAGAGAGGCAGAGGCAGAGGGAGAAGCAGGCTCCCGCCTAAGCAGGGAGCCTGATGCAGGACACAATCCCAGGGTCCCAGGACCCTGGGATCATGACCTGAGCCGAAGGCAGATGCTTAACCATCTGAGCCACCCAGGCGCCCAGGTCTCCCCATCCATAAAAACATAGAAGTAAGGAAACAAAATAGACAAACACCAGACACATACATATATTGACTGTGTTGCTCCTTTTTTTAAGGCCATTTTCACTGCTAGATTTCTTAACCCTTTGCAGTTACTCCTATAATTTTATTAAGACAGCATTTCTAGAAGTTATAAAATGTAATAGCCTTTGCCCAGCCTCATTTGAAACTTTCTTTTTGAACCCATTTGTGTTACAATAATAGTATTTATGTTGAAAGGTGGATTTAATTTAAATCCTCCACAAAAGTATATTCTTATACATAACCTTGGTATATAATATTTATAATTAAGATGCAAGACAGTTGAAGTGATAAAAAGTAAATCTTTATCAGGGTCAATCTTTTTATATTTTAAATTTATTGTTACCAGGGTAATATGAAAGAAAATAACCATCACTTAAAACAAATACTTAAATTTAAAAGAATATTTTTGATGAATATATCATGTTTAAAATAAGCCTATGTATGTTTGAATTTCAAGTTTTTTTGTAATAGATGTAGATTTTAAATTTAATAACCAACTTTAGACCACCTTAGCTAGATTAGTGTAAGAAGTTTGAAATATTGAGCCATGCCATTGATTTAATTTTCACTTTCTCCTTTGATTTTTTTAGGCTTTTTTAGTTATTTTAATTAAACCTGTCCAAAAGGGGAAAAGCTCTTTTTCTCTACATACATTATAAGTTAGTGTTACATATTAGATGTGAAAAATAACATGTTAGCTGTCATTTTTTTGAGTATTTAATATATGTGAGATGTTGTACCAGCTTTGTTATTATTTTTTTAAAGATTTATTTATTTATTAGAGAGAGAGAGTGTGCAGGGAGGGGAAGAGGCAGAGGGAGAGAGAAACTTTAGCAGACTCCTTGCTGAGCTTGGAGCCCTACATGGGGCTGGATCCCATGACCCTGAGATCATGACCTGAGTGGAAATCAAGAGTCGGATGCTTAACTGATTGCACCACCCGGGGCGCCCAATTTTGTTATTTTTAAAAAATCTTTTCAATCTCTATGAAGTACAGAATCTTATTTAAGAAACCCCAACCTTAGAAAAATTAGGTAACTCTCCGTGGAATTTAGCTAGTGATAATGCTAGGGTTTGAATTCAGGTAGTCTGATATCTGAGCTCACCCTCTCATTGACAGTATGTAACTTTTCTTCTTTGTTTGTTCTTAATAAAGGGTCTCTGGGTCTAAGTTGAAAGGAACTAATACTTGGCTTTGATGGCTCAGTAGTACTGTCTTATGCTCAAGACCTGCCAATAATAATTTTCTCTCTCTTGCAAGATATCTTTGAAGAATAGAAAATAAATGAGTTGGGTCTGTTTTTTAGAGAATAGGAAGGTCATATAAAAAATCTTTTAAAATACATTTCTGATGCCCAGGACAATTTAAAAATGAAAAGATACTGTCCAAACTGCCAAGAATGTAGCATTCATAAACTATATGAAATAACTCAGTGAAACACATCTCTGCTGTAATTTTCATGAAAGGATATAATTAAATTTTTTAATGAAAAATTTGCTTCACAAATGAGACTCAGAATTGGATTATAGTGGTTTTAATTTATTTTTATTTAAAAAGATTTTTTTAAAGAGTTATTTATTCCAACGAGAGAGAGCACGTGCATGAGAGTGAATGGGGAGAGGGGCAGAGGGAGACGGAGAGAGAAATTTTAGCAGAATCCTCGCTGAGCTTGGAGCCTGACATGGGGCTCAGTGTCACAACCCTGAGACCACAAGCAAAGCCAAAACCAAGAGTCAGATGCCCAACTGACTGAGCCACCTGGGTGCCTCTTAATTAATTTAAGTTTTTAAAAATAAGCTCTACACGCAACATGGGACTTGAACTCACAACCCTGAGATAAGAATCACATGTTTGGGGCACCTGGGTGGCTCAGGTGGTTAAGCATCTGCCTTCAACTCATGTCATGATCTCAGGGTCCTGGGATCGAGTCCCACATCGGGCTCCTTGCTCGGCGGGGAGCTTGCTTCTCCCTCTGCCTGTCGCTCCCCCTGCTTGTACTCTCCCTCTCTCTCTCTCTCTGGCAAATAAATAAATAAAATCTTAAAAAAAAAAAAAAAAAAGAGTCACATGTTCTACTGACTGAGCCAATCAGGTGCCGCATTAAATTTCTTTTTTGGTTCTTTTTAAAAAGATAAAGATTGTGTTTCATTTTCAAATATTAAAATTGCTTAAGTGTGGATTTATAAGAAATACTTAAAGATGTTTTCTCTAAAGTGACTCTACTTCCGTATGTTTGCAAAATCATATAGTTAAAAATTTTATCATTTAAAAATTACTGAAGATGATTTGTAGGAAATGCTTAAGTTACATCATTTTTTCTCATAATGTTTTTCTCTCTGTTGTTAGAGTTTCCCAGTTGTCCCTTGGTTAAAAAAGAAATGGGTGGTTTAGAATGCCTAGGTTTTTCCACAATATCTTTGAAGGTCTATAGTGATATTGCTAATCATAGAAAAAGTGGAATAATTGAATAAAAAAGCATTTATTTCAGCTCATAAAAATTTTTACTTTTTTTTGTTAATACAGGATATTTTAGCTCTTGAGGAGGTAGTAAAACTCATATTTGGGGATTTTGTCTTAATTATTGGCCTCCATAATAGAAATTAAAAATCATTATTATATTTGATATACTTATTTTAGAATTAGTTGATATTAAATATTATGAGGAAATGTTTGAGAGAAAATCTCATAGTTGTAATACAAAAGATACTAAAATTTGGGGATTTCTTGTTTCTTTGGAATATCAAGATAATTTGTGTATCAGATTCATTTATTTCCATTGTAGTGAGTCTGAAACTTAAAAAGTATTTTAGTGCAAGTATTATTTTCTTATTTGCTGCAAAGTGAATCTTGTTAGCGGTTCTGGATATAATATATAAATAGAAAGAAAGAAAAATAACAGTTAGTTTATGCTCCTTTTTTTCAAAGAATGGATGTTATACTCCATAACTTCATTGTGTAAAACTGAAGCCAATTGAAATTGCACTCTATACCCATTAAACAAGTACTTCATTTAAGTGGAGTTATGTAGTTTTTGTCTTTTTGTGCCTGACTTATTTCATTTAGTATAATGTCCTCAAGGTTCATCCATGTTGTAGCATGTCAGAATTTTTTTCCTTTTTTTATTATTTTTAAAAGATTTACTTACTTATTTATTTTTAGAGAGAGAGTGCATGCACAAGGGAGTGCATGGCGGGGAGAGGGAGAAAGAGAATCTCAAGCAGACTCCCTGCTGAGCACGGAGCCCAATATGGGGCTCCATCTCACAACTGTGAGATCATGAGCTTAGCCAAAATCAAGAGTCGGTGCCCAACCAACTGAGCCACCCAGGCACCCCAGAATTTTCTTCCCTTTAAAGGTGTTCAGTTTTTTGACCTTGAAAATAATATATAAAACAGAGTTCTTAGTCTGCCATCTACCCTCCACATATTCCAGAAAAGTAGTAGTTTATCTGTGTCTTTCTTCAGGAGGTTATAGAAGCTCCATTTAGGAACTTTTGGTCTGATGACATTAAGTGCTTGTCCAAAATGCTTCCAGACAATTTGATTAGTTTCACTTTTGACTTGACTTCAAGTTTGAAGATATATCATACACCATGCTCCTACTGTATGCTGGGTACCTATATAGGGAGATCTGTAGTGTTCAGTACAAGATGCAGGCTCTTTCCAAATTCTAAACAAAAAGGTTTTCAGTTATAATCATTTGCTATATCCTTGCTATTTTAAACTCTTTTGCAACTTTGTAAACTCTTTTGCTGTTTGTATAACTAAACTTCTATGTTCAGTAAAAGCTGTTGCATTTCCAATTGCCACCAAGCCAGTCTCTTTTATTTTGCTCATAATTCCCATAATAACGTAACTACTGCAGAGTTTGAAATGTTGTTTGGAAGTATCCATAAGTATCCTGCACCCTTAAGAGTCATACCCTTCCACATGCTCTTGCTCTTCTTTAGCCTACCCTGAACTAGTTCTTTGGATACCCTGCTGACATGGAGCTTTCTGAATTAATGAGCCTCACTGTACTGGTGAAGGGGACTACACTTCTAGGTCTATTTATTAGTGATGATGTTGGCAATAATACTTAAATTTTTTTTTATTTTGAAATTATTTCAGACTTTTAAAACGTTACAAGAATAAAACAAAGAATTCCTGTATGTAGGTGGAAGAAATCCTAGCTTTGTCAAATGTTAATATTTTGCTACATTTGCCTTATCATTTTCTTTATATGTTAATATTGTCTTTTTTAGAAACATTGGAGAGTAAATTGCAGACATGATGCCCATTTACGCCTAAATATGTCAAGGTATTGCCTAAGAAACAAGACATTTTCTATGTAACCACAATCCAATTCTCAAGATTAGGAAATTAACATTGATATAATACCATTTTCTAATTTGGAAGCCTTGAAATATCATTAATTATTTTAATAATTTTTTTATAGCCAAAGGAAAAAAATTCTGATCTGGTCCAGTTCAGGATCATACATTACATTTAGTTGTTTTGTTTTTATTTTTTTTAAAGATTTTATTTATTTGAGAGAGAGGACTAGCAGGAGGAAGGGTCAGAGAGAGAGGGAGAAGCAGACTCCCTGCTGAGCAGGGAGCCCGATTCAGGGCTTGATCCCAGGACCCCGAGATCATGACCTGAGCTGAAGGCAGACACTTAACTGAGCCACCCGGGCACCCCAGTTGTTAGATTTATTTATACTTTTTAAATCTGTGACAATTCCTCAGTCTTTAGCTCTTATGACCTTGACATTTTTGAAGAGTACAGATCAGTTATTTTGTAGAATGTCCCTCATTGTGAATTTATCTGATGTTTCTTTATGATTAAAGTCAAGTAATGGATTTTTAGCTGAAATATTAGAGAAGTAATATTGGGTTCTTGTCAGTGCATCATATCAGGGGCACATGACATCAGTTTGCCTCATTACTGTTGGTGTTAACTTTTATCAGTTGGTTAATATGGTATCTCCCAGATAAAGTTACTATTTTTCCCTTTGTAATTAAAACGTAGCTTGTGAAGAGATATTTGAGACTATGTGAATATTCTGTTTCTCATCAGACTAAACTCAGCATTCATTGATGGTTCTTGCCAAATGGTGATTTTTTTTGAAACGTAATATTTCTGTTAAATTTATTGTCATTCTACCATAAGGAAGAACTTTCCTTTCTCCCCATTTATTTTATTTATTTATAAATAATAAATAAGTATAAATATAAACCCACCAGTGTGAACTGGTGGGTTTTTATTTTATTCAATAGATTTAGATATGCATTTCTTTTTTTTTTTTTTTAAGATTTTATTTTTGGGGGGTACCTGGCTGGCTCATTTGGTGGAGCATGCGGCTCTTGATCTCAAAGTTGTGGGTTTGAGCGTATCCCAACGTGGGGTTTGAACCCACAACCCCAAGATCAAGAGCTGCATGTTCTACTGACCGAGCTAGTCAGGCACCCCTAGTTATGCATTTCTGAAGTGGGAGAGGAGATCTGCTTTTTAGGTTCTTATTAAATGTATGTGATGTGCACTTAACTCTGTTAAGCTCCCAGTTTTTAAAGCATTATAGGGACACCTGGGTGTCTCAGTGATTTGAGCATGGGACTCTTGCTTTTGGCTCAGGTCCTGATCTCAGGGTCATGGGATCTAGTCCCATGTGGGGCTCTGCGCTCAGTGGGGAGTCTGCTTAGGATTCTCTCCCTCTCTGTCTCTGCCTGTGTGCTCTCTCTCTTTCAAACATAAAATAGATAAAAATCTCTAAAGTGTTATAATGATTAAGTGCAACGGAAGATGTGAAAATACTAGCTAAACTGTAATAACTAATAAGTTATTTTAGGTTTATAATCTCATGAAATTTTGAAATTTAAAATTGAATATAAAAAGTGTTTTGTTAGCTTGTAGCTTACTCATTTGGTAGCAAATTGATTTGAACTGATATAAAATTATTTACAGTTTTATCTAAGTGTGAACATTCATACTTCTTGCTGAAGAAATAGTAATAGATTTAATTATTGGGAACTTCCCCATACTCTGCTGGGCGTGTTGTGTAATACATGGCATATGCACATGATACCTTGCTAAAATATGGAAAAATTCAGAATTTAAATCACATTTTGGTATAAGGGTTTCATATAAAGGCTTGAGGACCTATAGTACTATATACAGGTCCTATTTTTTTGTAAGTATATTTTTGAAATTACCAACTATTACTAGTTGGTAAAATTGACACTAACAGTTATAATACAATTCACCATGACTATCACAAAATTGAGAATAGTTCTATCAGCATTTGCTTAAAGAATAAAGGAGGAGAAGAAATACTAGCACTTTCTTTGCTATCAGGTACTTTCTTGTGCTATTGTAAATGAAATTAGGGAGATCAAATTCCCGTGTGATTTTTTTTTTTTTTTTTCCTTTTCATTCTGTTACTGCTGAACCCACATCTCTTCCTAATGTATAACTTTCTACTCTGCTCACTTAGGCAGGTTGAAAGGATACTTTAATGCAGCTATGGAATATAGAATACCTTGCGTTTCCTCAACTGCCCAGTGGCTTTAGGTAATGTTATATACATAGTATTCTTTGTTGTTGTTGTTTTAAAGATTTTATTTATTTGTCAGAGAGAGAGATACAGAGCACAAGCAGGGGGAGTGGCAGGCAGAGGGAGAAGCAGACTCCCTGCTGACCAGGGAGTCCGATGTTGGAATCGATCCCAGGACCCTGGGACTATGACCTGAGCTAAAGGTAGCCACTTAACCAACTGAGCCACCCAGGCATCCCTATGTAGTATTCTTTGTAGAACTGATTCAAATTGAATGATACAGAGACAGATTTTAACTATGTCTTGACTAAAAAGTAAGTTCTTTTTTTTTTTTTTAAGATTTTATTTATTTGACAGAGAGAGAGATAGCGAGAGCAGGAACACAAGCAGGGGGAGTGGGAGAGGGAGAAGCAGCCTTCCCGCTGAGCAGGGAGCCCGATGTGGGGCTCGATCCCAGGACCCTGGGATCATGACCTGAGCCGAAGGCAGACGCGAAACGACTGAGCTACCCAGGCACCCCAGTTCTTTTTTTTTTTTAAAGATTTTATTTATTTATTTGAGAGAAAGAGAGAGAGAGCATGAGTGGGGGGAGGGGTAGAGGGAGAGGGAGAAGCAGACTTCCCGCTGAGCAGGGAACCTGATGCGGGACTCTATCCCAGGACCCCAGGATCATGACCTGAACCAAAGGCAGACACTTAACCAACTGAGCCACCCAGGTGTCCCAAAAGTAAGTTCTTTTTAGAGGACAACAAAGTGTTCTTAACATTTTAGTAGGATATAATAATAATAGGACTCACTTCTGTCTTTTCATGTTTAATGAACATAATGGTTATACTGTATCTAATGAGAATTTTAAAATTTGCTTTTATTCCTACATGGTGATTTTCATAACAAATGATACTTATTCTCAGATCACAAAATAAGTTAGCTAAATAGTGCTTAGGTTTAAGATTTTTAACTTTATATAAAAAAAAAAGATTGGGCACCTGGGTGGCTCAGTTGTTAAGTGTCTGCCTTCGGCTCAGATCATGATCCCAGGGTCCTGGGATCGAGTCCTGCATCGGGCTCCCTGCTCCACAGGAAGCCTGCTTCTCCCTCTCCCACTCCCCCTGCTTGTGTTCCCTCTCTCGCTGTGTATCTCTGTCAAATAAATAAATAAACTCTTAAAAAGAAAAAAAAGGATTTATTAAAAAAAAATTAACTTTATCATTAGAGATTCTTTTAATTTTTACTTTAGGTACTAATTGAGAAACTTTTTTTGTTACTTCGCATTATTTATTTATTACTAAGTATAGTTGACATACAAATTGGGTGGAACTTTTGATTAGTTTTTTTGTGTTCTTTTATTCATGTAAATCAATTTAAAATTTTTCTTATTCAATTCTACTTTTATGATCTAGTTCTAATCCTGAATTTTGAACTCTCCTAAATTATGCTTGATTTAGATAAAATAGTTTTAAACTAGTAACCTAAAAAAATACAACTTGTTTAAAATAATACACGGACATAACCAAAAAAATTCAGATTGTATGTAAGAGTATACAATGAAATGAACATTTATAACATTCTTATTATCTAAGCCAGGCAAAGGTTGGCAGCTTTCTTTCACTTAGATGTCACTCAGCCTACTGAGTATACAAATGTCTTTTGTTTGCTTGCCACCCAACTCAGCAGTAGTGAGTGGGGGGAACTGGTGATGATTGCCAACAGTACCTCACATCTCATGTCACCCTTTATGTAATCATAAAGTTAAATGACATGTGGTGGCAATACCTGAAAGGAACATGGTTCTAAAAGTCAATGAAAGTTTTGTTTTTATCGGTTGTAGGTGTTTTTTTTACTACAGTGGGTGCAAATTTTTCTGGTAGCTGATATAAACAATTACAGTGTATTAAGAACTTTGCTGAAGCATTCCAGGAGAAACGTATTCTGAAATGAGAATAGATAAAAGTGATTTTGTTTTGTTAATGGATTTTGGAGCAATCTTTTAGTAAGGCCACGTTTATTTCAAGTTTTGCTTGCCAACTAAAATGGCTTCATTTTATGTAAGTTGCTAATCCTTAATATATATTATATATATACATAGTGTTTTCTTTGGTGTAAGTCAGATGATAAATCTTCATTATGTAATATTTTAAGTTGATATAAGTGAGTAGTATTTGAGTCTTATTTTTAAAGCAAAAAGGTGAGCCAAAATGTTAGTCTTTAACACATACAGTGTATAAAAACTTGTTGAAGTGCCAGATCAAGGGATGTAATAGCAACCATGGAATCTCAACATGTTAATTAATCCAGCTTCTAATTTTTGGTCCTGAATGATTGCAAGATTATCTGCATTTTCCTTTTAGGGTTGTTCTGTAATTATGATGTAGTAAAATGTTAGAAATCACAGTCATTGCTTAAAATGACCATGCAGCAAAAAGGATTCAAGAATGCTTTTTGCAAAGAGCTCTATTGTTAGCACAATTTTGCCTGTGATTCCTATCTTTTAAGGAAGCTGTATTGCCTAAAAGTTGCCAGGACTTCATTAAGCTAATGTTGGATCATAGCCAGACATTCAGTTGGTCAAGACCCCAGCCTTCTCTGAGACCCAAGAGGTGCAGGAAAAGGAGTAAGATTGGAGTGGGAGGTGGAATACACTTTTTTACCTAGTAATTTATGTATTTATTGTGTCAAAAGGGTTTAACAGACTTTTGAAATTAATTTGCTTTAAAGCCTTCTAAATCTTTTACTACAGTAGCATTCCTAGTATTGGCCCTTCCATTTTTTCAGTTAACCAGAAACAATATTGATAGTAAGACTTGGATTTTTTCTTGTATAGTTTTGAACAAAGCAATACTTTTTTTTTTTTTTTAAAGATTTTATTTATTTATTAGAGAGAGAGAGTGAGTGAGAGAGAGAGAGCACAAGCCAGGGGGAGAGGCAGAGGGAGAAGCAGACTCCCGCTGAGGAGGGAGCCCAACACGGGGCTTGATCCCAGGGCCCTGGGATCATGACCTGAGCCGAAGGCAGACGCTTAACTAACTGAGCCACCCAGGCACCCCAGCAATACTTACTTTTAAAATTTATATTAGAAATGTCATGAGAATGATACCTCCATGAAGTTAATGTTCAACTCATTTTAAGAAAGCAGGATTATAACAATATGATCTTATTTGTTCAGATTCTTTAGATTTTATTTTTTAAAAAAGATTTTATTGATTTATTAGAGAGAGAAGGTGTTGGGGTGGGGGGCAGAGGGAGAGGGAGAAGTGGACTCCTCACTGAGTGCAGAGCCTGTCATGAGACTTGATCCCAGGACCCTGAGATCATGACCTGAGCCAAAGTCAGGCACTTAACTGACTGAGCCACCCAGCCACCCCTTGAGTCTTTAGATTTTATAGTTTTGCTTTTATTTTTATTTATTTATTTATTTAAAGGTTTCATTAATTTATTTGACAGAGAGAAAGCGAGAGAGAGCACAAGCAGGGGGAGCGGCAGGCAGAGGGAGAAGCAGGCTCCCCGTTGAGCATGGAGCCCAATGCTGGACTCGATCCTAGGACTCTGGGATCATGACCTGAGCCAAAGACAGACTCTTTCTTTCCTTTTTTAAAATATTTATTTGAGAGGGAGAGAGAGCAAGCGAGAGCACAAGAACGGGGGAGGGAGAAGCAGACTCCCCACTGAGCAGGGAGCCTGATGCAGGGCTCGATCCCAGGATGCTAGGATCATGACCTGAGCTGAAGGCAGACGCTTAGCTGACTAAGCCACTCAGGCGCCCCTAAAGCAGATTCTTAACTTACTGAGCCACTCAGGCGCCCCTATAGTTTTGTTTTTATTTTTTATTTTTAAAGATTTTATTTATTTATTTGAGAGAGAGAGCAGCAAGAGAGGGAACACAAATAGGGGGAGTGGGAGAGGGAGAAGCAGGCTTCTGGAAGAGCAGGGAGCCCGATGTGGGGCTCGATCCCAGGACCCTGCGATCATGACCTGAGCCGAAGGCAGATGCTTAATGACTGAGCCACCAGGTGCCCCTAGTTTTTTTTTCAAAAAGTATTTTTTTTTTAAGATTTTATTTATTTATTTTGAGAGAGAGAGAGAGGAGAGCATGGCGGGGGAAGGGGCAGAAGGAGAGGAGAGGGAGTAGCAGACTCCCCACTGAGTAGAGAGCCCAATGTGGGACTTGATTGCAGGACCCCTGGGATCATGACCTGAGCTGAAGGCAGACACTTAATTGACTGAGCCACCCAGGCACCCCAGTAGTTTTGTTGTTGTTGTTGTTGTTTTTAAGATTTTGTTTTTAAGTAATCTCTACCGAACGTGAGGCTCGAACTCACAACCCCAAGGTCAAGAGTTACCTGCTTCACCAACTGAGCCAGCCAGGTGCCCCTAAAAAGAGTTTTGAGCCTGCTGTTCATTTCACTTACTCTCTATATATGTGGATGTACGCTTGCTTAAAAGTGAGATATTAAGGGCCTTTCTATTTTTTACACTTCTATAGTACTTGAATTTTTATTATGCCCACTTTGTAAGTCTTAAAATTATTGTGATTAGAAATACAGTTTAAAACCCAATAAAATGACTTATTTAAAACCACTTCAGAGATCAAATTTTGTCTTTCACCAGATATATGGATTTATGGTGACTATCCAGTAGAAATGATCATTGTTTATTCAAGAGATGAATAATTAATGAATACCAAATATTGGTGATATAGTGGCAAACTAGATAAATATATTCCTTTTCATAGTTCAAAGGATCTAGAATTTTAATTTTCTTAAAAAATATTTGTGCATGTAAGACTTATTTCACTTAAACGCATGTGTTAGAAAATACTTGAACTTTCTGATTTTTAACATCTTTAAAAGTAGATATGAATAATTTAAGTAAAGTAGACATTGCAAAAAAGATGGCATTCTGTCTGGTGTTTTCATATATATAATACATTTACTTCACTGATGTTTCTTCAGTGGACCAGAAAAAAAAGAGAGAGAAAATATGTAGATGAGCACTTGAACAAGAGAGAAAGACATCTTATTAATATGATACCTGTATTTAGTACTGATTTATTTATTTATTTTTAAAGATTTTATTTATTTGAGTGAGAGAGAGAGAGGGAAAGCACATAAGGGGGAGGGAGGGCAGAGGGAGAGGGAGAAGCAGACTCCCTGCTGAGCAGGGAGCCCAATATGGGGCTCGATCCCAGGACCCTGGGATTATGACACAAGCCAAAGGCAGCTGCTTAACCAGCTGAGCCACCAAGGCGCTGATTTATACATCAATTTGGTGGTTCTCAAAATGTGGTTCTTGAACACTTGGGGAGTCCCTCTCACCCTATCAGAGGATTGGGAGGTCAAACATATTTTCATAATAGTTCTAAGATGTTTTTTCTGTTTCTCACTGAGTTGATACTTGCACCGATGGTGCAAAAGCAGCAGTTGATAAAACTGCTGGCTAAGATCTAAGCACAAGTCAAGATGGTGGCACCAAACTGTACTGGTTTTCATTGTGATCTTCACTAAGAACTTGCTGTTAAAAAAAAGTTTCAGGGTGCCTGGGTAGCCCAGTATCTGACTCTTGATTTAGGCTCAGATCATGATCTTAGGCTTGTGAGATTGAGCCCTGAGTCAGGCTCTTTGCTCAGCTGGGAGTCTGCTTCTCTCCCTCTCCCTCTGACCCTTTTCCTGCTCACGTGTGCATGCGCACTCTCTCTCTCAAATAAATAAATAAATAAATCTATAAAAAAAAAAGACCGTTTCATTTAAGACTGTCCTTAGCTGAAGTAGTGAAGTTATTAATTTTATTAACTCTATTCTTTTGAGTAATTGTCTTAAGTGTTTTGTGTGACAAATGAGAAGTATAGGTATTTCTGCTGCATACCAAAGTATGATGATTGTCTTTAGCAAAAGTACTTGTGTAGTTGAATTGATAGCAGAACCAGCTGCCTTTTCATGGAGCACTATTTTAACTTTAAAGAACAACTGACAAGCGAACTATGGTTATTGAGATTTTGGCAGACACTTTCTTGAAAATGAGTGATCTTGTCATTTCAAGAAAATCAGCTGATAGAACTTATTGCTAGTAATAAAATTTGAGCTTTCAAAGTGAAAAATAGAATTTTGGAAAACTTATATTCCTTAGCAGGAGGTTGATATTTAAAGACTTCTCTAGGGCACCTGGGTGGCTCAGTCGGTTAAGTGTCTGCCTTCAGCTCAGGTCATGATCCCAGGGTCCTGGGATCAACTCCCACGTCGGGCTCCCTCCTCTGCAGGGAATCTGCTTCTCCCTCTGCCCCTCCAACCACTTGTTCTCTCGATCTCTCTTTCTCAAATAAATAAATAAAATCTTAAAAAAAAAAAAAAGACTTCTCTAGGGGTCCCTGGGTGGCTCAGTCATTAAGCGTCTGCCTTTGGCTCAGGTCATGATCCTAGGTTCCTGGGATTGAGCCCTGCATTGGGCTCCCTGCTCCGTGGGAAGTCTGCTTCTCCCTCTCCCACTCCCCCTGCTTGTGTTTCCTCTCTCCCTGTGTCTCTCTCTGTCAAATAAATAAAATCTTTAAAAAAAAAATAAAGGACAAGATAGATCAGTGGATTTTATAGCAGTATAAAAAGTTCACCAATATGTTTTCTGATTCTACTTTGTAACTGTTAAGAAATTGTTACTTGTTGAGTTTTGGTGTAGTATCAAAAGACAGTATCCAGAGGCACCTGGCTGGCTCAGTCAGAGGACTCTTGACCTCTGGGTGGTGGGATCAGTCCCCACTTTGGGTATAGAGATTACTTAAAAAAAAAATAAATTAAAAAAATAGAAAGTATCCACAGTTCTCTGAAAAGCTATTAAAATATTCCTCCCTTTTCCAACTACCTATCTGTATGAAGCTGGATTTTCTTCCATTCAACAAAAATAACATATCAAAACAGATTGAATGCAGAAACAGATAGGAGAATCTAGTTGTCTTCTGTTAAGCCAGATATTAAAGGTTTTGAGAATGAAAAACAGTGCCAGTCTTCTTTATAAATTTTTAAAACTTTGGAAATGGAGTTATTTTTCATAAAATAAACAAATATAAATATTTTAAATATTAAAAGTAATGAATTAATTTAAATTGCGAATGTTGTAATATTGATACAGATATGACCCATAATACAATAGTTCTTTGGGGTACTCAAAGAGGTTCTGAGACCCCAAAATTTGAGAACCAAACTAAAGCTTTTTGTGCTGAGGTTAAAGGGGATTGCCTTATTAAAGGTTTTGTGGGGTTCCTGGGTGGCTCAGTCGTTAAGCATCTGCCTTCTGCTCAGGTCATGATCCAAGGGTCCTAGGATCGAGCCCTGTATCGGGCTCCCTGCTCGCCAAGAAGCCTGCTTCTCCCTCTCCCCCTGCTTGTGTTCCCTTTTGCTGTCTCTCTCTGTCAAATAAATAAATAAAAATCTTAAAAAAGTAAAAAAGGTTTTGAACTACTTAAATGTAAAATTCTGCTTGAAAAGAACTTTGAATAGGGCGCCTGGGTGGCTCAGTCGTTAAGCGTCTGCCTTCGGCTCAGGTCATGATCCCAGGGTCCTGGGATCGAGTCCCACATCGGGCTCCCTGTTCGGCGGGAAGCCTGCTTCTCCCTCTCCCACTCCCCCTGCTTGTGTTCCTGCTCTCGCTATCTCTCTCTCTGTCAAATAAATAAATAAAATCTTAAAAAAAAAAAAAAAAAGAACTTTGAATAGTTATGTATTGTTCTAGTGCCCATGTGATTATAATTTGACATGATTAGATTGAATGGCCCAGGAGAGTATTTTACTCAGTCTTGGTTTGTTTCCATCTCCTTTTGGCATACCCAGTTTAAGATAAAACAGCTCCTGGATGTCTGAAAACTCTTAAAAATTCATAATTTTTTTTTTTTAAAGATTTTATTTATTTATTTGACAGAGAGAGACACAGAGAGAGAGGGAACACAAGCAAGGGGAGTGGGAGAGGGAGAAGCAGGCTTCCCACGGAGCAGGGAGCTGGATGTGGGGCTCGATCCCAGGACCCTGAGATCATGACCTGAGCCGAAGGCAGACGCTTAACGACTGAGCCACCCAGGCGCCCCAAAAATTCATAATATTTTTAATTTTAAGCCAAGACATGGGGGGAAAGTTATATATTTTTTAACTTTTTAAAAAGATTTTATTTATTTATTTATTTATTTGAGAGAGAGAGAGAGAGCGCATGAGTAGGGCGGAGGGGGAGAGGCAGGCTCCCCACCAAGCAGGGAGCCTGATGTGGGCCTCGATCCCAGGACAAAGGGATCATGACCTGGGCCGAAGGCAGATGCTTAATGACTGAGCCGCCCAGGTGCTCTGAAAGTAATTTTTTTATAGTTTGCCAAGTTGCATGGATAAAGTCCTTGATTATGGAAATGAACAAAACTGCCTTTGCTCTCAAGAGGTTTACAGTTTTGCAGAAAAGCCTGCCGTGTAACCAATTATAATGTAGATGAATGAATGATGAGAACTGGGATCCAGGTCTTCTTGAAGGTAATGATCTTATCAGTTAAAAGCTATGGGAGGCCTGTGGGGCACCTGGATGGCTCAGTCAGTTAAGCGTCTGCCTTCAGCTCAGGTCATGTTTCTGGAGTCATGGGATCGAGCTCCGCGTGAGGCTCCCTGCGGTGGGGCGTCTGCTTCTCCCTCTCCCGCTGCTCCTCCCCTCACTCATGCTCTCACTCTCTCTTTCTCAAATAAATAAATAAAATCTTAAAAAAAATGATGGGAGCCCTAGAATTTTATAATCCAGTGATCTTTTGCTTATGTCAGTGATGCTTACCTTTTTATTAAAAGTCATGTATTCCTGTAAGAATCTGATGAAATCTATGTACCCTTTTCTCAACACATCATGACTCACATATGTGTAGTCACATACATAGTCATATAAGCAGACATTCACTCAAAGTGGTAAACAATGTAAGAGTTCATGATTGGTCTTTTGGGGCATATCCACAGATTTCTCTTTTTTTAAAAATTTTATTTATTTGAGAGAGAAAGAGGGAGAGAGAGCACAAGCAGGGGGAGGGGCAGAGGGAGAAGCAGGCTCCACCCTGAGCAGGGAGCCTGACTTGGGGCTCCATCCCAGGACCCTGAGATCATGACCTGAGCCGAAGGCAGATGTTTAACCGACTGAGCCACCCAGATGCCCCATATTCACAGATTTCTATTTAAAACTCTATTATGGGTTAAATTCTGACACCCACAGATTTATATGTTGAAGTCCTAACCCCTTTACCTGAGAATGTTACCTTATTTGGAAATAGGTCCATGCAAATGTAATTAGTAAGATGAAATCAGAGTAAGATGAACTCCTAATCCAACAGGACTGGTGTCCTTATAAAAAGGGGAAATTTGCACATAGACATGCACACAGGGAGAGCATCATGTAAAGATGAAGGTAGAAATCTGTAAGCCAAGGAATGCTAAAGATTGCCAGGAAATCACCAGAAGCTGAGAGAGACATGGAACAGATTTTCCCCTTCATAGTATTTAGAAGGAACCAACCCTGCTGACACCTTGATCTCAGATTTTTAGCCTCCAGAATTGAGAGACAATAAATTTCTGTTGCTTAAGCCACCCAATTTGTGGGACTTTTGTTTCAGCATTCCTAGCAAACTAATGCAGACCTCCTCCTGGCCTGGGTTGTAGTTTTCACCATGCCTTTTGAACATTAGCCTGTGGTAGTTTTCATATGATACCTTATACTGTATTTCCTTGATACTTTTTCAATATCAGAAAATTCAGAACATTTTGCTTATGAAAGATTCAAAGTAGAATATTAAAATAGTGATTTAATTTGGTTTAACAAACTGGTAAACTGTTTTCAATTAATTCACTGTGATGTATTGAGCAAGTAGGGACTTTAGAGCCAAAAGGTCTGGATTTGCATTCCTACTATGTGAACTTGGTAAGTCGTGTAACTTTTCTAGACATCAATTTTATTCTTTTAAAATAAGTAGTTGAGTCCAGGGACATTCTTTGTTTCTCAGAGGCCCTCCATCTTCACCCCAGGTAGTCTTTCCCTGCTTGTGATGGGGGAGGAGAACTTTGTTGGGAATAAACTTCACTCTGTGGAAAATAAAATAAGTAGTTGAATTCGAAGACCCTTTCTAACTGTAAAAGATGCTGACTCCTATCTGATTTGATAAATTATTTGAGTAGTATTTTAACTTGGGAATTGACCTGATATGCCTTAATGTTTCTGTTTTTACATGGCTAGGCATATATTTCATAGAACTGCTTTTGGGAATATATTTCATAGAACTTGACTTTTGGTTAAAATTTTTACTGTAAAATAGTACTAATTAAGTAGAAAAAGACTGTTATGATTTGAGCTGTGTCAAAGGCTGTCTCCTTCCCTGCCTATCTTTTATCATGTCAGACTATGTCTGGATACTTACTGAACTCCCTTTAAAAGCATTAGTTCCCAGATTTTTCTTATTATGCCATACGTTGGACATTAATGAAGTTTTGCTTTCCTGAAGCCTGAAGAGAAAACCAGACACAGTAGTTAGTACTGTTTAGCTGTTCTGTCATTTCCTCTGCTATCATGTTTTATTCATTCATTAGAAGTCCAGACATGGAAAGGTTGAGTGTTGGCAGGATACTACATAATTGTGGGACCTAGGGCATAATGAAAATGTGGGCCCTTTTGTTCAAAAAGCAGGAAAAAAGTGCTGTTAAAGATACTAAAATATAGGCAGCTCTTCCTGTCCACAGGTCCTGTCCCCATGCTTTAATAAAACCACCTTTTTGCACCAAAAGAAAAAGATGCTAAAATACAGCTTTCCCTTTCTTTTGCAGTCTTTTTTTTTTTTTTTACTTGTCATAAGGTATTTTTATTTATCATTTAATATCATTCTAGTTAAAAAATAATTAAAAATTTAAACCATTGTTTTGACTTTTACCTTTCATTTTTATATTGTGCAGTGCCCATCTAAAATGCAAAAATATAGGTGCCTTCCTGGCTCAGTCAGAAGAGCATGCAACTCTTGATCTTGGGATTGTGGGTTCAAGCCCTATGTTGGGTATAGAGATTACTTAAATAAATAAAAACTTTTTAAAAAATAAAATAAAATGCAAATATAAGAATATTAACTCATTTGTGCAATCACTGAAATTACACAGTCATATTTTGTAGCTCTATTTGTATGTGTAGTTTGTTTTAGAAGAGTAGAAATGCTGTACAAAGCTAACTCAGCTGTTTTTATTTTTCTTCTTAATACATGCATATTCTTCCAACATTCTACCTTTGGCTTACTGATGAATAAGGAAGGACTGAGAGGAAAAAGAATTATGGGTTGCCCTATCTTTACCTTTCCTGTGTCATCAAATTCAGTATAAGTGGTTGTCTAAGATGGGCAAGTAATAGGAGTAAGAAAGGATTATGATAGGGTTTTTTGGTTGTTCATATTTCATATTGCCGTCTGGGTTCCAAGTAAGTTGTGACCTCTTGGGGCTGTAAGCACCCTCCTCCCCAGATGAGAATAACATAATTTTCTTTGTACTCTTTGGCTGGGGAAGAAACTATTATTTTTCTCAGGATCCTTGCTAGTCCTTTTGTAGATCATGTCAGAAGGATCTCAGTTTGTGACCAATGAGTTAAGGAAATTGATGATATGCTATTAACCATTTGTACAGAATTAAGTTATTTAATAGGAATTTAAGAACCAGGCCAGAACAGGAGTCTAACTGTTAGTTTTCTGGGACATGAACGTCGTTTCATGAATGTGGAATACTTTTAGCAAATCAAAATTGCTCTCTAGGTACACCTAACTAATCTATGGTTGGACCCTGGTTTTAAGGGGAAACCATACCAAGTTGAGCATCAATGAATAAATAAACCTTTGTGCCAGAGATTGGCAAAGTTATTGGGTTGTAGTGTCATTCCACCTTGGAGTTAGGCACATGTGAGAAGTTGTGACTTGGTTAATTTACGTGTATCACCCTATCACTACTGTGCCCTGGCAGATATGGCAAGAATAGTCTAATAAACCTGAAACTGTGGTGATGCTGTAACCCATATTAGTAGTGGCTGAGGTCTGGGTTAGTATACCTGAGCAGTCTGTTCAGGCATCATTCTCCATGCTTATATATTTGTTCTGTCCATTTGGGGCATCTTGTTGGTATAAATATTGGTGTATCTAGTTCAGGTACTTCTCCTTAATAATGTATGCACATTGTATTCTGCATAAATATTATGCCCTGGAGTTGTGCAACTAGTGCTTTTTTTTCTTTTTTTTTTAGTAGGCTGAATGACCAGTGTGGGGCTCGAACACGACCCCAAGATCCAGTTGCATGCTGCTCTACTTACTGAGCTGGCCAGGCGCCTGTAGTGTTTTGCTTTTTTTAAGAGGTTCTTTTAACTTGGAATTTAATGAAGAAAACATAGAAAGTTGATTGAGAAAAATTAAATCTACTTCTTGTCTAAAAATAAGGTACAACTCTTGCATATAATCACATATGGGATGATAAGTTAAATGCGAAGATATAATGGCTTGGACTTGATGTTCAAAAGTTTATGGATTATCTTATATAAAATGTCAGTGAAGTGCTTTTAAAAAACTTTGCAGTTTAGGGGCACCTGGGTAGCTCAGTTGGATAAGCATCTGCCTTCAGCTCAGGTCATAATCCAGTGTTCTGGGATCCCTTGTCCGGCTCCCCACTCAGTGGGGATCTGCTTCTCCCTCTGCCTCTCCCCCTCCTCCTGCTTGTGTGTACACAAAAAATGCAGTTTTTTTTTTTTTTTTAAGATTTTGTTTATTTGAGAGAGAGCATGAAAGCGAGCAGGGGGAAGAACATGGGGGGGGAGAGAGGGGGAGGGGGGAAGAATCCCACGCAGACTCCGTTCTCAGCAGGGAGCCCCACACAGGCTGGACCTCACCACCCTAGGATGGTGACCTGAGCTGAAACCAAGAGGCAGACACTTAACTGACTGAGCCACCCAGGCGCCCCTAAAATTTTTGCAAATGACATGGCAGAATAATTTCATATGCTCATTTCCCCATAGAAACCATATATCTATGGTTGCTACGTAGCGCTATTAAATATCCACCTATATGCACCAGTAGGTTAAATTGCTTCTTGTAAAAAAATTGGTCTTGACAAATTTTTGCTGTAAGCTTTTCATTATCATCAGATGTTGAATGTACTGGCACAATAGTATATAAAATCTAGGGAGGAAACAAATGAATGTGAACCATAGCAGAGTTAATGGGTCTTCCTCAAAGCTCTCATTTAGAGATTAATGTATGTAAAGCATTTAGCACTATGCCCAGCACAGAGGATGCTTCCAACAAGTGTTTTTAAAATAAATATAAATTTAGATTCTTGTAAACATTAGTATTAATTATAGTAAGGATTTTCAGTCACTGTAATCAGTCTTCTATCTTTGAGATTTGAAAGAAGCAGGAAATAGGGCGTAGGACCTACAAGGAAACAGGAAGTCTACCCATATTTTTATTTCACATTCCACTTGAACTATCTTAGAAACACAGGGTAAAGCATCAAACAATAGTTGTATAGGTTTTTTTTTTTCCTTTTTATCTGTGTCTTTATCTACTTTGTATTATATTTTCATTTTAGTATACTGGGGATGGAGCGTCCTATGTCTGGAATGTCTTGAATGGATTCATTAATATGGAACATTGTGAATGTTTCTTTGTCAAGGAGATAATGAGTTTTCTTCCCTTCCCATTCATTAGTCAAAGAAACTGAATAAAATACTCTTCTTAAGTGTTCATTAAAACAGGTATGTGATTCCAAAAATAAATAAATCATTCAGATCAAACAGAATGTGGAAAGAACTCAATAAGTATATAAATACTAACAAACGAACCTAATCGTATTATAAATGAATAATATACTGAAGGGGTGAAGAAGAAAAGAATTAGCCTAAGTTACTTTGAAAAACCATTAAAGACAAAAAGTATTATACACAATATTGTACTCTAATTAGTACATTTCTTTCTCATAGAGGCATGGGTTAGTATTTCTGAATTGTTCTTAGCAATTCTACTTTAAACGTATCCTTGTATTGAACAAATAAGTAAAAATATCGTGGGTAATGACAGCTAGGCTCTTAACTCTCCATGGAGAGGGCCTGGAAGTAATGATGCTAGAGTAATCTGTTGCCCCGATCTTGGTTTCTAAATAACACTCTGCAATAAAAGGAACTCTGAAATGATTGATTCCAGGACTGGAGCAGGGAAGTCAAGAGGAACTTGGAACATTTAAGGTACCAGGAGGTGCTCAAAAAATGATGATGGGTATGTTGGAAAGATACAGCCTGCTTGAAGCCATTTCCGCGGTCCGAAGCTGGGGCAAAATAAATAATAATAGTATTGGATCTTGGGGTGCCTGGGTGGCTCAGTCGTTAAGCATCTGCCTTCGGCTCAGGTCATGATCCCAGGGTCCTGGGGTCCAGCCCCGCATTGGGCTCTTTGCTCTGCGGGAAGCCTGCTTCTCCCTCTCCCACTCCCCCTGCTTATGTTCCCTGCCTCTCTATGTCCTCTGTCTGTCAAATAAATAAAATAAAATCTTAAAAAAAAAAAAAATAGTATTGGATCAGAATCCATCGAATAAAATAAATATCTGTGAGTCCATACTAACATAAACAAGGGAGAAGGGACAGCTTTTTAAATTAATTTGTTTTTTTCAGTTAATGAACTTTATATTTTAGAGCAGTTTGTTTCACAGCAACATTGAGGGATAGCTCCTTTTTTACAGTAGAATTCCAATTAATGAATGGAGAATGAATGAAAAAATAAAAAACCATCACTAGGCAAATACCAGACAGGTTCTTGTTGCACGCAAGAACCAATCATTGGATGTTAAAATTAGTGGGTGAGAGTATGGTGAGAAACAGGATATTTACATAGTCTCAAAGTATCTTCCCCACAAGATATTTTTTAATTACAAAGAGAAACCTTAATTACAGTGGAGAAACCTGGAGACACCACCCTCACAGACACATTAACGTCTCATATTCTTCCTGATAAGATACACTGAGAAGGACACAGCATCACCTCTATGGTATTCTTGCCAGAAAAGCTTAATCTCAACTTAATCATGAGAAAACAGTGACAAACCCAAAGTGAGGAACATTTTATAAAATAAACTTATTATTTCTTTAAAAAAGTCTCAAGGTCATGGAAAAAAAATCATCTATTGGAGGAGACTAAGGAAACATGACAGTTTGTGGGATTTGGGTTGAATCCTCGACCAGAAAAAGACATTGGTGGGAAAATTAATGAAATTTGAATAAGGTCTGTAGATTAGTTAATTGTATTGTATCAGTGTTAATTTTCTGGTTTCCATAATTGTACTCTGGTTGTGTAAGATGTTAATATTAGGGGAAACTGGGTTAAGGTTATACAAAAGGTGTACTGTTTTGGCAAATTTCCTATAGGTTTAAAATATTTTCAAAATATAATGTTGGAATGACAAGTATGTGTCCCTTATAATTCTAAAAATATTTATGGTGGTAGAAGGAGTTCTTGAGGTAATAAAATGATGAAGTCACCAAAACTTAAGACTAAATTTCAGTTAATTCTTTAGCCAGATTTATTCATCCTTGACAGATTTTACTTTAAAATTGTTATGAAAGGTATCCTTTCCTTTGCCTAAGTATTTGGTCCATGTAATCATTATCTTAAATTTTTTTTTTCACCATAAGAATTAGGAATTAGGGGCGCCTGGGTGGCTCAGTCTGTTTGGTGTTTACTTTTGGCTCAGGTCGTGATCTCAGGTTCCTGGGATGGAGCTCCGTATTGGGCTCCCTGCTCAGCGGAGAATCTGCTTCTCCCTCTCCCTTTGCCCCTCCCCACCCCATGCTCTCTCTCACTGTCTCTCTCTTTTTCAAGTAAAAAAATAAAATCTTGAAAAAAAATAGGAATTCAAATTTTTTAATCTAAAACAAGGAACTGGGGCGCCTGAGTGGCTCAGTCGTTAAGCGTCTGCCTTCGGCTCAGGTCATGATCCTGGGTTCCTGGGATTGAGCCCTGCATTGGGCTCCCTGCTCCGCGGGAAGCCTGCTTCTCCCTCTCCCACTCCCCCTGCTTGTGTTCCCTCTCTTGCTGTTTCTCTCTCTGTCAAATAAATAAATAAATAAAATCTTTAAAAAAATAAATAAAACGAGGAACTCGCAGGGTGGGCTTGGCTGGCTGGGTTGGTAGAGCATATGACTCTTGATCTCAGGTTGTAGGTTTAAGCCCCATGTTAGGTGTAGAGAGTACTGAAAAATAAAATCTTAAACACACAAACAAATAAATAAAACAACATCAACAACAAGGAACTCCTTGACCTGAGAAAAGTCTTACACATAAGAAAGATAATTCCAGGGGCACCTGAGTGGCTCAGTTGTTAAGCGTCTGCCTTCGGCTCAGGTCATGATCCCAGGGTCCTGGGATTGAGCCCCGCGTTGGGCTCTCTGCTCAGCTGGAAGCCTGCTTCTCCCTCTTCCACTCCCCCTGCTTGTGTTCCCTCTCTCACTGTCTCTCTCTGTCAAATAAATAAATAAATCTTAAAAAAAAGAAAAGAAAGAAAGATAATTCCAAGGGTGCCTTTCTGGGTCAGTCTGTGGAGCATGTGACTCTTGATCTTGGGGTTGTGGGTTTGAGCCCCACACTGGGTGTAGAGATTACTTAAAAATAAAATCTTAAAAGAAAAAAGGTAATTCCGGTTTTGGATTGAGTCTTTACATTTTAGTCAAAAACTAAAACAAAACCCTCTGTCCAAAATCATTGTGGATCCAAGGGTATTTTTAACTCAGAGAGAAGGGGCACTGTGTTTGAGTAGAGAAAGCAAATCACTGAGAAGGAAAATGTCTTGACTGTTTGAATCCCATACATGAAAGAGATTAATGACTAGGATCTCTATGGGTAGAATGGTTTCAGGTTGTGGGGAAAAAGTGAGAGAGTCTTTAACTTGTAGAGATTATAGGATAAGATGGAGGGTCAGTTAAACTGTAAGAGTTTTTTTCGGGGGGGGCGTTTTAATATAGGACAGGGAGAGGAGAGGGGAAGCTGTAGGGACCTTCTGTGGGATGTGTTAATCAAGATGGAAAGGGTCAGCTTAGAGAAGCTGAATATACATTTCTGTATTCTCTGACAATAATGGAAGCTAGTCAAGAAATTTCTAGGGGAGTTGTCTGTGTCAGAAATTTTTGAAATGGATGTTTTGACTTTTGAGCTTGAACAGACTTGGTTCTATGTGAATCCTCAAATCCTTTTTCAGCCCTCAAGTTTATTATTATTTTTTTAAAGATTTTATTTATTTATTTGACCGAGAGAGACACAGCGAGAGAGGGAACACAAGCAGGGGGAGTGGGAGAGGGAGAATCAGGCTTCCCGCCGAGAGGAAGCCCGATGCGGGGCTTGAACCCAGGACCCTGGAATCATGACCTGAGCCGAAGGCAGACACTTAACAACTGAGCCACCCAAGCACCCCAGCCCTCAAGTTTAGTCTGAAAACATAAACAATTAAATCAGGAAATTAGATATAATAAAACTCTACCTGGGTGAACATGTCATACTTTTTACATGGCTTCCCTTGTACTTGAATATGTGTTTTTGCGCAGTCTCTGTGTCATTTTAGGATGGCTAAAATAAAAGCTTCCTAAAAACGTGCTTTGGTATAGTATCTTTGCATAGGAGAGTATGCTTCCCAATATAGTTAAGATTTTAAAACATTCCTTCTTAGTGCTAAGTTTCATAAATCTTGGTGTCCCAAATGTTATTTATGTAACAGTTTCTAAAACTATTTGGTGCACGAATCATTATAAATACTGAATTCTCAGTTTACTTCATTTTCTGGTTTTATTTATTTTTTTTACGTAGGTTTATTTTTAGTTCTACTTGAAATCTTAGATTGAGGTTCAGACCATCACAAACATAGAATAATCTTGTAGGGAAGAAAAAATCTTTTCTTTCTACCCTTCTAGGTTCTTGGCTGGGGCTCTCTGACAAAAGATAGATTAATAAGAGGAAAGCATACAAATTTATTTAATGTAAGTTTTACATGACACGGGAGCCTTCATAAGGAAATGAAGACCCAGAGAAGTAGATAAGCCTGAGCATTTTTATACTAGGTTTGTTGAAGAGTGGAAAGTCATGGAAAAATGTGATAAAACAAAAGAATACGAGCTAAAGGTAATAATAAATTGGGAGAAACAGGCCCATTTGTTTGGATCCTATTTGTGGTCGGTAACTTAGAACTACTCTTCACCTTGGAGTATGGGTCCAAAGATAGGTCATTAGAGTACAGCTCTTATTCCATAATATATGTATTACTAATTTAGAATTATATGTACTAAAATTGCCCTATGTTGGCACCTTTCTTTCTAATACCTTTGGCTCCAGCTTTAAAGAGTTGAATTTTGTGGGAGCTTGCCTAGGTATGCAAATGATAGTTTCTAAATATTCTCTGTAGTAGGCCAACATATTCTGTTTGTTAAAATGTTACTTAAGTGTCTGTGGAAATGGACTACAGCATATTTCAGGCTCCCCTGTTACCTACTAACCTCATTTTGAAATGGCTAATTTGTAACAGTGCTGTTGTCCTACGGCTTTGTGCCAAATGGAATGAGTTTTCTTCCCTTTAGCCCAGAATGTGTCTTGAGTTTTTATTATTTTATTTGAAGTCATATAAAGAAAATATATATTAGATCCTGGAGAACTTTGCCAAGATCAAAGATTATCACTTTGAATTTTAATAGTATTTTATAGTGTTCAGAATGTTCTCACATCTATTTTCTCATTTGCTAGAGGTTATATCAATATTTTTCCTAAGGTGGGAATAGTAGCTCAATCTATCATCACTTATAAGTTATGCTCTATTATACTTTTAAGATATACCTTATATTTGGTACCTATAATTCTCAATAAAAATACAGACAAGAATTATTAGTTTTGTGACTTTTATAATCAGGTGATAATAAATCTTGAAGGAAAGCTAGAGTTTATATAATCATTAACCACACTATTAAAAAAATTTTTTGTGCAAACTTATTTTCCTGTTTATACTTATGGTGGGTCTGTGTCTTCCATAATTATTATTTAATTGGTGGTTCTGAAGTTATGTAATTGAAGCAGGAAGAGGAAAAATTTTTTTGCATGTGTACTATATGCTGTGTTTGCATGGGTGTGTATATGTACATACACATAGTTGATCATCATTATTCATGGATTCATATTTGCAAATTCACGTACTCATTAAAATTTGTTTGTAACCCCAAAATTGATTTTTTGTGGTCCATTTGTGGACATATGCAGAGCTACGAAGAATTTGTGTCATCTGATACCCATGTTCCCAGTTGAGGTTGAACAAGGTGATGCTCTGCCTTCTTTTTTCAGTTTTCATATTATGAACAAGTATCCTTTTCATGGTCTGTTTAGTGCCACATTTTTCTTTTTGTGCTTTTTTTTTGGTGATTTCACTGTTTAAAATGGCCCACAAACATAGTGCTGAACTGTTTTTTGGTGTTTCTTTTTTCTTTCTTTCTTTTCTTTCTTTTTTTTTTTTTTAGCGATTTTATTTATTTATTTGACAGAGAGAGAGTGCACACAAGCAGGGGGAGCTGCAGGCAGAGGGAAAGGGAGAGAAGCAGGCTTCCTGCCAAGCAGGGAGCCTGATGCGGGGCTCGATCCTAGGACCCTGGGATCTTCACCTGAGCTGAAGGCAGTTGCTTAACTGACTGAGCCACCCAGGGGCTCCTGTTGTCTGGTGTTTCTAAATGCAAGAAGACTTTTCTCCTTATGGAGAAAAAATATCTATGTCAGATAAGCTTCATTCAGGCATGAGTTATAATGCTCTTGGCTATGCGTTCAATGTTAATGAGTCAACAATATATATTAAATAAGGTGTCTTTAAATGGAGAAACACATAAAACAATGTTATATGTGTTGATTGGTTGATGATGACCAGAGGCTATAGGAACTTAACTGTATTTCTCCTACATGTTCAGTATTGGCTAATTCATTGTTTGCAACGACTTTATAGAAAATATAAGAATCAACTGAAAAAAAATCAACTGTGTATGATATCTATTTACATATTGTATATTAAACATATATTATTAATGATATTAATGTTGTATATTATTAATTATATGTTATATATATCCCTCTCTTATCTAATCCTACAAAAACATCCATGCCCTTATAGATAAGGAAAAAGAAGGTAGACACAATTAAGTGAGTGATTTGTCCAATATAATTACCAAAATTCAAGGTCTGGCTGCAAAGTCGGTACTCTTTTTAGATTATACTATCTGCTTTGCCTAGGAAATATAAAAACACATGTAAGTATATCGTGGCATTCACTTAGTTTGCAGGAAGAGTAAGTTTTCCCCTCACATCTATTTGAAAATTAAACTGCTTTCATTTTAAAATTCAACATTAGGTACTTTTTTAACAATTAAAAAAATTTCTATAGTGATTGATTTAGGATAACTTTTTGTAGATAGTTTTGTTGATTCTTTTTTGGATTTATGTTTAAGTACCGTTGTAAGTGGAAAATGTGAAATAGCAGAGTTTTCGTTTCCTTGAGTAAGATCTTACATGCTTGGAGTGTCTAATGTCTCTAGAAGAAAACAGTATCCTGTTGATTCTTAAGCTTTTCACTACTTTTTTTTTCCCCCAAAAAAGCATGATGAGAAATTAGAAAAAACTTCATTTACAAAATAAAGGTACAGGGATATCTGACTGGCTCAGTTGGTAGAGCATGTGACTCCATCTTTTAGTCATGAGTTCGAGCCCCACATTAGGGGTAGAGATTACTTTAAGTAATAAGTAATAAGATCTTAAAAAAAATACATATATCCAAAGAAATATTGAGCAATTACAAAATTAAGTTTGAAGGGAATATCTTTACTAAATAGGATAGCACAATTAATGAAGTTAATTTATACACAGAAACTCAATGAATTTTGTTGCTTTGCCTTCACATCCAGACTCCTTTCAAATATTGCTTCCAATTAAGGCTTCTGGGTTTAAGTCAGAGGATGAAACCTGCTGGCATTCCTGAATATGCATTTGTTACCTTACACATCCTGCCTGGGGTATGAAAACATCTGTAGAAGGGTTAAGAGTTTTTAAGGCAGTGCTTAGTAATCATGTTTTATATATGAGGTCCAGTTTAGGACAAAAAAAAATTACCACGCTTCATTTAAAAAAAAAGAGAAGTTGCATTTTACTTTTAAAACCAGGCAGTGATGTATTTGCAGACCTACAGTTACCTATCACTGAAGGTTTTTTTCCCCCTAGAATCTTAAGTCTGTATAACTAGTACTCCTACCATTTTCTATAGTATTTGGTAGCAAAGCTGTCCCTATTTAACATGTTTTTAAACAAGTTTTTCATGATTTAGGATGGAGAAGTGCTTAGAGGAGAGGAATTTTCGGAACTTGGAGATAGTTGAGTAGCATCAGAGTTTAGTGACAGATAAGACACCCTCCCCTGCGAAAAGAGATAGTTCCACTGAGATTCATAGATATTAGGAAAGCAGGAGTGTGTGTGTGTGTGTGGGGTAACAATTTTTTTTTTTTTTTGCACATGGAATGGGGCAAGGAGGAGAATGCAAGAATTTGAAAGGTGAGTGTACACTAAATAACATGTACTGTCATTTTAAAGTTAATAAAATTTTTTCTTAAGCTCACTTCAAGAAGCAGAAAATAATTTCAAAAGAAACTTATGAATGACAGCTGCTATTTATCTTATTCTGTAGCTAATTTGAAGTACTCATTACAGAGTTCTTCAAGTTGCCATTTCCAGTATCTGATCCTCAATGAAGTTTGCATATTGTGTTAAAAAACAAAATTCAGGGCTCCTTGGTGGCTCAGTCGGTTAAGCATCTGTCTGCCTTCAGCTCAGGTCCTGATCTCAGGGTCCTGGGATTGAGTCCCGCCAGGGAGCCTGCTTCTCCATTTCCCTCTGCCTGCCCCTCCCCCGCTTGTGCTCTCTCTCTGTGTCAAATAAATAAATAAAATTTAGAAAAACAAAACAAAACAAAAAAAACAAAGTTCAGCTGAGTGAATTTGAAGATCTGATTGGCTTCATTCAGTGATTTATTAATCGGGAGCATCCCATCTAGCCAACAGTAAAGAGCTCTGAAGAACTGAACAAAATGGGAGACTTTAATAGGCATAAGGGGGCAGAGACAAAGAGCAGATTACCTCATGTTTGAGGGACAGAAGTCGTCTATCAGGCAGATTACCTCACTAGTGCTGATCAGGAAATTCCAGATTTACTGGTTTAACATTACATTCGTGGCAGAAGTTGAAACTGCAGTTAGGTTATATATTAGGTCTTGATTTGCTGATGTGGGGCTTGGCACAAGTAGCTCCTTTTTGGGCCTGGGGTGTGTGTGTGTGTGTGTGTTTCTCTCCTTTTTTAAAAGTTTATTTATTTTTTAGTAATCTTTACATCCAATGTGGGGCTTGAACTCATTACCCTGACATCAAGAGTCCCATGCTCCGCCAACTGAGCCAGCCAGGTGCCCCTGTCTCTATTTTTCTATTTTTATTGTATTTATTTATTTATATTAAGTAGGCTCCATGTCCAGCATGGAGCCCAATGCAGGGCTTGAATTCACGACCCTGAAATCAAGACCTGTGTTGCAATCAAGAGTCAGATGCTTAACCAGCTAAGCCACCCAGGTGCCCCTGACTCTCTCTTTTTAACAATTGTTGTTGTTAAAATTATTATAATCATAAAGATAAGGAGCTAGATATTAGCAAGAAAGTAGTAACAAAGATATGAGGAGGAGATGATGACTCAGGGACTGTTCATAAAAGTGTTTCTAACTTTATGATTTGATATGTGACCTCTACTCCAAAATCAGCATTAACAGATATAATATTAAAAGATAACATACCTAAGCTGAAAAACAAGTTTAACATCTTCTTGGAATAGAAAGGCAAAGTGTTGTGCATAACCAAATCATAGGGATAGAAGTTGGCAATGATGAGCACAAACTAGGTTCTTTTAAGATTAACGGGGTACGAAAATGACCATGTGAGAAGATCAGAACCAGGGTTCCAGCTTGAAGTCAGGGGTTCTTTCTTCTGAAAGGAAGCAAAAACAACTCTCCCTCCCCCCCCCAAAACAAAAAACAAAAAAACAACCCAGCTTCTTGCTTCTTGGGCCTAGGATTTGTTTCATAAATTGTGGCCCTAGGAATATGAGAATGAAGACACTACTACTTATGACCAGGAACTTACCTGGGGTCACTGGATCTGTGACAAGATCTGCAACATCCCCCAAATCTTTGCAGGGTTGAAGTTGCAAAATGCCATTATAGGAACTAGTTCTGTACTAAGGGAAACACCTGACAATGTGCTAGAGAGGAGGTGGTGATTGGGGAGTTGGGGGAGAGAGCAAACAAAAACTCTGAGCCTGCAAACTTAAATTTCAAAACATAAGGAAAAAAAATCTAATATTGAGGAAGGTCATTAGAAATGAACCAGAAGTTAAAGAAAAAAAAAAACGATCCAAAAGTGACACCTATACTTCTATGTGGGGAAAAAAAAAATCTGTATGTGTAAAACTTAAAGAAAATATAAATTTATAACCTTGGTTTAGAAAAGGAGTTCTTTTAAAAGGTACAAAAAAATCAAAGAATAAAGGGAAATTTAATTATATTAAAGTTTAAAATTCTGTGCAACAGGAGATACTGCAAAATGAAAAAAGCTACAGATTGAGAAAGATATTTGTAACATATATAATCAATTAAGGATTATTATCTAAAATATGAAAAACACCTTTAAGCAAACTAACAAGTTGAAGGGAAAGTGGGAAATGATTTGAATAGGCAATTCACAAAATAGGCAACCTGATGGTTAATAAACATCTGACTGGATACATTGTTAATCAGGGAAGTGCCAGAAAGAGGATTTAAAAAATTCTGGAGGGTCTGACATTAGCAATTAAATGCTGTGGCTGGAATTAACACATCACTTAGGTTCTGAGTTATCAGGATGAGCAGAGCTTGCCTGCTGACCTGTAGGACATGGAACAAGATAAGAAATAAAACCTTGGCCTGGGTGGCTCAGTCGTTGAGCGTCTGTCTGCCATGGTCCCAGGGTCCGTGGGAAGCCTGCTTCTCCCTCTCCCACTCCCTCTGCTTGTGTTCCCTCTCTCACTGTGTCTCTCTGTCAAATAAATAAAATCTTTAAAAAAAAAAAACACTTTATTTTTTGTTTTTTCAACTTCTGTTGTTTAAAGCCACGGAGATTTTGGGATTATTAGTGCACATAATCTAGTTTATTTTGACTGATAACAGAGAGGAAATAAATGGCTTTGGGACTAAGATGAAGGGGAGTCTTTTAAGTATATATCCTTGTGTACCTTTAAATTATTGTGTATGTATATTACTTTTTTAAAAAAAGTGAAATTATTCTGGTTACTGCATACAGACTGGATTATGGGAGGATGGAGAGAAACCAGTAGGAGGCTATTAGTGTTGTTCAGGCAAGAGATGATGACAGACAGAACCAGGATTGGTGCATTGGATAGAGATTAATATCTTTTATAGATGAAGTCTAGAGATATTTTGGAGGTAAAATTCATTGTATTTGGTAATTAATTGGATTTTATTATTTCTGCAATAGAATTTTTATGGTGACCATGCAATACTTTTGCAGGCCAAAATAAAGTTACTAAGTAAAAAATAATGAGGCCTATAACAAGGTTTCATTGTCCTCTGAGCCTTAAAACTTTTTCATTCCTATATTATTTCTCTGAGGTAGTTTGATTTCTTCACTTCACTTGCATCTTTATTTCCGTTCTCTTTTTAAAAAAATTTATTATTATTTTTAAAGATATTATTTATTTATTTGAGAGAGAGAGCACAAGCCAGGGAGAGGGACAGAGGGAGAAGCAGACTCCCCGCTGAGCCGGGAGCCTGACGCTAGGCTCCATCCCAGAACCCTGAGTTCATGGCCTGAGCTGAAGGCAGACGTTTAACTGACTGAGCCACCCAGGCGTCCCTCTAAATAAGAATTTTATGATGCCTTCATTGCATTATTATGAGAAACACCTTTTATTGCATCACCTACCTCCTATCTATTCATACTACAGTTCTTCCACATTTTGAGCAATCTAATCTTCCCTAGGTGCTATTGCACTGTCATTTTTTACATGCTCCAAGAACTGTATAGCAGCCTCCTATCTACAGACCAAAGTTTATAGGACAGAGTATAACATTCTACTTTATAAACCTTACCTTTTCCTGTTACTCCTTCTCTAACACACACACACACACACACACACACACACACACATTCTCTGTAGTTCATCAGAATTTAATCATTCATAGTTCTTATGCCTGTGGTTCTGTTCATATTGTTCTTGAATGCCTTTGTACTTTTCAACATCTTACTTGGCCTTTGGGGTACATCATAAATCCTCCATCTTTTCTCATGCCGCTAGCTAGAAGTTTTTGCGTGTGCCTGTAGCATCTTATTTACTTCTGTCCTGGCACTTTCCTTCCAAAATATTTCTTCCTTTACTTTCCTGGCTAAGTTATTGACACCAGTATTTACCCTATTGCCTGGGCCACAAACAGAGTGATCTTTGATTCTTGATTATTCATTTAACTTCCATGCCTATTTCCACCAGAGCATCCAACTAGACACCAAGGTAATCCTATCATTTCTAAGGAAATTAACATTATCTTTTTTTTTTTAAAGATTTTATTTATTTATTTGACAGAGAGACAGCGAGAGAGGGAACACAAGCAGGGGGAGTGGGAGAGGGAGAAGCAGGCTTCCTGCGGAGCAGGGAGCCCGATGAGGGGCTCGATCCCAGGGTCCTGGAATCATGACCTGAGCCGAAGGCAGACGCCTAAGGACTGAGCCACCCAGCTGCCCCGAAATTAACATTATCTAGAAACAACTATAGCATATGTAGCATACAGAAATTATTTTCTTAACTCTTACAATAAGCCTTGAGTGATTTTTCTTATTCTCCTTATATAGGTGAGGGAACTAAAGTTCAGAGAAGCTAAGTAACTTGTATAAGGTTAAATGTTAAATTTTTTTGCTTGACTTCAAGGCCTGCTCTAGTTCCATTTGGCCCCACAAATAGTTGTCTAATCTCCCTTTCTCCTTATTTCTTTCTGTTCCTGCCTTTATAATTTTTCTCTCTGATTTATTGCATTAGCTTTCTGACTGGTACAATGCCTCTCTTCTCTCCCTCCCCCAATCTCTTTTTCATACTCTGCCAGAGTACTTTTCTAAAATACAAATCTTCATTTTATTCTCCTGCTTAAAATTCTTTAGTGGTTCCCTGTGGCTCACAAAATGAAGTTCAAACTCCTTATCATGGCACATCCTTCATCTGGTTCCTGCTTACATTTTCAGCATCATTTCCTACTACTCTCCCTTTCCCACTCTGCATTCCAGCAACACAGAACTGTTTATGGTTACTGGAACTTAACATGTTCTAAGCTTTTTGCTTTTGGAATTTTCCCCTTGCTTGGAATTTCCTTCTCTCCTGGCCTGCCTTGTAAATCCTTACTTATGTATCCGTTCAGCTCAAGCTACATTTCTGTGATGTGGACATTTAAAAAGAATTCCTTGACATTCTCTAGAGGGATGAAGCAGTGTTAGGCTTATCTAAGTCCTTTTATTTTGCTTCTAGTAGAGCCTTTACCACATTGTATTTTGTTTTTCTCACCTATTAAACAAGGGATCCTTGAGGGTGGAATTTTCTTTTCTCTATTTTGAGGAGCAAACTCTACCCTCAACGTGGGGCTCAAACTCATGACCCCAAGCTCAAGAGTCACATGTTCTACCAACTGAGCTAGCCAGTGCCCCATGGGTAGAATTTTCTTCTGGAATTTAGGATGAGTATCTTTTTAATTCTAGTCTCTAGTATAGTGTCTGGCTTAGTAGGTATTTGTATTAATCTGCATGGGATACCATTACAAAGTACCATAGACCTTATGGTTTAAATAACAGAAATTTATTTTCTCTTAGTTCTGAAGAATAGAAGTCCAAGACAGTGTCCCAGGATGGTTGAGTTCTGGTAAGGGCTCTCTTCCTGACTTGCAGAGAGCTACCTTCTCACTGTGTGCCCCCATGGGTTTTCCTTAGTATGTACATGTGGAGAGAGAAATCTCTCTTTTTCTCTTATTTTTTTTTTAATATTTTATTTATTTATTTGACAGAGAGAGACACAGTGAGAGAGGGAACACAAGCAGGGGGAGTGGGAGAGGGAGAAGCAGGCTTCCCGTGGAGCAGGGAGCCCAATGCGGGGCTCGATCCCAGGACCGCGGGATCATGACCTGAGCCGAAGGCAGATGCTTAACGACTGAGCCACCCAGGCGCCCCTCTCTTTCGCTTCTTATAAGGCCACCAATACTATTGGATTAGGACCCTATGACTTTATTTATTATTTTTTTCTATGACTTCATTTAAATTAATTACATCCTTAAAAGCCATATCTCCAAATACAATCACATTGGGGGGGTTACACTTAATTTTGGGGGATACAGTGAATTTGGGGAGGTACACTTCAATCCATAGCAGTATTCAGTATTTTTTGAAAGAATTGTTAAATTCTTTTTATGAGTCACTGTTTATATGGTTGTCTTTGCCATTAGATTATACATTTCTTTTTTTTTAAGTAGGCTCCACACCCAATGTGGGGTTTTAACTCACAATCCTGAGATCAAGAGTCATATGCTATATCAGCTGAGCCATCCAAGTGCCCCTAGATTATACATTTTTTGAGAGTAGGGACTGTTTCCTATTTTTGTATTTCTCAGACTTTGAATATATGGATTTTTAAGAGTTGTTAAATGAGTTAAGGTAATTGCATTATAGAATGAGATTGTTGATGTGTTATTTAAGTCAGATAGATGCCTAAGCAGGGTTTCTGGGCTATTAATTGTGACTTTTTGTTTACTGCAGCTCTCATATCCTTTGTCTTCATATTTCAAGGCAACCATTATTACCAGTTTCTTATATATTTTTTCTTATGTATGCTATTTATATGTAAGTATTATATATATTTGTAACTATAGGGTTTTTGTCATTAAAGATAATATATAAAATAACTAGCACGATGTAACACAATATAGATGTTAAGTCACAAATCTTAGTTTCTTTCCCCTTCCTTTTGGGAAGAGATGACTTCTTAAGGATTCCTTTAGGATTTGCTGTCATTTTATAGTTTAAAATACTTCTAATTTTCAGATCATAAAGGTTTCCCCATATTCACATATAAGTATAAAAGTAATATCTAACATCAGGTAATGAATTATTTCTTACCAGTTACTTGAGATTAGTCTGTATCATCATGTTTCATTCCATTAGCACAGGGGTACTTAACAGGAGTGATTTTTTTTTTTTTTTTTTACCCAGGACATTTGGTAATGTTGGAGACATTTTTAGTTGTTAACAACTAGGGGATGTGACTAGGATTTACTTGATAGAAAGCAGGGATGCTGCCAAACATCCTGTAATGCACAGGACAGCACAATTATCTGGCCCCAAATGCCAGTAATGCTGAGATTGGAAAATAGTAATTAGCATAAATAATAATGAATTGAGTATAAGTCATGGCCTGTTTCGTTCTTTCTGTAATTATAGTCTATGTTCACTCTTCACTTTATGATTTTCTAATTTTAAATCTAAAGTGATCCTTGATTATATGTCTAATGTGCAACAGATGTGTACATGTGTTCTTTCTCAGATTTTAATCTAATTTTATCATACGGTGTTGGCATTTGCTTTGCAAGTTTTCACCTTAATTAAAAACATGCCAAAGACAGCGGAAGGTATGTTTTTCTTAAACTAAAATGAAAAAGTGATTCTTAACTGTTCATTGTATGTTGCCACTTTGAAGTTTGACCTGATCCCATTCCATAATAAAGCTGTCTGCCATCTGGTAAGCTAACAAGCAACTGCCTAGGATATTAAAAGTGTTGTTTGCCAGATTAGGGACAAGCAAGGTCTATGTCTAAACTTCACCTTTACTGGACATCCAGGCTCCTTAGGGGTATTAGTAATGCAATTTTTCTTTGGATATTGGCAATTAGATGATGAAGGTGGTTCCTGGTGGAAGTGAAGTCTTAAGGAGTAGGTGACATGAATATCTCTGGATTGAGTGATAATTTCAAGAAGATGTGAGTTTCAGGGAGAAGATAACAGAATGTTTTAAGTCACTTGTAACCTTCACACTTACTGCCTCTTAGTTACCATCTTCCTTCTCTATCCCCCACAACTTTCCTCACTCTTCATATACAAGAGGAGAAACAGTTTAGAAAATAGAGAGAGGGGGGAAATGATGAATTGATTTTGGGAAATTCTGAGTGTGAGATGGTTGTGAATTACCAAGTTAAAATGTCTGGAAGGTTATTTGATATACTAATCAGGAGCTCAAGAGGAAGGTTTCATTTTGAGATTTTTAAGTCATTAGTGAACAGCTGATATTTGAAGCTAATGAGTTATTCACAGGATGGAGTGTAGAGTGAATAGAAAACAGTTCAGAATAGAACCCTGGAGGTTACCAATATTTAGGAAGTCCATAGAGGTCAAGGGGCTTACAAAATAGAATAAGAACTGGCCAGAGAGAATAAGAAAATCACAATTAAAAATCAGGTTAAAAAGCAAAGAGGGAAGTATGGTTATTAAAGCCAAATGTCTTAGGGGTGATTAATGGAATTTAGGATTAAAAAATGTCCCCTGAATTGGATTAGAAAGTCCCTCTTTTAAGAACTTTTGTTGGGGGGGGGGGCGCCTGGGTGGCTCAGTCATTTAAGCATTGGACTCTTGGTTTTGGCTCAGGTCGTGATCTCAGGGTCCTGGGATCCAGCCCTGCATTGGGCTCCACACTCAGTGAGGAGTCTGCTTGTCCTCCCTACCCCTCTGCCCGCACCCCCCCTGCTCCTGTTGGTGTGCGTGCACGTGTACTCTTTCTCTCAAAAAAATAATATCTTTAAAAAAAAGTTTTGTTGGAGTACAGTTGGTTTACATTAAAGATGTATAGATAAGCTTCCACTTAGATTAGTCACTCTTAAAATGTTCATTACTTCAGGAACTTCTTAGAAAATAGGGTGATCTTTTCTTTTTCATTCTGATTGCTGTCTGACAAAGGGCATTGATATGTTAGGCTTAGGGATATTGATCAGTGCATACAGCAGTATACAATCTTATATGGTAATACTGGTAGGAAAATGGGCATATAAACTGATTACATATAGAAGTAAATTTATGGATGACCATTTTAAAGATTTTATTTATTCATTTGAGAGAGAGAGCACGAGTGGTGGGGAGGGGCAGAGAAAGAGAAGCAGGTTCCCCGCTGAGCAGGGAACCTGATACAGGGCTCAGTCCCAGGACCCTGGGATCATGACCTGAGCCAAAGGCAGATGCTTAACCAACTGAGCCACCCAGGTGCCCCATGGATGACCATTTTAGATACATAGTTATTGTTGTGGGTTAAATTATGTACCCCAAAAGGATATGTTGAAGTCCTAACCCCTGGTGCCTGTGAATGTGACCTATTTAGAAATAGGCCTTTGCTGATGTAGTTAAGATAAGATGAAGTCATACTGAATTAGGGTGGGCCCTAATCCAATATGACTAGTGTCCTTATATGAGATGAAGGCAGAGACACATGGGGGAATGTGGTGGTATGATGATGGAGGCAGAGACTGGAATGATTCCATCTACAAGCCAAGGAACATCCAAAGATTGTTAGCCAGAAGTTAGAAGAGCCAAGGCAGGATTATATTCTACAGATTTCAGAGGGAGCACAGCTCTGCCAACACCTTGATTCTGGACCTCAGGTCTCCAGAACTGTGAGGCAATAAATTTGCATTGTTTTAAGGCACTCAGTTTGTGGTAGTTTGTTATGCTAGTCCTAGGAAACTAATACAGCCATCCACATCCTTACTCTACTGAAGAGATTCAGTAGGGTTGAAGGTAACTCTGAATTACTTTAAAAATCTAGTTATTTTTTAAAATTTTAATTCAATTAATATATAATGTATTATTGGTTTCAGAGGTACAGGTCTGTGATTCATCAGTCTTATATAATACCCAGTGCTCATTACATCACATGCCTTCCTCAATGTCCATCACCCATTTATCCCATCCAGCAACCCTCAGTTTCTTTCCTATGATTAAGAGTCTCTTGTGGTTTGTCTCCCTCTCTGATTTTGTCTTGTTTTATTTTTTCCTCTCTTCCCCCATGATCCTCTGTTTTGTTTCTTAAATTCCACATATCAGTGAGATCATATGATAATTGTCTTTCTCTGATTAACTTATTTCGCTTAGCATAATACCCTCTAGTTCCATCCATGTCATTGCAAATGGCAAGATTTCTTTTTTTTTTTTTTGATGGCTGCGTAGTATCCCATTGTATGTATCTATTGCATCTTCTTTATCCATTCATCTGTTGATGGACATCTGGGCTCTTTCCATAGTTTGGCTATTGTGGACATTGCTGCTATAAACATTGGGGTGCAGGTGCCCCTTCGGATCACTACATTTGTATCTTTGGGGTAAATATTCAGTAGTGCAATTGCTGGGTCGTAGGGTAGCTCTATTTTCAACTTTTTTTTTTTTAGATTTTTATTTATTTATTTGACAGAGAGAGACACAGCGAGAGAGGGAACACAAGTGGGGGAGAGGGAGAAGCAGGCTTCCTGCTGAGCAGGGAGCCCCTATGCGGCACTCGATCCCAGGACCCTGGGATCATGACCTGAGCCGAAGGCAGACGCTTAACAACTGAGCCATCCAGGCACCCTTATGTTCAACTTTTTGAGGAACCTCCATACTGTTTTCCAGAATGGCTGCTCCAGCTTGTGTCCCCACTAACAGTGTTGGAGGGTTCCCCTTTCTCCACATCCTTGCCAACATCTGCTGTTTCCTGACTTGTTAATTTTAGCCCTTCTGACTGGTGTATCTCTTTGTGGTTTTGAAAAAATCTAGTCTTTTGAACATTTTGTCTGAGGGTCTGACTGAAATCCAGTGATGTTTCTGGGCTCACCTGATTTTATGACAAGGGAGAGACTGGCCTTTTCAGTTCCTATGGCCCTATAAGTCAGACATAACTCCTGTCAGCTGGTGCTTCTGGTAGTGGTCTGGATCATGAATAATATTTTTGTATTTATTTATTTATTTATTTATTTCTAAAGATTTTAATTTATTTATTTGAGAGAGAGAAAATGAGAGACAGCATGAGAGGGAGGAGGGTCGGAGGGAGAAGCAGACTCCCTGCTGAGCAGGGAGCCCGATGCGGGACTTGATCCCGGGACTCCAGGATCATGACCTGAGCCGAAGGCAGTCGCTTAACCAACTGAGCCACCCAGGCGCCCCATATTTTTGTATTTTAGATTAACTCTCTGTAGCCTGATACTTCTTGATTCTTTGTTTTTTGTTTTTTTTTTTTTAAAGATTTTGTTTATTTATTTGACAGAGGGAGAGACAGCGAGAGAGGGAACACAAGCAGGGGGAGTGGGAGAGGGAGAAGCAGGCTTCCCGCTGAGCAGGGAGCCCGATGTGGGGCTCGGTCCCAGAACCCTGGGATCATGACCTGAGCCGAAGGCAGATGCCTAACGACCGAGCCACCCAGGTGCCCCTTCTTTGTTTCATAGTGGAATGTGTTGGTAATATATGCTCTACCTCATTAATGTTCTTTGGGGAAGTTGCAGTGGTTTTAACTGGATTAAAGCCAGTTTTTTTCTTTGAAGAAAGTATGTAGTTGCTGGAGAGCAGAGAGCTTTGCTAGATGATTAAAAGATATTCAACAGGTTTCTTTGTTTATAGTGTCTTCCATGCCTCCAGATGTACTCCTTTGAGACTAAATCTTTGAGCATTTCCCATCAAAAAAATGCACATATTCACCTGTACAAAATTTCAAAGCCTTTAGATTTAGAACCCCTGGAACAGAGATTAAGACTAAAGCTCAGTTCATTAGAGGCAGTATCTAGTCATAGTGGTTGTGGTAGAGCAGAGGAGAGTAAGCAACTCTTGGAAGGAAGAGAAAAGATGCTCTTTTGGGTAACATTCTCCTGATTGGAACCATGGCTTAGATCCTAAGAGTTTCTATGCTTAGGGCCCAAGCTAAATTAATGACTTGGAATTTTCAGTTAATTAATATATTTTTTTCTGGCTAGGATAGAATATTGAATTTTTAGCAAAGCTTAAATTTGTTATTTTCTGAAGAAAAGTAATATAGTGATAGAGATGACAAGTTGCAAATATGGAGAAAGTGTAACTTAAGGGAAATTATTTACAAGTGAACTTGTGTTTCTCATACTGATAACTGGTTGTATTTATTCTCAGGAACATTGTCAGAAGTGGTAACACAGTTTATAGCTATGATCAGAGACAGCAGATATATACAAATTAATTGAATGAAGTGTCAGTTCTAGTAAATAAATATCCACCCATTTATCCTCTGTGTATGGGCATAGATGCCAGTACTGTATGTGTGTAGGGAATGGAGGATCACCCTCCACACCCTCATTTGCCCCAGCAAGTTCTTTAATATAAAAATGAACGCAGGGATGGGAGTTAACTTTAATTTGATAAAAAATACAGCCACCTGGCAAAAGAGGGGAAGTGCAAAATCAGTTGCAGTTAACCTAGCCAATGGATTGGGAGCAGTAAGAATCTATGTTTACTACTGTGTTTTCATTCAAAAAGGTAATTTATACTGAGCTGTACTTCCATTGTGGTTCAGCAGAGTTTTGTCTTCTGAGCTTCTGAGTTGATCTGTGGGCTGTGACTAGCATTAAAAAAAAAAAAAAAAAAAAAGAATAGCGCATAGTAAGAAAAAGAATTGTATCATGAAATTTTCGTTTCATGTGTAAGTATGTGTATACCAGGTGATGACTCAAAAAAGCATTTCTTATGTTGTTGTAAGTTAACTATATAATGGCACATCATTGGAATAGTGATAATAAATTAGCCATTTTCTTGAATAAACTATTTTATTTTGATAAAGACACCTCATTTGCTTCTTGACCTTGTGATTTACAACAGTGCATGGCCTATCTTTTGAATTATAGTTTACCCTTATATAATACAGTTTTGAACTATGTGGGTCCACTTATATGTGGATTCTTTTTTTGGATAAATACAGTATAGTACTGTAAGTGTACTTTCTCTTCCTTGTTATGATTTCCTTAATAACATTTTCTTTTGTCTGGCTTACTTTATTGTAAGAATACAATATGTAATACATATAACCCACAAAATCTGTGTTAATCAACTGTTTATGTTATCGGTAAGGCATCTGGTCATCAGGAGGCTGCTGTTTAAGTTTTGGGGAGTCAAAAGTTATATGTGGAATTTTGACTGCGCCCCTAGCCCCCATCTTTTTCAAGGGTCAACTCTAGTAAGCTCCTGAAAACATTTAAGTAGATCATCTATCAGATATGTTACATATAGGATGAATTCCTGCTTTTTAATGGAAATTTGACTTCCCTGGTTCTTTGCAAGTAATATTTCATATTTCTAACTTATTATGGTCCTATTCCTAGAAAATGATGTATTCTTTTTGTACAGCCTTGATCTGTGGGTGTGTTGTGCTTTTTATAGTTTTCTGTGTTTGCAGTTTTTCTAAGTTCAGTGTGGGGGAAAACAGCAAGGAAAAATGTGAAACAAAACTCTTTGGACCTTAAGCATGAATTAGAGTTTAAGAAAACTTGGCTCTGGCCAAGCAACAATAAAAGATTTGTCTCACCTCCCCCCCCCCCCCCAATCCACCTCCTCCCAAAGTTTCTCCAGCTGTACTGAAAATAACCTCAGCCTGAATTGGCTTTGTCAGACTTGGCAGTTTTGCAAGATACAGAACTGTATAATTCTTTACTAAGTCTTTGCAAAATATTTTGTTTTGCAGTGGGAATTATGCTTCAGAGCTTGCTTTTTCTTACTTCCATAATTTCCCATATTATCCAAATGGAAAATTCTTCTTTGTAGTAAATTAAAATCTCTTTTGGGCTTCCCTCAAAGGTCTTTAAATTTACCACTTTCACAAATTTCAAATGATTTTTTATATCTTTTCCTCATCTATTTTCAGTTGTTGCAAATAAATTTTAAGATACTATATATTGCTTAATAAAAGTATAATATGCACATGTAATATTTTCTCTAACAGTTTTATAAGAAATTACATGCCATATAATTCACCAACTTAAATTGGGGAATTCAGTGGTTTTTAGCATATTTAGCGTTGTTCGACTGTCACCATGGTCAATTTTAGTGTTTTTATGACCCCCAAAAGAAGCCCTGTACCCATTAGCAGAAATTCTTCATTCATTCCTTCCTCCAGCCCCTGGCAACTACTAGTGTACTTACTATTTTTAAGAATGTGCCTATTCTGGACATTTCATATAAATGGAATCATAGAGTATGTGACCTTTTTTGTCTGGCTTCTTTCAGTTAGCATAATGTTTTCAAGGTTCATCCATGTTATAGCAAGTATCATTGATTCATTTGTTTTTATTGCCTAATATGCTGTTATGGATATACCATATTTTATTTATCCATTCATCAATTGATGGATATTTAGGTCATTTATACTTTTTGACTATTATGAATAATGTGGTCATGAATATTCATGCACAGTTTTTGGTGTGAATATATGTTTTTATGTCTTTTGGTTATATACCTGGGAGTAGAATTGCTGGGTCATATTGATTGAGTTGTAAGAGTTCTTTTTATATTCTGGATACTAGTCCTTGATGAGATATATAATTTGTAATTTTTTTCCCCTCATTCTCTGAATTGTCTTCACTTTCTGAATGGTATACTTTGTTTTTTGGTTTTTTAAAATTTATTTAAATTATTTTTTCTCTTTTGAGATTTTATTTAAATTCAAGTTAGTTAACATATAGTGTAGTAATAGTTTCAGGGATAGAATTTAGTGATTCATCACTTGCATATAACACCCAGTGCTCATCACAACAAGTGCACTCCTTAATGCCTATCACCCATTTGCCCATCCCCTCACCCACATCCCCTCCAGCAACCCTCAGTTTGTTCCTTGTAGTTAAGAGTCTCTTACGGTTTGCCTCCCTCTCTGTTTATATCTTATTTTTCCTTCCCTGGATAGTATACTTTGAAGCGTAAAAGTTTTTGATTTTGATGATGTTCAAATTACCTATTTTTCCATTAATTGTAATTTTTTAGTGTTATAGTTAAGAAACCTTCATCTCATTCAAGGTCACAAAGATGTTTGTTTATGTTTTTCTTTTTCTGAGAATTTTATAGCTTAAGTTCTTACATTTGAAGTCTATGATCCATATATATATACACATTTTTTTTTTTTCAAGAGAGGAGGGAGGGACAGAGAAAGAGAGAATCTTAAGCAGGCTCCATGCCCAGCATGGAGCCTGATGCAGGGCTTAATCTCACAGCCCTAAAATCATGACCTGAGCTGAAATGAAGATTCAGATGCTTAACCTACTGAGCCACCCCAGTGCCTTAAAGTCTGTGATCCATTTTTAGTTAGTTTTTGTATATGGTGTGAGGTGGGGGATCCAACTTTATTCTTTTCAATGTGGATGTCCAGGTGCATGGATATCCAGTTCAGCCATTGTTGGAAAGGCTATTTTCTCTGTTGAGTTTTTGACACTTGAGTTTTTGACACTCAAATCATTTGGTCATTCATATGAAGGTTTATTTCTGAACTCTCAATTCTGTTTCATTCATATATATGTCTGTCTTTATGTCACTACCGCACTGTCTTGATTACTTTTGCTTCGTAGTAAAATTTGAAATCAGGAAATTCGAGTCCCCCAACTTTGTTCTTCTTTTTCAAGATTGTTTTGCCTATGCTGAGTTCTTTTCATTTCCATATGTATTTCAGAAGCAGCTTGTCAATTCTGCAAGAAGGGTAACTGGGGTTTGATAAAGATTGCATTGAACATATAGATCAATTTGGGGAGGGTTGCCATTTTAACAATATTAAGCCTTCCAATCCATGAACATGGGATGTCTTTCTTTCTTTCTTTTTTAATTTTTATTTATTTATTTATTTATTTATTTATTTATTTTTAAAAGATTTTATCCATTCACTTGAGACACAGAGATACAGAGAGAGAGAGAGACAGAGAGAGAGAGGGAGAGAGCATGAGCAGGGAGAGAGGAAGAGGGAGAGGGAGAAGCAGGCTCCCCACTGAGCCAGGAACTGGACGTGGGGCTCAATCCCACGACCCCGCGACCATAACCCGAGCCGAAGGCAGGTGCCCAACCATCCGAGCCACCCAGGTGCCCCTCTTTCTTTTTTTAAAAAAGATTTATTTATTTATTTGAGAGGAGAGAGAGTGTATGTGTGTGAGCTCAGTGGAGAAGGGCAGAGAGAGAGGGAGAGGGAGAGAGAATCCCAAGCAGACTCTGCACTGAGCACAGAGCCTGACGCAGGGCTTGATCTTATGACCCCGAGATCATGACCTGAGCCGAAATCAAGAGCTGGACACTTAACCGACTGAGCCACTTACGCACCCCAGGATGTCTTTTTATTTAGTTCTTCTTCAGTGTCTTTCGATGATATCTTGTAGTTTTCAGTGTACAAATCATGCATTTTTTTTGTTAAATTTATTCCTAATAATTTTATTCTTTTTGGTGCTATTATAAATGGAATTGTTTTCTTTCTTTTTTCTTTTTTTTAAAGATTTTATTTGTTTCAGAGAAAGCATGGAGGGAGGGGCAGAGGGAGAGAATCTTTAAGCAGACTCCCACTGAGCATGGAGCCTGACATGGGGCTTGGTCCCACAACCCATGAAATCATGACTTGAGCCAAGACCAAAAGTTGGACGCTCAACCAACTGAGCCACGCAGGGGCCCCTGGAATTGTTTTCTTTCTTTCTTTCTTTCTTTTTTCTTTTTTTAAGATTTTATTTATTTATTTGACAGAGAGAGAGGTGGGCAGAGGGAGAGGGAGAAGCAGGCTCCCCGCTGAGCAGAGAGCCCGATCCCAGGACCCTGGGGTCATGACCTGAGCCGAAGGCAGATGCTTAACCAACTGAGCCACCCAGGTGCCCTGAAATTGTTTTCTTAATTGCACTTTTGGATTGTTCATTGCTAGCATATGCAAATACAATTGATTTTTGTCTATTGATCTTGTATTCTGCAACCTTGCTGAACTCATTTATTAGCTCTAATAGTTCATCCATGTTATAGCATGTATCAAGAGCTCCTTCCTTCCTTCCTTCCTTCCTTCCTTCCTTCCTTTCTTCCTTTTGGCAAAAACACAAAACATAAAATTCACCCTCCCAACACTTTGCAAGTGTGCAAGCAGATGCAAATGCATAGAAAAAAGTTGGACCCTTCCTTACCTTACACCATATACAAAAACTAACTCAAAATGAAGAAAAGACCTAAATATAAGTCTTGAAACTATAAAGATCCTAGAATCAAACATAGGTGGAAAACTTCAGGACATTTGATTTGTCAATGATTTCATGGGTATGGTACAAAAAGAACAGGCAACAAAAGCAAATACAGACAAATGGGGCTATGTCAAACTTCAAAACTTCTGCCCAGCGAAAGAAACTATCAGGAGTAAAAAGGTAACCTAGGGAATAGGAGAAAATATTTGCAAATCATATATCTTATAAGGGATCAATAGCCATAATATGTAAAGAACTCCTACAACTCAAGTGTAGACACACACACACATGCAGAAAGCCCAAAAAAACCCACAACCAATTTAAAAATGGGAAATGGAGGGTGCCTGGGTGGCTCAGTTGGTTAAGCATCTGCCTTCGGCTAAGGTCATAGTCCTGGGGTCCTGGGATTGAGTCCTACATCGGGCTCCCTGCTCAGTGGGGAGTCTGCTTCTCCCGCTCTCCCTCTGCCCCTCTCCCTTGCTCGTGCTCTCTCTCTCTCAAAAATAAATTAATAAAATCTTAAGAAATATAAAAATGGGAAATGGATTAGAATAGACATTTCTCAAAAGAAGATATAGGAATGGCCAATAAGCACTTGGAAACATGCTCAGCGTCACTAATCATGAGGGAAATGCAAATCAAAACCACAAGGTAATCACCTCACACCCATTAAAATGGCCACTATAAAAAAAAGAAAGAAAGAAATTAACAAGTGTTACTAAGGATTTGGAAAAATTGGAACTCTTGGGCACTTTTAGTGGGAATGTAAAATGGAACAAATGCTATGGAAAACAATATGGAGTTTCCTCAAAAAATTTAAAATTGAACTACTATATGACCCACTAATCTCACTTCTGAATATACATCCAAAGGAACTGAAAATAGAATCTCAAAGAGATATTTGCACACCCATTATATTAGCTAAGGCTGCTGTAACAAAATACCACAGACTGAGTGACTTAAACAAGAGAAACTTTGGGGTGCCTGGGTGGTTCAGTCGTTTGGGCATCCGACTCTTGGTTTCAGCTCAGGTCATGATCTCAGGATCCTGGGATCGAGCCCCATGTCAAGCCCCGTGCCAGGCTCCACACTCAGTGGGGAGTCTGCTTGAGGATTCTTTCTCTCCCTCTCCTTCTGCCCCTCCCCTTGCTTGACTTCTCTTTCTCTCATAAATAAATAAATAAATAAACAAACAAATAAATAAATCTTTTTAAAAAGTCCTTAAACAATAGAAACTTTTTTCTCAGAGATCTTTTCTTCATTTTGAGTTAGTTTTTGTATATGGTGTAAGGAAAGGAAGGGTCCAACTTTTTTCTGTGCATTTGAGTATCCAGTTTTCCTATCACCATTTGTTGAAGAGACTGTTCTTTTTTTCTTAATTTTTAAAAATATTTTGTATTTGAGAGCGAGAGAGCACGAGTGGGGAAGGGGAGGGGCAGAGGGAGAGGGAGAAGCAGACTTCCCCCTGAGCAGGAAGCCTGACACAGGGCTCCATCCCAGGACCTGGAAATCATGACCTGAGCCCAGGGCTTAACTAACTGAGCCACCCAAGTACCCCAAGAGAGAGAATCTTAAGCAGGCTCTATGCTCAGCACAGAGCCTGACATGGGGCTCGATCTCAATGACCCTGAGATCATGACCTGAGCCAAAATCAAGAGTCGGATGCTTAACTGACTGAACCACCTAGGTGCCCCTGTAGCTTTGTAATGGTTTGTAATCAGGAAGTTTGAGGCTTCCAGCTTTGTTCTTCCTTCTCAGGATTGTTTTGGCTTTTCAGGGCCCTTTGAGATTCCATACGAGTACTTTTTTTTAATCCAAAAATTAATTGTATGGCCATATCACATTTTATTAATGCATTCATTAGTTGATAAAAATTTGAGTGGTTTCCAAGTTTTTCTTTCTCTTATAACTAATGCTGCTATGAACATTAGCGTACAAGTTTTTATGTGGATATATGTTCTCAATTCTCTTGGCTACATATCTAGGAGAGTAATTATTGGGTCATGTGGTAATTCTATGTTTAACCTTTTGAGGATCTGCCAGACTGTTTCTCAGAGTGGTTGTACCATTTTATATTCCCACCAGCACTATATGAGGGTTCCAGTTTCTCTACATCCTTGCCAACATTTTTATTGCTTATAGCAATCCTAGTGGGTGCTATTGTAATTTCCTGGATATATCACATAAAAAGGTTTTTCAGGATTGGTACAAGAAAGAACATGCGGGGTGCCTGGGTGGCTCATTCGGTTGAGTGGCTGCCTTCAGCTCAGGTCATGATCTCAGGGTCCTGCTTCTCCCTCTCCCCGTCTGCCGCTCCCCCTGCTTGTGCTCTCTCTGTGTCAAATAAATAAATACTTTAAAAAAGAACAGAAAGAACATGGCTTTTTGTTTACTTATATTTCCAAACAGGATATTTGTATTGGTACATCTCTGCCCACTATCTGAGAAGATATATTGCATTGTAATACTCTTAGAGCCAGGTTTTTCTTCCTTGGTACTGTTGACATCTTGTGCTGGATAATTCTGTGTGTGTGTGTGCGTGGGGGAAGCATATGTACATTGTAAAATTTTTAGCAGCATTCTTGGCCTCTACCCACAGATGCCAATGTCACCACCACCTGCAGTGACAACTAAAATTGTCTCCAGTCATTGCCAAATGTCTTCTGGAGGGTAAAATTGCCCCTGGTTGAGGACTTTACTGCCTTGGAGAAAGAAATACAATCTTATCCTTTTTTGTCAGTCTAGATTTTGCTATTTTTGTCATTCACAGGAATGCTTAACTTTGCTCAGCAAAATTTTAACAAAATTTTAATCTTTCAAGTAGGAAAACTGAGTTACTGCTTTAAAATCTTGCTAAATAAATCCCAGGGGGGTTTTTCCTCACGGAATTTGAACTTGGATTCATAGAATAAAGTTTTTTTTGTTGTTTTATTTTAATTTTCTTAGAAAGTTTACTTTTGAAATAAAATGTTTTGGGTGCCTATGCTTTTGAAGAAATTTTTAGAATTATATAACTCAAGATGTTGAGTTAGATGGGACCTTAAAGAAAGTTCAACATACTTTTTTTTTTTATTTTTAGATTGAAACCTAGAAAAATTATGTAATTCGTTTCAAGTAACCTTGTAATCTGATTGGTGACAGAAATAGGACCAAAACACAGAGGGGAGGTGGGTTGAGGGCGGGGCATGGTTTAAATAGGTAATGGGAATTAAAGGAGTGCACTTGTGATGAGCACTGAGTGTTGTATGGAAGTGTTGTATCACTATATTGTACACCTGAAACTAATATTACATTGTTATGTTAACTAATGAATTTAAATAATAACCTTAAAAAAAAGAGACCTATGGTATTTTCTTTTGGGTGGGGGGGAAAGTTTTGTTTGCTTTTTGTTTTTTTTTCTTTTTAAGTGGTGAACGTAGGTTTATTTAACATGTGGGGATGGAAAGATTAGTTGCTTTTGGGTAAAAGTTAACTTATAGTCTCATTCCGTATCACACAAATAAGTGGCAGATGGATTATAGTGATAAACAGTAAAAAGAATAGTTTAAAAAACAACCAATGAGAAAATAGAGTAAAATAGAAGTCAACATTTTAGGGCAGTGAAAATATTCTGTATGATACTGAAATGATAGAGATATATATCTCTTGAAACCCATAGAATGTACAACACCAAGAATGAACTGTAAACTTTGGGTGATTATGATAGTCAATGAAGTTTCATAACAAATGTACCTCTCGGGGCACCTGGGTGGCTCAGTCGGTTAAGCATCCGACTTTTCATTTCAGCTCTGGTCATGATCTCACGGTCGTGAGATCGAGCCCTGTGTTGGGCTCCACTCTGGGTGTGGAGCCTACTTAAGATTCTCTCTCTCCCTCTGCCCCTCATCCCACTTGCGCTCTAAATAAACAAAGGAACAAACGTTCTCTCCACTAGAGGATACTGATACTGAGGGAGGCTATGCATGTGTGAAGGCTGATGTATGCAGGAAATACCTGTACCTTCTCAATTTTGCTGTCAGCCTAAAACTGCTCTAAAAAACAAATAGTCTTAAAAAAAAAAAAAAAAAGGAAGAACTAATCAAAAAAAAAAAGTAGAAGTGAACACTTACCAAATCTCTAGAAGGAAGAGGCCTTTATTTAGTGTGATGGGAAAATAAACTAAGAGAAGATCCTGATAGATTAATAATATAAAAGTTGGGCCTTTTGCTTTTTAACAAAACAAAATTTGTCTTCCATTATATCCTTAGAAAGACGTGTTCTTTTGATTCCCAGTTCAGCGCTTTCTAAAATGCATCGTGTTTTACTGAAGTAATAAGTTCTCCCCACTCAATTTAATTTGCCCTATTCTTTCTGGAATCAATTATATTATAAAAGACATAGTTGTGTATATAAATAAGTAGTTTGCTATGAATTTACATAAGAATGAACAGCTGGGTAAAGTGAAAGCCTAGCACCTTCTTTTAAGAATTTATATTCTTAGATATTTGGGAGCTGATACATATACTTGTACATCCATTTGAATATGCATATTATTTGACGTGCATATGCATATGAATATGCATATGACATTTGACCAAATAGTATGTGTATTTTACCTAGGACTTTGGAAATGTTTTTAGTTTGTTTTGGTGGGTAGTGGATAGTAGGTTCTGGCTGGATTGTCAGCTTGGTGTTTTGTTTTTGTTTTTTCTGTGCAGCATTGTTGAAGTTTAATTTACATAAAATAGCATTGCCCCTTTTAAGTATTCAGCTTGTTAATTTTCTTTTTTTTAAGATTTTATTTATCTGAGAGAGAGAGAGCAAGCAGGAGCAAGGGAGGTGAGGGAAGGGGCAGAGGGAGAGGGAGAAGCAGACTTCCCCTGATGTGGAACTCTATCCCAGGACCCCAGGATCATGACCTAAACCAAAGGCAGATGCTTAACCAACTGAGCCACCCAGTCATCCCTCAGCTTGTTAAGTTTTGGCAAATGAATATGGTTGTGTAACCACCACCACAATCATCAAGAACATTTTCATCCTTAGAATTTTTGCTCTTGCCTGTTTACCATTGCTTCCTGCTTTCACGAAACCCTTGCTGTAGACTACCATTGGTGTCTGTCTCTGTAATTTTCTCTCTCTAATTTTATCTTTAGAATTTCGTATATGTAAAATTGATTTATTAATTAGTGTAATAAATTAATATCGAACTAAATGTTCACTTAGAAGTATGTCTTACGCTTTTTCATCTTTAAAAACAAAAAATAGGGGCAGCTGGGTGACTCATTGGTTGAGTGTCCGACTCTTGATTTTAGCTCAGGTTATGATCTCAGGGTGGTGAGATCGAGCCATTCGTCTGGCTCTATGTTGGGCATGGAGCCTGCTTAGGATTCTCTCTCCCTCTCCCTCTGTCCATCTCCTTCTCTCTCTTTCTCTAAAAATAAATAAATAAATAATTGAATGAATGAATAAATAAATAACTTTCAGTTTCATAATAAATTAGGCATTTTTGTATTTGTCTATGTGTATATGTGTATTTGTATTTTGTATTTGTATATATGGAGTTATATAGTGTATAGTCTTTTGTGTCTGACTTACTTCATTAGCATATGATTTTTAAATTCACTAATGTTGTTACATGTATCTGGAATTCATTCCTTTCTATTGCTGAATAGTATTCTTTAGGCTATTGTGAATAATACTGCTATGAATGAATATCTTCTATACTAGTCTTTGTGAGAACATATGTTTTCATTTCATGGAGTACTTAGAAGGGAAATTGCTAAGTAGCATGATAAGTATATGTTTACTTTTATAAGAAACTGCCCAACTTTTCCAAAGTGGCTGTACTGTTTAGCATTTTCAACAGCAATGTATGAGAGTTCTGATTGCTTCACATACTTGCCTGGGTTGCTTTTTTGGTTTGTTTATATATATATATAGTTATATCATGGTTTTTAAAGACCTTAGTAAATGTGTTCTGTATGTGAGACTCTTGGGTAGAAATATTTTTGTGGAGGTTGCCAGAGTTTTTTCTTAGAGCACTAGATATGTGATCAACTTTGGATGAAACAGTCCACTCTTTTCTTCACCCTTTCTTTAACTCTAGAATTAACTCTAGATTTAGACGTATATCTTAAGCTTCTTAATGTCTAAAAAACTGAACTAAATAACTTTATTAATGAATTAGACTTTTGTTTAAAAAATAGTAAATATGTGACATCCTTGCTACATTACGTCAACATATACTTCAGGATAGTGCCTCAGTCCTTATATTTTGACTTATTTATTTTTTAAAGTTTTTATTTATTTATTTATTTTTCATAATCTGTATGCCCAACATGGGGCTCGAACTCACAACCCTGAGATTAAGTCACATGCTCTTTCAAGTGAGGCAGCCAGGAGCCCCTCGGTCCTGTTTTTTTGTTTTTTAAAGATTTTATTTATTTATTTATTTATGTATGTATGTATGTATGTATGTATGTATGTATGTATTTTAGAGAGAGAGCATGCGTGAGCATGTGAGCATGGGAGGGGGCAGAGCTAGAGGCAGAGAATCCTAAGCAGATTCTGTGATAAGCACGGAGCCCAACTTGGGACCAGATCCCAGGACCCATGAGATCATGACCTGAGCTGATATCACAAGTCCGATGCTTAACCGACTAAGCCACCCAGGCGCCCCCCCGCCCCGTCCCGGTCCTTTTATTATAGATATCCTTCAAGATATACAAATACAAAATTATATAAAAAACTTATTTTTTAATTTCTCCAAGAAGGACTTTGGTTTCTTTTTTCCTTTTTTAAAAAATTTTTTTAATTAACATATAATGTATTATTTGTTTTAGGGGTACAGGTCTGTGATTCATCAGTCTTACACAATTCACAGCGCTCACTATAGCACATACCCTCCCCAATGTCCATCACCTAGCTACCGCATCCTCCCACCCTCCTCTACTCCATAACCTCAGTTTGTTTCCTGGGATTAAGAGTTTCTTATGGTTTGTCTCCCTCTCTGGTTTCATCTTGTTTCATTTTTCCCTCCCTTCCCCCATGATCCTCTGTCTTGTTTCTTAAATTCCTCTTATCAGTGAGATCATATGAGACTTGTCTTTTTCTGATTGACTTATTTCACTTAGCATAATACCCTCTAGTTCTATCCACGTCATTGCAAATGGCAAGATTTCATTTTTTGATGGCTGCATAATATTCCACTGTATATATATACCACATCTTCTTTATCCATTCATCTGTTGATGGACTTCTAGGCTCTTTCCGTAGTTTGGCTATTGTGGACATTGCTGCTATAAACATTGGGTGCACATGCCCCTTAGGATCACTACATTTGTATCTTTGGGGTAAATACCCAGTAGTGCAATTGTTGGGTTGTACGGTAGCTCTATTTTCAACTTTTTGAGGAACCTCCATACTGTTTTCCAGAGTGGCTGCACCAGCTTGCATTCCCACCAACAGTGTGGGAGGGTTCCCCTTTCTCCGCATCTTCGCCAACATCTGTCGTTTCCTGACTTGTTAATTTTAGCCCTTCTGACTGGTGTGAGGTGATATCTCATTGAGGTTTTGATTTGGATTTCCCTGATGCCGAGTGATGTTGAGCACTTTTTCATGTGTCTGTTGGCCATTTGGATGTCTTCTTTGCAGAAATGTCTGTTGGAGTCTTCTGCCCATTTCTTGATTGGATTATTTGTTCTTTGGGTTTTGAGTTTGATAAATTCTTTTTTTGTTTTAAGATTTTATTCATTTGACAGAGAGACACACAGCGAGAGAGGGAACACAAGCAGGGGGAGTGGGAGAGGGAGAAGCAGGCCTCCCACCGAGCAGGGAGCCCAATGCGGGGCTCGATCCCAGGACTCTGGGATCATGACCCGAGCCGAAGGCAGACGCTCAATGACTGAGCCACCCAGGTGCCCCGAGTTTGATAAGTTCTTTATAGATTTTGGATACTAGCCCTTTATCTGATATGTCATTTGCAAATATCTTCTCCCATTCTGTTGGTTGTCTTTTGGTTTTGTTGACTGTTTCCTTTGCTGTGCAAAAGCTTTTTATCTTGATGAAGTCCCAGTAGTTCATTTTTGCTCTTGCTTCCCTTGCCTTTGGCGATCATTCTAGGCAGAAGTTGCTGCGGCTGAGGTCGAAGAGGTTGCTGCCTGTGTTCTCTTCCAGGATTTTGATGGATTCCTATCTCACATTTAGGTCTTTCAACTATTTTGAGTCTATTTTTGTGTGTGGTGTAAGGAAATGGTCCAGTTTCATTCTTCTGCATGTGGCTGTCCAATTTTCCCAACACCATTTGTTGAAGAGACTGTCTTTTTTCCATTGGACATTCTTTTCCTGCTTTGTCGAAGGTTAGTTGACCATAGAGTTGAGGGTCCATTTCTGGGCTTTCTGTTCTGTTCCATTGATCTATGTGTCTGTTTTTGTGCCAGTACCATACTGTCTTGATGATGACAGCTTTGTAATAGAGCTTGACTTCCGGAATTGTGATGCCACCAGCTTTGGTTTTCTTTTTCAACATTCCTCTGGCTCTTTGGGGTCTTTTCTGATTCCATACAAATTTTAGGATTATTTGTTCCGTTTCTTTGAAAAATGTTGATGGTATTTTGATAGGGATTGCATTAAATGTGTAGATTGCTCTATGTAGCATAGACGTTTTCACAGTATTTGTTCTTCCAATCCATGAGCATGGAAAGTTTTTCCATTTCTTTGTGTCTTCCTCAATTTCTTTCATGAGTATTCTATAGTTTTCTGAGTTCAGATTCTTTGCCTCTTTGGTTGTATTTATTCCTAGGTATCTTACGATTTTGGGGCAATTGTAAATAGGATCGACTTCTTAATTTCTCTTTCTTCTGTCTCGTTGGTGTATAGAAATGGAACAGATTTCTGTGCATTGATTTTATATCCTGCCACTTTACTGAATTCCTGTATGAGTTCTAGGAGTTTTGGGGAGGAATCTTTTGGGTTTCCACATAAAGTATCATATCATCTGCAAAAAGTGAGAGTTTGACTTCTTCTTTGCCCATTTGGATGCCTTTTACTTCTTTTTGTTGTGTGATTGCTGAGGCTAGGACTTCTAGTACTATGTTGAATAGCAGTGGTGATAGTGGACATCCCTGCTGTGTTCCTGACCTTAGGGGAAAAGCTCTCAGTGTTTCCCCATTGAGAATGATATTCTCTGTGGGTTTTTCATAGATGGCTTTTATGATATTGAGGTATGTACCCTCTATCCCTACACTGGGAAGAGTTTTAAGCAAGAAAGGATGCTGTACTTTGTCAGATGCTTTTTCTGCATCTATTGAGAGGATCATATGGTTCTTATCCTTTCTTTTATTAATGTATTGTATCACATTGATTGATTTGCGGATATTGAACCAAACTTGCAGCCCAGGAATAATTCCCACTTGGCTGTGGTGAGTAATCCTTTTAATGTACTGTTGGATCCTATTGGCTAGTATTTTGGTGAGAATTTTTGCATCCATGTTCATCAGGGATATTGGTCCGTAATTCTCCTTTTTGATGGGGTCTTTGTCTGGTTTTGGGATCAAGGTAATACTGGCCTCATAAAATTAGTTTGGAAGTTTTTCTTCCATTTCTATTTTTTGGAACAGTTTCAGAAGAATAGATATTAATTCTTCTTTAAATGTTTGGTAGAATTCCCCTGGGAAGCCATCTGGCCCTGGGCTCTTATTTGTTGGGAGATGTTTTATTACTGCTTCAGTTTCCTTGCTGGTTATGGGTCTGTTCAGGTTTTCTATTTCTTCCTGGCTCAGTTTTGGTAGTTTACATGTCTCTAGGAATGCATCCATTTCTTCCAGATTATCTAATTTGCTGGCATATAATTGCTTATAATATGTTCTTATAATTGTATTTCTTTGGTGTTGGTTGTGATCTCTCCTCTTTCATTCATGATTTTATTTATTTGGGTCCTTTCTTTTTTCTATTATTTATTTATTTATTTGAGAGACAGTGAGAGAGGGAACACAAGCAGGGGGAGTGGGAGAGGGAGAAGCAGGCTTCCCGCTGAGCAGAGAGCCTGATGTGGGGCTCAATCCCAAGGACCCTGAGATCATGACCTGAGCTGAAGGCAGCCGCTCAACCGACTGAGCCACCCAGGCACCCCGCATGTTCTTTCTTGTACCAATCCAGGTCTCTGTGGATACGTCTGCTGCCAATCTAATGTTTCTGCCGTTGTAGGTTAGACCTCTTGCCCTGAGGTGCTTTCAGGAATTTCTCTTTGTCTCTGAGACTTGTGAGTTTTACTCTTAGATATGGGGGTGTTGACCTATTTTTATTGATTTTGAGGGGGGTTCTCTGTGCCTCCTGGATTTTGATGCCTGTTTCCTACTCCAAATTAGGGAAGTTCTCTGTTATAATTTGCTCCAATATACCTTGTACCCCTCTCTCTCTTTCTTCTTCTGGGATCCCAGTTATTCTAATGTTGTTTCGCTTTATGGTATTACTTATCTCTCGAATTGTCCCCTCATGATCCAGTAGTTGTTTCTCTTTTTCTCAGCTTCTTTATTCTCCATCATTTGGTCTTCTATATCACTAATTCTCTCTTCTGCCTCATTTGTCCTCACAATTAGAGCCTCCATTTTTTAAAAAAATTTCAGAACTGTAAATTTTATTTTTACATTATTCTCCTGATTAGATTTTATTTATTTTTTAATTTTATTTTATTATGTTAATCACAATACATTACATCATTAGTTTTTGATGTAGTGTTCCATGATTCATTGTTTGCATGTAACACCCAGTGCTTCATTCAATACATGCCCTCTTTAATACCCATCACCAGGCCAACCCATCCCCCCACCCCCCTCCCCTCTAGAACTCTCACTTTGTTTCTCAGAGTCCATAGTCTCTCATGGTTTATCTCCCCCTCCGATTTCTCCCCCTTCATTTTTCCCTTCCTACGATCTTCTTTTTTTTAACGTATAATGTATTATTTGTTTCAGAGGTACAGGTCTGTGATTCAACAGTCTTACACAATTCACAGCACTCACCATAGCACACACCCTCCCCAATGTCTATCACCCAGCCACCCCATCCCTCCCACCCCCCACCACTCCAGCAACCCTCAAGTTTGTTTCCTGAGATTAAGAATTCCTCATATCAGTGAGATCATATGATACATGTCTTTCTCTGATTGACTTATTTTGCTCAGCATAATACCCTCTAGTTCCATCCACGTCGTTGCAAATGGCAAGATTTCGTGTTTTTTTTTTTTGTTTTTTTTTTTTTTATGATGGCTGTGTAATATTCCATTGTATATATATATACCACATCTTCTTTATCCATTCATCTGTTGATGGACATCTTGGCTCTTTCTGTAGTTTGGCTATTGTGGACATTGCTGCTATAAACGTTGGGGTGCATGTACCCCTTCGGATCACTACCAACTAGAGTGACCACTGATTGCAACATGGGAAGAAAAACTGTCACCCATAGCATTTTTATGGAACTCTTAATGTATTTGTTTACAGTTTTATGACTTGTTTATTTTTATCACTAGAATATAAGGACTTTGAGGTTAGGGGCACTATTATGTTATGTTTGTATACTGTATTTTATTCTTATCATATTTCCAGATTTAGAATAATGCCTGGCATAGAACAGGCACTTAATATGTATTTGAATCATTGAGTGATTGTTTCGTAGGCCCCAGGATACATAAACCTCTTGGAGGTTTGGGACTGGCTTATCTGTTTTTCTATGGTTTACTGTTACTATGAATTAGGGGAGAACAATGTATCTCTTTGCTGTTTGAGTTTGCTTGGATTACCTAACAGATTTTGTCACCTCGGAGTTGGTGGTGTATTTGTGTATGGTTTTTTTTTTCTTAAAATCTTTTATTTATTTATTTGAGAGGGAGGGCGAGAGAGAGCGAGCAAGTGCATGAGCTGGGGGGAGGGAGAAGTAGACTCCCCTCTGAGTAGGGAGCCTGACACAGGGTTTGATCCCAGGACCCTAAGATCAAGACGTGAAGGCAGATGCTTAACCGACTGAGCCACCCAGGCTCCCCTATTTGTGTGTCTTTTAGTTAGCCTTTTTATTTTTTTAATATAGTTTTTCTATAAATGTGACTTTATTTCAAAATGCCAGTGGCTACAACACTCATAATATTTGTGGGTTGTTTGTGACTCCGTTCCCTTGACACATTTACATATGAAGGAGAAACTGTTTCAGCTGCTCTGGGAGGAGGAGTCTATTGATCTTATGAGGCTGCTGAGTCCCAAACCACTTCCAGATTCTAAGGTGGCAGAGCTGCAGCAAAGAAGGGGGCCCTGCCTCCTGCTAGAGCCTAGCTAACCTTTTTTAAAAAAAAAGGTTATTTATTTTAGAGGGAGTGGTGGGGCCGAGGGAGAGGGAGAGAGAGAATCTCAAGCAGACTCCCTGCTGAGTGCAGAGCCCCATGTGGGGCTCATGGCCCTGAGATCTTGACCTGAGCTGAAATCAAGAGTTGGGCGCTCAACACACTGGCCACCCAGGTGCCCCTTAATCAGCTTTTGACTGCCTTTCTCTTTAGGCATCTATGCAGAAAAGGAGTTAACATACTAGGTTTGCTTTCTTTAGAAGGGTCTGCTTATAGGTTGGGCCTTGGCTGGCATATGAGAAATTGGATTTTGGGAGTGTTCCTACCCTTTCATAACTGATAAGAGTGATGTATTATAACTAAACTGTTTGGGATTCTTTTGGGAGTCTGGCATTTTGGTTTATGCTCTATCAGTTTGTGTTAGGTAGAGGGTGCCTACATGATAAGCCCCCCAATAAAAACTTTGGACACTGAATCTCTAATAAGCTTCCTTAGTTAGATAGCATTTCACATATTTGTCATATTTCACTGCTGGAGGAATTAAGTGCCTCATTATGACTCCATGGGGAAGAGACTCTTGGAAGCTTGTACCTGGTTTTCTTCAAACCTCACCTTGAGGATCTATGGCTTTTTCCTTTGTTGATTTTGGTTTGTATTATCTTGCTGTAATGAATTCTAACTGTGAGTAGGAGTCCTTTGAGTCCTCTCAGTGAATCACTGACCCCATCTTAAAGATGCACCTTATGGAAATTATAATCTTCTTCCCGCTCTGCTCTGTCTTTGACATTATGGGAATGTTCAGCAGAATGACAGCTTAATCTGTTGTAATCTGGATAAAGAAATATATAAATTAAGGTGTAATTATTTAATTTTTGGAAGGATTAGAATAATAAGGGACTTATTTATTATACTTGATGTATTATAATCCAATTTTAGAAATTTAAGTTTATACCAGATTTTATAGGGACATTTCTGTTAGGGTAAGCCACTCTTTTCCTTGTATATTTCTTAATAGAATTCTAGTGATACTCTGAAATCCTAATTGTGTTTGTCTTGAGAAATTTGTGTTCTAGGAAAGGGATATTGTTGCTTCAGCTATTCTCTTATTTGCCTCTGTTACTGCAAGGTTCTTGTGTTGTTTATTTTAGATAGTTCATTTTGACACTTAGATAAACAGAAGCCAAACACACAAACATACCCAGAATTAGTCCCTGAACTTTGTTCCAGGGTAAAGATAAGGCATTTAGACTTCTCCAGTACAGATAAATAATGTCACAACTACTGAAAAATGGGTGTTATGTGACTCTTGGATTGTTTAGATGGACAGTGAAAGTTTTAAAAAACCCTGCCAACAAAGCTAAAGGGAAAATTTATATTCATCCACAGGACCTGCTTTTAAAAGGATTATAGATTTGACTCAATAAAACATCTCTACGTATCAGTTGTTCACAACATGCAAAAAAAATTTCTCATTCTTATTGAGCTTTATACTGTGTTTCTGCATTTTTTTTTTAAAGATTTTTATTTATTTGTCAGAGAGAGAGAGCACAAGCAGGGGGAGCAGCAGAGGGAGAGGGAGAAGCAGGCTCCTCCCTGAGCAAGGAGCCCAATGTGGGACTCGATCCCAGGACCCTGGGATCATGACCTGAGCCGAAGGCAGACGCTTAATGACTGAGCCACCCAGGCGTCTCTGTTTCTGCATTTTTAAAAATGGACTTAGTTGAGGTATAAACTGCATATGTTTAAACTGTACAATTCGATGAATTTTTGTGATTGTATATACTCATGAAACCCCCCCCCACCACAGTCAACATAGAACATTTTCATTATCTCCTCAAAGATTCTGTGTGCCCCTCTGTAGTCTGTTTTTTCCCTCTGCCACTAGCATGAGGCAACCACTGATCTGCTTTAGATTACTCTGTATTTTCTAGGATTTCATACAAATGGAATTTTCATATTAATGAAATTCTATGATGTGTTCTCATGTGTAGTGTTTTTTACAATGATATTGCGATTCATGCATATTGTTGCATGTATCAATAGTTTATTCCTTTTACTGCTTAGTAGTATTATGTGGATATATTACATTTTGTTGGTCCATTCACCAATTTTTGGACTTGGATTGCTTCCATTTTGGGGGCCATTATAAATAAAGCTACTATTGTACTTGTTTTTGCATGGACATACATTTTCATTTTACTGGTATGCCCTACCTTTTGTTCATTTGAAAAAATAGTTCTAGGGGCACCTGGGTGGCTTGGTCGTTAAGCGTCTGCCTTTGGCTTGGGTCATGATCCCGGGGTCCTGGGATCGAGCCCCACATCAGGCTCCCTGCTCGGCGGGAGGCCTGCTTCTCCCTCTCCCCCACTTGTGTTCCCTCTCTCTCTGTCTCTCTCTCTGTCAAATAAATAAATAAAATCTCAAAAAAAAATAAGCACCATATTTAAAAAAAATAGTTCTAGTAATACTTCTTGTCCTTGGCAAAAAATAGGGGAAGGAAACACATCAATTATTTACTTATTCAGTAAACATATATTGAATGCCAGGCATAATGCCATGTGGTAAAGACACAGTAGTGTACAAGAACTGAGATCCTGCTGTCACAGAGTTTACAATTTGGTGAATTAAGCCAGGCATATTACAATAGTAAGTGTGAAGATTTTGTGAAGAATGGAATGCTATAGAGCATATAATATGGGTTCCCCATGGTCTGAGGTGATTAGGGAAAGATTCTTTGAAGAAGAGAAGTTAAGATGAATAGGAATTAAGTAAATGATGCATTCTAGGTAGAGGGAATAGAATTCATGAAGACTCTCAGGTGAGAACGAATGGTACTCTGTGGCTTCTGTTGGGATGATGGTAGAGGGATTTACAGTTGCTAAATCATGCAGGTCCTTATACACCATGTTAAACATTTTGGAAATGAAAATCAAACAAAGAAGTAACATGGTCCAGTTGTGGATCTCAGCTCCATTTATATGGTGGTCAGGTTTTTTGAGTAAGTACTTTATAGTCTCTTCATTTCTAAAAATTCTACCTTTCATCTTTAATTCTGTTGATTACTTTTAATTATAAGTTTTAGTAAGGAATGCTGTTAATTCTAAGTTTTGGTAAAGAATGCTCTCAGGGGGGTGCCTGGGTGACTTAGTCATTAGTGTCTGCCTTTGGCTCAGGTCATGATCCCAGGGTCCTGGGATCAAGCCCCACATCGGGCTCCCTGCTCAGCAGGAGGCCTGCTTCTCCCTCTCCCACTCCTCCTGCTTGTGTTCCCTCTCTGGCTGTCTCTTGTCTCTGTCAAATAAATAAATAAAATATTTAAAAAAAAAAAAAAGAATGCTATCAGGAAGATGAGCAGAACATTGGAATAAAACTGAGGCCACTCCTCTTTTTATTTTCTTATTTATTTCCAATAAAGTAAAATTTGAGTACCAAGATACTAGTGGAATATTAATGTTTTAAACTTCCATTTACCTAAGAAAAGGATATTTACAGGAAATAAATTTTGCAAGAGGCCTGATATTTAATGCTTGGTTACAATCTGATGAGCTTTTGTAACCTAGTAACATGTTAAGATACTAAGAACTCTTTTATAGTATTTTCTCGGAGGCTAGGAAAAGGAAATGTTTTTGGAGGAGCAGGGTTGTTGTAACAGTTTACAATTGTATTTTAAAGAATAAAAGCAAAAAGTGAGTATAATCTCAAGCTATTTTTGTTTATATGTAGTGCCTGATATACTTATATAAACTATTAGAGCTGCACTATCTACTGTGCACTATCTAATATAGGCACTAAGCTATATTAGTCAACTTGAGCTGTCATAACAAAATACCCTAGATTGAATGGCTTAAACAACAGGAATTTATTTCTCACAGTTCTGGAGGCCGGGAAGTCCAAGTTCAAAGTGCTGGCTCATTCAGTTCCCAAGTAAGCTCTCCCTTCCTGGTTTGCAGATGGCTATCTTCTGGCTGTGTTCTCACATGGTGGAGAGGGATGGGGGAGAGACAGGAAGCAAGGTGTCTGGTTTTTCTTATAAGGGCACCAATCGCATCATGAAGGTCTTACCTTATGGTTTCAACTAAACCTAATTACTCCCAAAGTCTCCACCTCTAAATAGCATCATGTTGGAGGTTAGGGCTTCAACATGAATTTTGAGGGGAGTAAGTCCATAGCAGTGTCTGTTTAAATTTATATTTAAATTAATTGAAGTTAATGGGGTGCCTGGGTGGCCCAGTTGGTTAAGCATCTGACTCTTGATTTTGGCTCAGGTCCTGATCTCAGGGTGGTAAGACTGAGCCCCTTGTCAGGCTCTGCGCTCAGCGCAGAGTCTGCTTGTCCCCCTCCTTCTGCTCCTCCCCTGCTCACTCTCTCTCGGTCTCTCTCTCAAATAAATAAATGATAAAATCTTCGAAGAAAAATTAATTGAAGTTAAACAATAAAAAAATTCAGTTCCTTGTTGCATTAGCCATATTTCAAGTGCTTAATAGCCATATGTAGCTAGTGGCAATTTTATTGGGCAGTACAGGTTAGAATATTTCTGTCTTTGCAGAAAATTATACTCCATCGAGAGTGTCTGGAGGCCTTTCAAGATCGTTATAGATCATAAGAAAGACATTAGTCCTATTTTGGGTAAGAGGCAATGCTCTGATTGCTTCTAACTTGGAATCTGTTCTCAGTGAACACCTATATAATGAACTCTTAGAAAGTAGAGTTTTTTTGTTTGGGTGCAATGATTAGTTTCATTTTAAAGTTTTTTTTTTTTTTAAACCCTACTGCTTGCTGTGTTATCATCATAGTGTATTCTTTTGAATAATTTTTACTTTAAAGTAGTTTTGCTAATTGTTTCAGATCTTATCAGAAAGATTGTTTCTATATGTATAGCACTTTTCAAAGCTCTTTCATATATCTCTGCAAGCCGTGGTGAACCTGAGTTTGGAGATGGCATTTAATGTAGGGGACTTTATATGTGGCTGTCTCCTAGAAGGTGCAGAGTAGTATGAACTCTTCTTTCTAATAACAATAAATGTATAAGTTGATTGGCATTCTTCCTTTTCTCCTCCCCTTCCTTTCTGTCTTTATTTTTTTAATGTGCTGCATACCAATTTGTTAATTTTAGAGGGGGATATACCTTTCTAGTAACCCTATACCACTGTCTGCCAAATTGCCCCATTTTCAAAATAGATTTATCGTTTATATGTCTACACTAGTATTATTAGCACCTGACCCAAAATAATGAATGACATTTTTAAAGTTTTTATTTATTCATTTATTTAAGTAATCTATACACCCAACATGGGGCTTGAACTCATGATGCCGAGATCAAGAGTCGCATGCTCTTCCAACCGAGCCAGCCAGGTGCCCCAAAATAATGAATGAGATTGAACTTCATGTTGTAAGATTTTGAGCTAAGACAATAGCCTTGTGTGTGTTTGGGTTTTGTATATTGTGGTGGTCACATCCAGTTCAGTTATTTATTGCTTCAGATGATGAAGGGTTTTTTGTTCATTGACACATTCTTAGTATCTGACACAATTTTTGTTACTGTGAAGGTGCTCTATAATTATTTATTGAACAAACTTTGAACCAATGATAATTGTCTTATAAATACAATCTCATACAGCATCTAGCATAGTTCTGTGTATGTATTGGTCACTGAGTCAGTTCTTATTTATCAATGTGTGCTCCCTATATGTATTATACTGAGATACCTATTTCAAGATTTTTCATAAGTGGAGAGAAATCTGATTTTATTTATTTTTTATTTATTTTTTATTTTTAAAGATTTTATTTATTTGACAGAGAGAGACACAGCGAGAGAGGGAACACAAGCAGGGGGAGTGGGAGAGGGAGAAGCAGACTCCCCATGGAGCAGGGAGCCCGATGCGGGGCTCGATCCCAGGACCCTGGGACGACGACCTGAGCTGAAGGCAGACGCTTAACGACTGAGCCACCCAGGCACCCCGAGATCTGATTTTAGAATAGCAGAGAATATTTGAAAAATTAGCCATTTATAAACTATCAAATAAAATTCTGTAATAAAGTCCCATGTAATAAATCTTGATGTTGGCTGTATTATAGGAATCTGTATTAGTATAACTCATTTACATGGATATGAGTTAACAGTTTCTCATGACAATCATGTTTCTGGTGATTTCTTCAGCAATATGTATCTATAATGATTTTTTTTTTAGAATAAAAGAGGAAATAAAAATAATAAAGTAAAATAATATATCAGTTTATTTTTAGAAAGCTATGGTTTCATTTTTTTAAATATTTATTTATTTGAGAGAAAGAGCACTCACGCAAGTGGAGTGAGGGGCAGAGGGAGAGACTCTCAAGTAGACTCCCCACTGAGCATGGAGCTCGACTCTTAGGATCCATAAGATCATGACCTGAGCTGAAACCAAGAGACATTTAACTGACTGAGCCACCCAGGTACCCCGTGGTTTCATATTTATTTTTAATTACTACAGATAAGCCATTGAGATCTTTGGAAACATGGTAATTGTCCTCGGTCAAACTTTCATTCCCCCCCGCCCCGTATCAAACAATAGAATGAGACACTTCTACTCAAAGAATAACAACAACAAAAAAAACATAGGTTACAAGGGGGTGCTTAGCCGACTCAGTCAGTAGAGTATGCAACTCTTTTCTTTTTTTTTTTAAATATTTTATTTATTTATTTGAGAGAGAGCAAGAGAGAGAGCATGAACAGGGAGGAGGGGCAGAGAGAAGGAGAAGCAGACTCCTCGCTGAGCAGAGAGCCCAATGGGGGACTCGATGCCAGGACTCTGGGATCATGCCCCGAGCCGAAGGCAGATGCTTAACCGACTGAGCCACCCAGGCGCCTGAGCATGCAACTCTTAATCTCAGGTTTGTGAGTTCAAGCCCCATGTTGGGCATAGAGTCTGCTTAAAATGAAAAAAATAACATAGGTTACAAAGTTTCATTTTTTTAAAGTAAATGATTAGACATCTTCAGTTTAAATGGCATGATAACATATGACTAGTTCTGTATAATGATACTTTTTTGCTGAAAACATTCATTTAGCACATCTATAAAATTGATTTTTTAAAAATTTGAGTGCTTCATTTCCTTGTTTTCTTTGTCAGTGCCTTGTGTTAGAATTTGGCTCTGCCCTCTTGTTTCAAACTCTCCTTTTTACTCTTTCTATATCTCTGAGTTTAACAGATATTCAAAGTAGATGCCAGCCAAGATGTAATCATTTCTTTCATCCTCACATTTCTCTTTATTTTAAAAAATTGCCTTTGTTTTATTTGTATAAGTTGTATTTTTTACATTCTTTTTTTTTTTTCTATTTTTTTTTTTTTAAAGATTTTATTTATTTATTTGAGAGAGAGAATGAGAGACAGAGAGCACGAGAGGGAGGAGGGTCAGAGGGAGAAGCAGACTCCCTGCCGAACAGGGAGCCCGATGCGGGACTCGATCCCGGGACTCCAGGATCATGACCTGAGCCGAAGGCAGTCGCTTAACCAACTGAGCCACCCAGGCGCCCTATTTTTTACATTCTTTAAACCAATTTTCTTATTTATTTTGTTCTTCAGTATGTAACTGCCTATAAGTAAACTGTTATTTATAACTATAATTTTCATGTCTGCCAAATCTCTCCAGTGTATAAATTGGTTATCACTAAGTTCTAAAAAGCTTTTGTAGAGTTAGGTTGAAAAAGCTGTTTTCTATAATTGTGTACAATTTCTGGAGTTTTACATTAATTGGCCTAACTTCTGTGCTATATCTTGAAGATGGAAAAAGTGTAGGCTGTTCTCAAAATGTTGGACTGAGAAAGTAAGATGTCCTGTTGCCAAAAATAAGGTTATTTTCGTACTGTCTCTGCTAGAATTCTTGCTTTTTTTTTTTTAAAGCATTTTCCTTTAAGTGAACTGCCTTTGCTTTGTGAAGTTCTAGTTTTTTGGATACTTGTTTATCAAACTTTTTGTCAACTACCACCTGGCTATTCACATCCAGAATGTTCACACTCTTTCTTTTACCCACTTTCAGTTATTTGGCAAACATGTTTTATTCAATAGAATTTTACTTAATTCTGTTAAATAAAAATAATGAAAACTACGTATCATGAGAAATAGAACAATATTTAGATTTCCTGGAGGTTGATTCTGCATTTGAAAATTATATGAAATTAAAGAAAAATGCCACAGTGTTTAAATTGTTTGGCATTAGAATACCCATGCTATTAAGAAAAAGAAAACCAGAAGAGTACTTTCCCATTTCTTTCTTCCTTCCTTCTCGCCTTCCCTCCTTCCTTTCTCTCTTTCTTTCTTTTTAAATTACGCTCCATGCCCAAAGTCGGGCTTGAATTTATAACCCTGAGGTCAAGAGTCACATGCTGTACTGACTGAGCCAGCCCGGCCCCAAGAGTACTCTTAAACAGGGAGGAAGAAATCCTTGTACTTATATCTTGACAGATACAATTAAAAATTTAGTAAACTTTGATGAATCTCATAAGCAGTAATGATTAAATTAAAACAAAAGTTTCAGGATGCTATGTACTACCTTTTATGCAGGTTTTTTTTTTTAAACTAACTCTGTCTCCAATGTGGGACTCAGACTCATGACCCCAAGATCAAGAGTCATATGCTCTACTAACTGAGCTGGCCAGGTGCCCCAATTTCATGCAGATTTTAAAGATTTTATTTATTTATTTTAGAGAGAGGGCACATCCGCGCGTGCGTGTATGCATGTACACACACGCACACGCGAGCAGGGGGAAAGGCAGGGGGAGAAGAGGGACAAGCAGACTCTGCTCTGAGTGCGGAGAACCTTCCCAGGGCCCCAGGGCTCAGTCTCACAACCAGGAGATCATGACCTAAGTTGGAACCAAGAGTCCCACGCTCAACTGACTGAGCCACCCAGGCACCCCTCATGCAGATTTTAAAAACACTCTCAAAGGGCACCTGGCTGGCTCAGTTGGTAGAGCATGTGACTCTTGATCTCGGGGTTATAAGTTCGAGCCCCACATTGGGTGTAGAGATTACTTAAAAATAAAATCTTTAATAAAATAAAATAAAATTCATGAAAGCACCTTCAAACAATGCCAAATACTGTTTATGGATACATATATATGTAGTAAAAATATAAAGCAATAGATGTAAAGGTTAAACACAAATTTCATGAGTGTGGTTACTTTTCAGGAAACAGGATCAGGGAAGGGTCCAGATAAATTTCCAGGTGTGAATGTAACATTTAGAATATATTCAAAGCTGTTTAAACCAAAAATATTATTTGTTACATCTGAATGGTGGGTACTATGGTTAATGTCATACTTTTCTGTGGTTTGGAAATTTTTGTATTAAAAAGGAGAAAAAAATCAATAGGAAAAATAAAATTAGTATTAAAGAAAGTAAAGAAATAGACATGGTACTTACTACAAAACTGAGTAAGAGTCCTGGAAGAACAACCTCAGTAGCTCTCACAGAAGCAGAGGAAAATACAAAAACAATGAAATAGAATATACTGATTTTGGAGACTATGGAGTCATAATATTACTGTCATTTCTGAAACAGATAAGACAAAGGAATGAAAACAGTTATCAAAGCATAAATCAGTATTGTTTTCCTATTCTGAAAGAAGACCAAATTTATATTGAAAGGATTCAATGAGTATCAAATATATAATAAAAAGAGAACAGCACTTAGATACATGCTAATAAATTGATTGGATTAAAAAGAAAAAGGAAGAAAAATAAATCTATAAGCATTTGTAATTAGTCCACCATTCCCAGGTTGGTGAAAAGGAACTAAAATCAAGCTTTGCCTCTGGAAATCTGATGCTCATTATGAGCTGTGCTAACGGTTTTGACACAAAAATGATGATTCCAGGATAAAGGGGAAGCAAGAAAATAGGAGTTTTAAACTAGAAGCGGCAGTTCATTTGACAGAATAAGAATTGACTTGATTCGGTTGACTGCCTAATGGTAAAGAAAATAAAAAATCACATGTTTTATATTCTCTTAGTTATTTGACAAACATATTCACATAATTTGAATTAATTATGTATATTACTTTTTTTCCTATCTCCTTAAGGGTCAGGAATCACGTAATAAATTTCCTTAGTACCTCCCTACTGTGGGGGTGAGGTAGCATTTTGGAGAGGATCGTTCTTTTACCAGGAAAGCTATTTTGCATATTGCAGAATATTTAGTACCGCTGGCCACTGGACTTAAAGCGTAATGAAGACCCCTCAGTCATTGTGACAACCCAAACAAAACAAACGAACAAAATACAGTTCTACATTGGAAATATTGTGGGTGGGTTCCAGACCACTGCAATAAAGTGAACATCACAATAAAGTGAGTCAAATGAATTTCTTGATTTCCCAGTGCCTTTAAGTTATGTTTATGCCATATTGTAGTCTATTAAGTATGCAATAGCATTACATCTAAAAAATAATGCTCATACCATAATTTAAATATATTTTATTGCTAAAATATACTGATCCTCCTCTGAGCTTTCAGTGAAACATAATCTTTTTGCTGATGGAGGGTCTTGCCTAGGTATTGATGGCTGCTGACTGATCAGGGTGGTGGTTGCTGAAGGTTGGATGGCTGTGGCATTTTCTTAATATAAGACAACAATGACGTTTGCCTCATCAGTTAACTTCCTTTCAAAGACAATTTCTTTGTAGCATATGATACTCTTTGATAGCATTTTAATCCACAGAAGTCTTTCAAAAATGGAATCAATCCTCTCAAACCCTGCCACTCCTTATCAGCTAAGTTTATGTAATGTTCTAAATCTTTTGTTGTCATTTCAATAATCTTCAGTGTCTTCATCAGGAGCAGATCTATCTTAAGAAACCACTTTCTTTGCTCATCTGTAAAAAGCAGTTCCTCATCTGTGCAAGTTTTATCATGTGATTGTGCAATTTAGTCACATCTTCAGACTCTACTTCTAATTCTAGTTCTCTTGCATTTTTCACCACATTTGCTGTTACTTCTTCCATTGGGGTCTTGAACTACTCAAAGTTGTCCATGAGAGTTGGAATCAACATCTTCCAAACTCTTGTTCATTTCGATATTTTGACCTCTTCCCATGAATCATGAATGTCCTTAATGGCATCCTGAATGGTGAATCCTTTCCAGGAGATTTTTAATTTACTTTGCCCAAATCCATCAGAGGAATCACTCTTTGTGGCAGCTACAGCCATACAAAATGTATTTCTTAAATAATAAGACTTGAAAGTCAAAATGATTCCTGCATTTATGGGCTACAGAATGGATTATGTGTTAGCAGGCATGAAAGCAACAATAATCTCTTTGTTCATCTCCATCAGAAGTCTTGGGTGACCAAGTGTATTGTCAATGAGCAGTAATATTTGGGATGGAGTTTTTTTTTCTGATGAGTAGCTCTCAACAATGGGCTTAAAATATTCAATAAACCATATTGTAAACAGATGTGCTGTCATCCAGATTGTTCCTTTTATAGAGTATAAGCAGAGTAGATTTAGCATAATTCTTAGGGGCTGTAGGATTTTTGGATTGGTCAATAAGCATTGGCTTCACCTTGGTTACCATTTGCATTAATTCCTAACAAGAGAGTCAGCCTGTGCTTTGAAGCTTTGAAGCTAGGCATTGACTTCTTTCTAGCTATGAAAGTCCTAGATGGCATCTTTTTCCTATATAAGACTGTGTTGTCTACATTGAAAATCTAAAAATACTAGAAATTGAAAATTGTCTAGTACAACCACTTTCATTAATTATTTTGGCTAGATCTTCTGGATAACTTGATGCAGCTTCTACATCAGTATTTGCTTCATCTTGTACTTTTATGTTACATAAATGGCTTCTTTCCTTAAACCTCATGAACCAACCTCTGCTAGTTTCCAGCTTTTCCTCTGTAGTGTCTTCACCTCTCTCAGCCTTCTTTGAATTGAAGAGAGTTAGGTCCTTGTTCTGCGTTAGGCTTTGACTTAAGGGAATGTTGTACTGGTTTGATATTCTATCCAGACCACGAAAACTTTATCTGTATCAGCAATAAGGGTATTTGGTTTTCTTATCATTCATGTGTTCATTGGAGTAGCACTTTTAATTTCCTTCAAGAACTTTTCCTTTGCATTCACAACTTGGCTAACTGGCATAAGTGGCTTAGCTTTTAGCCTATCTAGGCTCTAGGCACACCTTCCTCACTAAGCTTAAACATTTCTAGCTTTTGATTGAAAGTGGGAGATGTGTGACTTCTTTTCACTTGATCACATAGAGGCCATTGTAGGGTTATTAATTGGCCTAATTTCACTATTGTTGTGTCACAGAGAATAGGGAGGCCCAAGGAGAGGGAAAAAGATCGGGAACTCCTGGTCCGTGGAACAGTCAGAACACACACAACATTTGTCAACTAAGTTCTATATGGTTGTAGTTTGTGGCAACCCAAAGCAATTACAGTAGTACAAACAAAGATCACTCTTCAAAGTTCACCATAATGACCATCATAATAATAAAGTTTGAAATATTGTGAGAATTATCAAAATGCGATACAGAGACATGAAGTGAACAAATGCTATTGGAAAAATGGTGCTGATGAACTTGCTTGATGTGGGGTTGCCATAAACCTTCAATTTGTCAAAAACTCAGTATCTGGGAAGCTCAATGAAACAGTATGTCTGTATCACTTCCACACATTTTCAGTTGACCCTTCTGGACAAGTGGTCCTGTCTAAATTAGGAACTGCTGTTCATCTACTGATTTGTACTCAGGGTGTCAACCGACATGTACCAATCAAAATAAAAATACAAAGGGTAGCTGTCTAAATCTTTTTAATAATGTAAATTATTGCAGTAATTCCATCTTTTACCTAGTTTTTCATCATGCCTCTTCATCACCCCCATATATTTTTTTTTAAAAGAGACTTTAATAGAGTAGTTTCGGGTTCACTGCAAAATCGAGTGGAAAGTACAGAGAGTGTTCTCATCTAGCCCCTGCCCAGATGTGCTGCCTCCACTATCAAAATCAAGTTGAGGACGTTTCCCTCCATTCCTAGTTTGCTGAGAGTTTTCATCATGAATGGGTATTGGATTTTTTCAAGCGCTTTTTCTGCATCTGTTGATTTGATTGTGTGATTTTTCTTTTTAGCCTGTTGATGTGTGATAGATTACATTAATTGATTTTCAGATATAGAACCAGCTTTGCCCACCTGGAATACATCGCCCTATACATTTTTTTCCCCAAATGCTCAACTATAGATAGGCCTTGTGATTTTTTAGTCTTAGCAATTCTATGTTCAAAGCTCCTTTGCATTGGTTTTTATTTTAAAAGATTTATTTATTTATTTATTTGAGAAAGAGAGAGCATGAGTGAGCACGAGCAGGGGGAGGGGCAGAGGGAGAAGCAGACTCCCTGCTGAGCAGGGAGCCTGCCTTGGGACTAGATCCCAGGATCCCGGGATCATGCGTGACCTGAGCAGAATGCAGATGCGTAACTGACTGAGCCACCCAGATGCCTCTATGCATTGTTTTAACTTAAATTTTTCATATATAAGATGAAGAGATTGAACTATTAAAACTAAAGTTCATCTTAGTGCTCTACTTCTATGATTCATGTCTAGAATATTTAGGCTGTTATTGCCAAAAAACCCAGCATTTTAAAATTTTTATTGTGAAATATTTCAAACACATACCCAGAGACAGATATTGAAGACCAAGATTTAGCAGATAGTACATTTTGTCATATTTGTACTTGATATACTTAAAAAATGTATGTGTGCATGTATTAGGTTAGTTAAAACTCCACTCTGTAATTATATTTCCTTTACTCCTTACCAAAACTGATCACTCTCCTGTAGTATGAATCCTTTAAAAAAAAAAAAAAAAATTATACCTGCAGTTTTAGTACATAATATATGCATCCATAAACAATCTACATTATTATTTTGGGTTATTTTACTTTATATAAATGATACCATACTGCATAATGTGTTCAAAAACCATTTTTTAAGAAGTTACATGGAGATGGGGTGCCTGGGTAGCTCAGTTGGTTGAGGATCCGACTCTTGGTTTCAGCTCAGGTCATGATCTCAGGGTCCTGGGATCAAGCCCAGTGGCAGGCTCCGTGCTCAGCAGGGATTCTGCTTGAGGATTCTCTCCCTCTCTCTGTACCCCTCCCCCCACTCGTACTCACTCTCTCTCTCTAAAATAAATAAATCTTTAAAAAGTTACATGGAGAGTAAGATAGTAAGATTAATAGTTATTTCCATATTTTGCATTAATTAAATTACACAGATATCCTCCCACCATCGAATTAGGATATGAAAATCTTTGGGGAGGTACAAATTAAGAAACTGAGCAAGCTGGGAAATTGGGATTTGAATTCTGGTTCATCCAACTCTCAAGCCCATGTCTTATCATATACCAGGCAGCTTACATTCCATTCTTTGATAAATGCCAGGATTGAATGACTACTGCAGCTTCTCAGGTATTTGCCTTAATTTGGGGCATTGTTCAAAGCAATAAAGAGCAGTGGTCTCCTTTTTAACATCAGAAAATTTTGTAACATCCGCTTTTCAGTAAATATGTTGATTTAGAAAATATGTAATGATAAAGAAACTTTGGAAGGATGCCTAAGTAAATTAGTTAAGAATAGTGGTTTCCTGGGGTGCCTGGGTGGCTCAGTCGTTAAGTGTCTGCCTTTGGCTCAGGTCATGATCCCAGACTTCTGGGATCAAGCCCTGCATCGGGCTCCCTGCTCAGCAGGAAGCCTGCTTCTCCCTCTCCCACTCCCCCTGCTTGTGTTCCCTCTCTCACTGTGTCTCTCTCTGTCAAATAAATAAATAAAATATTAAAAAAAAAAAATAGTGGTTTCCTGAGGTGGGAGGAGGGTAACAGTAGAATAGACAAATGGGAACAAAAGTATGAGTGAAACTTTTCACTCTATGTCTTTTATATTTCTGTATTTTATTTTATTTTTTTATTTATTTTTTTTTAAAGATTTTATTTATTTATTTGAGAGAGAGAGAATGAGAGAGAGCACATGAGAGGGGTTAGGGTCAGAGGGAGAAGCAGACTCCCTGCCGAGCAGGGAGCCCGATGTGGGACTCGATCCAGGGACTCCAGGATCATGACCTGAGCTGAAGGCAGTAGCTTAACTAACTGAGCCACCCAGGCGCCCTATATTTCTGTATTTTAAACCATATAAAACATTGCCTGCTCAAAAAAGGCTTTAGAGAGAAAAAAGAAATATGTAATCGCAGAATTTACCCATACTTTAAAATGGTATCTGTTACTCATAATGGCATCTAGTGAATTTGCAAATCAGTAATGCCTGTATTTGTGGACATACTCCTTCAGTTCACGGATGGTGCTTGATAAACAGGTGCACCTGCTGCAGACTTAGTGGAACAATTCTGGAGTACCTACATGTTTGAAATCCAGCAGGTTGGTAACTGTGGTTCTAGGCCCATCTAGAGTCAAACTTATTTAATGATTCTTATCATTTACTAAATTTGACATGATATGATGAAAAGCAGTTTACTGAGAAATGAATTGTTTGTGACCATAATTTTATCAAAATAACAAAATAATTGAAGGGTAATTTTTCCAGTTACTATTTTATGGTGCAACAGCAGGGCTGTTTTGAAAATGTGTTTTTTGGGCGTTTTACCTTTTTTATTCTTAAATACTTTGCTAGGTATGTAAATTGACACTTGAAAATACTTTTTAACCAAATATCCATCAAAACATTACTATAAGTAGAATATGATCATTAAAATTTAAAAGAAAAAGAGCCCTTTTAACATTTTAGATCCTTTTAATTTTTTTGATAAATTGTTTTTAAAATTCATTACAGAAATAATGCATGGTCTTCATTATAGAAAAAGAATTCAAAAGGGCAGAGAAATAAAAAGAACATTCAGTTCTCTCCATCCAGAGATGATCATGGCTTATACCTTTGATTTTTGCTATTGTAAACAGTTTAAAATAAAACAAGTTGAATGAAAATAATTATAAATTCAAAAGAAAAATAGTTAAAATAAAAATCTGAATTTCACCTGAAACTAATATTACACTGTATGTTAACTAACCGGAATTTATTTATTTATTTATTTATTTAAAAAACGATTTTATTTATTTATTTGACAGAGAGTAAGAGAGCACAAGCAGGGGAAGCAGCAGCAGAGGGAGAGGGAGAAGCAGACTCCCCACTGAACAGAGAGCCCGATGAGGGGCTTGATCCCAGGACCCTGGGATCATGACCTGAGCCGAAGGCAGCCGCTTAACCGACTGAGCCACTCAGGCGCCCCTAACTAACTGGGATTTAAATAAAAACTTGAAATTACTAAAAAAATAAATAAATAAAATTATGAAATAATAAAAAGAAACCTAAATTTTTCTGATAAGTTAGCCTAATATTTATTTGGCAGACATTCTGGAATCAGACAAACATGGGTTTGAATCTTTACTCTGATACTTAACACCTGGGTGATTTGGGTTAACTTACTTATCCCTCTGTATGTCTTAGTATCCTTCTTTGTAAAATTGAAATGATAATGCCCATCTAATAGGATTATTGGGAGGATCACCAAGACTGCAACTGTAATCTCCATTTAACAGTTAAATGTATGTTTTTATTTCTCAAGATAACAGATGTTTGTTATAATTTAAGGAGGTTATTTGTTTTTTAGAAGGATGAAATTTTTGGTCAAAGCTACAGGAAGATTTCTACTTAGCCAGTTTTATATTTTGAAATACAATTACTATCAAGTTAGAATTTATTTTGACATTCAAAGATTTTCATTGGCTAGATTTTTTAATTTTTTTTAACCTTGCCTTGCCAGTCTTTAGGCAGGAATTGATTAAAAGTGGTAAACAAGGGCGCCTGGGTGGCTCAGTTGGTTAAGCATCTGCCTTTGGCTCAGGTCATGATCCCAGGGTCCTGGGATTGAGCCCCATGTAGGGCTCCCTGCTCAGCAAGGAGCCTGGTTCTCCCTCTCCCTCTGCCTGTCGCTTCCTTTGCCTGTGCTCTCTCTCTCTCAAATAAATAACTAAAATCTTAAAAAAAAAAAAAGAAATGGTAGACAAATCTTCATTGTTTCATTATAACTGTTCCTATTGATCCTGGCTAGAGAGGGAGATGAGGAAAAATGGCAGTTCTTCTTCCATTGGAAATAAAGCAGTTGTACATTTTAATGGCTGATGAGGGCAGAATTGGTTGAATATAAGCTAGAAACTGGCATTCATGGTGGTATTCTTTTTGACTTCTGGTATAGCCATAGAAGTTTTTAAGTTTGGGATAAATGCTTCATGACATTGACTTTCTTTATAGCCACTGTCTTAGAAATATATTCAGTATCACTATCTTGGAAGTATTGAATATGAGCTCAGCTAATTTTCAGAACTAAATTTCATTTGAGTTGAAGGGAACACACAAAAATCCTCTTTAGTCTGACATAAATAAATGGGTAGATATAAACACAATGCAGAGTCAGGTGTTCTGGTCATTAGATTTACTTTGTAGACATGACTTTTGAAGAGTGAGCCTGGTTTATGTTAAGAAGAATGTTTTATAGGAGATTTTTTTTATGTGCTCCAGGTTTTACTTTTGTGATACTTAGGGCTTGTATAATGGAATTAAATATTTGTATGATTGCATCTCTCTGAGGAAATTGGCATGCTGAATATTTGTGGTTATAAGAAAGGTTGATGAGAGGAAGAGATAAAAGAGATAAATGGAGTGTGAGAAGGATAATGTATATGGTTTGATGTTTTGGTCTGTTACCTATCACTGAACATTACAAAATTAAAGATGTTTTAAAATGCATGTAATTCTGCAGTGAGTGAATGGAACAAGAACTTAGTATTGATTGCATTTGTTTTTTTCTCCTGTAAATTATGGGTAAACCAATAAAAATTATCCTAAGTATAAAATCTGTATTTTCCTCAAATGAACTATTGATAGTTAAATCTTTGATGTGCTATAAACTAATATTTTACCATCAGGAGGTTAGATCATTCGGTCATCTTTTAGATATGATTTGAGATGTGTGGCCAGAAGAACTGTCCCCATCCTCTCACATCCTTATGTGGCTGGTCACAAGAATCCTCACCCTCCTCTCACATCCTTGAAAATCATCCATACCAAGTTACTTTGTTCCTGAATTTTCTTCATTAGAAATTTCTTTTTGAGATAAAGCATTGCATTTCTCAACAGTCCCTCTATAAAAAAATTAATAAACTTTATTTTTGAGAGCAGTCTTAGGTACACAGGAAAATGAAGTAGAAAGTACAGAGTTCCCATATATCCCCATCCCAACACAGGCAGAGCTGCCCCACTGTTGATATCCTGCACCTCTGTGATACATTTGTTAGAACTGATGAACCTACAAATAACCATCATCATCACTCAGAGTCCACAGTTTACTCTTAGGTTCATTCTTGGTATCATACATTCTATGCACAAATATATAATGACATTGTCCACCATTGTAGTATCATACAGAAGAGTTGCACTGCCCTAAAAATCCTCTGCTCTGCGCATTCATCCCTCCCTTCTCCCAGCTCCTGGCAGCCACTGATCTTTTTATTGTCTCCATAGGTTTGCCTTTTCCAGAATGTCATATATTTGGAATCATACAGTATATAGCTTTTTCAGATTGGCTTCTTTCACTTTCCAGTTTCCTCTGTGTCTTTGTTTATCCATTCTTCAGTTGAGGGACATTTGGGTTATAAATAATTTTGGGTGACTACAAATAAAGTCACTCCAAGCATTTAGATAAAAGTTTTTGTGTGAACATAGTTTTTATTACATTTAGGTGAATACCTAGGAGTGGGATTACTGAGTTAAATGTTAAGTTAAACAAACTTATAAGAAACTATCAAACCATTTTCCACAGTGGCTGTACCATTTTGCATTTTCATCAGAAGTGTTTTCCCACCTGTGTCAGTATCCTTGGCAGTACTTGGTAGTATCAAGGGTTTATTGTTTTGTTTTATTTTTAACTTTTAGTCGTTCTAATAGATGTGTAGTACTATTTTATTGTAGTTTTAATTTGCATATTTTAATGTGAAAACCTATTTGTCAAAAGCCTTTTTATTTTTATGTCGGGGAAAGGAAATAGAGATAAAGATAGGAAAAGCTGGCCAGCAGAGGCTCCCACATCAAAGGGCCCTGGGTGTCCAGGGAAAGAGGGCATACTTTGCCTGTTGACCTTATTACAAAGGACTAGTCTTTGTTTAAACAACAACAAAGACACCCCATAACTGGAGTCTCTCATTTCAGATATTTAATGCCATAATTAGCTGATATTTATTTTGCCACATTTTACTTTGTTTATATGTAAGGAATACTGCTTGAATGACTCTCTAAACCAAGATTTTGTAGTACAAGCCAGTTTCTGCCAGTACTAGAAGTACTTGGTCAGAGGAAGTTAGGGAATTTGAATGCTTTGTAAGCTTTTAATGAACAAATGTATATGATGGGGCATAATGTATTCTCTTGGTAGAGCACATGGTCTTAATGTCAAGTTCCTTTTTGCAGACACCATACTTTCTCTTTCTAGAATATTATTCTTGTTTTACTTTAAATAAACAAGATTCCTTTTAAAATTGATCATGTAGGGGCGCCTGGGTGGCTCAGTCCGTTAAGTGGTTGCTTTCGGCTCAGGTCATGATCCTGGGGTCTTGGGATCGAGCCCCGCATTGGGCTCCCTGCTCCACGGGAAGCCTGCTTCTCCCTCTCCATCTGCCTGTCACTCTGCCTACTTGTGCTCTCTCTCTGTCTCTCTGTCAAATAAATAAATAAAATCTTTAAAAAAATAAAATAAAATAAAACTGAACATGTACACAAATGTTCATAGCAGTTTTATTTCTGAGAGCCGAAAGCTGGAAACTACCCAGATAACCTTTTTAAAGGGTGAAAAGTTAGATTGTGGTACATCCGTACTATGGAATACTACTCTATAAAAAGTAATGAACTATTGGGCACCTGGGTGGCTCAGTCGTTAAGCGTCTGCCTTCGGCTCAGGTCATGATCCCAGGGTCCTGGGATCGAGCCCCACATCGGGTCCCTGCTCAGCGGGGAGCCTGCTTCTCCCTCTCCCACTCCCCCCTGCTTGTGTTTCCTCTCTCGCTGTATCTCTCTCTGTCAAATAAATAAAAATAAAATCTTTAAAAAAAATAAAAAAATAAAAAAAATAGTAATGAACTATTGATACTGCAACAATGGAATGAACCTCAAGGAAAATTTGCTCAGTGAAAAAAGCCAATCTCAAAAGGATGTGTATTACATGATTCTGTTTATATAACAGCTGAGAAATAGCATAATTATCAAACTGGAGAATAGACTAGTGGTTGCTATAGGAATGGAGACAAATAGATGGTTAACATGAGGGAGTCTTGTGATAGTACAGTTGAGTATTTTTATTTTTATTTATTATTTTTTAAGGTTTTATTTTATTTTTTTTTTTAAAGATTTTATTTATTTATTTGAGAGAGAGAGAATGAGAGAGAGCACGAGCGGGGAGAGGGTCAGAGGGAGAAGCAGACCCCCCGCTGAGCAGGGACCCCGATGTGGGACTCGATCCTGGGACTCCAGGATCATGACCTGAGCTGAAGGCAGTCGCTTAACCAACTGAGCCACCCAGGCGCCCCTAAGGTTTTATTTATTCATTTGTCAAAGAGAGAGAGAGCGAGCACAAGCAGAGGGAATGGCAGACAGAGGGAGAAGCAGGCTCCCCGCTGAGTGAGGAGCCCAATGCGGGACTTGATCCCAGAACCCTGGGATCATGACCTGAGCCAAAGGCAGATGCTTAACTGACTGATCCATCCAGGTGCCCCTTGATTTTTTTTTTTTTAAATTTTAGGGATGCCTGGGTGGCTGTGCATAGATATGTACAGATTATTGCATGTATAACTGGTGAAATCTGAATAAGCTGTATGAATTGTCCTAATGTCAATTTCCTGACTTTGGTATTGTGTAGTGATTGTGTGGAATGTTTGCACTGAGGAGAGAGGCATTAGACTTCACTCTGTATTTCTTTCCAACTACCTATGAGTCTGTAATTATTTCAAAATAAAAATTTTCAATCTAAAAGTAATTGATTCAAATACAAATACTCTTGTTTTTGAAATGTGTAATTAATACATGGATATATTTTCATTAAAATTCAAGTAATATAAGAGCATTTGGTAAAAAGGGAAAAGGGCAAATCGTTATTTTCAGAGTAGGTTTTTTTTTCCCTTTCTCTCTTGCCCTCGTAAAAATAAAGAAGTATAATGATGTTGCTGATTTATATCTGTAATGATAGTTAACTGATCCAGACATGATAAAACTATGCCATACCTCTACACCCTACTTTCTTGGTGGTGTTTTATCATGGAGTGGGAAATTCAAGAGAGCTTAGTATTCCAGACATACTGTATCTGTTCCTGAAATTAAATGCTGCATAGGATTAGCAAATATTGATCCAGGAAGCATATGTAAACAGAAAATGATGATTTTATTCTCAGTAATTTAGATGTATATGAGGGGGAAAATAATATAATATTGTTTTCACACTCATACTATTTTTATAGCTTCATTTATTATAGAGTGGTAGAAGGACTAGATGATTATTGCCTAGATTTTGTAACCTTTGAATGGGAATATGATATTGAATACAGTACATGTAGATATGAAAACTGTCTATCCTTAATAGTACTGGGGATTTGTGCCATACAAAATGAGTTAAATAAACCTGATCTTGCTCTAGGAACAAATGTTCACTTCTAGCTTCATGTGGGAGATATGCATGTAAACAGATAAAATATAATCCTAAAGTAGTTAAGAGTAAAGAGCTTTGGGAGTGAAGTCTGCATGAAGAGCAAGAAAAAATGACATTCTGGATATTGGGAACATATGTGTAAGTGTCAGGAAAGGTCTTCCCATGTTAGTGGGAACCAAGAGTGGAGGAGTGGGATCAATGGCAAGAGGTAGATTGGGTCCCAGGACTGACTTACTCATGAGGTACAGGAGGCATAGGGCTGGGCATAGGGCCCACAGTATTTCTGGAGGCCATTGGTAGTTTCTTTTAAAACCAGAAGGAAAAAATGAACTTTTAGATTGAAGAAAATGTTTTAATGTCTGACATTAATAGATTTTCTTTATACCAATGCAGTTACAAAATATAATTTTAAATATTATTATTTTTTTAAAGATTTTTATTTATTTATTTGACAGAGAGACATAGCCAGAGAGGGAACACAAGCAGGGGGAGTGGGAGAGGGAGAAGCAGGCTCCCCGCTGAGCAGGGAGCCCGATGTGGGGCTCAATCCCAGGACCCTGAGATCATGACCTGAGATGAAGGCAGACGCTTAACCGACTGAGCCACCCAGGTGCCCCTTAAATATTTTTTTTTTATAGAGGAAGGGGCCTGTGGAAAAATAAAGTTCCTAGTGCCCATAGAAGTGATCATGCAAGTTTGTTGGTTCTTGATTATGAAGGATCTTACATACTAACTGAAGAGTTTGGATTTAATTCTAGAACGTTAGGGACCTAACAGATTTTAAGCATAATCAGTTCTGTCTTTTATGAAGATACCTCTGTCAGCAATTTGTATAAGACTATTTCTAGTTTAATGTAGTTACATTAAATCATAATTGTTTTAGTGATTATTATAACCAAATATCACCTGTTTAAAATGAGGAGAACAATTTTTAAAAATGTTTTATTTATTTGAGAGAGAGAGAGAGAATGAGTGGTGGGGGGAGGCAGCGGTGGGGGCAGAGGGAGAGAAGCAGACTCTGCTGACTGAGGAGCCTGTCGCAGGGCTTTATCTCATGACCCTGAGATCATGACCTGAGCCAAAATCAGGAGTTGGAAGCTTAACAGCTGAGCCACCCAGGTGCCCCAAGGAGAACAATTTTTTTAAAGACCCATGTCTAATTATTGTACCTGGTTAAGGATGTCCCTTAAAAGACATTGACCATAATGACCATACTTGACTGATCAAAATTTGTCTAGCTGTTGACAAACTTAGAATACCTACACGTAAATGATCAGGTATCTGTATGTAATCTGTGACAATATAATGCTAGGCTGTACTATTTCTCATTGTAACATTTGCTTTATCCCTATTTTTCCTACATTATTTATGAAGAATTCCTAGCTTTATACACAGATATTGCTGAGACTGATCTCAGCAAATAGCATTTTTTAAAAAAAGATTTTATTTACTTATTTGTCAGAGAGAGAGAACACAAGCAGGGGGAGTGGCAGGCAGAGGGAGAAGCAGGCTCCGATGCGGGACTCTTTTCCAGGACCCTGGATCATGACCTAGCCAAAGGCAGACGGTTAACCGACTGAGCCACCCAGGTGTCCCTCAACAAATAGCATTTTTACAAAGATTTATTTATATATACTTCTTTTTATTTATTTATTTAAATTCAATTAATGAACATATAATGTATTATTAGTTTCAGAGGTAGAGATCAGTGATTCATCAGTCTTATATAATACCCAGTGCTCATTATATCACATGTCCTCCTTAGTGTCCATCACCCGGTTACCGTCACCAGGTTACCATCACCAGGTGCCCGTATTTAGTTGATACTGGTAGTATCTTATACAAGACTGCCTGAAATGGTTTTAAATATGGAAATCAAGTTACATTTATTTTTTAGTAATTACTCTCTGTGAGAACTGAATTTAATAATTACTGTCTGTCTCCAAACAGACCATGTAAGATGCTTGAAGGATAGAACTCTATATTACCTACTTGTGAATACCCTACTTGCCTAGCCCAATACTTTGAAGGTGCTTTCTCCTGTAATAAATATAGCAGGTCTATGTGTCTAAATGGACTTGGGCAGGGGCGCCTGGGTGGCTCAGTCGTTAAGCGTCTGCCTTCAGCTCAGGTCATGATCCCAGGGTCCTGGGATCGAGCCCCACATCTGGCTCCCTGCTCATGGGAAGCCTGCTTCTCCCTCTCCCACTCCCCCTGCTTGTGTTCCTTCTTTTGCTGTGTCTCTGTCAAATAAAAATAAAATCTTTAAAAAAAATAAAAATAAATAAATGGACTTGGGCATATAGTTCTTGGCTCTTTCATTTCTTCCTCAGATTTTGGTCCTTAGTTCTATAGGTTCAGAAACATTATTTTCATAGGTCATTTCCAGTGCTAAGGTGCTAGTGAATTAAGCCATACTAGATAGGATACACACCCAAAATGAATAAATAAATCAAAAGCCCAAGAGGAATAAATATATTGGCCATATATAAATACATATTTAATGTATTAGATTGTTACTCTAGCTAGTCAAACCTTAGGAAAGTCAACTTTAAGAAACCAAATAAAGATCAGTTGTTGCTTTTGATAACCTTTTACTTCTTTGATAGTCTCAGCAATGTTGATAAATATTTGTTAGCTGATAAATTATGTGGCAAATATTCTATTGAAATTAGCTAAAACAGATTATGTATATGGAAAAAGATTAACTAGAATTGAAAGTACATTAGGTTGTCCCTTCAGCATACAGTGTGATTGAACATTCTGTTTCTGGCTTTTATATTGATATTTTTAATAACAAAGTCATTTTCTTTTTGTCCACTAATATTCTTAGTTTTTAAAACAAATTTACTAAGGTATACTTTATATACCATGAAATTCACTCATTTTCAGTGACCGATTATTTTTTTATAAATTTACAGAGCTGTGCAGCCACTACCACAGTCTAATTTTAGAACATTTCCATCTGCCCAAAAAGAAACCATGTACCCACTGGTAGTCATTCTCCTCATCCTTAGTTTACCATGCCCAATGATGTATGTTTAGCTTTCTACAACTGACTATAAAATATGATAAAAGTGAATACTGCAGTATTTCCCAAAATTATTCAACCCTCCAGGTTTGTTAATTTGTTTTGAAGTTTTGATAATTTAAAGCATGGACTTTTAAAATGATGTTTCTTTATTCAGATACCTAAATTATTTAATAGGAGAGTAGTGAGAATAATTTGTGTAAGTCAGTTTTCAAGTTTGCTTCTTACTTGGAGGTGACAAATTAATGAACAGAAAGAAGTTATTGAATAAATATAAATTACAAATGTATTCAGGTCTTGTTAGGGATTTAGTAGAAAAATTTAGAGTGCCTTTCAAAAAGACTAAGATTTTATATAATAATGTTTTACTAAGATTTTCTTAAAATTAAATTTGTCATTCTCTTACTTGTTTCAGCTTCTCAGAACCAAGAACGTCTATGTGCATTTAAAGATCCATATCAACAAGACCTTGGGATAGGCGAGAGTCGAATCTCTCATGAAAATGGAACAATATTATGCTCAAAAGGTAGCACTTGCTATGGCCTTTGGGAGAAATCAAAAGGGGATATAAATCTCGTAAAACAAGGCAAGTAACATTTTTCTTACCCGAAATAACTTTGTGTTTCATATAATTGAAGTTTATCTAAATAGGACCTGAAGGTAGATTAAAACCTTCTCCAGGAAAACAGTAAGTTTTGAAATATATATCCTGTATATATTCACCCATAAGCCCCAAATTTATAAAGGGTAATAGGTTTTTAGCTTATTTTAATAACATTTTTCTTACTACAATGTTAATAATATATCCTCATTCTTACAAAGTTTAGAAAATGTAGAGAACTATGAAAAAAACAGTTGTCTACAATTTCATACTCTTACAAACTCTTTTATATATTAGTTTATTCCCTGCAAGTATATTTTTTATGGACCTCTATGTATATGTGTGTGTACTTATTTTTCAAAATTAGGATGATACTGTATGTATAAACGATTTCATACCCAATATTTCCTATCTTAAATTATATTATGAACATTTTCCCATGTCTTTAAATATACTTTGAAAACATTTTTCACCTCTGTACAATATTTCATTGTATACATGCAATTTACTTACACATCACTCTGTTGTAGGACATTATATTGTGTTCTGGTTTCACTATAATACATAATGCTTCAGTGGACATCTTTGAACATATATCTTTTTTTTTTTTTTTTTTACTTTTCTGAATATACTTTTTTATTGTGTAACTTTCAGGTGTATAATGTTATAATTCAACATCTGTGTACACTATAAAGTGATTATCCCCAAAACTCTTAGTTACTATCCATCACCCTACACTCTTTCACCTCTTTTGCATATACCCCCCAACTTCCTTCCCCTTTGGTAACCACTGATCTGGTCTATCTATGAGTTTGTTTTGTTTTGTTTGTTCATTAGGGTTTTTTTTTTTTGTTTTTTTATTATGTAAATCACCATACATTACATCCTTAGTTTTTGATGTAGTGTTCCATGATTCATTGTTTGCATGTAACACCCAGTGCTCCATGCAGTATGTGCCCTTTTTAATACCCATCACCAGGCTAACCCATCCCCCCCCCCAGAACCCTCAGTTTGTTTCTCAGAGTCCATAGTCTCTCATGGTTTGTCTCCCCCTCCGATTTCCCCCCCTTCATTTTTCCCTTCCTTCTTTCTTTTTTTTTAACATATAATGTATTATTTGTTTCAGAGGTACAGGTCTGTGATTCAACAGCCTTACACAGTTCACAGCGCTCACCATAGCACATACCCTCCCCAATGTCTATTACCCAGCCACCCCATCCTTCCCACCCTCCACCACTCCAGCAACCCTCAGTTTGTTTCCTGAGATTAAGAATTCCTCATATCAGTGAGGTCATATGATACATGTCTTTCTCTGATTGACTTATTTCGCTCAGCATAAATCTTTGATTGTATCTGATTATTTCTTTGGAATAGATTGCTGAAAGAACTATTAGATTATAAAGCATGAATATTTTAAAGGCTCTTTATGAAAATTGCCATATGGCTTTCTAGAAATGCTATATACATTTACATTCCCCCAGCAGTATATGGGAGTGTTACTGAAATCTTGTTATGATTGTATATTATCTTTTTAAACCTAGAACAATTTAATAGATATAGACAAAAATGAAATCTTACTGTTGCTTTAATAATAATTCTTAGATTAATGAAGAGGTTAAACATTTATTGGTGGCTTTTCTCCCCATTAAATGCTTGTTAATACTCTGCCATTTTTTTGTTATTTAAAAAATGTGTGTCTCCTATTCATTTGCAGGAGTGGTTTATAACTCATATGTATTATGTACTTGCTCTGTCACATTGATTGCAGTTATTTCTTAGTTTGTTGTTTCCCTTTTAATTTAATTTATTGTATTAACCCTAACTTGTTTACATTAATATGTAGGATGTTGGTCTCACATTGGAGATCCCCAGGAGTGTCACTATGAAGAATGTGTAGTAACTACTACCCCTCCCTCAATTCAGAATGGAACATACCGTTTCTGCTGCTGTAGCACAGACTTGTGTAATGTCAACTTTACTGAGAATTTTCCACCTCCAGACACAACACCACTCAGTAAGTAGTTTAAGTAATTTACTTTTTCTTGTTAATTCTTTCCTCCAAAGATTTGCAAAATTTAAAAAATATAATAACATGACGTTTGGCAGAGTGAAAGGGAGAGTTCAAACATCATGAGACTACATCTAGCTAACACCTGAAATCCAAAAGAGGTGCACCAGGATTTCCGGGGTATCACTAGAGTACCAAATAAGTTTGAATCAAATTATGGTACTTTCCAACCCCTGTGAAGCTATACTTCCAACAGTACAAATATACATACGCATAGGGGTGCCTGGCTGGTTCATTGTTGATAAGAGCATGCAACTCTTGATCACAGGGTCATGAGTTCAAGCCACACTTTGGGCATAGCGCTTACTTAAAAAAATACATATGGAGGCACCTGGCTGGCTCAGTCAATTAAGCATCCAACTTGATTTTGTCTCTGGTCATGATCCTCAGGGTCATGAGATCAAGTCCTGCATCAGGCTCCACACTAAGTGTGGAGTCTGCTTGAGATTCTCTCTCTCCCTCTCCCTTGCCCCTCCCCCTGCTCACTCTCTCTCAAATCAGTAAATCAATCAATCAATCAATCAATAAAATCTAAAAAAAAACATATGCATAGAGTTATCCACTGCAGTATTATTTGTAACTGCAAAACATTGGAAACTATCGGGGCGCCTGGGTGGCTCAGATGGTTAAGCGTCTGCCTTGGGCTCAGGTCATGATCCCACGGTGCTGGGATCGAGCCCCACATTGGGCTCCCTGCTCGGTGGGAGGCCTGCTTCTCCCCCTCCCTCTGCTTCTCCCCCTGCTCATATTCTCTCTCTCTCTCTCTCTCTGTATCTCTGTGTCTCAAATGAATAAATAAACCTTTAAAAAAAAAAAATTGGAAACTATCTAAATGTTCAGGAATAGGAGATTAGTTAAAATATACTATGGTGTATACATGTAATGGAGTACTAACTATATATCTATAAGAAAAAAGAGTAAGATCTCTATGAATTGATATGGAGTGATTTCTAGAGATAATGTTAGGAGAATAAAAAACATATATATACTCTGCTATCTTTTGTGTAAGACAGAAAGCTTATCTTTACAAAAAGAAACAAAGGATAAACCAGAAAATAATTAAGTTGATTACTTAGAAGGGATGGAGAGAAAGGAGTGGGAAGTATACATAAAGGAATGAAAGAACTAATGTAAGGATTTTATAAACACACTGTTTTACTATATATACTATTTTGGGCAAGATGGGATGTAAGAGATGGGAGAATTGCATACAAATACTGAACTCTTTTAAGTTTGTTTTTTAGTAACCCTGGACAAACCAATTGTGAAACAATTGTAGATGTATAATAGGATTAAGAAATAAGTAAATGGTGTTAATGCTCTTGGGAGCCAGTGCTCTTACTGAGGAAATAGGCACATACAATTATAGATGGGGGAAGACAAGAGAATCCTATGTGAATTGATTATAATTCAAGATATGAGTATGGATTTATAACTTTAAAAATATACATATGTATGTGTTACATGCATGGATATGTGGCCATGTACATATGTGTATATATTTGTATGTGTATGTATTTGTATATATGTATGGGGTGTACATACACATACCTATATATATTTCTTAGCTCTATCTGTTGAAAAGGATAAGAAGCAATAAGTAGCACCCCAGTAGCAGCAAGCAAATGTAATACTCAGATTTAGACTCTAATACCACTCCCCAATGAATGGAAGTTGGGCTCCTTGGAAAAATGACTTACTCTAAGACTGGAGCAGGATAGCTGCAAGATGAGCCACAATTATCTTGTAACACTAGAAAGTAAGGAAAAGAAGTGCCCCCAAATGGGGGAAACTTGTCAGAAGGGCATAGGAGCCAGCTTGAAGGAACTCCTACTGTCTAAATTTGGGACAATTTGAGTGCTAAAAAGTACAGTAACAAACTGTAAGCCATTGGAGGGAAAATGAATTCATGAGTCTATGCTGATTGCAGAGAAGGGAGAAGAAAGGGCACTTGCTTACAGTAGAATATCAGGTGCCAACTGGTAAATGTAGGAGTGCTGGAGTTGGAAAATTATCCTGTAGCCCTCATGGTAAGGATTGGATCAGACAAGAATAATCAAAACGTCCTAAATCTAAAGGCATTTTCAATATGGAGCCAGGATATTTGCGTTGAAGTATCTCCCACATGTTGCAAGGGAAAAATTAGTAATTATAAGTTGAGGATATTGGATAACACCTTGACCAAATGATTAAAATTAACATCATTAATGAAGGGCAGATGGACATCCATGATACCCTGAGAAGGACACGGTATCACTAATAGAGTACTGTATGTCAGCCAAGAATGCATACCAGAATCTAATCATGAGGGAACATCACACAAACCATGAACTAGGAATGCTCTGTTATAAGAAGGGGATTTGTCAAAAATGTCAATGTTCTATAAGGCAAAGAGACTGTGGGAAAGATTTAGATAAAGGAAGCTAAAGAAACTTGACAACTAAGCCGTACCTAACTCTCCTAATGCTGGATGCGAAAAATATGATAAAGGACATTGTTAGACCAGTTGACAAAAGAGATGATTAAAGAATTATTTCAATATTAAATATACTGAATCTGATAGCAGTACTGTGGTTATGTAAAAGAATATCCATATTCTTAGGAAGTAGTCTAAGAAATGTTTAGAAATAAGGGGCAAAAATGCATACATATATATATCAACCTCCATGAACTGGTTCAAAAAAAGTATGTGTGTTTGTGCACATGCACATGTCTCAGTCGGTTAAGTGTCTGCCTTCAGTTTGGGTCATGATCTCAGGATCCTGGGATTGAGCCCCATGCCGGGCTCCCTGCTCAGTGGGGGGAGTCGGCTTCTCCCTCTCCCTTCCCCTGCTCGTGCTCTCTCTCTCTTTGTCTCTCACTCCCTTTCTTTCTCAAATAAATAAATAAAATCTTAATAAAAAGAGAATGATAAAGCAAGCAAATGGGGTAAAATGGTAACAATAAGTGAATTTGGGTAAAGATGTATGGGTATTCTTTGTACTATTCTCATCATTCTTTTTTTTTTTTTTTAGAGAGTTAGAGCTTTTTAATTTAATTTAATTTTAATTTTAATTTTTTTTTTAAGATTTTATTTATTTATTTGACAGAAACAGAGATGGCGAGAGCAGGAACACAAGCAGCGGGAGTGGGAGAGGGAGAAGCAGGCTTCCCCCTGAAGGGGGAGCCCAATGTGGGACTTGATCCCAGGACCCTGGGATCATGACCTGAGCCGAAGGCAGACGCTTAATGACTGAGCCACCCAGGCGCCCTGTACTATTCTCATTCTTAGAACTATTCTGAAAGTTTTAAATTAGTTCCAAATAAAAATTTAAAAATTTTAAAGTATATATTTTTTTAAATATAGCACATTTCAAGAATTCTCTGTCAACAGCTTTTATTAGTTCATACTCTGAGATCTTCAGTTTGGGATTATTTCCTTTGATTTCTTGATGAAACACTAAACTGAAAGCAATAGGAAGTTTTTTCTTATCTACTCAAGGCCATTAGCTTTTATGAAGAAATTATACTGAATTGGCTACATTTATTTTCCACAAAGAAGCAAACAAACAAAATAAGATTTCTAATTTTCACTTGCACATCTAGCTAGATGAAAGTGAAGTGAATGTGTGCATAAGTTCTCCTCAATATTTTTATTGCTACATTTCAGAATGTTACCTAGATTTTGGTCTGCTATGATCTTTTGAACCAAAAACTGAAGTATTGCCAATTAGGAATCGAGTAATGTTAGCCCAATAAAAAGGGAAGGTGTTTTAAGTAAAGTGCTGTAATATGGGAGCATTGGCTCAATTTATATATTTTGTTCTAAACAAAGCAAGTAAATTTGAAGTTAGCAAACAAGATGAATATTGGTTTTTGCATTAATCTCAAGAAAAATAGTCATATTGAATGTCAGACATTTAGTCGATAAATGATAAGATGCTTGATCAAAATAAAAATAGTTTTAAGTGTTACAGTTTAAAGAAATTAATTAAAATTTAACATTAAGGGGTACCTGGTTGGCTCAGTTGGTTAAGCATCTGACTCTTGATTTCGGCTCAGGTCATGATCCTCAGGGTCATGAGATGGAGCTCCATGTTGGGCTCTGTGCTCAGTGCGGAGTCTGCTTGAGATTCTCCCTCTCCCTCTGCCCCTCCTCCTGCTCTTGCTCTCTCTCTAAAATAAATAAAGTCTTTAAAAATATATATGTATGTATATATATATGTAAAATTAAGCAGAACTTTTTGTTCTTGGTCGGATAATAATACAGCAGTAGAAAATCTGGTGATGGTGATTTTTTTTCTCCTTTAAAATTTTCCGTTATAAAAATACCATTTATTGAATATTTAACATAAATATTTGTCAAAGACATTTATATATGTTTAAAATTTACTAGAAATATGGTGCACACTTATCAGAGATGGAGAAGTAGGATAGTGTGGGGTGACTGTTGAGAGGGAAGGTTACATATTATTCTTATATTATTGAATTATTTGAATCTTTAACCTGAGAATATATTTGTGTATTACATGTGTATGAAAATATTAAAGGAATACCTGCTTGTTAAATTAGAAAAATAGAAAAATGAGATAAGTGAAAAGGAGATAAATAATCTTCAATAATTTCTATATCCAAATACAACCATTATTAATATTTTGAATGTTTTTTTCCTAGTCTTTTCTCTTTAATTTTTGTATAGTTGTATTAGTGATAAAAATGCATTTAAGGACCACCTGGCTGGCTCAGTTGGTAGATCCTGCGACTCTTGATCTTGCAGGTCCTGAGTTAGAGCCTCATGTTGGGGATAGAGTTTACTTAAAATAAAGGGGAGGGGGAATAAAAATTCATTTTAGATCCTGCTTTTTTGTTCAGCAGAATAAGTATTTTCCAGGTTATTGTATATGTTTCATAGTCATCAATTTTAATGGTTATATAATATTTTATCAATTAGATATTTTCCTTATCCATTCCCTTGGTTTTAGACATTTAGGCTGTTTCTAGTTTTTTATTCCAGTGGGCATCTTTGTATATATAGCATTATATTAAATTATAATTCCAGAATTATAATTTCTATATCCAGTAGTAACAGTATTAAAATTCCTCATATATTGTCAAATTGCTTTTCCATTGGTGGATACAGTTCATTCTCCCGTTAGTGATATACTGGAGTGCATATTCCATCATGTCTTTATCAACACTAGTATTATTAAAATAAAATTTTGCTGAGATCATTTTGAAAAAAGATTTGGATTGGGTTTTGTTTTTTGTTTTCTGGGGATTTTTTTGAGCAAGAGAGAGAGGGTGAATTCAAACAGGCAGAGGGAGAGAGCGAGAATCTTAAGTAGGCTCCACACTCAGCACAGAGCACAACGCGGGGCTCGATCTCACGACCCTGAGATCATGACCTGAGCCAAAATCAAGAGTTGGACGCTTAACTGAGCCACCCAGGCGCCCCTTGGATTATTTTTATTAGTGAGGTTCACATGTTTTTTGTTTTTTATGTTTTGAATTTCCTATGTTCATTGTCTATTTGTAATATTCTTTTTCAATAATGAAGCTAATTAGCTTTGAGAAAAATGATTTAGAATAGTCTGAAATCTAGTCATTTCATCCCTTGTCAATTTGTCTTGATACCATAGGATGACAGGAGCTACATTTTAAATAGTAATTTAACATGCATTTGTAACATTTTAAAAAAAATCTTTGAACCTTGGCTCTTCCTAAGGAAAGACCATTAATATCTTTCATTAAAAGTTCAATGCTCATTTATAGTGCTAAATTATACCTTAATCAAGGTGTTAAAAATAAAATGTTCATTACTCATTCTTCTGAGAACAGTGTTCACTGAAACAGTATCTCCAAACCTCACATGTTTTCGTAATGGCTATTAAAGCTTTGCATTTGCATAATGTTTTATAATTTCAAAGTGTGGCACATCTATAAACTCTTTGAAGATGTGTCCATAATATTTGGGTAGTTTAGTAAAAAATAAACCCTTTTGTCCTACTGAGTAACTGGTTGAATGGTCATTGAAGTGGTTGTCTTTCTCTAACAGATTTAGCTTGCAGCTTATCTTTTTTTAACTTTTTACCTATTATTGTATCGACAGTCAATGTCAGGTTTTGGCCCCCAACAAAAAAAATGTTTTAAACTTTTATATTTGAAATTATTTCAAACTTACAAAAACTTCCATATACCTTTTATCCACAGATTCACCAATTTTTAACATTTTGCTGTATTTGCCTTATTACTCTCCCTCTCCATATATATACGTATGCTGATAACTATTTTTTTCTGAACTTTGCAAGTAAGTTGTAGGCATCATACCTAAATTTTCACGTATTTTGTAATTGTCTCTGTCTCTTCTACTAGATTCTCTTTTTTTTTAAGATTTTATTTTTCATTTATTTGAGAGAGAGCTTGTGAGAGAGCAGGAGACCAGGGAGGGTTAGAGGGATAAACAGACTCCCCACTGAGGGGGGAGCCCAACATGGGGCTCTATTCCAGGACGCTGGGATTATCACCTGAGCTGAAGGCAGACAGGTAACCAACTGAACCACTCAGGCTCAATCCTACTGGATTGTTTTTTTTTTAAGAGTTTATTTATTTATTTGACAGAGAGATACACAGCGAGAGAGGGAACACAAGCAGGGGGAGTGGGAGTGGGAGAAGCAGGCTTCCTGCGGAGCAAGGAGGTGGACGCGGGGCTCGATCCCATCCTGGGATCATGACCTGAGCCGAAGGCAGACCCTTAATGACTGAGCCACCCAGGCACCCCTGGATTCTTAAAAAAAAAAAAAAAAAAAAAAAAAAAAAAAAAATTATTAGAGTATAGTTGACACACAGTGTTATCTTTTAGTTGCACCATATAGTGATTCAATATCTCTTTATATTATGCTGTGTTCACCACAAGTGTAGCTACCATCTGTCACCATACGTTATTACAGTGTCATTGACTATGTTCCCTATGCCGTACCTTTTATTCCCATGACTTAATCTTTCCATAACTGGAAACCTGTATCTCTCACTCTCCTTAACCCATTTTGCCCATCTCCCTATCCCCTTTCCTCTGACAACCATCAATTTGTTCTCTGTATTTGTAGGTCTGATTCTTTTGTTTATTTGTTTATTCATTTGTTTTGTTTTTTATTTTCCACGTATGAGTGAAATCATAAAAATGTTAGATGCCCAAAGTAGGTGGCAATGCCTTAACCATATGTGTGTTGCTAGGCCTGAGGGCCTCTTACATCCTTGTTAAGGGTAGTGCTAACCTCTCCTTTCATACAACACTCTTCTACAAGATTCTAAAGTCTTTGGTGATAAGGACCTTTTTTAATGCTCTTTTGTCTCTGCATTGACTAGTAGTACAGTGTCAGGTATGTAGTGGTAGGAGTGAAATAAATGTTTGTTGAATGAATAATTTAATAAAAGGATATATGCTAATGTATAAATTCTGAAATGTTTTCAAATACTTGAAGGGAATAGGATTTGTTGTCATTTGTAATCTGGCAAAAGTTGAGATCATTGGATTCACTCAGTAATAGACAGGTATTTATTGAAAACTGGTTGTTACTTTCAATTAAAGGGACAAATAGTTCATGGGATAGTAAGTACAGACAAAAACAGAACAATTATTAACTCCCTTATTTTAGATTCATTATGGTAAAGTATAAAAAAGCCGTAATTGTTCCCATTCTCCTTTCCACTCCTAAAAAAGAAGCATCAAATTTTAATTTTTAAAATAATGCAGGAATTTAGAAAAGTTTCCCTAAGTAGATGCTGTTACATGATCTAATTTTCAGAGACCCTTACTCAAAAAGTACAATTTAGCATATTTTAATACTGGTAAAGAAAATGATGCACAGGTAGGTTATGGCTTTTTTAAAGGTTATGTTCTAGGGAAACAGCAGAAGGTACTTAATGTTCTCTTTAGCCTATTCATTTCTCTCTCGATTGTTTTCAGCTGAACAGTTTACTTCCTGACATCAAACTATTCATTGCTGTTACTGGAATTATATCTTTCTCATCAAGTATGCATTTATACAATATCCAGAACCACTTTTACCTGCCTTCTTACCACTATACCTCATACATTGAGTAGGGTTAGACCAGTGACAATGAAGAAATATATGGATGACTGAGAATAACAAAATATAGCTCTCTTTCCTCAGGAAAAGCTTGTTTTTTGTTGTTGTTTTTGTTTTGTTTTGTTTGTAATCAACCTCAGTTGAAGCTGAAGACCATGAGGTAGTTAGTGATAGAAACTAAAGCATATGATAGCAGTGAATCTTTTAAGAATAATGTGAGAGGAGTTGTCAGGGAAAATATGATAGACCAATCCATGACCATAAGTGAATATCTTTCATTTTGCTGAGCCACAGAGTCTTACATTATAATCATTTAAAAATTACTTTGATGTGGAGTTAGGGGAGTGAAGAAAGGTTATTCCATTTACCTCTAGTTCTTAAATTTTCTTTTTTACAGATTACAGATTTTGTGTAGTCTTACAAAACTGCCTTACATAGTTTTTTGGAGGCAATGAGATATGACACAAATTAATGAAATCTCTGCAGACTTCTGGCTGTTTTGCTAAAAAATTTAGTTTAATGAGAAGTCCACTGATTGATGTTTTGTTGAAACATAAATGAAATAAATGTCTGTTTTAAAATAAGTATCAGCAGTTTCTTACTAATTTTAGAAAAAGGTATGTGAGCATTGTTAAATGCCATAAAAATTAAAGTTCTGTTTGGACTACAGATGACCAATGATTTTCTGAGTCCCTTTATTTTTTTCTTAGATTCTCCTTCTGTTGTACCCAGTATGATATGGTAACTTTTATAGGCACTGTCCTTTCTTCCCCCATCAACATATGGTGTCCTTACCTCTATTTCCCTTCAGATATTAGTGCTAGATATTTAACGAGTTTTGCCTCATAAAATACTTATAGTAAATTTAAGATTCTTAGAGAATGTTATTCCAAATGGGATAAATACAGTAATGAAATTTTAATTCATTTCATCGGGATTATAAACTTATTAGACTCAGCAGTCTCCTTACAATAAAAATATAAGGGGAATTTGGGCATTTAACACATAGTGAAATCAAAACTAGCTAAATAACATTTTTTAAAATATTCACGATGTGTCAGACATTGTTCTAATTGCTGTCTATGCATTAAACCTTTACAGTTAACCCTTACAGAAACACATGAAATGATTACTGTTATATTCTTATTTTACATTGAGAACACTGAGGCACGGATACATAATTTTTTACCAAGTCACACAGCTAATAAGTGGTAGAGTCAAGATTCAAATGTAGGTGTTTGGGCTCCATAGTGTGTGTAATTAACTATTACTTTCTATTGGTTTTAACCATTACTCTCTATAATCAGTTGTTATTAATCATTACTCTTATACTCAAACAGGGGGCCAGTTTATATATGTTCATTCATTTGGAAAGAGGAAAGAAAAGATTATTTTGAAAATACTTGATCACATTTGCTAAAATTTAAGGACTCTTCATGATTCTTTCACCATATCTGTTGTACCACTGAGTACCATAAAATGTTTTCTATATTCACATGACATATTACTTAATTATTTAATATTTTTTTCAAATTATCTCATTAAAATTATATGTTCTTTAAAGGGAAACTTTTCATCACTACTGTAAATGGAAAGCCAATGTCATAAGTGGGGGTAACTTTAAAAATTATTTATTTAAAAATAAATAAAATGAAAACTAAGCCATATATATATTAGCTAACTAGATATTGTTGCTTGCCAAATTGTCTGAAACTTGAAGCTTACTTTCTCTGTGTTAAAAGAAAATAACAAATATTGATAATAGAGATTCACTGTCACCAAGTTGAGGTTTTCTTCTTTTGTAATTAGACAAAAGAAAGAAAACTAACTCATTAACACATGTCCATCTACCACCTAAAACCAGAAGTCTGACACTTTAGGAAAGTGAACTATATTATTCTGAGTCTCTTTGAACCATAAGAGACTTTGCAGTACCCATTTGTTTAAAAAGAAAATCAGTCTTTAAGTAAATGAGTTTATACCCTTAATTCATGCTTATGTGTTTATAAATTCCCAGAGTTTGAAAGAAATGTATAATTATTGCAAGGTTTGAATACTTATTTTAGAATAGTTTCTTGTTAAAGTTTCTGGAATTAGTATAATTAACCTTCCTAACTATAAAGTAAACAAAGTGATTAAGTTAGTAGAAAAGCAGACAAAAATTTGTCATTTTCTAAAAAATTAAATAGACCTAAGTCATTGTATTTGGTGTTGGAGGTTCTTGGGTGAAAGTCAGCATAAAAATGTAGAATGCTTTTATTTTCTTTAACTTACATCATTCATTAAGTTGATTGTTGGATCAAATTGTTGAGAAACAAAGACTGAATAAAGCTAAGTTTAAGAAATCACATTCTAAAAAAAAAAAATCACATTCTAATTTATGCTGTGCTGTTAAGATTAGAAATTCTAACTTCAGTGTCTGGCAGCAAATGTCTTTATCTCACACCAAGCTAGAAAATAGAAAAGAAAGCCTACATTCAAAGAAACTGACATATGGGGGCCATAGATAGGTTTTTAGCTGTTGTGAATTTATAATGATTTTTCAGTTTTTACTGCTTCTTTGACAGCATTAAAGTGATTGAATAGACACAAAAGGAGAAATAAGGATGGCTGGACGTTTTTGCTTAGTACTTGATGAAGCATTTTAGCAAGAGACAAAGTATGTTGTTTTTTACACTTATTAAAAATATTAGTGGAGAAGGGGTGGTGCAAGAGAAGTAAAGTATGTATCCTTTAGAAAATATTCTTTAATGCAATAGTAACAAGATTTTATTTGCACATGTTCTGTGGTGTTGGTCAGACAGTTTTCATTCTAAAATTTTGCTACCTCTGCCCTATTGAATATCAGTCCCAATCTATATCTACATATTTTGTCCCTATTCTCTCAAAAAAAGTAATCCCTCTTCATGTTGGTATTTTTAAAATTTCTCTTACTTGATTGTCCTGATGAACAAAGCAAAACCTGTTTACTAACCTGGCTTTACTGACAAACTTAGTGGAAGCTTTTGGTCTGTAAAATGTAAGACCCAAGCATTTATGGTGGAATTGACTGATATTTAAAAATAAATGTCTTCTCAAATACTGGACAATTTTGGATGTAGAAGCAAGAAATAATTTTCATGTTTTTACTTAATAATATCTATAATTTTTCTTATCTTTATGTCCAGTTCCACATGTGCTCCTTTGTACCTGCCTTAGCTGTTTCTCATTTCCTGTAGTCTCTCTCTGATTACTGAGAATTTTCTGCATATGTTCATATAGAAAAACTGATTATCCATCTAATATAGATTTAGTGGTTTCAGGGTTCTGGGATCAAGCCCCAAGTCGGGCTCCCTGCTCGGTGGGGAGTCTGCTTCTTCCTCTCCCTCTGCTCCCCCCCCGGCTCGTCCTCCCTCTCTCTCATGCTCTCTGTCTCTCTCTCTCAAATAAACAAAATCTTTTTTTAAAAAAAAGTAGAGTCATAGGTACATGAAGATACTTCCAAGTACATTCAAAACCAAGATGAAACTAGCTGTGATTTGAATAGCAACCGTCTTTATAACAGTATGTTGTTTTTTTTAAATTGAGGTATAATTGACATGTAACATTATATTGCTTTCAGGTGTTCAGTATGATGAGTCGCTATTTGTATGTATTGCAAAATGATCACCACAGTAAGTCTAATTAAAATCTGTTATAGTGCATAATCACAAAATTTTTTGGTTTTTTTTTGTCTTTTTAAAGATTTTATTTATTTATTTAATTGACAGGGAGAGAGAGAGAGAGAGAGAGAGAGAGAGAGAGAGAGAGAGACAGCGTGAGAGGGAACACAAGCAGGGGGAGTGGGAGAGGAAGAAGCAGGCTTCCGGCTGAGCAGGGAGCCCGATGCGGGGCTCGATCCCAGAACCCTGGGATCATGACCTGAGCTGAAGGCAGTCGCTTAACCAACTGAGCCACCCAGGCGCCCCAAACTTTTTGTTCTTATGATGAGAACTTTCAAGATTTACTCTCAACAACTTTCGAATATTCAATATAGTATTGTTTTTTTATTGATTTATTTTTTAATTTTTTTAATTTTTAATTTTTTTATTTTATTGTTATATTAATCACCATACATTACATCATTAGTTTTTGATGTAGTGTTCCACGATTCATTGTTTGCGTATAACACCCAGTGCTCCATTCAGTACATACCCTCTTTAATACCCATCACCAAGCTAACCCATCCCCCCACCGCCTCCCCTATAGAACTCTCAGTTTGTCCATATAGTATTGTTAACTGTAGTCACCATGCTGTACATTTTATCCCCATGACTTATTTTATAACTGGAAGTTTGTACCTTTTGACCCCCTTCACCCCTTTGACCCACCCTTCTCCTCTGGCTAGCAGCAATCTATTCTTTGTATCTATGAGCTTGGGTTTTTGTTGTTGTTGTTGTTTTTTCACATTCCACGTGTAAGTGAAATTATATGGTACTTATCTCTCTCTTTCTGCCTTATTTCACTTAGCATAATGCCCTTGGGTTCGTCCGTGTTGTTGTAAATGGCAAGATTTCTTCCCCCCTTTTTTATGGCTGAATAGTATTCCTAAACACACACACACACACACACACTCACTCATCCATTGATGGACCCTTAGGTTGTTTCCAAATCCTCACTATTGTAAATAATGCTGCAGTGAACATTGGGTGCATATATCTTTTTGAATTAGTGTTTTGTTTTCTTTAGATAAATATCCAAAGTGGAGTTGCTGAATAATATAGTAGTTCTATTTTTAATTTCTTGAGGAACCTCCATACTGTTTTCCGTAGTTGGCTATACCAGTTTACATTTCTACCAACAGTGCACAGAGGTCCCATTTTCCACATCCTTGCCAATATTGTTATTTCTTGTCTTTTTTATAAGTAATGTTTTTTTTTTAATTTTTTTTAATTTTTAAAGATTTTTATTTATTGAGAGAGAGAATGATAGAGAGCATGAGAGGGAGGAGGATCAGAGGAGAAGCAGACTCCCCGCCGAGCAGGGAGCCCAATGTGGGACTCGATCCTGGGACTCCAGGATCATGACCTGAGCCGAAGGCAGTTGCTTAACCAGCTGAGCCACCCAGGCACCCATTAGTAATGTTTAATAGTAATTGAACAGATACAACTTTGATTGGAAATGCACTGACAACTTAAATACTGTTATAAGCTCTTTTCAAATTGTTTCTTTAAAAAAAGTACATTATATTCTAGGCATAGTATGAAATTAGCCTAATCAGCTGCTAAAAAAATAGGATCATCTAAGGGAGGGAAGTGTAATGTTTCTGAAAATATTCACTTGATTCTTTGGGAGGTATTTGGCATAATGATTAAGAGAGCCAACGCTCTCCGGGGCACCTGGGTGGCTCCGTCATTGAGTGTCTGCCTTTGGCTCAGGTCCTAATCCCAGGGTCCTGGGATCAAGCTCCACGTTGGGCTTCCCTCTCAGCGGGGAGTCTGCTTCTCCCTCTGCCCCCCCATTTGTGTTCTCTTTCTGTCTCTCTTAAATAAATAAATAAACAAACAAACACAAACAAACAAATAAAATCTTTAAAAACAAAAAACAGTGTTGGCCCTCAGTCTTATTAGTGCATGGGTTAAAAATCTTCCTGTTCTACTTCCTAAACATATCCTTGAACAGGTTACTTAGCCTCTTTGTATATTAAGTACCTCACAAAGTAATACTATCTATTTTATATGACTGTTGTATAGGTTAAACAAGATAGTGCATGTAAAGTGCCTAGCATATACTAAACATTTAATAAATAATAGTTATAATTAGGAGAGAACTATCCTTAGGTCTTTCTAAAAACCAACTGTTACAAACATCATTCCTCATTTAGTTTTCTTTTTACCATTAAGGACATTTTTCTGTTCATTTTTATTTATTATATGAGAGCCTACATTCTGTGATCTTTTTTTATTTGAAGAAAGAATTGTTATTGAGTTTCTCGTGAAGTGTATTCAAGTTCCTGTGTCCCTCTAGTTGAGAAACAGAACAAAGATAATATTTTCTGCATCTTCCATTAACCCCATCCCCCACTAAAAAAAGGCTGTAAGAAGTTATTCCTGAAACAGTGAATTATTCTTTATTTTTTGCAAGTGTACACTTTTCAAGGTTTTTAGCAATGAATAAAAATATAGTCAATCTTCATTATTCCTGGATTCCATGTCTCACTTGCTAAAAAATTATTTGTAAACTCCAAAGTCAGTACTCAAGAGTTTTTCTTGGTCATTCAAAGACACGTACATAATAACAAAAAATTTGAGTTGCCTGACATGCCTGTTCCCAGCTGAGGTTGATCATGGACATGCTCTTATCTTCTTACTTTAGCGTTCATACTGTAAACAAGTGTCCTTTTCAGTCTATTTAATGCCACATTTTTTTGCATTTTTGTTGGTGATTTTTCAATTTAAAATGGCCTCCAAGTATAGGGCTGAAGTGATGTCTAGTGTTTCTAAGCACAAGAAGGCTGTGAGTGACTTACAGAGAAAATACATGTGTTAGGTAAGCTTCTTTCAGGCATGAGTTATAGTGCTATCAGCTGTGAGTTCAATGTTAATGAATCAGCAATATACAGTATATCAAATAAAACATCTTTAAACAGAAACACATGAAAGAGAAGGTTATGTATTAATGAGGTTGGTGAATATGGTTTGACTGGAGGCTGACAGGAACCTAACCCTGTATTTCCTGTAGGAACATTGGTTTAGTATTTGCTAATTCAGTGTTTACAATGACTTTATATAACATAACTACTGTAGATAATGAGAATCAAATGTATATACAGGTTTTCACACTTTCTGAAAGTAGTGTTCCTATGAAACTTTTGTAATCTGAAATGTTGTAAAGCAAAGAACCATTAATTTATATGGAAAAAATTTGAGCATTCCAAGACCCAAAAAACAACATCTCTTAGGCTTTTCTAGTATCTTAGGACACATCTTGCTAATGGATGCACAGAATAAATTGAGATAAAGAACAGATGCTCACAAACACAGTCACAGCTATGGGAGCTTGATGTTGAGATGCCGAGTGTATTTCTTGGGGAAGGAACTTTTGGAGGTGTCAATTCTCACTGCTCAGGTTGTGTGCTTTCTCTGTAATGGAAAATGCTGAATGCTATTTTCACTTTTTGCCATTTTTTATAAAACAAAAATCCTCTTCAGATTTAATTTGGCTAGTAAAACAGGTACTGATGTCTTTCATAAAAACAAAGTGATGTAACTCGAACTTTCAAAAAGTGGAGGATACCGTATATTGTGGTAGGCAGCTTCTGACATGGCACCCAGTGATCCCTGCCTCCTGGTATAATCCTGTCTCCCTGAATGTAGGCAAGACTTAGTGACTTGATTCTAACAAAAAGAATATGGCGAAGATGATAGAATATCACTTTTGTAATTAGGCTTTTAAAAGACTGTAACTTACATCTTAACTGGTATTCCCTCTCTGGCTCTTCTTGTGTGCTTGCTCTCATGAAGAGGGCTGCTTGTCAATGAATTGAGGTCTGCTTTCTGCCAACAGCCAGAAGGGAACTAAAACCCACAGCCCAACAACCTGTAGGGAACTGAATCCTACTAACAGTCACTGAGTGAGCTCAGATACTTCCCCACTTAAATGGTGAAATAACTTTGGCATTGACCTAAACCTTGACTGCAGCCTTCTGAAAAATCCTGAAGCAGAGCACACAGTTAAGCAGGGCCTGGATTCCTGAGACACACAGAAACTGAGATAATAAATCTGTATTAAGTCAATAAGTTTAGGATAGTTTGTTATGTAACAATAGATAATACATACATAGTTAAATATTTGTAGTTACATATTAAAACCTCTGAATATGATATTTGAGATGGAGCATCCAGTAAAAAGTAATGTTTTGACTTTTGGCAGCTTTTATTCTTTCCCCTCAATAATAATAATAATAATAATAAATAATTATTATTAATAATAATTATTAATAATTAATAATAATTGAACAATTATTATTTTCTTTTCACTTCTAAGTTTTTGACAGTAGTGAGCACAATTCCTTTTTTTTTTTAAAAATTCCTACTTCATATGAAAATTTCTGTATATAAAGAAAAAATCTTATATTTCCACGTAGATTCAATAATTATTAACATTTTTCAATTTTGCATTCTCCGTTACCTCCTCCTTTCTGGATGGATGGATGGATGGATGGATGGATGGATACCTGTTTTTGTTGTTGTTGCTATTGTTGAACCATTTGAAAGTAATTGTTTTAAGTCACCAAGGTTGTGATAAATTTGTTATAGCACCCAAAGGAAACTGATACACAGCCACAGAAAAATTAAGTTTCCACCAGCCATGTTTGCTTTTAGAAACAAAAGAACAGGTCCATTTTCACTTCCAGATCTTTTGTAAGTGCATTCAGTTGGCTGAAGCTACATTAAATCTGAAATCCTAGCTGCAGGAGAGTCTAGGAAATGTAGGGATTTTCACTTTCTAGCCTCTGCATTTCAGGAAGGCATACTAGAATGAAGGTAGAGTGAATGTTAAGGGGGCAAGTCTTATCTGTCTGCCACATTATTATAATTATTACATTATTATAATATCACAGTAGATATCACTATATATATCACATTTTTTCTTAGCTACACAGTGTAACTTCCTGGGAGAATGGGGTTCACAGAGAGGTGCAGTGAGTGGACCAGGGAAAGAAATGAATGGTAGAAGGTGTTTCTACTCCAGCAGAATCTTTTGTTTCTCTCTCAATATGTGTTTCTGAAGAAGCAGTCACAATCCAGCAGTGCCATTGCCCTTCCGTTCGCTGATCTTTCTTTGCCACCTGCTCCCCAGTGCCTTCGTTCAGGCATATTTTAGTGCCTCTAGTCTCTGGACTGTACTGATTAAGCACATATACAGACATCCTCCGGATATTGTCACAGACTTCCCTTTTTCCTACCTCTTCAGTTGCTCACCTATGCCTGTGTTTCAGCAAGGGCGTCTACTCCTAGGGGCAGACGCATGAGATCTTCAGAAAATTCTTGGCAGCTTCAAAATCTCTTAGCAACATTTCTCAAGAACTTTTGTTTATATAACTTCTTCTAGGCAACAAATCAACTTTTAGACTGTTCTACTGGCATATCCTGTCATATATCATATCCTGAGTTAACTCACCTGCACAAGTATTTATTTGAAAATCTAAGCACCCAGGACATTCAAACAGTTGTGTTCTAATGGTTATCTAAATGGATAATCATTTTTAAAAAATCATGCCATGGTAATAAATAATTAGCTAAGACACAGTGAGTGCATGGTAAGGATGTGGTTTGCAGAGTGTTAAAATTGTTTGGTAATTTCACAGAATCACAATCCATGTGATTACAGACTGGGTGGAACACATACTACAGATAATCACAGAGATCTCCCAGGCCTTTGGTTGATGATGTACTTGTGATCATTCTTGTTCATTTATATGTTTTGTGAGTAACAACTGTTTTAAAGTATTGAACTCCATATTATATTTCTGTTCCTAAATCCATTTAATAGAATGAAAAATCCAGAGTTTGCATCCAGAAGGTATTGGAACTCTGTTGCATTCTTAATTTTCTTTTTTAAATATGATGCTCCTTAGGAGTTAGGATATCTAAATTCCAAACCCAGTAGTTCCATTTCTGAGAATTTATCCTACAGATATACACATATATTTTTGAAATGATTGTAAACAAAGGCATTCATTGTAGCATTGTTTGTTATAGCAAGACAGTAGAAGTCTAAATGTGAACCGATACAGGACAGGTTAAAAGATTTTGGTACAACAGTATAATGGAATAGTTTGAAGATTTAAACAAAAGAATTAAATGCCTTCTCTGGACTAATTTATAGAAAGATCTCCACCATATATTGTTAAGGATTGCCAACTGTCAGGGGTTGGGGGGAAGAGTGGAAATACCATATATTCAAATTTGCTTCTACACACATAAAGAAATTCTGAAAGAATACAGAAGAAAGTACAGAGTGTCCTTACTTGTATATATATGAGTGTATGTGTATGGTGGAGTGTGAATTGATGGGGCCTAGGAGTATGAAGGAGATGTTTCAGTGCTTGAGATATGCATGTCAATGTTCAAGAACTTAAAAAATAAAAATACTTAATTTTCAGAAATAGCACAAATGCAGATCAAGACTCAACTTTCTGGGTAGGTATTGTTCTATACCAGAGAGTGGCATTTATATTAGAAAAATTCAGTTGCACATAATAAAGCTAAGAGTTTGAAAGATACTTTCTTGTGCTTGAAAGAAAAAGATCCCATTTTCTTTTAACTTTTGTGATCCCTTAATTAGTTTGATCATCTTTGTTTATTACCTGATACCCAGCATTTTCTCAAATTTCAAAAAGAGCACAAGTTAATTTTTCTTTTGTTTTCTGGTTTTGTTCAATGGTTTGTGTCTTTGCAAATTTGATCAGTAATGGGGAGTGTTGGTAGGAGGAGAAAACTAAGGGCTTCGGAATTAGGGTATGAATGTAAGAAGTGGAGGCAAAAGAAGGAGGAGAGAAGTATTTTCCAGATACTCTTTGCCACCTTTACAGTTTTACTCCCAATTTCATGTATACCCTCAAGTCTACTATGGCATTTATTAAAGTAGTAAGGAGAAGTGGCATTTCAGGAATGCAGTCACCCTAGTATGTGTATCATTGGACCTTTTTTTAGTGTCAACTTCACTTTCCAATTATTCCCTTAATCATTTACTAAGTAGTATAAAGTTAACTAATTTTTAAAAATTATTTAAATTTTCTCATACTCTTGCCAATTAATTTGATTACCTTTCAATCCTAGTACATCCACAAGTCCTCAGACTATTACATTATGTTCCTATACTTTCTGCTTATTCTTCTGTATTTCCAAGTTGTTTGATAGTTTGTTAAAGTAATTAATGAATTGATTGATTGATAAGAAGACTGACATAGCTACACTAGGCTTGATGAAAGTGGCTTCCCCAACAAGATCTATTGGTTTAGTCTTAAGAAAAAGCCACATTTGAATGGTTATATGTTAAGATGAGAAACTCATGCTGACTTATTTTGAAGTATTTTAAAATGGAGAAAAGAAATGGCATTCTTTAATTTTACTTTCTATTATTATTGGCACAGAGGTTAAAAGTCTGATATTTAATTCAGAATTCAGCCTTTCTTTTTTTTTTAAGATTTTTTTTTTTTAAGATTTTTTTTTTTTTTATTTGTGAGAGAGACAATGAGAGAGAGAGAGCATGAGAGGGAGGAGGGTCAGAGGGAGAAGCAGACTCCCTGCCGAGCAGGGAGCCCGATGCGGGACTCGATCCCGGGACTCCAGGATCATGACCTGAGCCGAAGGCAGTCGCTTAACCAACTGAGCCACCCAGGCGCCCCAGAATTCAGCCTTTCTATTTCAGAGTTTATGGAGTATTTTTTCTGCCTATGGCTTTTTTGCTATCATGAAATAGAATTTTCCCTACTCATTTTTATATGAGATTTTAAAGAGGCTTTTACAGATTTTTTTTCAGTAGAAATTTATACATATGTTTGAAACAGTTGTTTGCAGTTAATTCACTACCAAGGACTTCTTTTTTGTATTTGTCTTGAGTCCTTCCATTCCATGCCTTGGAAGATTTTGTCTACCACAGTGTATTTTATTTAGTAAAAGATCTCTTTTCCCTTTAAAAAAATTAATCAAATACATCTCAATGCCACACCACTGAGCAAGTCATGTATTTCGAGCTGCCAAAGCTGTTGACGAGAGATCAGTGTTTTGAAGTGAAGGAAAAGGAAATTGATTTTTTCGTTTTCTTTATATAGCCTAAAATACACTGAAATAAGTGTTAACAGTATCTATAAAGCATTTTATAAATACTGGAAATTGTGTTGCTGAGTTCTGGTCTTTATGATATGTATATATTCTTGATATTTTAAAAATAAAAGTCATCTTCTTAAAAGGTCAGAACCATTCTCTTAGACTGCTTTTTTAAAGTTATGGTAAAGTACACATAACATAAAATTGATCTTCTTAACCATTTTTAAATGTACAGTTCAGTAATGCTAAGTATATTCGTATTATTGTGCCGCCAATCTCTAGAACCCTTTTCATCCTGTAAAGCTGAAGCTCACAAAAGGTCAATAAAATGTTGATCTTTGGGGAGTATTATATATCTTACCCCACAAAACAACTGAAGTGCTATATTTTAAATAAACAAATATATTTAATTTTTCTAATGTTAAAACTTCTGTAGCTAATAGTGCAACTACAGGCATTACTTATAGACTCTTGTTTGAATGTAAATATGTCTACAGTTGTAAGGACAACATGGGCAGAACTATAAAAAAAATTTTATCCTAAACCATTCCTAAATGTCTAATTTTAGATTAAAAGTTGTGTATGTTTATGCACATCTCTGGAAGATGTTACATGGCCATTACTAGGTATACTCTTATTTGTCAGCTGTTGCCAATACTATTTCATCAGTAAGCCACCTTTAAGCTCAGTGGCTTTAACAGTGAGCCTCTATTCTCATGATGATAGGTCTGTAGATCAGCTGGAATTTGCCTGATCCAGGCTGGGCTCTCCTACAGGCTGCAGGGTCAGTTCAGGTCTTCTCAGGTCTTGATCCTGGGGCTCAGGATCAAGAAGTAGCATCTACTCAGAAAAAGTTCTTTTCATAGTGGATTATTTGATCACAAGGAATACAAACACAACTAAAAAAGAGTTACTTTCAAAATTTAAAAGGCAGATTTCTTTTAGCATCTACATATTTAGTATCAACTGTTTTGTATGTTAAAAAGTGCTCACTTCTTTTAAAGTAAAAATAGTAGTGTATTAGAATGGATATCCAAAATCTACCACAAATGGTATAAATCAAAATTATTTCTCACTCTACTAGCTTTTAATACAAATGTTTAGTTATTTAGTTGTTTAATATAGCCTGTCAGTTATTCAAGGATCAATAATTTTTCTTTATTGTTAAGTCAGTGTTTTTAGTTGATAACTTTTGAAGTGTTGGATCTATCAAAGGATTGGAACTACTCAACAGTCATCCATTTAAAAAGTTTACTGCGGTTTGTTTTCCAATTTGATATAATACAAAGAGTTTTTTTAAAACTTAAATTGCTTTTATCTCACCTTTATCATATAGAGATCATAAGATCACTAAGGCTTTTTTGTTTGTCAGTTTTTAAAAATTTTTGTTTGAAAAGCAAGATAGAATTGAACTAAAAACAGAACTCCCTGCATTGTCCAGAATGTCACCAATGCTGCTAAGCAGGACATGTGGGTGCCTTTAAGACAGGTAGGTTTGCAGACAGGAATATGTAAAGGGACAAAGAAAGGAATATAAAAGAGAAGGAAAAGTAAAAAGGAGGATTGGGAAAAGGAAGTGGCTGTGTAGGAGAAAGATACAGTACCAACAAGAGTTACTCTAACTCCCCTTGGCCTTACCAGTGCCCTCGGTATTCTGTCACTTTACCTCCTTATTCTCACTGTCTAGGGAGTGGGCTAATAGGAACTGAACAAATATTTAGGGATAGTTTGGGTGAGAATATCAATAATGGTCTGATGGAGACCCTATTCCTTTTACTGTCCTTTCATGGACCAGATGTGCATGTTTAGAAGGTCCCTTTTAAAGAATTGTCAAATAAGATTCTGTAAATGCTTTGAGGGTAGGGGATTAGGGAAATCTGAGCACTATGGAAAGGATGAATTAAGGATTTCATTGGTTTTAGATATGTATTATCATCTTAACAGTGCTAATTTCATAAAGCCTTGTCCAATAAGGCATATTTTCCTCTATCCTATCTCTCAGTCTCAAAGCTTTTCTTTCTGCTCTATTCCTACCGTAGTGCATCTTTTATTAATTCTGGCCTTCTTGGCTGCTAGCTATTGCCTCTGCTGCCAAAACATTAGAAACAGCAAGAGGATATGCAGCTTTTCATTTGTCTATTTTGTTTAATATTTTTCTCTTGCCAACAAAATTGAGTATTTTTTATTTTTTTAAAAGATTTTATTTATTTATTTGACAGAGAGAGACACAGCGAGAGAGGGAACACAAGCAGGGGGAGTGGGAGAGGGAGAAGCAGGCTTCCCGCGGAGCAGGGAGCCCGATGTGGGGCTTAGTCCCAGGACCCTGGAATCATGACCTGAGCTGAAGGCAGACACTTAACAACTGAGCCATCCAGGCACTCCAAAGTTGGATACTTTAAAAGTACTAAGTATAACTGAAAAAGCAAATGTTTGTGGAGTGTTTCTATGAGCTTAATAGGGATTACCTACATTGATCTTTTAATTATCATTATAAGTCCCAGACTCATTGCAAGGAAAAATAACTGCATTTGTTATATAGAAAAGCAATCCTGAATTAATTTCATGTGCACCTAGTAGCATGGTTAAATCTTCAAAACATATTATTGAAAACAAGAAGCAAGGCATAAAAATTCCATTTATATAAAATTCAGAAATAGGCTTTAAAAAAACCCAAACCTAAGCATACAGAAAATGTAATACTACTAAGAAGGGCAAGGAAACAATTACTACAAAAGTCAGGATAGTGCCTATTGCTGGGGAAGAGAAAGGCTGTTATGACCAAAAGGGAGCAGGTAGGTGATTTTTAGGATCTTGAATATTCTATTTCTTGGCGTAGCTACATGAGTGTTTACTTCATAATAATTCACTAAACTGTACATTTGTATTATAAACACTATTGTGCATATGTGATTTGTTTTATAATAAAAATGGTTTAAAAGATTGGAAAACACCTGTGGGAAAAACTAGAAAATAGAAATTTCATAGGAAAAAAGCTAATTTTCTCTACATATCTATCTTGCTTTCCTTATAAGAATGAGCACATTACGGGGCGCCTGGGTAGCTCAGATGGTTAAGCGTCTGCCTTCGGCTCAGGTCATGATCCCAGGGTCCTGGGATCCGTCAGGCTCCCTGCTCAGCGATGGGTCTGCTTCTCCCCCTCCCTCTGCTTCTCCCCCTACTCATGCTCTCTCTCTCTCTCTATCTCTGTGTCTCGAATGAATAAATAAAAAAATCTTAGAAAAAAAAGATTGAGCACATTACTATCATAATTAAAAGAACATTAAATGGGGGGAGTTGTGTGTACAATGTAACTCGTATTTTGTTTTCTAGTAATAAGCAAATGAGTGGAAGATACAGCTTCCACTTTTATAACATTATTTCATGGTCACTTTCTGAGAACAGGGGTCTTTAGTATGAATTCTGGATTTAGAGTTATCAATTATAGACAGGAAAATTGACTAGGGATCTCTGAGTGATTCATCTCTTTGGTTTGATTGTGTATTGTGGGATTTTAACTGATTGAGCCACCCAGGCACCCCTGTAGTGTGAGATTTTAATTTTTCCTTGTTTTTGTTTTATATTAAATAATGAATATTACAGTAGTTAGATTTCAATTTTCCTTGTGTTTAATTTAGACTTGAATTGACATTTCTTTACTCAATTAGGTTATCAGTGCTTTCTGAGAAGTATTCAGTAATTATTTTCCAAAGCTGTTGCATGGAGTAACAACCTTTTTGTTTTATCGTATCTATGTATAAAGGTAAAAAATAAAATCTCAAGAGAATGTAGGCAATTAGGCCTGGTAGAATTATATCAAAAAAATTTTTTTTTAATTTTTTTTAAAGATTTTATTTATTTGACAGAGAGAGACACAACGAATATTTAATGGTATTTTCTTTATACTCTGATAAATTTTTTTTTATTGTAGCATGGTCTAGAGATTCATCTTTATCTTTCTTTTTCTTGTATTTACTAAAAATTCTAAATGTATTTACTTAAATCCTGTTTTTACCTTTCTATTATTTAATGACTTTATCCAATGAAATAGAATTAATTTTGTTAGTTTTAATTCCTTCTTTAATGAAGGAAATAAAATGCTTAAAACTCAGTCTTTTCTAATCACAAAACAGCTATTTTAAAGAAATTAGAATTATAAATACAAAGCTAAAAGTTAAGAAGGATAAGCATTGAATGTCTTTCCTGTGTTTTCTTGTCAATCCTCCCTCCCCCAACCTTTTTTTGATTTAACTGGGATTGTTTCTCTTTTTCTTTTTTTCCTTTAGTTTTCCACTCTTGCTTTTGTAATTCAGCCATAAAATGCCTGGACTCAGCAGAACATGAACTGTTTTGTTTATTGTTGTTATTTATTGTGTTTCTTACAAGCAAGATCTATTCACAGTGATTAACGAGGCCAGTTAAATTTTAAAGTAGTACTAAATATTCAGTATTACATACCAACGTGGAAAAAAAACAAGAAATCTGCCTCCTCTCAATTTGCTTTTTAGACATTAAACATAAACATTAATCTGATTATGATTACTATATAGTTGCCATTCCAAACATATTAATTAAATCAACATTGTTTATTCTTTATAAAAATATTTGTTCAAAACATTGATCTGCACAGTATATCATCATTACAGAAATGATATTTAGGAATCTGAATTATTTTGCTAAGGAATTCATTTAACTCTGATCACATCAATTGTTTTGATTTTAAAAGTTTTTCTCTGCTTTTATGAATAAGTACATTGCTTTTTTAAAAAAAATGTTTTTAAACCTGATCCCTAATTTGCCTTTCCACGCAGAGTTGTAAAAGATTAAGGAGCCAACAAAACCACCAGTGTGTTATATTTAAGATTTCCTTTGTTGCTGCTGCACATGCAACAATGTTGTTCTTTCTTTGACACAGACCCAGACAAAGGCTGAGTGTAACAAGGAAGCAGACAGCACGCCTCCAGTAGTGGCCCCTGCCTGGCTCCAGGATTTGTAAACAGAAACATCCCAGGCTCCAATGAGGCAGACAGCGGTTCCCTGTCTGTTCTGCATTCAGGAAGCACTTGCTTGCATAAACCCAGCCACTGCACACAGACATACATAGCAGTGTTTACATTTGGCTGAGTATTTAATTGAGAAAGCTAATAGGGAGGAAGAAGAGGGTTTATTAGAGCTAGAGGAACAAGACAATTTCAGGTACAGCATATACTGTATATGTAGCATATATGTTTAAAAGAAAAAGATTTTATAAAGAAACAAAAAACAAAAGTTAGGAGTTTTATGGTCAAAGGCTTCTTTTATTGCACACATATGTGAATAAACATACTGAAATATTTTCCCTGGCAGTTTTCCAGGGATCTCATATTTTTAGACCATATAACATATCCTGGAAAGCTTTTTATTTGAAATGTTTAACCATTAACGTGGTTTTTAACATGTTTTAAAAATCTATTTTAACACTTTTTTCATCATTATTATATAGATTAATAATTTCTATTTCAGATTTTGGGTTAAAAAATATTTTAATGTAAAAGCTATGTGGGTTTTTTTTTTTTTTTTTTTTTTTTGTAAATTTAAGATTAAGAGCAAAGAGAATACTGAACCTTCAAAAAAAACATGAGAAGACTCATACAGAATTTTGGAATTAGAAAGACCTTAAAAGTCACCTAGTATAACCAAATTTTCAGAACTAGTTTAATTCATTTTAATAACAAACTTACAGGAAAAGCACAGAAGACAGATAACATTAAAAACATGTACTTGTATGGAGGACAACTCAGAAATAGTGAATGGATGGAATCTACTGTATGATAAAAATGCTACAAACACCACTTAGTTGCTGTCAATAAGAAATTTACTTGTTCTTTAAAAATTCAAATGCTGGCACCATCCAGAAACATTTGCAGGTTTATTTATAATTGTTATAAAGTTAAACTGCTGAAACTTGTTCACTGAAGCTATTTGACTTGCGTTAATGCTTTCTGTCCCCTCACTTACATTAAAAATTCACATGTAAATGGGGGCACCTGGGTGGCTCAGTTGGTTAAGCAACTGCCTTCGGCTCAGGTCATGATCCTGGAGTCCCAGGATCGAGTCCCGCATCGGGCTCCCTGCTGAGCAGGGAGTCTCCTTCTCCCTCTGACCCTCCCCCCTCTCATGCTCTCTCTCTATCTCATTCTCTCTCAAATAAATAGAATAAAAATCTTTAAAAAAAAAATTCACGTATAAATGAAAATGGAAGAACTACAGTACCTGATTTCTGTTCCCTGTGTTTCCACTCTCAATTATATACTTAGGTAGGTACCTTTTGACACTATGGGGGGAAATGTCTAACATTAGAACTACAAATAACAGGAAGAAAGGAAAAAAAGTGGGTTTTTGTTGTTGTTTTTGAAGATGAAATGTTTCCTGTCATAATGGATTCTTAAGCACATTCTTCAGACATGTGGCATGCTACTTTGGCATAATTGTTACACATTTGGCATGGATAGCACACAGGTTGGTGTCTTCAAAAAAAGGATAACCAGACAGGCCTCGCTTGCCTACTGCAAAGCACCAGTAACTGTACTCTGGAAGTGGAGATCTGTTTTGACATCCTGTACAATTTCCCACACCAAATGCTGGAAAAGAAGATTGGGAATCAGAATTTCAGTGGAATTCTGATAACATCTGATTTCATGGACTATTATAGTACCAGGGCTGTAACAATGAAGTAAGATTCTTCACTATAAGCAGCCCAGATAGATGCTACAGAATTTTTGTATTAAAACTCGTATAATTTTTTAGAAAAATCTCTTAGTCTTTTTAGTCTGTTTTCTTATACTTTATATTCCTTTGTAACAAGTTAGTCCAGATTATAAAAAACATTAAGTCAAGTACATTGACAACATCAAAAAGAGCAGACAAAGGATAAGATGGAAAAATTTGGAAATAAGATGCAATTCTTTAGAAAAACTCAATGGTCTGAGAGTCCCTAATAGGTTCTAAGAGTTATCACTATAGACTAATTGATATTCAAAATTATACCTAGTCATGCAAAAAGAAATTTGATTTAATATATCTACTTTAAGAAAGCAGGAAAAATATACATTGTGTTTTTCAGAGCATTTTATACAAAATATTTCAAGTTTAAAAACATTTAATTGCAAATACTCATTGGCCTCTTTTCCAGCAGTTTTGCCTCTTTACTAATCATTTTTCAGTGATGCTAATAGTCAAGGGAAATTGCCCCTTTTGGAGGATGGGTGAAGATAATGAGCTTAATTTTGAGTATGTTGTTTATATATCTCTAAAATATTCAATAGGAAAAAAAATATTCAATAGGAGGAAAAGTATATTTGTTAAAGAACCTCTATATGTACATGAATTGATTAATGCATTATTTAATCCACATATTTCAGAAATCAGCCCAGCTGCTGTATCTGCAAATTAAAGAGATTTTCCTTGTACACATGTTTCTTCCTCCACAGCTGAACAGTTGAGGCAGGTGGAAGGCAGAGACTCTTTTTCTATGTTCCCTTTTAAAGGTTATTCAAAGCTTTTTAGTTCCAGCTCCTCACCATCGGTTTCGGTAATCGATATTTGACTCTCCACTAGTTCCCTACTTAAGAATGTCTTCAGTTAGGCAAAATGTAGAATGTAGTACCTCACATTTCTATTACAGTAGTTTTTCTCATGGATTATCTACATATGACATGCACAGGAGAAGGTATCATTCAAGGCTATCTTGCCTTTTATTCCAAATTAAACCAGCACTTACGTTCTTATGGATACTAACCCTTTATCAGCTGTGTCATTTGCAAATATCTGCTCCCATTCTGTAGGCTGCCTTTTAGTTTTGTTGATTATTTCCTTCTCTGTGCAGAAGCTTTTTACCTTGATGAAGTCCCAATAGTTCATTTTTGCTTTTGTTTCCCTTGCCTCAGGAGACCTATCTAGTAAGAAGTTGCTACGGCTGATGTCAGAGAGATTTCTGCCTGTGTTTTCCTCTAGGATTTTGATGGCTTCCTGTCTCACATTTAGGCCTTCCATCCATTTTGAATTTATTTTTGTGTATGGTATAAGTTAGTGGTCCAGCTTCAGTCTTTTGCATGTGGCTGTCCAGTTTTCCCAACACCATTTATTGAAAAGATTGTCTTTCTTCCATTGGATATTCTTTCCTGCTTTGTTAAAGATTAGTTGGCCATATTATTGTGGTTCCATTTCTGGGTTTTCTATTCTGTTCCATTGATCTATGTGTCTATTTTTGTGCCAATACCATATATCTTTTTTTTTTTTTTTAAGATTCTATTTATCTGAGAGAGAGAGAGATTGAGCACGAGAGGGGGGAGGGTCAGAGGGAGAAGCAGACTCCCAGCTGAGCAGGGAGCTGGATGTGGGACTCAGTCCTGGGACTCCATGACCTGAGCCGAAGGCAGTTGCTTAACCAACTGAGCCATCCAGGTGCCATATATCTTGATCACTACAGCTTTGTAATATAACTTAAAGTCCAGAATTGTGATGTCTCCAGCTTTGCTTTTCTTTTTCAAGATTGCTTTGGCTATTCAGGGTCTTTTGTGGTTCTATAAAATTTTAGGATTGTTTGTTCTAGCTCTGTTGAAAATGCTGGTAGTATTTTGATAGGGATTGCATTAAATGTGTAGATTGCTTTGGGTACTATAGACATTTTAACAATATTTATTCTTCCAATCCATTAGCATAGGCTGTTTTTCCATTTCTTTGTGTCATCTTCAATTTCTTTCATAAGTGTTCTATAGTTTTCAGAGTATGGGTCTTTTACCTTTTTGGTTAGGTTTATTCCTAGGTATCTTACGGTCTTGGATACAGTTGTAAATGGGATTGATTCCTTGATTTCTCTTTCTGTTGCTTCATTATTGGTGTATAGAAATGCCACAGGTTTCCATACATTGATTTTGTATCCTGCGACTTTACTGAATTCGTGTATCAGTTCTAGCAACTTTTTGGTAGAGTCTTTTGGGTTTTCTACATAGAGTATCATGTTGTCTGCAAATAGTGAAAGTTTGACTTATTGCTTGCCAGTTTGGATGCCTTTTATTTATTTTTGTTGTCTGATTGCTGAGGCTAGGACTTAAGCACTACGTTAAATAACAATGGTGAGAGTGGACATCCCTGTCTTATTCCCAACCATAGAGGAAAAACTCTCAGTTTTTCCCCATTGAGGATTATATTAACTGTGGGTCTTTCATATATGTATCCTTTCTGATGTTGAGATATGTTCTATCTGTTCCTACTTTGTTGAGTTTTTTTTTTTTTTTAAGATTTATTTATTTTAGAAAGAGTGCAAGCAAGGGGAGGGGTAGAGGAAGAAGGAGAGAATCTCAAGCAGACTCCCTGCTGACTGCAGAGCACCATACAGGACTCGATCCCATGACCTGGAGATCATGATCTGAGCCAAAATCAAGAGTAGAATGCTTAACTGACTGAGCCAGCCAGGAGCCCCTTGTTGAGGGCTTTTATCAAGAATGGGTGCTGGGAGCCCCTGGGTAGCTCAGTCAGATAAGCAGCCTACTCATGATTTCAGATCAGGTCATAATCTCAGGGTCTTGGGATCCAGCTCTGGGTAGGGCTCCACTCTCGGCATGGATTCTGCTTCTCTCCATCTTCCTCTGCCCCTCCCCCCGCTCTCTGTCTCTTTCCCTCTCTCTCAAATAAATAAATAAATCTTAAAAAAAAAATAATGGATGCTGTACTTTGTCAAATGCTTTTTCTGCATCTATTGAGAGGGTCATATGGTTCTTATTCTTTCTTTTAATGTGGTATATCACATTGATTGATTTGCGAATATTGAACCACTCTTGCAGCCTAGGAATAAATCCCAGTTGATCATGGTGAATGATTCTTTTAATGTACTTTTGGATTTGATTTGCTAGTATTTTGTTGAGAATTTTTGCATCCACGGTGATCAAGGATATTGGCCTGTAATTCTCTTTTTAGTGTAGTCCTTGGTTTTGAAAACAGTGTAATGCTGGCATGGTAGAATGAGTTTGGAAGTTTTCCTTCCACTTCTATTTTTTGGAACAATTTGAGAAGAAAGGTATTAACTCTTCTTTAAATGTTTGGTAGAGGACGCCTGGGTGGCTCAGTCGTTAAGCGTCTGCCTTCGGCTCAGGTCCTGATCCCAGAGTGCTGGGATCGAGCCCCGCATCGGGCTCCCTGCTCAGCGGAGAGCCTGCTTCTCCCTCTCCCACTCCCCCTGCTTGTGTTCCCTCTCTCACTGTCTCTCTCTCTCTCTCGGAAAAAAAAAAAAAAAAAAGGTTTGGTAGAATTCCCCTGGGAAGCCATCTATGTATGTTCTTATGAAGCATGTTTGAATCACACCTCTACAACTTTTGTTTATGGTTCAAGTATCATTTTTAAGACTGGGTATAGCTTTTCTCTTTTTAGTGATTTAAAGTTTCCTTTTGGTAGAAGAGCATATAACTGCAAAATATATTGAATTCCACTGTAGAATAAGATGGCTTTTTTGTTTAGATTGCTGGACTCTGTTTATGGGTGCTATCCATAAAGAATTTGATCCCATTATTTATTTTAAAGATAGTGTCATGCTCGTTAATTTTACTGAATAAAATATGAAGAAAAGGGAAGAGAAGGGAAAATTGTGTATTTTGGATGTCGGTCATTGTTTTGTAATCTGGAGATGTCATTAACAAAGCCATTGACTTAGATAATGCTGAACAGGGTGCTGTTTGAATAGGAATACACCTATGAGGAACATTCCTTGATTTACAAAGCATTTATTCCTTTTGGAAATCTGTTGTTTGCAGTATTCTTGTTGGCTTCATGATCAGCCCCAAGCTTCTGCTCATAAACAGCATCCAAGACCTTTTGGTTTCATATCAAGCTGATCTATCTGCCTCATGGTTTTTCAACAGCCCACAATTATACAAAACCATTTAAGTGTACCTAAGAACATCTTTTCTTTTTTTTAAGATTTTATTTATTTACTTGAGAGAGAGTGAGAGAGAGAGAGAGAGAATGCGCATGAGCCAGGGGAGGGGCAGAGAAGCAGACTCCCCGCTGAGCAGGGAGCCCGACGCGGGGCTCTATCCCTGGACCCTGGGATCACAACCCGAGCCAAAGGCAGATGCTCAACCGACTGAGCCACCCAGATGCCCAAGAACATCTTTTAAGTGGTTTTGTCTCCCTCTCCTTATTTACTTCTGTAGTTCATTCTAAAGAAATCATTTGATTATCTTATGTTGATGATTTTCCGCCTAGAAAAAAATAGTGCATATTAATTGTAGAAAAATTAGAAAATACATTTATAAAAATTGCTCAAAACCTTTAACATTTTAGTGCATTTCCTTTTAGTCTTTTTCTGTGCGTAAGTATTTTATAGTAAAACATATCATATAAAACATAGTTTAGCATAAAATGTCGTTAAACCCAGGTCAAGAAAGAGAACATCCCAGATGACCCCTGTGTTGTATCTCTTCTTAATCACAACTCATATTTCCTTCTTAAGGATAGCTATTTTTCTGACTCTTATGATAATCATTTCCTCACTTTTCTTTATAGCTTCTCTATTTTCTGATATATGCCCAAGTTTAGTGTAGTTTAATTGTTCCAGTTTTTAAACTTTATATCAATTAAATCATAGCATCTTCTTTGGTGTCTTGATTCTTCACACAATATGATATTTTAAAAATTTGTGCTGTTGAGTGAAGCTGTAGTTCTTATGGCATTTTTTGTTTTTTGTCTTTTTAAAAATAAAATGAATGCAAGTCACTTCCATTGCTGTGTAGTATTCTATTGTGTGGCTATACCACAATTTATTTTTCCAACCTCTTGTTGATAAATATTTGGGTTGTTTCTAATTTTTGTGTACTATGAATAATTCAGTTATGAACATTCTTGAACATATGTCCTGATTCACGTGTGCATGAAATTCTTCAAAGTATATAACTAGGAGTAGAATTGCTTAGTCATTGTATATATGTATTTTCAGCTCTAGTAAATAACGTTAAACTGTTTCCAAATAAGTTGTGCCAATTTGGACTACAAGCAAAAGTATATGAAAGTTCTCTTTGTCCACACTTTTGCTCATAATAGTTTTTCATGGGGCTTAAAAAAGGGATTAAAAATATAAGACATCACAACTAAATAATTGGTAGGGTTGGAAAAATACTCCAGTGCCTTTCTGCTGCCCAGAAAACAGATGGGCAAGAGCAAATTGTCTAAAATAAGATCACAGAAATAAACACAAAGGTATCACTAATTATCTTTAATGTAAATGGATTAAGCACTCCAGTTAAAAGACAAAGATAATTGGATTAAGATTTTTAAAACATGAGCATACGCATGCAAAAGAATGGAGTTGACCACCTATCTCATACCGTATACAAAATTAACTCAAAATGGATCAGTAACCTAAATATAAAAAGCTAAAACCATAGAACTTTTAGAAAAAAACATGGGGTATATCTTCATAACCTTGGATTTAGCAGTGAATTCTTACATATAACACCAAAATTCAAGCAACAAAAGAAAAAATGGATAAATTGGATATCATCAAAATTAAAAGCTTTTGTTCCTTAAAACACATTATCAAGAAAGTGAAAAGATAGCCTACATGCTACAACATGGATGAACCTTGAAAACATTATGCTAGCTAAATGAAATAAACCAGACACAAAAGAACAAATATTATATGATTCCACTTATATGAAATATCAAGAGTAGGCAAATTCATAGAGACAGAAAGTAGATTTGAGGTCCAGGGCCTGGGAGAAGGGGAGAATAGGGAGTTATTTTTTAATAGTTAGAGTTTCTCATTGGAGTGATAAAAATGTTTTGAAAACAGGTAGTGATAATGATTGCACAGTGTTGTAATTGATGCCACTCCCTTGTACAATTATGAGTGGTTAAAAAGGCAAGTTTTATGTCTTATATATTTACCACTATTTCTAAAAATTAGTAATGTAATATTCCAAAAACCGTTGAATTATATACTTTATTTCTTTATTTAATTTTTAATTTTTATTTATTTTTAAGAGGGGGGAGGGAGAAGGGTGTGGCAGAAAGAGAGGGAGAATCAAGAGAATCTTAAGCAGGCTCCACACCCCCCACAGAGCCTGACGTGAGTCTCGATCTCACAACCCTGAGATCACAACCTGAACCAAAATCGATCAGACGCTTGCCCGACTGAGCCACCCAGGCACCCTGAATTATACACTTTAAATTAATGAATTGTATGCTATGTGAATTACATGTCAACAAAAATTTTTTTTCTTTTTTAAAGATTTTATTTATTTGACAGAGAGATAGAGAGAGAGCACAAGTAGGCAGAGCAGCAGGCAGAGGGAGAGGGAGAAGCAGGCTCTCCGCTGAGCAGGGAGCCCGATGCGGGGCTCAATCCCAGGGCCCTGGGATCATGATCTGAGCCGAAGGCAGATGCTTAAGAACTGAGCCACCCAGGCACCCCAACAAAATTTTTTTTAAAAAAGACTAATAATCCTACTACTGTTTAGTTTATTTATAAGAGATACATCTAAAACATAAGGATACAGAAAGGTAAACAATAAATTGATGGGGAAAATATGCAAATATTAGCTATATTAGTATCAGATTAAATGGACTTTAAGGCGTCAAACATTACCAGAGACGAAGAGGGTCACATTATAATGACAGATATTCATTTTAACAGGAAGATAGAACAATTTAAAATTTGTATACAGCTAGTAATATATAGCTTTGAAATAAAAAATGGACACAACTAAAAGAATAAATTCTTAATTGTAATGGAAGATTTTAACACAACTTCCTAGTAATTGATAAGCAGTCAAAAATTTAATAAACAGAAGATTTGCCCTACTCAATGAACAGACAGAAGTTCACAAGCTTACTTTATTTTATTTTATTTTTTTTTAAAGATTTATTTATTTTTTTGACAGAGAGACACAGCGAGAGAGGGAACACAGGCAGGAGGAGTGGGAGAAGCAGGCTTCCCACAGAGCTTTTTTTAAAGCTTTTTTTTCACCAGCTTTTTTTAAAGGCAATGAAGTATAAACAACAGAAATTGGGGTCTTAAAGGATTCTTAATGATATAGGACAGTGTTAATTGAAAAGAACCAGACCACAAAGTTGGATATAGTAATTCCAATCTTGTTTAAAGTATTATATGTAGATTGGAAAAATACTTTATCTTTGATTTTAAACACTTTGACTAGGATGTACATCAGTAAGATTTTCTTTGCAGTTATCCCTGCTTGGGGTTCACTGATGGATGGATGTCTTTCATCAGTTTTGGAAAAGTCTTGTGCATTGTCTCTTTGAGTGTTTCTTCTACACTATTTCCTGTCTCTCCTTCTACTGTGATTCCAATTACATGTATATTAGGCCATTAGATATTGTCTCGTAGATACTATTTTTTCCTCTCTTTTTCTCTTTGTGATATAGTGTGGATAATTTCTGTTGATGTGTATTCAAATTTATTGATTCTTTTGTCATTGGTGTCTTTTCTGCTGATAATCACATCACAAGAATTCTTTAGGTCCCCTACCATACTTAATTTCTAACATTTCCATTTGGCTTTTCTCTAATTTCTCTCTCTCATTTGACATTTTCCATCTGTTCATTCATGTGTCCACTTTTTCCACTACTATTTTTTAAAGAATTTTTATCTATTTATTAGAGCATGTGAGCTGGGGGGAGGAGCAGAGGGAGAGGATGAAACAGACTCCCTGCTGAGGAGGGACCCATGTAAAAATGCAACCTTTCTAATTTGAAAATGGTAAAACTTTATATCTTTTTAAAAGAGATTTTATTTATTTGAAAGAGAGAGCGTGCAAGTTAGGGGGAAGGGCAGAGGGAGAGGGAGAAGCAGGCTCTCCACTGAGTAGGGAGCCTGATGTAGGGCTCAATCCCATGACCGTGGGATCATGACCTGAGCCAAAGGCAGATGCTTAACCGACTGAGCCACCCAGGTGCCCCAAAACTTTGTTTCATAGAACGTGTGAATTTTTTTGATCCAGTTAAAGATCTGCCTCACAATATGAAAAATATAAGTGTATTTTGTCTGTTCACATTGGTGGTAAAATTTGGGGCAATTTTTTTTTAAATGCTAACTGGATGAAATTGTATTTAATTCTATATCTTATCTTTTTAAAAAAAAAAAATAATAAAGCTTAGTGATTTCCTAAGCTTCCACCTTAGGAAACTAGAAAAAGAGGAGCAAATTAAATCCAAAATAAGCAGAATAAAAGTTAGATCAGAAGCAATTAAATTGAGGGACGCCTGGGTGGCTCAGTCGGTTAAGCATCTGCCTTCAGCTCAGGTCACAATTCCAGGGTCCTGGGATCGAGTCCCACATCGGGCTCCTTGCCCAGCAGGGAGCCTGCTTCTCCCTCTGCCTGCCGTTCCCCCTGCTTGTGCTCGCTGTCTCTCTCTCTGACAAATAAATAAAATCTTTTTTTTAAAAAGAAGCAATTAAATTGAAAACAGGAAATTAATAGAGAAAAAGAAACAAAACCAAAAGCTGTTTTTTTAAAAAAGATCAATAAAATTGATAAATATCTAACCAAGCAATCAAGAAAAAAGAAATGTTACTAATCAGAAATGAAAGAAAAGTCATCACTACAGATTACATGAGTATTAAAAGGGTAATAAAAGGGTATTATGAACAACTCTGTGCCCACAAGTTTCGTAACCAATTCTTAGAAGTACACAGATCTACTAAAACTCACACAGGGAGAAGTACACAATCTGAAGAGGCATTATCTATTAGAGAAATTTAATCAATAATTAACAACCTTCTAAAATAGAAAGCACCAGGCTCAGGTGGTTTACTGTTGAATTCTAGCAAACATTTAAAAAAGAAATGATACCAGTTCTCTAAATTGCTTTCAGAAAATAGAATGCTGTGAGGCCAGCATTACCCTCATCCCAAGACAATGGAAAGACGAGCCATACTAGGATGAAATATTGGCAAAACATATATCAAAGATTTGTATCCAAAATATACCAAGAACTGTTAACAGTAGAAAAACTTAACAGCCCAATTGAAAAGTGGGTGAAGGAGTTGAACAGATACCTCACCAAAGAAGATAGACAGATGATGGATAAGCATATGAAAGCATGCTCAATATCATATGTCACTAGAGTATTGCAAATTAAAACAGCAATGAGATATCTGTTTTAAAAAACCCATTAGGATGGCTAAAATCCAAAACATTGACAACACCTAATACTAGCAAGGATGTGGAGCAACAGGAGCTCCCATTCATTGCTGGTAGGAATGCAAAATGGTACAGCCAATTTGGAAGACAGTTTGATGATTTCTTATAAAGCTGAGCATAGGCTTACCATATAGCCCAACAATCCTGCTCCGTGGTATTTACCCAAATGAGTTGAAAACTTATGTCTACACGAAAATCTGTATACAAATGTTTATAGCAACTTTATTCATGCTGTCAAAATTGGAAGAAACCAAGGTGTCTTTCAGTAGGTGAGTGGATAAATGCTGGTACATCCATGCCATGGAATATCATTTGCTGATAAAAAGCAATGAACTATTCAGTCATGAAAAGACATGGGGACCTTATATGCATGTTGTTGAGTGAAAGAAGCTAGTCTGAAAAGGCTACATAGTGTATTATTTCAACTATATGACATTCTGGAAAAGGCAAAACTATAGACACAGTAAAAATATTGGTTGCCAGACAGTGGGAGGTGGAGTTGGGGAATGAATAGGTAGAGCACAGGACACTTTTAGGTTAGCAAAACTATTCTGTATGATACTGTAATGGTGAATACATGGCATTATGCATCTGTTAAAACCCATAGAACTATACAACACAAAGAGTGAAAGCTAATATAAACTATGGACTTTAGTTAATATATCAATAATGGTTCATCAGTTATAACAAATATAGTACACTGTATCAGTCTGCTCTAACAGCTATAGGGGAGGAAAAATAATTTTTCTTCTACCCTTCTAGGTTCTTGGCTGAGAGTGTCATGTCCCCTATACCCCCATAATAAAAAGACAGTGTAACAGGAGAAAAACAGGTTTAATAACATATACACTTCCTGCATACATGGGAGATGCCCAGGAAAACTGAGTAATTCCCTGAAATGGCCCAAGTCACCACCCCAAATACTATCTCCAGCTAAGCCAAAAGAAGGGGGTAGAGAGGAGGTTAAGGTAAGACCAGTTATGGTAGGTTTCTAGGAAAAGCACAGTAAACAAGTGTATGTTTGCTGTGCAGATTTAAGTCCATGTCTTCTCTATTGATAAATGTTGCTAGAGTTTTAATCATTCTCCTCTTCCTAGTACAGAGAGGGAGACACCTTACAAATGGAGATTTTCCTTATAAATATAAATGTTACAAAAAAAGAAGCTCTACTTGTTTTTCAGAGCTTCTTCTTTGTCTGGTGTTTCTTAAAAATAACCAGCTCAAGATAGTCATGCCAAAGAAGCTTATTTTGGGGTGCTGTATTCTGCTACCCTTCACTGCCACAACAAAATAGAATCGACCGTGTGGCTTAAACAACAGAAATTTATTTTCTCATAATCCTAGAGGCTGGAAGTCCAAGATTAGGGTGCCAGCATGGTTGGGTTGGGTTGGGTTGAGAAGTCTCTTCCTGGCTTGCAGATGGCTGCCTTCTCACTGTTTCCTCACATAGTAGAGACAGAGAGAAAGCAAGCCCTCTGACAGCTCTTCCTATAAAGGCACTAATCCTATCATGAAGTCCCCACTCCCGCGGCCTCATCTAAAAAACCTCATCCCAAAGGACCCATCTCCGAAAATCATCACATTGTGAGTTAATGCTTCAGCATATGAATTTTAAGGGATCACAGTTCAGTCCATAGTACATTTTGTTTATTCATTCATCAGTTTATGAACATTCATGTTGTTTCCACTTTGGGTTATTGTAATTAGTGGTGCCATGAAAATTCCTGTAGAAGTGTTTGTTTGAACACTTGTTTTCAATTCTTTGGGGTATATGCCTAGGAGTGGAATTGCTAGGTCTTATGGTAATTCTGTGTTTAATGTTTTGAGGAACTTCCAGAATGTTTTCTATTACATTTAATTATAATTCAAATTATAATTTTTTAATTGTAGCCATCCTAGTGTATGTGACTTGATATCTCATGGTAAAATGAGTTTTTATATGTAGCTTTCTTCCTGTAACTTATTTTGTATGTTAGAAGTAGGTACAATTATCATTATGTTGGTCTATTAAAATCCAATAAATGTACTGCAGAAAAGTCAAATAATTTGCTAAATACCACTGAGAGAGTGGTATTGAATCAAGATTTAAAACCAAATGTGGTTCCAAAGACTGTTCTCTTAAATATTCTATTATTCTACCTATGCTGTTCCATGATATAGTTGATATTTCAATAATAAGTACAACCAACAGGCGTTTCAGTGTTGTAAATCTATATAAGATCATTTGTATGATTAAAAATATATAATTTGCAATTATCACAGATTTATTATTAATTTTTCTTTAATTTTCTTTGATGCAAAAACATTGCTGATTTGACTATATATTGATACAGCCTTTCTGTCAGTATTTAACAAAATACTGAAAAAAGATGACTATGTTTTTAAATTTGTTTTATTTTAGGTCCACCTCATTCATTTAACCGAGATGAGACAATAATCATTGCTTTGGCATCAGTCTCTGTATTAGCTGTTTTGATAGTTGCCTTATGCTTCGGATACAGGATGCTGACAGGTAAAAATATTACCTTTTTTTATTGTTTATTAAATATACCATTTAATCGGAATCAGTTTTCTCCTTTTTAAAAATCTCTGTGCTCCCATCCTTCTCTCTTAACAAACTTTTTTCCTAGTTTTTATGAAAAGTTTCAAAAATATCCAAAATACCTCTCACCCAGCTTAAATGATTATCGTATCTATATATCACCCATAGCCCTGCTCACCACATCCTTCTGTGGTAGTGGGTTATTTTGGAGTAAATCACATTATATCATTTATCTGTAAAAAAACTTTTAGTATTATCTCTGAAATATAAGGACTTAAAATATATATAGCCACAATACCATTTTCACATCTAAAAAAATAAATAAATAATTCTTTAATATCATTAACTGTCCAGTCAGTTCTACTGAACTTTAGGTTTGATGAGCTTTTTAGGAAATCAGTACCCATTCATTTGAATAACTTTAATAAAACCTTTAATGTTTCTGCAATATTTTAAACAAGGTCTGTTGGAACTGTCTCCCAAAATTCAGCTTTAATATTATTATTCATCATTCATCTTCATTTATAGATGATTCTTGGTTTAGTAAATAGTTTTACTCTTGGTGACGTTGGGCATAAATCTTGCTGCCTACCCTATAGTAGCTCTTCTTTTTAACTTAAATATAATACAAAGTGTAATAAAGATCTTCATTTTAAGAGAACCATACATTAGTAACTTCTTATTCTTATAGGAGACCGTAAACAAGGTCTTCACAGTATGAACATGATGGAGGCAGCAGCATCAGAACCCTCTCTTGACCTAGATAATCTGAAACTGTTGGAGGTAAGATTGCTCTTAGATATTACGGGCTGTCCTTTCTGCTGTCATAGTATATCTGAGACAGTAACTTTATTCACTCACTACATCATTCATCCATTTATTCCACTAACATTTATTAACTATCATTTTGGTGCCAAGGCCTATTCTAAGCACTGAGAACATAGGTGAACAGTCCAGATAGTCCCCTTGAGGCTTATATTCTTTTTTTTTTTTTTTTTAGATTTATTTATTTATTTGAGAAAGAGAGAGAGAGCAGAGGGAGGGGCAGAGGGAAAGGAGAGAAAGAATCTCTAGCAGACTCTCGCTGAGCGCAGAGCCCCATGCACTGTGGGGCTCCATCCTAGGACCCTGAGATTATGACCTAAGCAGAAATCAAGAGTCAGCCAGCCGCTTAACTGACTGAGCCACCCAGGCTCCCCTTGAGGTTTATATTCTAATGGGAAAAGAGTCTACAAACAGGTTAAACAAATAAATGTATATTATTTCTAGTTGTAGTAGTAAGTGCTATAGAGAAAAGTGAAGCAGATAAGAAGAAAAATATGGAAATGGAGTTAGTAAAGAGGATATATTTAGAAAGGAGACGATCTTTGAGTACATACTGCAACAATATGGGAATAAAGACATGAAATTCTGAGAAGAATGTGCTTTCAAGCAATCCATAGTATATGCCTAATGAGTATTTCTTGTCTGTGCATATATTTTGTATTTTTATAGGTACATACAACTGTTATATATTATGTTGAATTTAATTTTCATTTGGTAATATCTCAGAACCTATGTTAAAGTCTTACCATGATGAATATTTTTATGATTTTTACTAGAATAAGTAAACTATGATCCCCAAACTAGAGACTGTTATAAATAGTAAATATGGTAGATTTGATTATATAAAATATTTTAGGAACCTTCTGTTTAGGAGAAAAATACAATACACAAAGTTAAAAGGTTCAAAAAAGCATTTCAGCACATGAAAAGGAATTGTTCAAGAGCTGGTATAAATCAATAGAAGAAACAATCCATAAAAAATGGACAAAAAACATGAAGTGCCAATTCACAAAGGAATTAAATGTAGCTTTTAAATGTGTAATAAGATGTCCAATTTACTAAATTGAAAAAAATACTAATTAAAACCTTAGGACTGAGTAAAACACTCCCAAACATTGCTGATTAACTATATATTGATACAACCTTTCTAAAGGGCATTTTATCTGTGAAATTTTAACCTAGAAATAGTGAGTGAAATATAATGAAAATCCTTAAGTAAATGATGGTTAAATCCTTAACCTGTTCAGTAAAGTGAAAGAAATCTCCATAAGCCAAAAATGAAGAGAATGGGTTGCATTTTGCTGATTTTATTTTTTTATTGGTCCTGGATATTAAGAATGTTATATTGTGGATACCCTGTGTTCTGTTAGGCTTTTCTAAAGTGTGTTTGTTTCCATTGTTTGTTTTAATAGGCAGTTAACTTGGTTGGATATGCTGCCAACTCCTCTCTTAGGCAGAAGCTCAAATCTCAGTGCAGTTGTTTCATCTTCAGCTAAAATTGGTCTCATGTATTCATTGGGTTTCTCCCTCTGTCACTCTCTTTTGTGGGATTCTCCCCTCACTTTCCAGAATCTGTGGTTGCCCTTAATTCTGTCCTCTGGTTCCTAGGGCCAGAAAAATTAGGATTTTCTATTACAGTTCTAGCTCCACTGCAGAGTGTTCATTTCAGCCTGCTCTCAGGCTAAAAGCTATAAAAATGGGTAGTTCACCCTATGGCATTCCTTTCTAAGTGTTGACTCCCAGAATCTACTTCCTTTTGTTCATTCTGTAGCACTTTTAGATTTCTTTTTAAAATTTTGTTCAGGGGCTCCTGGGTGGCTCAGTCGGTTAAGTGTCTGCCTTCAGCTCAGGTCATGATCCCAGGGTCCTGGGATTGAGCCCCATGTTGGGCTCCCTGCTCAGCATGGAATCTGCTGGTCCCTCTCCTTCTGCCCCTCCCTCTACTCGTGCTCCTATTCTCTCTCTCTCTCTCAAATAAATAAAATCTTTTTAAAAAATTAAAATTAAATGAAATTTTGTTCAGAGTTCATAGTTGTTATCTGTAGGAGGGCTGGGTCTGGTAGGAGCTTCCTGAGCCATATGAGATATGGAATTTATTAGTTTCTTGACAATGGAGTAATTTAAACTATAAGCAATAGAGAGCTATGGTCTACATTTGGATTTATACTTTTCTAGAAAGTTTGATTTTTCAGTTGTGATATGAATTAATATCTTGCTTTCTTCAAAACAAATTTACAGCTGATTGGCCGGGGTCGATATGGAGCAGTATATAAAGGTTCCTTAGATGAGCGTCCAGTTGCTGTAAAAGTTTTTTCCTTTGCAAACCGTCAGAATTTTATCAATGAGAAGAACATTTACAGAGTGCCTTTGATGGAACATGACAACATTGCTCGCTTTATAGTTGGAGATGAGAGAGTTACTGCAGATGGACGCATGGAGTATTTGCTTGTGATGGAGTATTATCCCAATGTAAGTTCTTTATAAAAATTACAGTGACATTTACACTAGCTGTCAATCAGATTTTTAGGACTGCTTGTTCTGTAAAGCATTGGTGGTTTGCAACTCGTTATTAATGGTCTGCAGTGAGATAAGGATCTCACATCAGAATGTGAATCAACTAAGTCACCAGTTAACTGTTTAGTTCATCTGTCTGTCTGTCTGTCTGTCTCTTTCTCCCTCTCAGCAAGACTTTCTTGATGAAGGAAACAGTGTTTTGATTGACATTCATTCTGGTGCAAGCTCCTTATCCCTGTCTGGTTATAAATAGTTTGTAAATGAGCACCTTGAGTATCACTGACACATATATATTTATGAAAGTTTCTGTTTTGTACTTGTAAAACAAAAAAATAGAATTTGTATTTATACTGGTAAGAGATACATTATGAAGAAAGAGTCTAAAAGACTATTCTATCTTAATTTGATCAATGGAGCATTTAATATGAAATAGTCATTTATATTTTTTAATATTGGAGAAATTAAAATTAATAATGTTTAAATTATCCTTTTCATCCTCTCCTCCCCTCTCTACTCACAGAAATGTCTCTTTTGAGATTTTGAAGTGTCATAGTTCATTAGATCTTCATGGAATCCTAACCTCCTTAAATACTTTATAAGGCTGCGGCTAATTTATCTCCTCATGTACAAGTACATTAATTCCATTTTTTTGGTATGTGTTTATTTTTTCCTTTATATAGGGATCTCTGTGCAAGTATTTGAGTCTCCATACAAGTGATTGGGTCAGCTCTTGCCGTCTGGCTCATTCTGTGACTAGGGGACTGGCTTATCTTCATACAGAATTGCCACGAGGAGGTAAGACAATGAATAGAAGATGAATGACACCCATATGGGGTCAAAATTCACAAAGGGAAATTTTATTCATATCTTCAAACTAAGTATATTTTATTTAATAGCAGATTTATTATTAACCAGTTGTTTGAAAGATCTGGCATGATGAAATGGATTTGAAATGTAATAAGAATAGGAAAAAGAACTTAAAGACTCTAGAGAGGTCATGGATCTCATTGAGATTTTTATTAAAGCTCTGAACACCTTCTCTGTAAAGATACATGTATGGTACACTTTTAAGAATGTTCTTTTGATTTTAGTGGTTCACAGACTCTTTAAAGTCCATCTGTGGACTTAGGTTAAAAACCTCTATATACTACATTTCCTTGCATTTATTTGCTTATTTAAATGAAATACAGTGCATTGCCAATTCTTTACTTTTAACATCATATGAATCTTTATTCTGTGGTTGGTTGGTCTTAAGTATAAAACCTATGTGTATCTTTTTATAATTCAGTGTTTCTCTTAGCTAGAATTAGTTTGGTCAAATCTGTCAGGGGAAAATAATAACAGGCTTTAATAAGAATGAAAATTTTTTTTTCTCATGTAAGAATTTAGAGAGAGATGGTCTAAGATTGGTTTGGTAGCACCATGGTATTATTGGAGCCTTATTATTATCTCCTCCATCATTCTTTATGTATGGCTTACATTTTCAAAGTCACCTCATTGTCCATCATGCTATATATCTGCTAATCAGTATACTTTATTTTCCAGAACTTGGTTCACACTTAACTACCACACTTATCTGCAAGAGATACTGAAAATATAGTTGTTGTTGTTGTTGTTATTGTTGTTGTTTTTAAGCTGGATGTGTTGCTGTCTCAAATAATATTGGATTCTGTTACTGAATAGAAAGAGGGTGATGCATGGTGGGGATTTCATAACTTTGTGGTTGTGTTCTTTGCCATAACTACAGTTTTCTTTAGCATCTATGTGCATTTTTGCTAGTTGTTCAAAGAATCTCTTTAATACTTTTACTTTCTTACTTTGTTTCAAAATACACCTCACATCACAGGCTGGTCTAAATTAGCTTTGCTTCAAAAATCAGTCTTTGTGCTTTCTCAAGCTTTCATCCCTTGTGGGATTTTCTTGTCATACTATAGCCCAGAATATTGTTTTTCCAGTTTCTCTGACCTCTGTAGATAAGAGAATCGTTAATATATCAATTTCTTAGATCTTTGTTCCATTGTGTAATAGCATGGATCATCTTTTCTAGCTACTGATTCATATATAAATAATTTCTCCTGAATAATTTATCACTTCATTTATCTTGACATCTTGCTTTTCCTGAATACAGAATTGACCAATGTTATTGCCTATGTCAGCAATTTGATGCACTTATTCTAGTGCTTTAGCACATTAACAATTTGGACTGTGTTTCCTTATTCTTAAATATTATTATAATTCATTTAAAGAGCTGGCTTGGCACAGAATTTAAAATACCATCCTAATCCTCCTTTTCAAGACTTGCATGATTTAGCAAGGTTTCAAGTCAAACATTGGCTGAAAAGAATGATTGCCATCAAATAAGAGTTGTATTTAATGTAGATGTTACTCTCAATATTACCTAATATTATCATTTAAACTAGTTAACCTTTTTTTAAAACTAAGTATATATATATGCTATTGCAAAAACATAAGTATATTTGATTTTTAAAATATTGGAAATACGCTATATTATTTCAAAACATTTAAAGTGTTATTTCACTTTTTTTTCAGAGAATCCTATTTTTCCCAGTATCTTTAGATGTAACTTCACTGTTTGGCATAGAAATTTCATAGTAAGGAATAATACTATTATTATTTATTCAGCTGTTTTTTGCTTCAGAATAAATAAGGATGAGTTGAACCTATTTATTTATTTGTAATTGTCTTTCTTAATGAATTTTTTTCTGAGAATGTCAATGAAACTTGGTACCGTACTCCCCCCAGAAAAATCTAACAAAGATCACTCAAATATAAACAGAAGGTTATTATTAACTACGTACATCCTTCCAGATCCTTTCTGTGTGTGTGTGTTTGTGTGTGTGTGTGTAAATATCCACAGAGAAACTATTTTTTGTTCAGGTTTTATTTTTTAATAATTGAAATAATATTATGTCCTGCCTAGTACAGTGCTGCTGCCCAGGGCAAAATCATTGTATGTTTTGCTCCTTTCTCTTTACCCCCTACCCCCAAATAAGAAGGATTAAAAGGTATACTGAGGAGAACTTTAAAGGGAAAAGTCTCTCAAAGGGCAGTCTGTAGTTCTACCTCTTGAATTGGTGATAAATCCTAATCTTACTTCCTTTCTTCCTTCTCTTCTCTCCCTTACCTCTTTTGCTCCCCTGCTCCATTTCTTTTATTTTTTTTTTTTCCTTCATTATATAGAAGAAAGTACTACCCTGTTTTCCTCTCTGGCTGTCTCACCCACTCGTTCATTGCCCGTTCCCCCCATTATTTGCCTGGTTTCCCTAAGTATGAGATCTTTTAGTTTAAGTATTGATTTGGGATTAATATACAAATATTTTCCAAATATAGAAACATTTTTATATCTCTATAAATTTCTTATATAAATATCACCTCAAGATTGTACCATATATACTAGTATTGTGGTTTTATGCAGAATAAGAAATGCAGCTCTTTTAGGGGTTGAGCGAACCATGTTAGTACAAGCTTTAGAAAGCTGGACCATGAACTGAAAGGTGAGAAAATGAGCAGGAAAGATCAATGGTAACTACCATTTTTTAGATCAATGGTAACTTCTATTTTTTCCTCCAGTTGTTCTGTGTGCTCTGTTTTTTTGTTTTTTTTTTTTAATATGAAAGGAATCATTATCCTCTTTTTAAAAAGTTTCATTGCTGGTAAAATTGCAGTCTAATTTTCATTAATGAGAGTAATGACTAAATGCTGAGCCTATTTGTGCCTAAGTATAAATACTCAATAAACTTATCATTGACTTTGTTCTGATTGCTCCGTTTCTTTGTATACCTAGAGAGTTATTTTAAATTTCAGAAATTATGGTATAGAATTTTTTTTTTCAATTCAAGAGCTATAGTTTTGCTTAATAATATTTATATAAGGTTTCCTTATAGAGAGGAAAAAATATATTATGCTTTTAATGAGGCAGCTTAGGTTAGATACATTCTTTCAGTCAGCAAGCATTTATTGTGTGCCAACCCTTTTGAATCCAGGTAAAACATACTCTCTTTCTGCCTTCATGGAGCATATAGTCTAGTGATAATAGAATGAGTATAATAGTGTTTTGCTTCTCTGTAAAATCAGAAAACAGGTTTTCATATCTTGCTGAGAGATAGCAGCTCCTCTACTCATTCTCCAAGTCCATTGTAAAATTATTCCTAGTTTGATTTGAAGAACTGAGGTGGGCTTAGAGACAGGGCTAAACCTGAGGGCAGAACTGGGATGTTCCATCATAGGTTTGATCTGTTAAGTCATAGGACATATGTATACAGATTTTGGAGCCATCTCAGTTTTTCAATGATACTTATTTTAGACAAGCTGACTTTTTTTATTTTTTATACTAAATATTTCTTTCTGTATTGCCTCCTTTTGCTACCCTAGAAATGAAGGAAAAAAAAAAACAAGTGTGTGTTAAAATTAGAAGCAATAGCATGTTGGCTGTTAGATTTCAGCTAATTATTTAAAGCTTAATTATACATGCAACAGTAGTTTACGTTATAAAATACAGTGAAAATAGTTAACGATTGTGAGTTGAAAACTTTGCTTTCTTGTTTCCTTTTTTGTTATTAGAAAATTAATGGGCAGAAAAATAATACAGTCATCTATATTTATGTAGTCCCTATTACCTGCATGCTTACTTTATGTCCAAGAGTGCTATTTAAACATTAATAAATATTTGAAATTATCTAAACAGATCATTATAAACCTGCAATTTCCCATCGAGATTTAAACAGCAGAAATGTCCTGGTGAAAAATGATGGAACCTGTGTTATTAGTGACTTTGGATTGTCCATGAGGCTGACTGGAAATAGACTGGTACGCCCAGGGGAAGAAGATAATGCAGCCATAAGTGAGGTGAGTATATACAAAAGGTATCACTCTGACATACCATGAGAACATAATGAATTGCATTAAAAAAATCAACACAGGACAATTATCCTTATATGCTACCAATGTAGCATATTAAGAATTACAAAATTAAAAAATATAAAAGACCTTACATGAAGTTTATCAGTTCTTTATGGAAATCACTGCCACACCAACTCATTTTTGACAAGCATTGGGAGGAAGTGTGTAGGAACTGACTTTTGAAGCAAGAGTAAAATTGCCAAGTTTGAGATAGGACAGTCACCTTCTGATAATCACTATTAAAATGTGAAACACATCCTTCCTAACCTTTTTCTCTGCATCCACATAATATGTCTCTCTCTCTCTCTCTCTCTCTCTCTGTGTATGTGTGTGTGTATATATATATATATTTTTTTTTTTTTTTTAATTTTTTAAGGGCTTGCCTCAGTGGCTCATTCGGTTCAAGGTCCGACTCTTGATTTTGGCTCAGGTCATGATCTCATGATTGTGAGATTGACCCCCACCTTGGGCTCTATGGTCAACATGGAGTCTGCTTGAGATTTTCTGTCTTCCTCTCCCTCTCCCGCTCTCTTTCTCCTTAAATAAATAAATAAAATCTTTAACATTTAAAAAAATTTTTTTTTAATATTAAATGGTGTATATTGTTGTATAGTTTTCTCATTGTGTCTTAGAAATGTTTCTGCATTGACATACATAGGATGGTCTAGCTCATTCTTTTTGATTGATGAATAGTATTCAATAGGATGGACTTACCACAGTTTAATTATTCAAGAAGGGCATTTTATAGATAAAAAATTTGGTATAGAAGGTTTCAGTAACATGCTTAGGGTCAAATAACATATCATTGACATGAAATTTATGTATAACTTCTGGTCTAATATATGCCTTTCAGAATATGCTACATTCTGTTTCTGAAAAATATCACTCTAATTTAATAGGTTGGCACAATCAGATATATGGCACCAGAAGTTCTAGAAGGAGCTGTGAACCTGAGGGACTGTGAATCAGCTTTGAAACAAGTGGACATGTACGCACTTGGGCTCATTTATTGGGAGATATTTATGAGATGTACAGACCTCTTCCCAGGTAAGAGAATTGCTATCAAAAATTGATATATGTTTTGAAGTGAAGCAGTAATATCTTCTTTTTCTATCTATATTAAATAAGTCAACTTTTGTGTGTTTTTACTTTCATTTAAACCTTTAGTTCATTGCCATCTAGTGTTCAGAAACATTATTAGCAGAAGGATGTCAATCAGGAAAAACTTTTTAAAATGACTCCAAGTTTTGCATCTGAGTGCAGTTTAATTAATTGCTCATAATAGCTTATCTGTGTTTAGTTTGGTCTCTGATTGCTTTAACGGTCATCGTTGTCCTTATGCATCCTCTGAACATTTGATAAGCTACACTTAAAATATTTCCTCAGTTGACCCAAGTAAGAGATTAGAAACAATGAATTAACCATTAGAACACTTTTTTCTTTCTTTTTCCTTTATTTTTTTCATTCTCCATTCTTGACTTCCTGCTTTCCTCCTTTTCTTTCAATGAAAGAACACTCATAATATGAATGTTTGTTTGAGGCTTACTTGAATTAGCCAAATGAGTTTATAGTTTTTTTGTTAGGATTATATTACTGTCATTATTGTCCTATAAAAACTTAAACTATCAATATGTGCATTACATTCTTCTAGATGATGTACAAAATGATTTGATATATATGGCTTCTACCTTATAGGAATAACACCATTAAAAGCATAGAAAAAGGAAAAACAGTCAGTTGAATCAGCATTAGACAAATTATGAAATGGAACTATTAAATAAAAACAAAGATTAGTGGTAGGGTTGAATTTTTTGCTTTAGAAACAGTAAGCATTTAACAGTAGTTATAATTCTAAAAATAAAATAAGTTAATTATTTAGATTGACTATAGGTCAATCAGTTATTATTTAGAAGTATATTTCCTAGTTAATTGTAAGTACAAAGTACTCAATTAAGGTATTTTTCTGGACATAGCAGAATTGCAGTAGTATCACACATATTATTGGAACTTTTGAAACTTTTTATTTCTATTATTGGAATTTTGGCCAGAGATTTTTTTTAATATATCCTAATCCAGAATTTTATTTTTTAGAAGCATGTCTGACTAAAATGATTCTTATTACCAGCATTAGTATACTGCCATCAGCAACATTTTTTTGGACAACTACTGCATTCAAAGAATAACTATTGCTTTTGGTCTGATAAATAATAAAGAGCAATATCAAGTGTTTGAAAAAGGAAAAGCAGGGTGCCTGGGTGGCACAGTTGGTATACCTCCAAATGCAGTATAATTCTTGGTTTTGGCTCAGGTCGTGATCTCAGAGTCCTGAGATTGAGCCCCACATGGGACTTAATGCTCAGCGTGGAGTCTACTTGAAGATTCTCTCCCTCTGCCCCTCCCCCATGCTCTCTCTCTCTCTCTCAAATAAATCTTAAAAAAGAAGAAAAAAGAAAAGGGAAAGGCAATTCAATCTTATTTGTAGATTATTTTAGCAGATGTATAGGATAAATTGAGATTGAAAGAATTAGAGGCAGTTTAAAAAGGGAAAAGACAGGTGCCTGGCTGACTCAATCAATAGAGCATGTGACTCTTGACCTCTGGGTTGGGGCCATGAGTTCGAGCCCCATTTTGGCGGTGGAGATTACTTAAAAAAAAAATAGTTAAAAAAATAGGAAAAAGAAATAAGGTGTTACTATTTAATGGATACATAGTTTCTGTCTGGGAAGATGTAAAAAGTTCTAGAGATGGGTAGTAGTGATGGTTGCACAACATTATTAATGTACTTATTGCCACAGGACTGACTATATGCTTAAAAATTGTTAAAATGGTAAATTTTGTGTATATTTAACCACAATGAAAATAAAAATAAAGGAGAAAAACAAGAGTTGCAGTAAGAGATCCTATAATCTTGGATATGGAAATTGGCAAGAAGAGGCACATGTAAGAAAATATAGAGGAGAAATCTTTGGTTCTACTTAGCTATTAGAAGAAAATCTAAGGATTTGAGAAATATTCAGAGATCAAAGAAATAGGGTGGCAGCCAGGAACTTAGGAGAAAATATTTATTATATGGAAAGGTGAATTAATTATGGAGACTTTTGGATGGGGTATTGAGGGACAACTGAAGAAATTTAAAAAAAAATTTTTTTTTAATTATCTATCCATAGATGGTAAATGGGAACTTATGAGTGAATGCTCTCTCCTAAGAGAACAAATTAAGAGTGCAAAAAATTGGGGAATAAAGACTGCATATTGGGGGACCTCCCTGTACCAGTAGGTTAGTTAAGAAGACCATTGGTCAGAAAAATAGTGAGAAAACTAAGAAATCATAGTATCTTGGAAGTCGATGTTAGAAAATGTTAAGAACCCAGATTGATAGCAGTAGATGTAATATGAAGTCAAAAGGAAATAGAACTGAGAAATGATCTTTGAATTTGAATCGGAGGAGGTTATTAGTATTCTTAGAAGAGATTCTGTGGAATAGAGAAGACAGCAATATTACAGAGTATGGGAAGGAAAAGTATTAAGACAGCACAGGAATAAGATTTAGGGTACTCTTAAAAATTTTAACAATGAAATGGGGGGAGAAGTTGAATAAAAAGGTTCCCATAAACATATTAATAAACATAGAATAGCATGTTATAATGATACAATTCTTGGAAAACATTTCTTCAAACTTGTATATCTCCAAATGCAGTACATGCTTTATTATTAAATGTAGACATTACGTTATGTAGACTGACTCTCTGTAAAGTATTTGCAGAATAAATGAATTAGGTGTCTGTATTACAAAAAATTGAAATGCTGCAATATTCATATAAAGGAGGAATATGGAAGGAAGAAAGAAAATAGGAAAGCAAGAGAAAGAAAAAGAAAAAAGAGAACAAGCATAATTTAAGAAGGGAACTAGAAAGTTCCTAACTGCTTAGAGACATAATTAACAAATAGCAAATGAGGTTTGAAGCAGGGAATGGTATCTGATATTCTTAGACATTTTATTTATTTTGGACAGTTTGAAAGAAAGTAGGATTATAAAACTTCCCTTGAGCAATCCAATGATTATAATAAAGTTTTAAGGAAATCCAGTTAAGACTAATAGAATTCATGATGATGATATCATTAACATTAATCTTTGTGTCCCTAATGCCTAATACTAAGCGCTAAACAAGTATCTATTGAAAAATTAGATTTAGAGCCATGAAGATTTATTAGAAAATTGACAGTTCTTAATGTCATTTCATTCACAAAATAAGATTGTACATTAGTTTTATTTAGCAGGTTTTCTAATTATATTTTAGACCTGATTAAAACAAATAAGTAAAATTGTGAATTTTTAATTATCCTGAACGAGTATTCGGAAAAAAAAACCTAATAAATAGCACTTGGAAGATATCTATATGTGTTGTGTTTATGTCTCAGAGACAGATAAGATATACTAGATACTAAATATCTTACAGTTCACAGATATTATGGGTTGAGGTTTTATCAAATGAGGTTTCATGAATGAAAGTGATACACTAACTAGCAGGATTGAATCTTTCAATTTTGTCTTTCAAGTTCAATATTAATGGCGATTGTCAACAATAAGTATCTGCTTAAATGTTTAAAGTATGTGAACATATCACTTGTTTAGATAGTGTAATATTCCAAAATTTTGGGGTTGTACTGCATAAATTATAGAATTAATCTTTGTAATTTAATCTTTTTTAATATTGGAGGAGGGCAACTGTTTATATGTTGTTTTGAATATCCAAATTGAAACATAAAAATTAAATACATGTTTTATAAAGTACTTTCTATCTGGGTCATTATAACTTTTGTATTATCTCCATGTGAGTGAGATAAGGAAGACAGACATTGCCATTTTGCTGGCAGGAAAATTAAAAACAGAATAAATGACTTTTCCAGGGGAGCCTCGGTGGCTTAGTCCGTTAAGCGTCTGACTCTTGATTTTGGCTCAGATCATGATCTCAAGGTTGTGAGATCAAGCCCCATGTTGGGCTCCACACTGAGCGTGGAGCTTGCTTAAGATTGTCTGTCAGTCTGTCTGTCTCAAAATAAAAAAAATAAATGACTTTTCCAGGAGAGAGATGAAGCCAGGATTAGAGCTTAAGTGCCTTATCCTACATTCTGGTGTTCCTCCTTCTAATTTATCCTGTCATTTTAATGGGGTGGGGAGTGGTGCCAGGAGACAGGAAGAGTCTCCTGTGTTGTTTGTCAAGATTTTGACTAGACCATTGGTTTTCTGACTATTGGTCCCAGAGATCTTCTGTATGCTCAATATGTTTATTAAGTTTAATTTGATAACATTTTGTAAAAATCATGAGCTTCTCATCACAAGCAGCTGATTGTGCTTTATTGGTGATAAATAGGGTTATTAAACAGTGGTAGAATAGTTAATGAAACTTTAAAATCCTTGATCTAGATACTGTTTCTTAAGAGGAATTTTTTTAAAAAAATCAGGATACTGATTTTTCTATCATGGCCATTATCACAAAAATTTTTGTGACATTTGATACAGTCTGGCTGGACTATAATAGAGCCAGTGACATATTAAGACAGGATGACTAAACATCTGTGTGCTTATATTTGGTTGTACAGACATGTGTTCTACTAGATCCTGGACTTTGTCCTCATATTCACCACCCTTGATCTCTGTATGGGATAAGAATTCAGGCATTTTCAAGTATTAAATAAGTACACCTTATATATATATAATTAATAATCCCCCCCAATTTAGTAATACTAGAAATCATTTAAAAATAGCTATGTCCACTGTTGAAACTACCACTTGATTTATCAACAGATGTTTAATTTATCAAAGACTATTCTAAGTAAAGCATTTATTAAAACCCACAACAGGATTTCTTTTGGATTTCCAAATATGCCCTAAAGGGTTAAAAAAAAAAAAAAAGATTGTGACATAATTTCTCTGCTTACTTGGTATCAGAAATTCTGCTGTTATTCCATCATTTTAACATAGTTGGAAATTTTATTCTGTCCTTCTTTTAAAAAAAATACACAGGTGAATCGGTACCAGAATACCAGATGGCTTTTCAGACAGAAGTTGGAAACCATCCCACTTTTGAAGATATGCAGGTTCTGGTATCTAGGGAAAAACAGAGACCCAAGTTCCCAGAAGCTTGGAAAGAAAATAGCCTGGTAAGAAAAAACTAAATTATTAAAAAGAGGACTTATGACTGAATATGTTTCAATGTTGTTAGAAGCAAAAATAGACTGTTAATGTAATAGTTTTTAGAGCTGTCTAATGCCAGAAATCCAACTTACTTGACTTTTATGATGTTATACACTTTCAAATTTTTCAATATAAAAAAGTCCTCTTTCTTGGTTCAGTTTCAGTTTTTTCCAAGTGTAAAACACTAGAGAGACTAACTTGTGTCTGAAGGTTGCCAGATTGAGTAACAGCTAGAATAATTAACATGTTAATATTTTGAACATTATTGAAATTCCATCTTATTCTCTAGAGTGGTACCAAAAATGTTAATTAGTGCAGATGTACATATTCAGTGGCTAATAGAAATTTAAACTACCTCAAAAAGAAACCAAGGTGTGCTTATAAATTCTGCCTATTAAAAATGCAGTCTAGGGGCTCAGTTGGTGGATCATATGACTCTTGATCTTGGGGTTGTGAGTTCAAGCCCCACATTGGGTATAGAGATTTCTTAAAATAAAATCTTTAAAAAAACAAATTCAGTCTAAAACACTAAAATATCTTCAAAGGCTCCTGCCATTTTGGTAAATTGTTGCTACAGCACTGTAAACATCTTACAAACATTTATACACACACCTTCTTTCTCTTTATGTCATATAATTTTTTTTAACATAAGTAGGATCATTTCATTATCCACTATCATTTCTGAAGCTTATTTTTTTACTCATGGACAGTTTTTCATGTCAATACCTATAGATGTATCTCTTTCTCCATTTGGTCAGTATTCCACTGTATATCATAATTATTGAATTATCCCTTATTGATGGTAGTACCCTGTATTTCTTATTTTAAACATTTTTTTAAAGAATTACAAAGTTATGCCTATACATGGTAAATCAAATCAAATTAAGTAGAAGGGCATAAAAAAGGAAAAGAAAAAAACTCCATAACTCTACCACCACTCTTCAAAAGAAACTCCTATTAACAGTGTTCTGAGGTTTTGGTTTTTGTTCCTAATTTTTACTTCTGAAGGTTACTATTATAACTGTAAATACTATATCCTTATTTCTTGTTATCTCTCATTTACTCTCTCCTAGGTTTGTAACATTTTAGCTATTATCACATAATTTATGTTTTGTCCACAGATCTAAAACTTAAAATAAAAACGTCAGAAATTGGGCGCCTTGGTGGCTCAGTCGTTAGAACATCTGCCTTTGGCTCAGGTCGTGATCCTGGAGTCCTGGGATCAAGTCCTGCATCGGGCTCCCTGCTCAGTGGGGAGCCTGCTTCTCCCTCTGCCTCTGCTGCTCCCCCTGCTTGTGCTTGCTCTCTGTCAAATAAATAAATTTTTTAAAAATCTTTAAAAAAAAAAAAGCCAGAAATTGTAGAATTATGATTGTGTAAACATCCACTGCACAATATAGTATTGTGCTTGGACTCATAGAGAAGGAAGTAAAAATCCTGTTAGTTATTGTAAGCTTCTGCTGCTTGAGGAAGAATGTTTCAAAAGTAACCATCCACTGGATTCTCCGACTTTTTGTCACTTTGTTCTTTCTTTCTTCTTTATAGATTCTATTAAGAAGCAACATTTTTTTAAAAATCTCACTCTTTTTCTTGTAAATCATAATTTCTTTTATGAAGTTCCTCTTTAAGTGATGTATGTTAGTACGTGCATGGGATTATGAATCCTTGCACCTTCAAAAATGTTTATATCTTGCCCTCACATTTGAGTAATAATTTGGCCAAGTAATGGTTTCAAGATCAAAATCGCATTTTCCTCATAGTGGTTCCTTTGAAATCGCTACTCCACTGTCCTCAAGCATTCAGACATGTTAAGAATTCCAGAGCCAACCAGTCTCATTCCATTACTTTTTGTCTTTTTGTTTTACCCCTTGTTTTCTTGTCTCTATGAGCTTTTAAGCCTTTATCGTTGGAATTATCACAGCTTACCTGGATATATGGAGGCGTGGATCTTTTCACACATTTTGCTTTGCACTAGACAGGTTTTCAGTTTGAAAACTCAGAGATTTCTTCAATTCAGAGGAGTTTTTCTATATTATTTAAAAAATTATTTTTTCTCTTCTATTTCTTCCCTCTGTAATTCCCATTAGATAACTACTGGTCCACCTGACATTCCAGGTGTCAATTTTTTTTCTTGCATTTTCCGTTTTTTTGTTGTACATTGTTCAAGATTTACTCTGCTTTAGCTTTCAAATCACTCATTCATTTTTCACCTTTATCACTCTATTAGTTATCTGTTCATTAAAATCTTACTTTTGACAGTCATATTTATAATTTCTAGAAATTCTTAATGTTTGTTTCTTCCATAGCAGTCTGTTCTTGTTTTAAGAATGTGATAGGAATTCAATTATTTCTAAAGGTGTAAATCAGAATTTTTGACACTTTATACAAATAATTTTCTTGATTATAGTTAAAGAACAAAAATGAAAAAAAATTCACTAAGCAATTTAAATCACTTTATTATGTATTTTCACATTTTACTTTTAGGTTGTCTTCATAGGATTAGAATATTTTCATTCTTGATCCTGACTTATATGGGGTGGTGGCATGTCAGAGAGAGGCTAGAGAGATGTTATGTGTTTCCATACAGATTTAGACTGAATATTTTCTCCATTGGTCATCTTTATCATCTTGTCCATTGGTCAAGGAAGGCTTCTGCTTCAAATGAGATTGAAATCTTCTTCAAGGCATTGAAGATCTATTGCCAAAAACATATGCCCAAAATTGCCTCCAAACTGCAGTCCCTGCTATGGGAACTGGGACAGATCTTTAAGAAGTCCTTGGCAGAAGGTGAGAGGCTGAATCCTGCACCAGGATTCATTAGATATTCTAGCCTCACAGAGCATCCCTCAAAGAAAAATCTCTTCATGAAATTTTATCTAGATTTAAAATACTTATCTTCCTTAAATTGTTTTCTCACCAGAGAAATTTGTGAAATCTCTCTTGGCAACCCCAGCATTACAAGATATGCATCATATGCATATTTACCTGAAAACTTTTTGCTTCCAATTTAGAGTAGGTTGCTAAGTAGGGGATAAGTGATACTTGGTTTACTTCCAGTGAATCCATTTAAATCTAATGTGCTGCAGTCAATAGAACTGCTTCTCTGTAAAGACAATCCAATACTAGAGAGGTGTATAGCAAATGCATAGTATATAAAAAGAAATACACCTATGTCTAAAAGAAAATATTTTTGCTTCATAATTGCATTGAAATTAAAAAACATTTTTATAATAACAAAACTCAAAGATCTTCCAAATATAAATGAGTGTAAAGACTAGTTTTTAAAAACTGCTAGGGAGGGCACCTGGGTGGCTCAGTCAGGTAAGCGTCTGCCTTCAACTCAGGTCATGATCCCGGGGTCCTGGGATTGAGCCCCACATTGGGCTCCCTGCTTAGCGGGGAGCCTGCTTCTCCCTTTCCTTCTGCCTGCTGCTCCCCCTGCTTGTGCTGTCTGTCAAATAAATAAATAAAATCTTTTAAAAAGATTGCCAGGGGCTCAAAAACATAGATCAGTCAATAAAAGGGGGAAGAATAGTTTCCTGATAAAAATGAAAGAATAGACAATAGTCTGAGGAAAATACATGAAAATGTTAACCATAGTTATCTCTGAATATTGGATTCATGAATAACTTTTTCTTTTCTCCCCCCGTACTTTCAGAATTTATAGTAAAAATGAACTGTTGTAACAATTACATACACATACACACAGTTTAAATTGGAATAACAAAAAATTATAGACAAAGTTTATTATTAAAATAGTTTTTTCCCAGGGTGCCTGGGTGGTGCAGTCAATTAGGTGTCCAACACTTGGTTTCAGCTGAGGTTGTGATCTCAGGGTCATGAGATCGAGCCCTGCGTTGGGGGTCCATGCTCAGCATGGAGTCTGCTTAGAGTTCTGTCTCCCTGTCCCTCTGCCCGCCCACGTGGCCCCACCCCCCCACTCTCAAATAAGTAAATTTTAAAATAAAATATAATAGCTTTTTGTCTCACATGTAAAACTTTCAGGTATAATTTGTTCAACTACACCACCATTCTTCATATTTTTCATTATTTTCCAAATTATTTTTAAGATTTTATTTATTTGTTTGTCAGAGAGAGAGAGCACAAGCAGGGGGAGCAGCAGGCAGAGGGAGAAGCAAGCTCCCAGCTGAGCAAGGAGCCCGATGTGGGGTTGATCCCAGGACTCATGACTTGAGCTGAAGGCAGATACTTAACCAACTGAGCCACCCAGCTGTCCCCCTTTTCCAAATTCTTATCTTCCATTTCTTAATCTGTCTTGAATACTGGCTTGTTCTCTTTCCCCTCTTGAAATCATTTGTCTGATTTATCTTTAATCCTTAGTTTTAGTTCTGTATAACCTCTCTTGCTCAACAGTCTTATCTTAATATATTGTCATGTAAAAGTTTGAAACTTTCTCAGTTGTTTTTTTTCCTCCTCTAGTCTCTTCTTTCTCCACCCATTAAATCCAGTCTTCTAAAATGTCCTATATTTTCCAAAAGCTATCCGTTCTTCTTTTCACATTTATTTCATTCTTTATATTTCTCTTCTTGACAAATCAGCAAACTTGCTGTGGTCTAGAATTTAACATTTTCCATACTTCTTTTCTCATACAGCCTACATTAGGAAATGCAAGTTCACATCATGATATAGTGTCTTTAGAATAATACTTAACCTCACTACGTACTCTGTGTTTTCTTATTTGCTCTTCTAGTCTATAGAGTATTTCACTTTGGAGAGACTGGTGTAGTTGTTTGTTTTAAATGTTGGTTCCCACCCACTAAGCTCATTTCATGACCCATCCATGAGCCCCCACTTCCATTTTCCTGTCATTACAGAGGAAAGATTTTTTAAATTTCTTATCTTTTTTCCCGTTTTATTTCTTCTGCTTCTCTTTCTTCATCAGTGTAAATAACGATATCCCCTTTATCTTATTTACCCAAATGTTGGATATCATTATATATTTGCAGTTAGAGTCCCTTGTTGAAGCACTCATCTGATATTGCCTGAATATTTATATTTTTCGCTAATCTTATTTTCTCCCCTCAAAAAATTTTAACATTTAAAAGAGATGTAATTGATATGGATTAAATTGCGCATATTACGATACACCATTTGTTAAGTTTTGGCATGTGTATATAGCCATAAAACCATTACCACAATCGTAATTATGAACATTTCAGTTACCCCCCAAATTTCTCTTGTGTCCTTTTGTAGTTTCTCCTTCCTGCCTCTCTCTATTCTCCATGAATCCCAGGCAACTACTGATCTGCTTTTGTCACTAGTGATTTGTATACCTTTTCTAGAATTTTATATAAATGGAATCATACAGTATGTACATTTTTTTCTAGCTTCTTTCAGATAGTTTAATCATTTTCAGATTCATTCATGTTGATCTGTATGTCAATAGTTTATTCTTTTTTTTTTTTTAAGATTTTATTTATTTATTTGACAGAGAGAGAGACAGCGAGAGAGGGAACACAAGCAGGGGGAGTGGGAGAGGGAGAAGCAGACTTCCTACGGAGCAGGGAGCCCAATGTGGGGCACCATCCCAGGACCCTGGGATCATGACCTGAGCCGAAAGCAGATGCTTAGTGACTGAGCCACCCAGGCGAGCCAGTTTATTCCTTTTTATTGCTCAGTAGCATTCCTTTGAGTGAATATGCTACAATTTGTTTACCCATTCACTTGATGATGGATATTTGGATTGTTTCCAGTTTTTGGTTACCAGAAATAAAGCTCTTGTGAACATTCATGTCCAAGTCTTTGTGTGGACATATGCTTTCATTCTCTTGAGTAAATACCTAAGAGTAGAATGGGTGAATCATGTAGTACATGTCTGCATAACTTTTTGAGAAAGTACCAAACAGTTTTCCAAAGTGGCTGTACCATTTTACGTTCCCACCAGCAGTACATGAGAGTTCCAGTTCCTCTACATCCTTGCCAACACTCAGTATGGCCATTCTTCTTAATTTTAGATATTCTAAGAGGTGTGCAGTAGGATTTCATTATGATTTTAATTTACATTTCCCTGATGACTCATAATATTTAACATCTTTTCATTTGCTTATTTGCCATCCTTGTTAATTCTTTGATGACATGTCTATTCAAGTCTTTTGCCTACTTTAAATTGAATTGTTTTCTTACTATTAAGTTTTGAAGTTCTTTATATATTCTGAATACAAGTCCCTTATCAGATACATGATTCAAAAATATTTCTTCCCAGACTGTGGCTTGTGTCATTCTCTTAAGAGTGTGTTTATAAGGGCAGAGAGTTTTAATTTTGCTGAAGTCCAATTTATCAATTTTTTCTTTCATGGATATATTTTTGGTTTCATATTTTAGAAATCCTTGTGTAACCCAAGGTCACAAAAATTATCTTCTGTGTTTTCTTCTAGAAATTGTATAGGTCTGTGACCCATTTTGAGGTTGTTGTGTGTCTTGTTTTTTAGATTTTTTGCATATGTGTGAGGTATGGATCAATATTCATTTTTCTGCATATGGATATCTAATTGTACCAGCATAATTTATTTTTAGAGACTACTTTTTCTCCATTTAATTAATTGTTTTTTTATCTTTATCAAAAATTAATTGTCCATATGTATGTGGGTCTGTATCTGGACTCTTTATTCTGTTTCATTGACCTATATGTCTATCTCAATGCCAGTACCACAATCTTGATTACTTTAGCATTATACTATGTCCTGAAACATTAGTCCTCCACCTTTGTTCTTTTCACAGTGTTTTGGCTATTCTAGGTTCTTTATATTTCTACATGAATTTTATAATCAGCTTTTCAATTTCTACATTGAGCCTGTTGGGATTTTTATTAGAATTGAATTAAATCTGTAAACCAATTTGAAAATAATTGACATCTTAGTAATATTGAATCATGTTAACAGATTTATAATTATTGTTTTATGCATTTTCTCTTAAATTGTATTGAAAGAAAAGAAGGGTCACAAACCAAAAATACCCTAGTACTGGCTTTTATATTTACCTATGTGTAGTTTATTTTACCAGTGTTCTTCATTTCTTCATATGGCTTCAAGTTATTGTCTAGTGCCCTTTCACTTGAGCCTGAATGATCTCCTTTGGCATTTCTCATAGGGCAGATCTGCTAGCAACACCCCCCCCACCCCCCCCCCCCCCCCCCCCCCCCCGCAGCTGTTGTTTATCTAAGAATGTCTTAATTTCTCCTTCGTTATTGAAGGATAATTTTGTTTGATAATAGAATTCTTGGTTAACACTTGTTTTCTTTCAGCACTTTAAATATATCACGCCCCTGCCTCTGGCTTCCATGGTTTCTGATGAGAAATTGGCTATCGACTTTTTTTTTTTTTTAAGATTTTATTTATTTGACAGAGAGAGCACAAGCAGAGGGAGAGGGAGAAGCAGGCTCCCCACTGAGCAGGGAGCCCGATGCGGAACTCGATCCCAGGACCCTGAGATCATGACCTGAGCTGAAGGCAGCTGCTTAACCGACTGAGCCACCCAGGCATCCCTGGCTATTAACTTTTATTTAGGATCCCTTGTACATTTCAAGTCACATCTCTCTTGCTGCTGTCAAGATTCTCTCTTCATCTTTGGATTTTTATATTTTGATTACAGTATGTTTTGGGATAGAACCTTTTGAGTATATCCTACTTAGAGTTTATTGAGTTTCTTGGATGTGTAGATTCTTTCTATTATTAAATTTAGAAAGTTTTTAAGCCATTATTTCTTCAAATATTCTTTCTGCCCCTTTTTCTTTCATCTTCTTCTGGGGTTCCCATTCTGTATATTTTGGTATGATTGATGACGCCTCACAAGTCTTTTACGCTCTGTTTATCTTTCTTCATTTTTTTTGTTTCTGTTCCTCAGACTACATAATTTTTTAAATCTTCAGGTTCACTAATTCTTCTCCCTGTTCATATCTGCTGTGAATCACTGTAGTGAATTTTTGATTTCAGTTTTTGTACTTTTAAGCTCCAAAATGTCTTTCTGGCTCCTTTTTATAATTTTTCTCTCTTTATTCCTATTCTCCAGTTGATGAGAAGTTGCTTTCCTAGTTCCTTTAATTCTTTGTCCATGGTTTCCTTCATCTTTTGAGCATATTTCAACTCTTTTTCTAGTAACTCCAGTATCTTTATTTCCTGAGGGACAGTTTCTTCAATTTCTTTTTTCCTGTGAATGGGGCATACATTCTTGCATTTTTTGCATGCTTTGTAATTTTTTAAGACTGGGGATTTTGAATATCCTGATGGGCAAAAAGAAAACAAAAGAAAAAAAGAAAAGATAAGAACATACTCTCTAGGCCTTTGCAGTTTGGCTTTGTGTTGGGGCCCTCCTTTAACATTTATCCAGACCCTTTAAGATTCTGTGTTAGCCTTCACTTTCTGCTAGCGCTGAGCCTAAAGACCAGCCAGTTATGAAAGCTTATGGTCTGCTCTGAGCATGCATCCTGCCCTGGACGTGTGCATGGCTTTTCTAGGTTTCCTGGTATATGCAGGAGTTTTTCAAAACCCTCATTCCCTAAAGTGTTTCACACCCCAGCTTTTCCTCCCTCACTTTCAATTTTTGTTGTGTGGTTCAATTTTTGTATTTTGCCCCAGGCTGTAATTTGTTCATTTGGCTTTCAGTGATTTCAAGGAATGTTCTCCACTTAGTCTTACCTACTTCTGTTTTCTGAGAGAGTTCTGAGTTAGGCAGAATAAAGACAGACCCCTTTCTTTGGTTCTTCAGGAAATTCATAGACATGTCAAAACAGACAACATAATTCCTTGGGAACAATATTTTACTCCCTCTGGACCAGGTACCTACATGGAGAACACAGACTGCAGTCTTCATATTCTACTTAGTTGCTCTAAACATTTGACTAACTTCCAGAGCTTCAGTAAGATTGATTGACAGTATTTTTACCAGGATTTTTGGTACTTCTGTGGAAGAACATCCCCTGGTCTCCTTCCTCTGCCATCTTCACTAATGTCCTCATACAGTGAGTTGGGAAATACCCTTCCCTCTTTGATTTTCTGGGTAGAACTGGCATTATCTCCTTCTTGAATGTTTGGTAGAATTCAGTAGTGAAGCTATCTGGGCCTGGATTTTTCTTTGTGGGAAAGTTTTAAACTACAAATTTTATAGATACAGGAACTATTCAAGTCATCTATTTTTTCTTAAGTGAGCTTTGACAGTTTATGTCTTTGAAGGAATTTGTCCATTTCATCAAAATTGTCAAATCCTTTCTTAATTTTGTTTAAAGACTTTAAACTAACGCCCAGTTGGTCACTTAATCTTCCTCTTTCTATACAGTTTATTTCCTTAATCTTCTCTTATCTACTTTTTTACTTATTCTGGGATATTCAGCATTGCTTTACTTTTTTAGATCAACTTTCTACGACCAAATCATTATTTTTAGGACCCTTAGAATCCCATGTATAGTCAACCTCTTTAAATTCTCAGCTATTTTTCTAATTTTTCCTTTTCCCTATTTCATATTAATTTACTTCTAAATCTTGTGTAAATGATTTAGTAACCATTATTTTAACTTTGAACTTATAATAGATTTTTCTCAAAAAAAAAAAACAATCAAATTACAACTTTTATAATAGAACCCATTTATCCACTAGGAACTGGCTGTGTTCTATTAGCATAGTTTAGAGGCAATCATCATAGGATAATGTATAAACTGTGGAGCTGTGCTGTCTGAGCTTTGATCTTAGCTTTGCCACTTATTAGCTATGTGCCCTAATTTCTCCTCTGGGCCTCTTTTCCTGCATATAAAAAGTGGGGATGACAGTAGTACTTCAAATAAGAATTAAATGAGTTAGAACACAGTCTAGTACATAGTAAGAACTCAACAGTTGTTAACTATTATGCATCAACAATGATGCTGTTTTAAAAATAGAAACTTCTTAGAGGTAGGGACTAGGGTTTCTGTTTACCAAATTTTATTCATCATCTAGGACAGTGCCTTGGTGAATGTCTTATTTTGGCAGGGGTGGGAATGGGGTGGAGGTAGGGTCTCTTTTTGAAAGTGTTTTTACAAATTATTTTCCAACTATATAATGAAAAGTAACAAATACAGCCTCATTCAGCGTCTCTCTCTCCTCCAGATACAGAAAACAGCCAATATACCATTTTTAGCTGCTTGGATTTGGTATTTCTGAGCTCTTCTGGGCAGTTGGTGAATGGGACTCTGCAATAGATAGTACTCTGTTTTGGAAAGGAAGGGTCTCTTTCAGTTTTGTGTGGAAAGACATCCAAATCTTTGCTTTAGGAAGATTTCAGTGTATGCACTTCATTGTGTTGCACTTCATGTTTAGTAATTAAGAACATGAATGAAACTGGGGCGCCTGGGTGGCTCAGTCATTAAGCGTCTGCCTTCGGTTCAGGTCATGGTCCCAGGGTCCTGGGGTCGAGTCCCACATCGGGCTCCCTGCTCCGTGGAGAGCCTGCTTCTCCCTCTCCCGCTCCCCCTGCTTGTGTTCCCTCTCTCGCTGTGTCTCTCTCTGTCAAATAAATAAATAAAATCTTTAAAAAAAAAAGAGCATGAATAAAACTATAAATCTGTATGTGTGGTATATAATTCAACAAACTGAATTAAAAAGTAATAAAGTTTCTCTGAAAGAATACCCAAGAAATTGGTAACATTGGTTGCCTTTAGACTGGGAAAATGGATGGTTGGTGAATAGGAATGGAAGGGAGATTGTATTCTCTTTTTGACATTTTGAATTTATTGACACATACATATATTACCTATTCAAAAAATTCATTAAATACATGTCAAAATTCAAACAAAGAGTTCAAACAATAAATTATTTTTAGCAATACAAAAAATATGCCATGCCCAGACATCTAAAAGGCCCTCCAAAGAAACAACCACTCTTACGTTCCTTCTGTAGACTTCAGAAATTTCTATGGATTACATGACTATATGTTTTTATATCCTTTTCTAATATATAGATGGGAATTACTACATCCACTTACCTTACAATTTTTACTTAGCAATTGGGAACATACACATCTTCCTAATTCTTTTCATTCTGCATAGTATCCATTATATTGCAAGTTTTTAGCCAGATCCCTATTAGAGGACATGTGGGTAGTTCCCAGCTTTTGCTGTTATAAATGATACTGCAGTGAATATCTTATACACGCATTTTTCTACAAACATATAAGTGTATTTGAGGAATAAATTCCTGGAAGTAGTATTGCTGACTCAAAACGCAAATACATTTATGATTTGTTATTGATAGATTACCTCCAAATTGAGGACACTCCCGACGACAGTATATAAGTGCCTGCTTTCCCATCACCAACACTTTGTATTATAAAAATATTTTTATCTTTCTTAATGTGATAGGTAGGAATGGATCTTGTTTTAATTTGCAGCTAGTAAGTAGTAGAGCCAAGATTTGAGGCCAGGTTCTTTTTTTTTTTTTTTTTTTTTAAGATTTTATTTATTTATTTGACAGAGAGAGACAGCGAGAGAACACAAGCAGGGGTAGTGGGAGAGAGAGAAGCAGGCCTCCCGCGGAGCAGGGAGCCCACTGCGGGGCTCGATCCCAGGACCCTGGGACCATGACCTGAGCCGAAGGCAGACGCTTAATGACTGAGCCACCCAGGTGCCCCTGGAACTAATATTCTTAACTGCTATACTATACTGCCTCAACATAGTAAGATTAATCATCTTTGCATATTTTATCAGGAATTTGCACTTCTTGTTTATGTGCCTTTTGTCCATATTTCTATTATGCATTTACTATCATTTTTTAAATGTCTTGTTACTAGCAAGCATCGCAGAAATTCAGCCAAGAAACATCAAGTGATGTTAAAACCAGTGGGTGAAAAGGTGAATAGAGAATAATATATTTACAGAGATTTTAAGTATTCCCTCCACCCCAAAAACACTGATTAAAGTCTTAAAAACAACAACAACAAACATTAATTGAATATAAAAGGGAAAAATGGAACTTTACAGTGGAGAAACCTGGCAGGCACCAACTCAGACATGTGATCAAGGTTAACTTCACTAGTAATGAGACAGATCAAAATTATGAACCACATGATAAGATACAATGAGAAGAACACAACATCTCGAGGGATGCCTGGGTGGCTCAGTTGGTTAAGTGTCATGGCTCAGGTCATGATCCTACGGTCCTGGGATCGAGTTCCATATCATGCTCCTTGCTCAGCGGGGAGCCTGCTTCTCCCTCTGCCTGCCGTTCCCCTGCTTGTGCTCTCTCTCTCTGACAAATAAATAAATAAAATCTTTAAAAAAATAAAAGAAAGAAAAAAGAAGAACACAGCATCTCTTCTGTGATTTTTCTGCCAAAGTTTCAAACCTTGAATCTAACCATGAAGAAACATCAGTTAAATTGAGTTTCTAAAACGTAACTGGCTGGGTCCCCTGGGTGACTCAGTTGGTTAAACATCTGACTCTTTTTTTTTGAAAAGTTAAAAATTCCCTAATTTTTTATTCCTGGTACCACTACCACAATTTACAGGGCAATATACCTGATGTAATGAAAAGAAAAAGACAAAGACAAAGCTACAACAGATAAAAGACCTCAGGAATGTACATCTAATTGACACTACATTGCATTAATCAATAGCTGCACTTTTTGCAAACTGTGGCTATGACAGTCCTGAACAAGAAGGGTTTCCTGTTTAAGCTGCAGTAACTTTTCTGACTATGGATCGTCCTTCCTTCTGTGGCAGATTTTTACAGTTCCTCTAATGCATTTGGGACGACTGTCTCAAAGTAACCTGCAGTTTTCCTGACAACTCCTTGCTCTCCTGCTAAGAACTGTAGCCCTTTTCTTCTGAATTTTTTTTAGAACCTTCTGCTACCATATCCACCACTTCCACCACCAGATCCATAACCACCACTATAGGGACTGCCTGAGCTTCTTCCACCAAAACTGCCCCCTTTCATGGGTCGATAATTTGATTGCTGTTGTCCACTATAATTTCCAAAATCATTATAGTGCCCACCACCATCATAGTTACCACCTCCAAAATTTCCTCCTTCATTGTAACCATCATATCCTCCACCACTACCTCCATATCCACCTCCTTGGTTTCCATATCCTGGTCCACCACCACCATAGCCTCCTCTACTACTATAACCAGGACCACCACCATAGTTGCCACCATCACCTCCAAATCCATTATATCCACCATCACCTCCTCCATAACTACCTCTGCTGCCACCACCTCCGCCACCGTAGCCTCGTCTTCCACCAAAGTTCCCACCACGGCCCAAGTTACCACCACCTCCAAAGTTTCCTCCATGACCCATGAAGTTGCCAGATCCACCTCCACGACCTCTTTGTGATCCAGCAGACTGCATTTCTTGTTTAGAAAGGGCTTTTTTCACTTTACAGTTATGCCCATTAATAGTGTGGTATTTCTGAACAACAATTTTATCAACTGTATCATGATCACCAAAAGTTACAAAAGCAAATCCTCTCTTTTTTCCACTCTGCTTGTCTTCCATAACTTCTGTGGAGTTATCTTGCCATACTTTTCAAAGTAGTCTCTCAAATTATATTCTTCTGTATCTTCTTTAATACCACCAACAAAAATTTTCTTCACAGCTCTAGAAACAGCTCTCTTTGGTTCCACTACACGCCCATCAACCTTGTGTGGTTGGGCACACATTGCTGCATCCACCTCTTCAACACAAGAGTAAGTCACAAAACCAAAACCCCTGGAACGTTTTGTTTGGGGGGTCTCTCATCACCACACAATCTGTAAGTGTACCCCATTTTTCAAAATGTTCTCTTAAACTATCATCTGTAGTTTCAAAGCTCAAACCACCAATAAACAGTTTTCTCAACTGCTCTGGTTCCTTTGATCATGGCCCTCCATTTTGAGACCGGACTCACCTCTTCCAACTCGAGTTCAATATGGGACCTAAACATCTGACTCTTGATTTCAGCTCAGGTCATGATCTCAGGTTTGTGGGATCGAGCCCCACATGGGCCCACATGGGCCATGGTGCAGGTGTTCATTTAGCATAATGCCCACAACAAACACCCTCAGATTTCCTGCAGGTTAAGATTTGTTTGTTAGAGAACACAAATTATTAGGAAAACAGTAAAAATATTGCCAAGAAAGCTAACAAGGACTTTAGCTTAAAATGGGCTTGTGAGATAAAATGCTCAGATTCAGCATTGCGTGGAATACATACTAAAAATGATTTGCCAGTTATCTGAAACATTAAAATTAAGTGCTATTCTACATTATTTGTTAGATCTGGCAGTCCTCACCTTAATTTTTTTGAAAACGTTTAAAGGTGCAAGAACTGTGAATATCAGCAAGTAAAAAGCTTTGAAGCTTAATAAACACAAATCCAAAAAACAAGCCTGAAAGGATTCTGGATGATAGTTTATGAAATCTGTTTTTTAAAAGGGAGTTCAAACCAACTTTCCCCAAAAGGGAGACTATATTGTTTATTGCTGATATAGATTAATACTACAGAATAGACTGCTTCTGATACTACCACTGAAATTAGTCTAAAGAAAAAGAAAATGCCAGGCCTTTAAACTTCACAGTTAGAATGAAGTACCCTTTACTAGGAGTAAAAAAAACTCACCTAGAGATTGAAGATAGCCTGGTGCCAAAATTCCAGCAAACTCAAAACTCATTTTTGAAGTGGAATTAGTGGCTGTTGATAGAAATAACAATGAACAATGACATAAACCTGTGACCTTGATGAACTACGTAACTTTTTACAACTACTCACATTTATGGCTGATTCTTTAGGAGTTAAGTTAAACCTTGCTTGCTCACTTGTTACTCATCTTTTGAGAAATATGACCCTTTACAAATCTCTGAAGTTTAAAGTATTTTATTATAGCTGTGTAAAATATTGGTAAAGAAAATTGATTTTTGTTTTACCTCATGTCACTAAAAATCAATACTTTTTTTAAAAAGATATCCTGTTTGACATATACACTATTATAGGCAGTGAGGTCACTCAAGGAGACAATCGAAGACTGTTGGGACCAGGATGCAGAGGCTCGGCTTACTGCGCAGTGTGCGGAGGAGCGGATGGCTGAACTTATGATGATATGGGAAAGAAACAAATCTGTGAGCCCAACAGTCAATCCCATGTCTACTGCTATGCAGAATGAGCGGTAAGACCTGGAGGGGTTTGGCATTCATCAGTCGGTATTGAAAACTGAGACTAAACAGAGGTTAGAAAAAAAATACTATTAAACCAGTCTAAAAGGGCAATGATTAATTCATACAACCTAACATTTGTGATTTTTCTTTCAATATGCCTGTTTTTTTACTAGAGATTTTTGTTTGGTATAAGTGCAAGATGGCATCTGTGTTTTTTTTTTAATATCTCAAGATACAGCAAAAAAGGTTAGTCTTTATTAATGCTCCTTCTTCCCTAAAATAATGAAGCAAAACATTTTCATAGTTCCAAAAGTTTATAAGCACTTCTACATGCATTGTCTCATTTATCATTTGTTGCCATTATTCCTCTTTCTCTTGCTTTTTATTTTTTTATCTTTTTATTTTTCTTTAGGGAGAATAGAACTATGAACTTGCCTATCTATCTAACCACTGTTTTACTGGAGACTAAGATTTCAGGCTTCCTATCCAATGCTCTTTGTATAGAATATACTACTACTACTTTAACATGAAAGCAATTCATTAGATTTTTCTATCCCATCATAAATATTACTTTATGAGACATTTCTTTGTTAAATTATGATTTTTTATTCTAAGTAAAAGGGCTTTTAAAAAAAATTCCTTAAAAATTGGAACTTTCAGACAATGTAATCTGTGTTTCTTTGTTCCATGTTTGGGGGAAAGTTTTCCCCAAAATTTGTTGTTTTATTTAATACATGTTAAAATTTTTCAGAAAAGCACCCAGGAAAAAGTTACCAGAGAAAATTGAGATAAAAATATACTTGATTATTGAATAATTTTTTTGCTGTTTTCTGTTGTTCTAATTTCTAAGAGCAGTTTGTGTTATGAACTATAGACCCAAAATTGGGTTTACACTGCTTGTGTTTGGATTGAATTAGCTTCAGCATGGGAACCCTTATTCCTTATATATCAGTAAGTCAAGGAAGGTAAAGACTAGCAATTCTAAATACGAATTTTCTTACTTTATGCATACCTGAGGATAGTCTTCTGCTTCTTTCCCCGCTGATCTCTGTATTTTCTGTGTGTTCTAGCATGTTATTTGTACCTCTCTCACAAGTCAGTTACTTTTACTCTAAGTACTTTTGAACTTTTCCTGAATGATAAGAAGAATCCTTGATGCCACCCTCCATTGTGTTGACCATTTTTTGCCCCCTAAAGCATTCAGCTCTATGTTTTACATGCTTTTTCTCATGTCCAGTCACTTCTAAATAGTTTCCCCTAAATCGTGGTTCATCCCATAGTCATTCCATTCTAGGTTTCATTGTATTGAATCTTACCCCCCAGACCTCTTTTCCAAGTGCTATACAACTACTTTTTTATTCTTCACCCTCCTGTCATTCTCCTTGAGCTGCTGCTTTTCTTCTATAACACTTGTATCTATTAATGTTCCCATTGTTTAGTTAAAGCTATCCCTGGCTTTTATTTTAAATAACCTAAATATATTATAGTGTGATGCTCAAGAACCATCCCTCTCAAGGTGTGATAATGACAGTGAAGAACTCTTAATAGTTGGAGAGTAGTTCTGAATTGTTGTTCCTTTATCTGAATGTCACACTCTGCCGTTAGTCTGTAGAACTTTCTTTGATATGGCTCAATTTACCCCCAGAAAGGTACATTCCATTTCTAAACTGCCTCTTAATGGAAGCATGGAAGCACTTTGGAACAACCTAAAAGCTTATATTCTTTTTACCATTTGGCCATTGTAACTTAATTGGTAAAGTATTTATTGAGTTGCCACTATGTATCTAGGATTGTAGGAGTGCAAAAGAAACATATACCATGGCTCCTCCTCTCATGCACCTTTATATCTGGTTGTGCAACTATACCTACAGTTGATAAAAATATTTGGTAATGTTACAAAACTATAGAGGAGATTTTTTTAATTAACTCTTATAAACCAAAATAATGAACATCTATGAAAATCACATCTAGATCCACATAGGTTTTTCAGTAGTCTTGATTCATATAAAACTAGCATTTAGGGGCAACTGGGTGGCTCATTCGGTTAAGTGTCTGCCTTCAGTTCAGGTCATGATCTCTCAGCCCCCCACTGGGCTCTGTGCTCAATGGAGAGTCTGCTTCTCTCTCTCCCTCTGCCCCTCTCCCCAGCTTTTGCTCTTTCTCGTGCGCTCTCTCTCTCAAATAAATGATAATCTTTTTTAAAAAACTAGCATTTAGCAAGTTATTAATTGACACTTGATTATGTGATCACAATTTTTACATAACCTCTAGTACAATGTGGTTAGGAATAAAATAAAAAACAGTTCATACTTTAAAATCAGAGGTATTAAACTTGGAGGGTCAGTTTGTCATAAATGTACATTCTCAATGTGGCACTTTTTTTCTTTCTTTAAGCAACCTTTCACACAATAGGCGTGTGCCAAAGATTGGCCCTTATCCAGATTATTCTTCTTCCTCATACATTGAAGACTCTATCCATCATACTGACAGCATTGTGAAGAATATTTCCTCTGAGCATTCGATGTCTAGCACACCTTTGACTATAGGGGAAAAGAACCGAAACTCAATTAACTATGAACGGCAGCAAGCACAAGCTCGAATTCCCAGCCCTGAAACAAGCGTCACCAGCCTGTCCACCAACACAACAACCACAAACACCACTGGCCTCACTCCAAGCACTGGCATGACCACTATATCTGAGATGCCATACTCAGATGAAACAAATCTGCATGCCACAAATGTTTCACAGCCAATTGGGCCAACCCCTGTCTGCTTACAACTTACAGAAGAAGACTTGGAGACCAACAAGCTGGACCCAAAAGAAGTTGATAAGAACCTCAAGGAAAGTTCTGATGAGAATCTCATGGAGCATTCTCTTAAACAGTTCAGTGGACCAGACCCACTGAGCAGCACCAGTTCTAGCTTGCTTTACCCACTCATAAAACTTGCAGTAGAAGTGACTGGACAGCAGGACTTCACACAAGCTGCAAATGGCCAAGCATGTTTAATTCCTGATGTTCCACCCGCTCAGATCTATCCTCTCCCCAAGCAACAAAACCTTCCTAAGAGACCTACTAGTTTGCCTTTAAACACCAAAAATTCAACAAAGGAGCCCCGGCTGAAATTTGGCAGCAAGCACAAATCAAACTTGAAACAAGTAGAAACTGGAGTTGCCAAGATGAATACAATCAATGCTGCAGAACCTCATGTGGTGACGGTCACCATGAATGGTGTGGCAGGTAGAAACCACAGTGTTAACTCCCATACTGCCACTACCCAGTATGTTAATGGGGCAGTACCATCTGGCCAGACAGCCAACACAGTGGCACACAGGGGCCAAGAAATGCTGCAGAATCAATTCATTGGTGAGGATACCCGACTGAATATTAATTCCAGTCCTGATGAGCATGAACCTTTACTGAGACGAGAGCAACAGGCTGGCCATGATGAAGGTGTTCTGGATCGTCTTGTGGACAGGAGGGAACGGCCACTGGAAGGTGGCCGAACTAATTCCAATAACAACAACAGTAATCCGTGTTCAGAGCAAGATGTTCTTACACAGGGTGTTCCAAGCACAGTAGCAGATCCTGGACCATCAAAACCCAGAAAAGCACAGAGGCCTAATTCTCTGGATCTTTCAGCCACAAATATCCTTGATGGCAGCGGTTTGCAGTGTAAGTGGAGGGATCATTTAATCTCTCCTGCTTGTCTTTTGGGACCGTTTAATTACTTAGATAAAATTAAATTGTGTTTTCAACTAACAATTAGTTATTTTTACCACTTTTGGAAATAAAATAAGCCACTTGGTTGGACCTCAAAAGTAATCAGACTGTTGTAAAGAAAAAAAGTAATTTGTTGTTCTTGATAATTAAATAGTCAATGTCACAACAGTCAGAACTTAATACCAACTTTAATACACGCCTTACATAGCCCCTGGTTCATAATGCAATTCACGTACTTGCTGTGAATGGTTGAAATTAAGTAAATACGAGTTTAAAAGTTCCAGGTAAAATGATGTCAGTAGAACTTTTGAAATAGTTGTTGAGTATATTAATATCTATTATATACACATCTAGATTTTATCAAACTAACCTTAAATCTTTAAAGTCCAGAGAAAATTCAGAAGAAGTCATTATAAAAAAACTGAAGTTCTTGTTTTGTTTTTTATTTTTTTTGTGTGTCATCTTTTCCAAGAGTTATGTGTTGAGCCTCTTCCATGCCTATAGCATTGTGCCATGGGTCCCCTAGACGAATAACTTGATACTTGGTTTCTAGCTCTAAAGGGATTGTAACATGAGACAGGAGAGCCCACCAAAATCTTTAACGGTCATCATTATACAAAATGATTTCTCTTTTAGACTGACAGCACTTTATGGAAAAAAAGTAGTCATGTTTTATGGTTGTTGTCAAGGACTACAAAATGGCCTGAAGGGATTCAGCTCTCAAAAATTAATCAGTAGAGGGGCACTTGGCTGGCTCAGTCAGTGGAGTATGCAACTTGATCTTGGCGTCTTGAGTTCGAGCCCCATGTTGGGCCTAGAGCTTACTTTAAAAAAAAAATCAGTAGAATCTATCCCCTTGTTTGAGTGGCTTGTATTATAGACCAGTTAATACACCCTATAGCAGGGCTCCATAGCAATAAAATGTCTAGTCAGGTGTGGGAAGGGGAAATTACTAGAAAATTTATACTGTAGTATTTATGTCATCCTTCTGAAAATATTATATGCCAGGTGCCTTTAAAATTTGATCTGCTTTGAAAATTAAGTAGAATGATTAAATGCATTTTGCCAAGTTAGGATCACTACCAACAACCAAAGGATTTGAGAATACAGCTGAGAACTTTTAATTTTCTCCTCTGTTTTTGCTCGCCCAATAGAATAAGCCAACCAGTTACGGAAACAATTGTGCTTAAAGAGTCTCAAAATAAGTTGGTTAAGTTTTGCCTAGAAAATAATTGCCTGGCATTATGAATTTCAAGTAATGTCTATTAATACCTCCTGCAGATATTAGTTTGATCTGTTCTTGAGTTACAGACCTAATTTCTTACTATTTAATAGTTTCTTTATATATAGTTTATTTCTGTCCTTTTATTTCCAGTAGGTGAGTCAACACAAGATGGCAAATCAGGATCTGGTGAAAAGATTAAGAAACGTGTGAAAACTCCCTATTCTCTTAAGCGGTGGCGCCCCTCCACCTGGGTCATCTCCACTGAACCACTGGACTGTGAGGTCAACAACAATGGCAGTGACAGGGCAGTTCATTCCAAATCCAGCACCGCAGTTTACCTTGCAGAGGGGGGCACTGCCACAACCATGGTCTCTAAAGATGTAGGAATGAACTGTCTGTGAAATATTTTCAAGCCTATGGAGTGAAATTATTTTTTGCATCATTTAAACGTGCAGAAGACATTTAAAAAAAACTGCTTTATCTTCCTGTCAGTACCCTCTCCCACCCCTGCAACAGGACTTGCTTTAAATAGATTTCAGCTATGCAGAAAAATTTAGCTTATGCTTCCATTATTTTTTAATTTTTTTTTTTTAAGTTTTGCACTTTTGTTTAGTCTCATTAAAGTTATATTTGTCTGTTATGACCACAGAATTATATGTGTGTGTATCAAAAGTGGTCTCAAAATATTTTTTTAAGAAAAAAAGCAAAAACAATGTATTGCTGATAATCAGTTTGGACCAGTTTCTAAAGGTCATTAAAACAGAAGCAAATTAAGACAGGTCTGACTGCAGTGGTGTCTGGTATCCATGTTTTATTTCTGGGCACAAGCTAGTTTATGTGTTGAACTGTTCCTGAACATATTATCTGTTGGACATTCTTTTCTCTTGTGTTTTGTTTGAACGTGCAATAGTCTATAGTCCACAAATAAGCTTTCTTGTAAGCTCTCTTCCTAACAGAGCACACATTCTTCCATAATAAGTACATTTTTCTGCCCCAACCCGCATACTTTTGGCAGGTCAGTTCTATGGCAGTGATTTTTGCACAAGAGAAAGCAGCTACCTGATTTCTTGCTTTCTCTCTCCTTATGGAGAATGCAGAAACATTGTCTCAAAGGGCTCTAAAGAAGGAACTACCAAAACCTAATTTGAAATGCCATTTCTTTTAACCTTCCAAGTCCTAAATGTTTCTTTCCAGGCATTTTAATAAACGTATTTGGTTCTGGTTTTTGGACGTTCATAAGAGAGCATAGAACAAAGTAGACGAAGTCAAATATTAGCCTTTCTTCATTTTATTTTATTTTTATATGTATGTTCATGTTCCATATTCATTTATTTAAGAAGCACATTTTTATCAGAAAACTTAGAGAGCTATACTTATATGGAATTTTTAAGTAGGTAGATGGTTAAGACTATATAGTGTTAATAGCCTTCATTCTCTGAATAGGCCATCTTTGACTCAAATAAAATTACATTTCCTATTTAAAATAACTTCAAAAGTAATTCATAGTTTTGAACCAGTAGTAACTTTTTATTCTCTTCCCAAGCAACGCCTGGTGACTTTATCAGAAAATGAGTCCTCTTCCCATGACCTAAAACACTGTGTGGAAAAATCAATTCATTTGGCATGCCAAATCCCTGTGGAAGGAAAGATTGCTGCCAAACCTATCATTTTTGAGCAGACTGAGGCTTACCTCTCTTTTTTCAAAACTGTTTCTTCACTAATCCTATTTTCATAATTTCTCTTTTTGCCAGCTTTTCATATGATCTTTGATATGTGAGTAGCGTTTATTATTTACATTATATTAGAATATACCTTTTAGTGATAACATGTTATGTATCCTTCAAGTCATACTGTTTTTTTTTTAAAAGCTTCCTTTGCTTCTTTCCTTACTGATAGTTATCTCTAAACAGCAACCTCAGCATGTTTTTTTAAATAAAGCACTTTATGTCAAATAAGGGACTTTTTTTATAAGCACAAATTATTTTCTATCAATTTGCAAACAGTGATGATCTCACTTAATTTTTCCAGATTCTCAGAGTACTTAGTAGATGTTATTTAACTAAGTTCTATTATTTCTCTGGAAGATAAAAAGCTAAGAGAAAAACACAAATGCCCATATTCTTACTTTTAGGTTTTTATCTCCTGAACAATATTTTCTCACTCATATTCCTCTATCTTCATCATTTAGCTAAAGATAACATAAATGTCCCAATTTGCTGTCCAAAATATTTATAATTTACTATATAAACCTTCTTTTTTTTTTTGTCATCTGCTATAATCCTATAAGTTAGATGTTACAACACTTCACATTTATTCTGATGGATGGCTGAACACAGTTTTGAATTTTTAGAATTAAGATTATTTTTCTAATGCCCAGGATTTCCACCTTTTTTTGTTTTATTGGCCCTTCTCTTGATTCAGATCCTTAACATTTTTCAGTCTTCTGGCATAATTATTCTTCTATCTATATAACAAATTATTTATATCTTTCCCACCAAATTTTCACTTAGTTCTCTTGCCTTTAAATGTCTTTGAACTGCATTTCATTATTTTCAAACATGTGTAGGATATCTTTGAATCAAAATAAATTATATTCCTTCTCGAATTGAGGATAAATGACCATTTGAGATCTAACTGATCTTTTCCTGACAGAAGAAGTTATCTTACATTCTACTTTACTTTGTGTTTAGGCTAGTTGGTTGTAATTTTTCCAGCATCTTTTTTTTTTTTATGTTTAATAAAATGCTTTCAAGAATTAATAGACCAAAATAAAAGAGAATCCTTTTAAGTTTCCCATTTCATGCAAACATGTTTAAAACAAATAATTTTCTTTCCCTAGTTTTCTTTAGTAGACCCTTAAAAAATAGGAAGAGTAAAAAGTGTAGATCATTTTAATAAATTTTAAATTAAATTGGACATCAGACTGATTTTGAATCTGTTTGTAATATACAAGCAAGCAAAATTACTTAAAATATTTGCTAACTTTATTCATCTAATAATGTTTTTTAAAGCTAATATTTAACTGCTATCACAATATTTTGCATGTAGTAGAAAAGCATTTGGATCCTTCGAATAAAGGCCATTTAATGAAAAAAAAATTAAAATTCACTTTGCTAGTTTTACAACTTTAAAAGCATCATAATAGGTAATCAAATTCTAATATTAATTCCCTGAGCTATCCTAATTGTATGGCAGAACTGAGTCATTGAAAGAACTTGGTTTGAATTGGGTTTAGACAAAAATGACTTAATTATAATTCCTAACAGTGTTCCCCTTTTTAAATTCCTAATTTGGGGAAAAGAAACCAATATCAGTGTAAAATGTTATGAAAAGGCACAGGAATTAAATAATACTAATTGACAATTTGTTATATACTGAATGCTGGGATATACATACACAATCTCTTTTAATCCTCATAGGAACTATTTAAGGATCTTAGTTAATATTCCCACTTTACAGATTGAGGAAATTGAAGCAAAGAGACGCTAAGCCATTTGCCCAAGTTCCACATCCTAGTAATAGAGAAAGCTGGATTTTAACCTGGGTTTGCCTCTCCACATCTCTTTCATCCACACCACACTGCCTATGCACTGTATGACAGCATGTGTAATATACTGACATTTTGCAAGAAATTCAGTCATTACACTCCAGCACAACTGTGGCTTGTATATAAGCCAAAGCAGATACCTTAATGACATGTAGACATGTCTATGCTGGCTGTTGCTTGGAGAAATAATTACTAATTCAAGATAAAATTCAATCCCACATCTGCCATCATGAATCCTAAAATTATTTCACTTCTCTTCACTCCTAATATTCTTGCATTGTAGAACTAAAGGAAAAGTAAATTTTAAGGGAAAGGTGAAGGTGGCTTGTGGGAACAAAGACTTTTCCCTAAATTGATTCCATACTTGACTTGAAGAATTAATTTAACATGGATTTTAAGTCTCATCAATCCTTTGACTCCATCTTGAAAATTTCTGCTTGTAGTGACTTAAAGAAAATTTTACTAATCCAGAAAACTAATTGAGGAGGACATAGGAAGGATATAAAGATAGTATCTTTTTTTATAAGGCAGTTTCAATAGCTCCTTACATGTACCCACTTATTGCAGAAAATGTACATTGGTTCTGAATGTGAAAATAACTAAAGGAAGGTAGGAACATTCAAGTAAGTATGTGTTTCAGTGGGAATTGTCACAAAATTTGGCAAGTGTTTTTATTTAAAATTTTCAAGTTTGGCGTCTAAAGCCAAATGGAATACCTGGGAGGCTGCAGCTATTTACTGAACTTTCCATCCTCAAAGTCATTTAAAATGGAAGAATACTTCAATAAGTTTTTTGTTTGTTTTTTTTAATATTTATGGAAATGAACATTTCATTGGAGGTAGTTAGCTTCTAGAACTTGAGATTACATTGTATTCCTGTACAACCTTTTATAAATTTATGTTGAACTTACTACCAGTTATGTGCAGGTTATTGCATAACTATTCAGAGATTGCTTTATATATTACTTTATCTTCCAAGCTAACTGATTAGAAATTGTACACACATTAGTTGATTATCTAGACCTGTTATTCCAGAATTGTGTAACACTCCCACATACACCCCAGAAGTTTTTTTCAGACTGAGATGTTTGTAAATATACCTTTTGCTGTCAGTTCGCTCTTCAGTGGATAAAATTGCATTTTAACTTATAGATTCTGAACTATGCAAATGTTAGCCAAAACTACCTTGCATGATCCACTCTTATTAAATATACTCCTTGATTTAGTAAATCTGGCAAATCACTGTTTGAGCTGGTTACACAAATGTTATTATCAGAAGAAGGCTTTTCTATAGCTTCTCAGATTAACATAGAAGAAAAGAGGAAATCTCAGGGTGCTCTCGTGCACCTACCCATTACTTTCCTTCAACCGCCTTTTAGTTTGTCTCTGACTTATTCTATCCCTTGGTTATCTGACTTGCAATCTTCTGTGTCAGGAAAATTTTCTTGTCTATTCTCCTTCCCTCCTGTTTCATTTTATGTGCATTTGTCTCCTCCAGCAGTAAAAAGGGAGACCAGTTGGCTATCTTCTCCAGTATTGTTATTTTTCATTATGCTTCCGGCTTCTCAATTAACATCTAAGTCTCGGTTCTTCAGACAAAATTGCTGTGGTTCCCTTAGCATTTCCTTCTCAGCCCTATTTTAATAACTATTTATACTTAAGAACACCTGAAATTATATTTTACATTATATTCAAATTCATTACTCTAGTTAAGTAATAGTTCAGTAGGATAGAATTGAGAATGAAGATGTTACCATTTGACAATGGATCCAACCATCAGATTGTCAGAAAATCAGCACTTAATTAAGTTTTGTATTATCTAACATTTCCTATTAAATTGTGGAGTTTTACAATTTTATATTCTCATTAGTTATAATGAAAAAGCCATGCACACAGAATTGTATATAATTTTGCCATTAAAATTTTTTTAACCTATATTGCAGCAAGCTTAGCATTACGATTGAGCCACAACATTTTACATATTTCTTTGTATCAAATATTAAACACAAAATGCAAGATTAACTTTCAAAAACAAACCTTACAATAATCAGGTTATTATCTATGAACATTTTTGCAGACCACTTTTGAAATACTTATTATTTGCAACATAGACTGGACTATAACAACTTTCATTTAACTTTTAAGTGGCTGGTTAAAGTTGAGTGTTTGTGCATATAAAGAAAATTTAGGATTTTATCTCATGGCTGATACATTTGAAAGTAAATAATTCAGAAGATTTAATGCTGTGTATTAGAATTATGCCCCAAATAAATCTATCTTGAAAATTCCAATTCCGTTATTATGTGATGTTCATAGTGTTACTATTAATTGTGGTGACATTCATTTTTTTAAACTTAATTTGCAACCCAGATTCTAAAATTTGGGTAAGAGAGAAGAAATCTTTAGAAATAAATCACATCACTAGGGCATCCAGTTTATGATTGAATTTTTTAAAAAATTATTTTAAACTACAACTTTTTAAAAATGTTTCAAAAGGCAACACGTAGGTTTTTTCCATTTTATTTGTACTTTTAGATTTCAGAAACATCTTCATGTTTTAGACTCACTCTATAGACATAATATTACTTAAAAACTCAGGGCCCTTTTCATCCCTTTGCACATGAGAAACTTTAATTGGTAGCAAACGAGCAATTAGTCCAGTTGAATATTTAAAGTGTTTGTTGCACATACAGTTCATTTAATGTTTCATCTTATGATTTGACTTAATTTACATAGACATAACATCAGATTTCATTAATCATAAAAACTTGCCCAGTTCTATAATTACTAAATAGAGGGAAATGACTCAACTAATTGGCTACATGTTGCAGCCTATTTAGGCCTTAGAGTTGAAGCACCGTCTTAAAACTATTTCTCTTCTTTGGGTAAATGGTTATACATGATGGGACAAATCATTTCATTTTGCTTTGTTTTTTAATGGGAGAACTTAGTAAAGTTGTTCCTCTGAGATAAAATTTTCTTGAGGTAATTTAACATTAAAAAAACTCTTCTAAAAGTGAAATAATGAGTCTATAGCTTTAGTAATAGTTTGGATGGTTTTGAGAAGGTAACTTCTGGTAAGTTATTTATCACCTTGTCAGATCCAAATAGAATTTTTCCTTCAATCAGACAAGTCCAAGCTCCAAATTGATAGGCTGTATACTTAAAATCCTAGCAGTGAAGTTATTTGTAACCCGTCTCTTGTCTCAGGCTCTCCACCTTATTACCAAACCTCTTAAGTATGATAAGGAAACATATTTTTAAAGGAGCTTAATAGTAAGAAAACTAAATTACTAAAAGATGCAATTCAAAGATAGGTTCTGGTTAAAATTGAATTGCTTGGCTTCTGTGGCTTTTCTTTTTCTCGTCACATTTATTTATTTAAAGTTTTTGTATGCCTTGTTGTCATGTTTCCATGGAAATTATATTGTGTAAGTGTTTGTATAAGCTGGAATCATCCTTAATTTTCTGTTGATAATTTTTCAAATGAAGATAAGTGGATAATTGTAAAGTACACTAACTCTTAGGGTATTGTAGTAGCTGAAACATGGAGATGTGTAGCTGCCATGCTTTTTCTGAATGGACAGGAGAAACATAAGCTACAGAGTATTCATTTATGAGGATGCTTTTCTGGAATAAGAAAGGCTGAAAAATATTGGCAATTCCTCAGAACCCTCTTTCTTGTTAACGGGTATCTTTTGTTGGTGTGTTTTGCTCTTACATTACAGATAGAATATCATATGAATTTATGAATAATTACTTTCAATTATTTTGCTTTTGTAAAAGCCGTCTGAGACCTTGCTATGCTGTGTAAGTTGTGTTTGATGGATCAGTGTGAGTATGAAATAAAGCAAATCACTTTTCTTTTGTATTATCTATGGATGCCACTATGAAAGCTGACATTAAGCCACTAAAGAGTTTTTTATGAATAATTGTAAGTAAATGCTTTGATATATATAAACCTAAATAAAAAGATTGTATTGCTACAGAGACATTGGAGAAGATTTTAAGACAGTTCTTTAGGTTTAAAAAAGGCTTGCTGTAAAATGGTGCATTATTCCATTTATTAAAGATCATATTAATAACAACAGTAATTGTATCTTTTGATTTTATTAGGTCACCAGAAATTATGACTGTTAGTGTGATATTTTAGGTATTTTGCACCAGAAGAGTAAATGTTTGAATATACTCATTACTCAGTATGATACATTTTTTAAAAATCAACTAACATTAGAATAATAGTTGCACACTTTCTGTATACCAGGCACTCTGGTAGTTATTCTACATATGTTGATAATTCTCATAGCAATACTATAAAATACATATTGTTCCCACTTTAAAAAAAACTGTGGCTAAGGGAAGTTAAATGTCTTGTCCAAAGCCACAGAACTGGTAAAATGAGATTCAATGTATTTTCCATTTTGCTTTGAACTAACAGTTTTAAATCTCTGGTTATGGCAAGAAAATTCAAAAATAAAAGTGAAAATGGCCCAGTGGTAAAAAGAATAGCCAGGAACATACATGAAGCAATTCGCAGTTACTGAAAAGCTAGCAGGTACTGCAACGACTATCTCTATTAGCCTAACATTGTGTTTGTACTTAACATCATCAAATAATCTTTTAAGTTAGATCTTTGTGTTTTTAGAAGTCCTTGTTAAAATGCAATATGAGTTTGTGAAGGCAACATATTTTTTTTAAAGACTTTGTCAGCAAGAGCACAAGCAGGGGGAGCAGCAGGCAGAGGGAGAAGCAGGCTCCCCGCTGAGCAAAGAGCCCGATGATGGACTTGATCCCAGGACCCTGGGATCATGACCCAAGCTGAAGGCAGACACTTAACTGACTGAGCCACCCATTATTTTTGACTCTGGATGAATTCAGTGTATTAGTTAAATGTCCTGGAACAGGATCCTGTATCAATCCACAGGACAGCCATGTTTTAAAAGAGTGCTAGCCTGGGGTGCCTGGCTGGCTCAGTTGGTAGAGCATGTGACCCTTGGTCTTGAGGTGGTGAGTTTGAGCCCCATGTAGAGATTACTTAAATAAAAAATTAAAATATTACAAACAATAGAAAAAAAAGTGTTAGACCTGCCTTAAGTAGATGCCAAGGGAATTTTGGCTTTAGGAGAAGCATGGCCTACTTTCATAGGCTCTGTTGTCACCTTAAATAATATTTTAGGGATAATAGATTTGGGGTACCTTTTCCCTTTTGATTTGCATGCCCAACCTTAACAATATAATGTTATGGACTACTGTTGCAATTCTCTAGAGAACCCACTATGTAATATTCAGGATGATAACTAAATGTCCTTAGAGAAAATATCATGGCCTGGGAAAAGTATATAATAATGACCTATTTAGTCTTTTAATAAGAACTTTTCACAAGTAAAATTATTTTCGTTTACACCTACACCTATCTGATCCATCTTCCTAGTTTACATCCTCTGCAAATGACTAACTTAAGCTAGTGATTAATCTTTCTTTCTAATTCTAATAATGAATTTTCCCCTTATTTTCTAGTGTTTTTCAAATTAAATTCTATATTTGGGCAGCTTTCATTTTATTGTTACAATGTATGATTATTCATTTTTTTTGAAATTGAATCACTATTACTGTACTGAGAGATCCAAAAAGTATGGTATTATTCCTGCCCTTCCCCCCGCCTCCCCCCCCCCGGAACTTAAATCACCTTGTGGAGGAGAAAAGGCCTATAGAAGAAATAGTTACATCCAAACAAGATGATATGTAAGTGCCCAAATTAGTGGTAAACTATATGCTCAATATGTGTTTAAAGAGCCAAAGAAGACTTTAATGAGGAAATGATTATTGAGCAGGGTCTTGAAAGAACAGGTGGGATTCCAACAGGAAAAGTGAAGGCAGAGTATTTGAAGTGACCAGAGATAAGGGAGAATAGGGCCTGGAAATAAAGCAGAAGTAGATCCAAATATCTTTTGAAAACCAGACCCAGGTGTCTTGACTTGTTGTCATAGACAATGAGGAAACCAAATTTTCTTAGCAAGGAAAGACCTTGACAGAAAAATTTAAAGAAATTTGGTCTGCAGGATAGATTAGAAAGAAAAGTGATTAGAGTGAGGGCATGAGAGAAACTGCAAATAAAATGCAGTTTTCATTGTGATCGGTAAGTTCCTTTTTCAGAGGGGCATCAAAAAAATTTTTGAATGCCTAATGTGTAACAAGTACCATAGTAGATAAAAGACACAGCCCCACCCTCAAGTTGCTCATAGTTGATTTGGAGAAAATTATAGTACACGTTATAAGTATTATGATAGAGTGAAAGTCCAGTGTATTATGGAAGTGCACAGCAAAGATATCTAATCCACTCTTACTGAATCAGACAATTTCTCCTTTTCAAAGAACTTTCCTCACTGTCTTAAAATATGAGTAAGAATTAGTTAAGAGATGAGCAATGGCCCTCTAAGCAGAAGTTATAGCACCCATGAAGCCCTATAGAGGGGCTGAGAGGGTTGAACTTTTTCAAGGGGATGGGAGGATATTAGATTGGAATAGAGTTTGGGATATTAAGTGAAAGTATGAAGAGAAATGGCCCAGAAGAACCCAGATGACCCAGGTGGGACTGTATCACAGAAGGGCTAGCATGCTATGCTAAGAGTTTGGACTTATCCTGGAAGTCAGTGGAAGAATTTAAGCAGAGGAGTTTCAATTTAGGTAACTCAGCTGGTAATATAAAGAATCAACTGAGAGGAAGGAAACTGAATATAGAAACTAGTGTGGCACTGGCAAGAGATAATGAGTGCCTGAGCCAAGGTTGAATCAGTGATGAAGAGGAAGAAGAAGCAGATTGAGTCAGGGTTAAAGAGAACCAGTGGGACCCAGTGAACCACTGAGATGAGCATTGTAGAGGTGAAGATTGTAACTTCGAGGTTCTAATATGGCAAAGGAATGAGAGAAATTAAAAAAGAGAATATGCAGCTCACTGCCTTTATAGATTTTAAAAATAGAACAATTTTGACATCATGTGTTCAAATATTTGGTTCCAAAAAAATATGCAGACACCTTTCACCTATTACCTGTAGAAATGCTTCGAGAACAGAGCTTCCCTAGGTAAGTCACACACAAGTTCAATTTTATCTTTTTGAGTGAATGTCTATCTTTTATCTTTTTGAATTGCGTCTAATACCAACTTGTTGCACATAGTAATATTCTAGGGCATTGGGGGTGGCCCTTGCTATAAAATGAGTATCAAGAGCAGCCTTAAAAGGAGCAATAGCGACAAAAAGATAGCCTAAGATGGCAGACGGTGGAAAGATAATGAGGAAGTTGTGTTGATGGTAGATGTGTGATCTTCCAAGAAGAGCTGTCCTCTTGCCCAGTGTTCCTTTCTCCCATCAAGTCAAGTCTTCAACCTACTTAACCTACTTAACTTCTCAACCCTAGAGCTCTTCCTTCCCTCTCTCCACAATTAAAAAGGAAGGTAGAAAAACCCAGAAACTATTAACTATTCAAGGACACAAGCATCCTAAATGTGTGTTTGGTTTGTTTTTAATTGGATAAATGAAACAGATAAAAGAGGAAATTTTCTTTTGCTTAACAACCTTTCCATAGATTGAACCAATCAAGAATTTATGTAAGACATCATGGAAGATATACTTAAATTCCTAAGGAAAATATATTCAAGAAAACAAATTATTCTCTTTAGATGGCATGTAGAACTTCAGAACTCCTTGGATTTTCTTTTTTTTTTTTTCCAGATTTTATTTATTTATTTGAGAGAGAGGGAGAGAGAGCATGAGTGGGGGGAGGGGCAGAGGTAGAAGCAGGGAGCCCTGACGGCTTGTTCCATCCAGGATCATGACCTGGCCAAAAGTAGATGCTTAACTGACTGAGCCACCCAGGTGCCCCTACTTGGGTCTTTTAAAGTAAAAATTTTATTTTGTTTTTATATTTTTAAGATTTTATTTATTCGAGAGAGAGAATGAGAGAGAGAGAGAGCACATGAGAGGGGGAAGGGTCAGAGGGAGAAGAAGACTCCTGGCTGAGCAGGGAGCCTGATGCTGGACTCAATCCCCGGACTCCAGGATCATGACCTGAGCTAAAGGCAATTGCTTAACCAACTGAGCCACCCAGGCACCCTAGAAGGGAGGGGGGTGGGAAGATGGGTTAGCCTGGTGATGGGTATTAAAGAGGGCATGGAGCACTGGGTGTTATGCACAATGAATCATGGAACACTACATCAAAAACTAATGATGTAATGTATGGTGATTAACATAACAATAAAAAATTAAAAAAAATAAATAAGTTTATTAAACTTGTTTATCCATGACACTGGTGATGCCTTCTAGGAGTCACATATTCTCACATGCAGAAAAATAAACATTTTCAGTAAAATTTTAAAGTAAAAACTCTTAGATGTATCTCCTTAACTCCCACTGCCCCTTTTAACCGAGTTTCCAAAACCCCACTGTGAGCTGTTGCAATAGGCATTTAGTCTTTGGGTTTTTTTGTATCTCCCTATTCCAAGCCATTTTACACTCTGTTTCCAGTCATCTTATCAATACTCTTATCAAGTTACCAATGGTTCAAGTTCCTCAACCTGAAATTCCAAGTTGTAGCAATTTACTTTTCCAGCCTTATCTTCCACCACTCTACTAAATAGTTTCTATTACTTGTTTACTTTATCTCCTTACTAGATTGTCAGCCTTTTGCATCATGGAGGGAGTCTTACCCTTTTTTTCTGTCCCTGAAGTACTGATTTTAATTGATTGATAAGCTGATACCAAAATAGTGGTTTTTTTTTAAAAAAGATTTTAGGGGCGCCTGGGTGGCTCAGTTGTTAAGCGTCTGCCTTCGGCTCAGGTCATGATCCCAGGGTCCTGAGTTCGAGCCCCACATCGGGCTCCCTGCTCAGCGGGAAGCCTGCTTCTCCCTCTCCCACTCCGCCTGCTTGTGTCCCTGCTCTCGCTATCTCTCTCTCTGTGTCAAATAAATAAATAAAATATTTTAAAAAAATAAAATAAAAATAAAAAAGATTTTATTTATTTATTTGAGAGAGAGAGCAGAGAGAGACAGAAAGAGCACGATTGTGGGTGGATGAAGAGCAGAGGGAGAGGGAAAAGCAGACTCCCCACTGAGCAGGGAGCCAGATGTGGGGCTCAATCCCAGGACTTTGAGATCACAACCTGAGTGGAAGGCAGATGCTTAATCTACTGAGCCACCCAAGCGCCCTGGTTTTTACATTTTTAAGTAGATTTTAATTTAACTTATGCTAATCAGCCTTCTTAATCTGAGTTCTCTATGTGCTTGAAAGTTATTTAAGTCATTCAGTGAAGTTATTCTGTGAGATTTGTGGCATCTCTTTAGGGTTAAAACTGACCAAAGTGATAAGCATTGAGAAAATGTGTAGATGTGTGTGAGAGAGAGAGAGAATTTTAAGTGAATGAATACTGATATTATCCATAAACCACTTTCAGCAGGTATGGTTTCAGAAAAAGTGAGAGTAAGTGGGTTTGGAAGAGGTCCGTTAGTTAAATGCTTTTATTTTTTTTGTTTTTTACTACAGTGTTTTTACTCTTTACTTTTTCAGTCATGTTAATAAAACAGTAAAATCACTATTCTTCAGGTACCCAGAAACAAGACGGTGTACCATTTAACCACCAGGCGGCTCCCTTATTTCATGTTCTAAGAACTGGAGTGCTGTGCTCTCTGTTCTTTTCCATGTCTAGATGTGTCTTGTTAAGTTTGGTTCACAATGTTCTCTTCCTGAATTTGAATAATAAGCAGAACAGGCTCCATAAACACTATTTACATTAGAAGAGTCCAATGCTTTACATTAGCAGAGAAGATTGGGGCTACTAGGCAGAAAGTCTACAGGTCACCCCTTCTCCCCAGAACAACACAAATACCAAAACCAGGACTTAATAAACAAGACCTTGTTAGGACTTCACTTTAGTCCTACAATGAAACATAATTTACAATTCCTGAGACACTAGCAGAGGTGTCTAATACAAAGTGGTTTGAACATTTTCATGCAACACTAGCATTTGCCAGGATTCTATCAGTTTAGCAGAGCTCTATGAATGTATTTTATAAGCAAAGCTAGGTTTTAGAGTTTTTTAAAAGCCATTATTGATTTGGCTTTCTTGATACTCAATTTTTTGAGAAAAAAATTTCTGATTATTTTTCCCCTTATTTTCTCTTCTCTGATTATTTTCTACCTTAAAATTGCATTTTAACAATATTCAGAATTGTTGAACAGCCTTCAGGATTACTCTATATATTATCATAAGAAGGAAAAAAAGTATTAATTGCTATAAAGCTTTTGTGTTTTTAAGTTTCCATTACGAAGCCTTCAGATGTATAGGGGTGCCTGACTGGATCAGCCCGTGGAATATGTGACTCTTGACCTTGGGATCATGAGTTCAAGCCCTATGTTGGATGTAGAGCTTATATTTAAAAAAGAAGAAGAAGAAGAAGCCTTCAGATGTATAAACTGACAGGAAATTCCCCAATTATAAGATCATATTTGGAATTTTAGGTGGTAAATGCAGCTACTGATACCTCCTTTACTAAAGATGAAAATATAATAGTGAGGGAAGAAAGATATCACTACATCTATCCTAATAAACCAAAATATCCAAAATGATGAGGGGAATGTTGAGCTATCATAGATCGTATCTGACTTGAATGTGACTCAGGTTGCTTATTTCAGGAATGTTGGATAATTTTTAATATTACTTTGTTTATTACCTAAATCTGAGCCACTATTTACTCATGTTCTCAAAAGAGAAATTATTTACCCCGATCTTCCAAACATCAATCCTTTTGGATTTGAAGGCTGTTTCTACTATAACACATTAATTCAAGTCTTCTGTGTGTTTTAAGCAGGACCTCCTTCAACTTGAAAATTCTTAGCAACATGAAGAATGATATCCTCACACAGGCTGTATCGGCTGTAATTGACTTTTTGTTGTTGTTGTTGTTGTTGTTTATAGAGGGGAGGAGGGGCAGAAGGAGAGGGAGAGAGAATCTTAAGCAGGCTCCATGCCCAGAGCAGAGCCCAATGCAGGGCTCTACCTCACAAACCTGAGATCATGACCTGAGCTGAAATCAAGAGTCAGATGCTTAACCGACTGAGCTACCCAGGTGCCCCATGACTTTTGACCTATGGGGAAAAAGCTTCATCCTTTCAAAGAGAGTCACACAAAAATATTTTATATTCCCCAGCCTGAAGCTGATTTGAAGAATTAAAATTTAAAAAATCAGAATTAGGACTCCTTTAATTCATAGATTGTCTAAGGTTCTGGAAATAACTTGTCTTAAGGTAGGTAGAATCTCAGTTAATTGTGCTCTATCTAGATCTTCCTCTTAATTAGTTTTGATTTTCTGTATCATTTACATACCTAACATAAGAGGAGACTACTTTAATACCTATTCTCTAGGAAAGGAATAAAATCATGATGAGCCTACGGCTGAATTCAGCCAAGTCCTCTGTGTTTTGTTTGACCTGTATAATATTTAAAATTTGATTTTATTTGAATGCCTTTTTGGCAGGACCTGGACTCTTCTAAAACCCAGCAATTCCTAATTGTCTTCTACCCATCAAGTCTTACTCATTTATGTTACCTTCCTAATCTTTGTAAACTTTTGGTCTGTGCCCCCTGTTCCAGGAATTTCCATTGCAGGCATTACTTGGATATAAGTGCCTCGAGGAAATGCTTGGCATAATGGAATAACTCAAGATGAGGGGCAGCCCTGGCTAAAACTGAAGTAAGGCAGCATGTTTTGCTCTCTCCGCTGGTGAGCACTTTTCTTCTTCCATAGAAGTCAACTATTATTTCTTCATTATTCCTCCATCTCCCTTTGAAACCTGCACATAAACACTCATTCATGGGATAAATGACTACTTCATTTTTTTTTTTAAAGCTGTGTTTAAAAACAGAAGGGGGGTGCCTGGAGGACTCAGGCAATTAAGTGTCTGACTCTTGATTTCAGCTCAAGTCATGATCTCAGGGTTGTGAGATTGAACCCTGCGTCGGGCTCCACACTGGGTATGGAGCCTGCTTGGGATTCTCTCTCTCTCTCTCCCTCTTCCTCTGCCCCACCTCCACTCTCTCTAAATAAATAAATAAATAAATCTTTAAAAAAAATTTTTTTTAAAAACCTGTGTTATTCTATCTCAATATGGCTTTCTTTAAACCAAAAGCAAACTTCTTTACGTAATCATCACCATGCAAAATGGAATAATCAGCAATCACCCCATATTGAACCCTGCTTGGTTGTTTTTACAGAGGCTTCTCTTTCTTCTTTTTTCTTTTTGGGAGGCTTCTTTCTTTCTTTCTATTTTTTTTTTTTTAAGATTTATTTATTTATTTGAGAGAGAGAGCAGGGGGAGGTGCAGAGGGAGAGGGAGAGAGAATCCTCAAGCAGACTCCCCAGTGAGCATGGATCTGATGCGGGGCTTGCTCCCACGACCCTGAGACCAGGACCTGAGCTGAAATCAAGAGTCGGATGCCTAACTGACTGAGCCACCCAGGCGCCCCAGAAGGCTTCTCTTTATTAATGCTTTCTTTTTTAACTTGGTAGGACAGATGATCAGCAAAAATAGAAAAGGGAGACCAGTCTTGAGAAAGGAAAAGGAGACAGAAAGAATTTCAATTCCTCCTTTTAGGATGGTAGGACCAGAGAGAAGAGGCACTCAAAAACTTATTTGCTGTAGATCAAGCCCCTTGCTTCATGGCAAACTGAACCAAAGATGTGTGGAGCTATGTGCTACTGGACTTCTCAGAAACTCACCTCAGTGTCCTTTCCCTTCACAGTCAAGACTTATCTGTACTGTTTCTCACCTGAAATTTTTCTTTCCTTTTTTTTTTTAAGATTTATTTATTTATTTGAGAGAGAGAGCATGAGCGGGAAGGGCAGAGGGAGAAGGAGAAAGAATCTCAAGAAGACTCTGCACTGAGTGTGGAGCCCCACCCAGGGCTCGATCTCATGACCCTGAGATCAGGACTGTAGCTGAAACCAAGAGTGGGACACTTAACCGACTATGCCACCAGGCGCCCCTCACCTACAATTTTTCTGGTTGTAACTCTGGGTTATTTATTCTTTTAGTTGCTCATATCGAAAGAAGCACTTGGTGATATGCTTTTAAATAGATAAATATCAAAGTTAACATAAAATCTCCCCTATAATTTCCCTTCTCTGTACTATAAAGTCTCCTTCACCTTCTTGTTAGCGTCTTTCTTGTGTGTCTTATTTTGAAATGCTCTCCTCGTTTATGGCTAACCTTTCTCTGCTTTGTTTTCACCTAAATTATGGGGGCCTAAATCAGACCTTTAGTACCTTCAATTTAGTATATGAATAATTTACAATTTCACTTTGGGGAACGTTACTGATGCTACTATTCCTGCTAAACTGGCCTTTCTAGATCAACACTTGAGCTAGATTCAAAAGGTATATGTTTTATTATACAGCATACAGAGGTACCTCTCTAAGCAAATCTGCTACCCAAAAACCTGACTTTAGAGACTATAAATGATTCTTCAATTAAAAGGATTTACCAATACTTTTCTTAAAAGTAAGCTCTCCTCTAGTACGAATAGTCTTTTCAGAAACACATTTATCATGCAAATTAACGTGTGTTTGTATAATTTGGGAGAGTAAGAAGAAAAGTATTTGCAAATTGAAGCAATATAAAAGCTGCCAATTTTATAGAAAGTAACACTATGTCTTTGTGTCATATTATTCTACACTGTTCTTTCCCACACCTTTCTTAGGAAGTGTCCAACCAAAGACAAAATTTAAAGGGCTTCATTTCTACTGCTATCCTCTAGCCTAAGTAAACTCCTCCCCAGATAATAGGTAAACAGAAATGAAATTAACTTCTCAATTAAAAAAAGTAAAAGCAAATATATGTATTAATAATCTCTCTTCCTTTTTAGGCTTCAAAATAATTAAATTGATTTGCACTCTGACTTTTTATTTTGTAAGATTACATTTTAACTGAAACAGACAAAGCAAGAACTTCCCTTAAAATTCAAACAGTTCCTTGAATTTTTCAGATAAGCTCCACCCTTGGCAACAATGACATCTCAAAATATGAGCCAACACACAAATCCCCTTTGTACCTGGGATTAGGGAACAATATTTCCGTGTGTGTTTGTGTGTGTGTGTGTGTGTGTGTGTGAGAGAGAGAGAGAGAGAGAGAAAGAGAAAAACAGAGAGACAGACAACAAATTAAAACTGAGAAAACTGGAATTCATAAAACCCTTTTGATCCCTAGAGCAGTGGAAAATCCATTTCACTTACATTGTTACCCAGAAGTTAGAAGTGGCAAAACATAGAGAACTTACTGTCCTAGAAACATAGCAGGCCACACTGGTAAAGGAAGTAAGTTGAATAGGGCTGCCCATTCTTTTTTGCTGAAAAAACATCTTCTTCCCACCAAGCTCAGTGCTTCTTTCTATACTCACCAATTCTACACCTTTGTCTGGTAAATTCGGGAGTCTGCATTTCCAAAGTGGGTGGCTTACTTCACAGAATTTGTGGGTCATTTTAAAATTATTTCTTTCTGACTATGGTCTAGGTTAAACCTTGACTTCATTGTCATATTCTGGATAGGTATGCTTTGCCACTTGAAAAAAATTCATCTAGTCTTGCATCTTCTGTAAGTAAGTAGGTTTTACTAGGCAGAAATAAAATTGTCTCTTTAGTATGTAGGCTGGTTATTTTGGAAAGAGATTAAATCCTTACATGTTAGTTACTTTTAAAATTGACTAATTCATACATTCAACAAATATTTTTTGATTATCTACCATCACTGTCATTTCTAACATATTTTAAACTTGGAGCAGATCAGTTTTTAGTACATCTCCTCTATGCAACTAATTTATTTTATTTTATTTTTTTCAAAGATTTATTTATTTATTTTAAAGCAAGCACCCCTGAGCAGAGGGGAGGAGCAAAGGGAGAGGGAGACAAGCAGACTCCCCACTGAGCAGGGAACCCGATGTGGGGCTCGATCCCAGGACCTGGAGATCATGACCTGAGCCAAGATCAAGAGTCAGACGCTTAACTGACTGAGCCACCCAGGCGTCCCTATATAATTAATTTATTTTTAATAAGAATCAACAATGAAACGAGGGGCGCCCTGGTGGCTCAGTCGGCTAAGCACCTCTGCCTTCAGCTCAGCCCCGTACCGGGCTCTCTGCTCTGTGGAGAGCCTCCTTATCCCTCTGCCTCTGCCTCTCCCCCTGCTTGTATTCTCTCTCTCACTTTGTCTCTCTCAAATAAATAAAATCTCAAAAAAAAAAAAAACAATGAAATGAACAATAAAATGGCCAGAAAAGGAACATGAGAACATGAGAGTAAAAATTTTGTTTTATTGGACTTTGTATAAATGTAATCATGACATTAATAAGTAATAATAAAATGAGGGGCGCCTGGGTGGCTCAGTCCTTAAGTGTCTGCCTTCGGCTCGGGTCATGGTCCCAGGGTCCTGGGGTCGAGCCCCGCGTCGGGCTCCCTGCTCCGCGGGAAGCCTGTTTCTCCCTCTCCCACTCCCCTGCTTGTGTTCCCTCTCTCTCGCTGTGTCTCTCTCTGCCAAATGGATAAATAAAATCTTAAAAAAAAAAAAAAAGAAATAATAAAATGAATATCACAGTACAAGGAAGCAAAGAAGTAATTGATAGTTTTTATTTACATTAATGTTGGGTTTTTTAAGTTTTTTTAAGATTTTATTAATTCATTTGAGAGAGAGAGACAGAGAGAGAGAGCATGAGCGAAGAGAGGGTAGAGGGAGAGGGAGAAGCAGACTCCCCATTGAGCAGGGAGCCCAACGTGGGGCTTGATCCCAGGACCCTAAGATCATGACGTGAGCCAAAGGCAGATGCTCAACTGAATGAGCCACCCAGGTGCCCCATTAATGTGTTTTTTGAAAAAAATTGAAAAACCTATGCCTATATATTGGTTTGTTCGCCAATAGTGATATTTTAGCTTATTAAATACAAGAATAATAATTTTGAAAGAATAAATTTCAATTTTAAAGATATTATTCAAATTCAGTAAAATAGTTCATGTATGAACTAAAATATGCGCTGACCAGATGAAAATGTTACATCTTGTAGTGTGCACTCTATTTCATAATTTTGAACTTTAAACATAAATGAAACTTTAAATGATTATATAGAATGAGAGAATAGAAATCATTGTGTATCTTAATCTCTACAGTCATATGGTATCATTTTTTTAAATCTACTGTTTAAATTCAAGAATATGTCATACTAGAGGAGTCTGAGATAAAAACTGGCCCCCAAATAAGCTACAATTCTGAACTGTTGTGAATTTACTCTTAAAATGCCTCTGTGTAGATTAATCTGCATGTCTCATGAGCCTGCTGTATAACTGGGAATTCTCAGAATTAACTTTTATGTAAAATAAAATGTTTATTGAAGTATAAGTAATACAAATGTGCTAATTTGAAGTTTTCATTAGCGAAACTCAGTAATAGCAACAATCGGTACAGAATTTATACCAACAAAAGAATTGGGGAGGGAGTATTCCATCATTGACATTATTAGAATTAAAGACTAATGGTGATAATAAAAAGCAAACCAACTCCTAGTTTGTTTTTATTATTGTTTTTAAACACAGCCCCTTATTGCCTGAGCTAGGAAAGTACTACCCCTCCTTCTGTGTCCTTGTTACCCAGCTGCTGACCGGAGCCAGGCATGCTGTCAAACGTTGGCATGCCATGTTGGGTAGAACAAATAAACTCCTGTTTTCATGGTTCTTCCAAGTTCATGGGAGATCAACAGAGAATAAGTAAATAAATAAGAATTTACAAAATTCAAAGGGCTCTGGAGGAAATTAATCAGATCCAGAGACAGAGAATTATAAGAAGTCTATTAGGCAAAGTGGTGAAGGAAGGCTCACGTTCTTGGTGCTTGATGAGCGAGGGAGAGGGGTGTGAATTGAAGTCGGCAGATAGGCCGATCCCTGACCATCTTCGAAGAATTAGGCTTTTATTCAAAGGGCACACACACAAAAAAATCCAAGTTTTAAGCAGTGGAATGACATAAACTTATGTTTCTGAAAAGATGACATTGGCTACCACGTGGAGAACAGATTGAAATCTGGCAAGAATAGATTCTTGAAGACCTGCTGGACTATTTCTAGTCCCAGAGAAAGATACACGTGGTTTGGCCTCGAGAGATGGCAATGGTGATAGAAAAAATAGTAAGCTGTTTTCAGTAGGAATGAATGAAAGTGGGGAATGAGGTAAGAGAGGTTGTCAAGAATGATGCCCGGGTTTTTGGCTTGTATAACTAGGAGAATGCTGATTTTTACTTAAATGAGAAGTTTGGTAGGGGACAGGTTTCCTAATGATAACTTGATCCAACATGCATCTCTCTGTGAAATTTAGCAGTTTTGTTTTTAATAAACTTTATGTTTACGGCAGTTTTAGGTTCACAGAAACATTGAGTAGGAAAATTCCCGTATACCTCCTGCCTCTCCTCCCTGCCTCCCCACCCCCAGCTTCTCCCTCTGTCAACATCTCACATCGGACTGGTACATTTGTTAAAAGTGACTAATCTACATTCATACATCATTATCACCCCAAATTAATACTTTACATTAAGGTTCACTCTTCTTGTACATTTTATGAGTTTTGACTAATGTATAATGACATGTATCCACCATTACAGTATCAAACAGAATAGTTTCACTGCCCTAAAAACCCTCTGGGTTCAGCTTATTTATCTCTCCCTCTTCCTAACCCTTGCTAACCACTGAGTTTTTACTGTCCCCATAGTTTTGCTTTTTCCAGAATGTCCTATCATGAGAATTATACAATATTTAGCCTTTTCAAATTGGTTTCTACCTTAGTAATATGCATTTAAGTATTCTCTATGTCTGTTCATGGCTTAATAGCTCATTTATTTTTAACATGGAGTAATATTCCATTATATGGAAGTATCACAGTTTATTTATCCTTGGTTGATTTCTTGGTTGCTTCCAAGCCCTGGCAATTCTGAACAAATCTGTAAACATCAGGTGCAGGTTTTTGGGTAAACATAAGTTTTGAACTCATTTAGGTAAATACCAAGGAGCACAATTGCTGGATCATATGATAAGAGTATGTTTAGTTTGTAAGAAACTGCCAAACAGCCTTCCAAAGTGGCTGCAACATTTTGCATTCCCATCAGCAATGAATGTTGTTCCACATCCTTGCTAGCATTTCATGTTGTCAATGTTTTGGATTTTCACCATTCTATTAGGTGTCTAGTGGTATCTCATTGTTGTTTTAATTTGCAATTCCCTAATGACATATATGTTGAGCATCTTTTCATATGTTTATTTGCCATCTGTGTATCTTTTCTGGTGAGGTATCTGTTCAGGCCTTTTGCCCTTTTTTTAAAAAGATTTTTATTTATTTATTTGAGTATTTCCTACTCAATCCTTTTAAATTTTATTTTATTTATTTATTTGAGAGAGAGGCAGGCACGAGCAGGGGCAGAAGGAACAGAGGCAGAGGGAGAAGCAGACTCCCTGAGTCTGGGAGCCCAACACAGGTATTGTTTCATCCCAGGACCCTGAGATCATGAGCCACCCAGGCACTCCTGTGTGTATTTTATTTTTTAAAGCTTTTTAAAGAGTTCTTTGTATATATATTTTTTCATTTAAAAAATCTTAAATAATGAATCATGGAACACTACATCAAAAACTAATGATGTAATGTATGGTGATTAACATAACATAACAATAAAAACAAGGAAGAAAATTTAATTTCACGATTATCAACATACAATGTTATAATAGTTTCAGGTGTACAATATAGTCTTTCAACAATTCTATACATTACTCACTGCTCATCATGATAAGTGTACTCTTTAATCCCCTTCGCCTGTTTCATCCATTCCCCCACCTGCCTCCCCTCTGGTAACCATCAGTTTGTTCTCTATAGCTAAAAGTCTGTTTCTTGATTTGTCTCCCTCTCTCTCTTTTTTTCCCCTTTGTTCACTTGGTTTGAGTGAAATCATATGGTATTTGTCTTTCTCTGATTGATTTATTTTGCTTAGCATTATACTCTCTAGCTCTATCCATTTTGAGTTTATTTTTGCCTATGGTATAAGAAAGTGATCCAGTTTCTTTCCTTCCTTCTTTCTTTCTTTCTTTCCTCCTTTCTTTCTTTCTTCTTTCTTTCTTTCTTTTTCTTTTTTTTTTTGCATGTAGCTGTCCACTTTTCCCAACACCATTTGTTGAAGAGGTTGTCTTTTTCCCATTTTATATTCTTGCCTCCTTTGTCACAGATTAATTGATCATATAACTGTGGGTTTATTTCTGGGTTTTTTATTCTGTTCCATTGATCTGTGTGTTTTTGAGTCAGTACCATACTGTTTTGATCACTATACCTTTGTAATATAACTTGAAGTCTGGAATTGTGATGTCTCCAGCTTTGCTTTTCTTTTTCAAGATTGCTTTGGCTATTCAGTCTTTGTGGTTCCATACAAATTTTGGGATTGTTTGTTCTAAGTTTTGTGGAAAATGCTGTTGATATTTTGATAGGGATTCCATTAAATAAGTTGCTTTGGGTAGTATAGACATTTAACAATAATTGTTCTCCCAATCCATGAGCATGGAATATCTTTCCATTTGTTTGTGTCATTTTCAATTTCTTTCATCAGTGTTTTATAGTTTTCAGAATACAGGTCTTTCACTTCTTTGGTTAAATTTATTCCTGGGTATTTTATTATTTTTGGTGCAATTGTAAATGGGATTATTTTCTTAATTTCTCTTTCTGCTATTTCATTATTAGTCCATAGAAATGCAACAGATTTCTGTATATCAATGTTATATCCTGCAACTTTACTGAATTCATTTATCAGTTCTAGTAGGTTTTTGGTGGAGTCTTTAGGGTTTTCTATGTATAGTATCACATCATCTGCAAATAGCGGAAGTTTGACCTCTCCCTTACTAATTAGGGCACTTTTTATTTCTTTTTGTTGTCTGATTGCTCTGGCTAGGGCTTCCAGTGCTATGTTGAATAAAAGTGGTGAAAGTGGACATACCGTCTTGTTCCTGACCTTAGGGGAAGAGCTCTTAGTTTTCACCATTGAGTATGACGTTAGCTGTGGAATTTTCATTTGTGGCCTTTATTATGTTGAGGTATGTTCTCTCTAGACCTACTTTGTTGAGGGTTTTTATCATCATTGGATATTGTACTTTGTCAAACACTTTTTCTGCATCTATTGAAATGATCATACGGTTTATCCTTTCTCTTATTGATGTGATATATTTCATTGACTGATTTGCAAACATTGAACCACTTTTGCATCCCAGAAATAAATCCCACTTGATCATGGTGAATAATTTTTTAAATCATAAGTTCCTTTATGTATTTGGATTTGGTTTGCTAATATTTTGTTGAGGATTTTTGCATCTATGTTTATCAGAGATATTGGCCTGTAGTTCTCTTTTTTGTGGTGTCTTTATCTGGTTTTGGTATCAGGATAATGCTGGCCTCATAGAATGAATTTGGAAGTTTTCTTCCCTCTTCCATTGTTTTGAATAGTTTTAGAAGAATAGGAATTAACTCTTCTTTAAATGTTTGGTAGAATGCACCTGTGAAGCCATCTTTTCCTGGACTTCTCTTTGTTGGGAGTTTTTAAATTACTGATTCAATTTTATTGCTGGTAATCAGTCTGTTCAAATTTTCTATTTCTTCCTGATTCAGTTTTGGGAGGTTATATGTTGCTAGGAATTTATCCATTTCTTTTAGGTTGTCCAATTTTTTTGGCATATAATTTTTCATAATATCCTCTTATAATCTTTTGTATTTCTGTGGTATTGGTTGTTATTTTTCCTCTTTCATTTCTGATTTTATTTATTTGAGTCCTCTCTCTCTCTCTCTTTTTTTATGAGTCTGGCTAAAGTTTTATCAATCTTGTTGATCTTTTAAAGAACCAGCTCCGGTTGATTGATCTGTTCTATTGGTTTTTTTTGTTTGTTTGTTTGTTTTTAGTTTCTATGTCATTTATTTCTGCTAGTCTTTATTATTTCCTACCTTCCACTTGTTTTGGGTTCTGTTTATTCTTTCTCTAGCTCTTTTAGGTTTAAAGTTAAATTATTTATTTGAGATTTTTCTTGCTTCTTGAGGTAGGCCTAAATTGCTATAAACTTCCCTCATAGAACAAGTTTTGCTGCATCCCAAAGATTTTGGACCATTGTGTTTTCATTTTCATTTATTTCCATGTATTTTTTTCTTTCCTCTTTGATTTCTTGTTTGAGCCACTCATGGTTTAGTAGCAGGTTATTTAACCTTTATGTATTTGTGTTCTTTCCAGATTTTTTCTTGTGTTTTTTTTCTAGTTTCATAATGTTGTGATCAGGAAAGATGCATGGTATGACCTCAGTCTTGTTGAATTTGTTAAGACTTGTTTTGTGGCCTAACATGTAATCTATTATGGAGAATGTTCCATGTACACTTGAAAAGGATGTATATTCTGCTGTTTTAGGATGGAATATTCTGAATAGAGAATCTGGTGATCCATCTAGTCCAGTGTGTTATTCAAAGCCACTGTTTCCTTGTTGATTTTCTGTTTGGATGATCTATCCATTGATGTAAGTGGAGTGTTAACGTCCCCTACTATTAGCTGTATTACTATTGTTCACTTCTTTTTATGTTTGTTATAAGTTCCTTTATGTATTTGGGTGCTCTCATTTTGAGTACATGAATATTTACAATTGTTATATCTTCTTGTTGGATTATTCCCCTTTATGACTATTTAGTGTCCTTCTTTGTCTCCTATTACAGTCTTGCTTTAAAGTCTACTTTGTCTGGGGCGCCTGGGTGGCTCAGTTGGTTAAGCGTCTGCCTTCAGCTCAGGTCATGATCCCAGGGTCCTGGGATCGAGTCCTGCATCCGGCTCCCTGCTCAGTGGGGAGTCTGCTTCTTCCTCTGCCCTTCCCACTGCTCATGCTCTCTCTCTCACAAAAATAAGTAAATAAAATCTTAAAGTCTATTTTGTCTGAATAAGTATTGCTACTCTAGCTTTCTTTTGACATCCATTTGCTTGATAAATGTTTCTCCATTCCATTACTTTCAATCTGTATGTGTCTTTAAGTCTGAAATGAGTCTCTTGTAGGCAGCAGATAGATGGGTCTTGCTTTTTTATTCATTCAGTCACTGTATGTCTTTTGGCTGGGGGGTTTAGTCCATTTACATTCAAAGTAATTATTGATACAAATGTACTTATTGCCATTGTGTTACTTGTTTTCTGGTTGGTTGTTTTTATGGTTTTGTAGTTTTTCTCTGTTTCTTTCTTCTCTTGCTCTCTCAGTTTGCTGGCTCTCTTTAGTGATATACTTCAATTTCTTTTTATTTTTTTGCATGTCTATTGCCAGTTTTTGATTTGTGATCACCATTAGGTTTATATATAATATCTTATGCATATGCAGTCTATATTAAGTTGATGATTGCTTAAGTTTGAACCCATTCTTTACTCCTCTCTCTCCCATGATTTAGGTATATGGTGTCATACTTTACATCCTTTTATTTTGTGAATCCCTTAACTGATTTTTATAGATATATTTAATTTTACTGCTTGTGTGCTTCTTACTTTTTTTACTCCTACTTATGGTCGTTCCTTTCCACTCAGTGTCCTTTTGAACATTTCTTGTAGGGTTGGTTTAGTGGTGATGAATTCCTTTAACTTTTGTTTTTCTGGGAAACTCTTTATCCCTCCTTCTCTTCTGAAGGATAGCATTGCTGGATAGAATATTCTTGGTTGCAGGTTTTTTTTTTTTTCTTTCAGCACTTTGAATATACTATGTCATTCTGTTCTAGCCTGCAAAGTTTCTTCTTTTTTTTTTTTTTAAGATTTTATTTATTTATTTGAGAGCAAGAGTGAGCAAGCGAGAGAGAACACTAGCAGGGTGAGGAGCAGAGGAAGAAGCAACTCCCTGCTGAGCAGGGAGCCCAATGTGGGGCTTGATCCTGGGACTCTGGGATCATGACCTGACCCAAAGGCAGACACTTAACCGACTGAGCCACCAGGGGCCCCTAGCCTGTAAAGTTTCTGCTGAAAAATCAGCTGATAGCCTTATGGGATTTTCCTTGTATGTAACTGTTTTCTTTTCTCTTGCTAGTTTTGAAATTCTCTCTTTATCACTACTATTTGCCATTTTAATTACTATGTGTCTTGGTGTGGACCTCTTCGGGTTGATTTTGTTGGGGGCTCTCTGTGTCTCCTGGATCTAGATTTCTGTTTCCTTCCACAGATTTAGGAAGTTTTCAGCTGTTATTGGTTTAAATAAATTTTCTGCCCCCTTTTCTCTTTCTTCTCCTTCTGGGATCCCTATAATGAGAATATTATTATGCTTGATGGTGCTGCTGAGTTCCCTTAGTCTATTTTCATTTTTTAATCTTTCTCGCTCCTATTCAGCTTGATTGCTTTCCATTACTTTGTCTTCCAGATCGCTGATCCCTTCTTCTGCTTCTTCTAGTCTATTATGTATTCCTGTCTAGTATATATTTAATTTCAGCTATTGAGTTCTTCATCTCTGATTGGTTCTTTTTATGTTTTCTGTCTCTTTGTTGAAGATCTCACTGAAATCCAACACTCTTTCCTCAAGTCCAGTGAGTATGTTTATGACGATTACTTTAAATTCTCTATCAGGCATATTGTTTATCTCTGTTTTGTTTAGCTCTCTTGCTGTGATTTTGCCCTTTTCTTTCATTTGGGACATATTCTTCTGTCTCATTTTGTCTAACTCTCTGTAACTGTGTCTACGTGCTAGGAAAATCAGCGACGTCTCCTGCTCTTGAAAGTAGTGGCCTTCTGAAGAAGTTCTGTAGTGCCCTGCGGTGCAGTATCCCATGTTCAATAGAACCTGGGCTTTAGGGGTCTCTGCTACGTGTGTTGCATGTGCCCTACTGTTATGGCTGAGCTGCATTTGCCTTCAGTCCAGTCATCTCCATTGGCTCCCTCTGCCTGTTGTGGGCAGGGTTTGGTCCCTGTGTTGCAGTCTGGGTCTGCCTTTGGCTTGAGTTCCATCAGACCAGGCATTTGCCAGAGATGTAATAGCACTGAACTGCAGGGTGCTTTCCCTCTATCTTCCCCTGAGAAGCTTTTGTTGGTGGGTAGGACCTGCAGTCAGACCTAATGTCTGCCCCCAGCCCACTGCTGGGGCCACAGCTGGACTGGTGTGTGTGGTTATTTTCCTTTCTCTCCAGGACAGGAATCACTTTGGAGTGGTTCTGTCCCTGTTGGGGCTGCTTGCATACCCCCAGGCTTGTGGCACCACATTGGATGAGCTCTGGCCAAGGGAGAGTGGGGAGATCTACAGGAGAAAGTTGGGGTTGGGTGTGAGGTGCCAGAGAAATCCATGTTGGTCCACTGCAGGGGTGGACCTACAGCCTCTTAGGAAAATTCCCGTCAAGGCCAGCCAGGTTGGAGGTGGCAGATCTGCAGAAGGGTGGGGCAATGAGTACTGTTAGCAAGGTAGGTGGAGAGTACGCTGCTGTGCTGGTTCCAGCAGTTATCTGCATATCTAGGTAGGGGGCAGGGCAGGGAAATGGCACTTGCCAGCTCTTTTTTCTTGGAGAAGTTTCCCAATGACACCTGCCCCTCCAGCTCTGAGATTAGTCAATGAGTCTACCCATAGACCCCAGGCATTTTTCAAACTGCTGGGCCTATGCTGTATCTCAGTGGGGCTGTTTGTTGTGCTGTCTCTCTCTTTTTTTTTTAAGATTTTATTTATTTATTTGACAGAGAGAGACACAGTGAGAGAGGGAACACAAGCAGGGGGGCGTGGGAGAGGGAGAAGCAGGCTCTCTGCTGAGCCGGGAGCCCGATGCAGGGCTTGATCCCAGGGTCCTGGAATCATGACCTGAGCCGAAGGCAGACGCCCAACGACTGAGCCACCCAGGCGCCCCTGTTGTGCTGTCTCTTTAAGGGCAGGGACTCAGTTTCCTATTGCCATCTGGCTCTCTCAGGTGTTAAGCCCCACTGATTGTAAGAACCCCAAGGGTTAGGCCCCTCTGATTTTCAAAGCCCAATATTATGGGGATTTGTCTTTCTAGTGCAGGTCCCCCATGCCTAGGGTGCCTGGGTGGGGGGCTCATCTCTTCTCCCCACTCCACACCCATCATGTCCCTCCCTCCTGTGGACAGTCCAATGGGCCATTTTGGCTCCTGATTGGGTCTCCACCCTTACAATGCTCTTCAGTGTGGCCTCTTCTCTACATTTAGTTCCGGAGAGTCAGTTCTACCAGTCTTCAGGTCATTTTCCGTGTTATTTATACAGATTTGGGTGTTATCTAGTTTCATCTGTGGAAGGAGGTGAGCTTAGTGTCTTCCTACTCTACTATGTTCCCCAGAAGTCCCTTAGGTAACAGTTCTTTATCAGATATGTCATTTGCAAATATCTCTTCCCTGTCTGGCCTGTCTTCTCGTGCTCTTGATTAATTTTCAGTTGTATTTCTTCAAACCACTGTTTCTTGCTTCATTTTAATTCAATCAAATGTGGAAATCTTTTATATTGTATAAGGCTTTCTTTTCTCTTTTTAAAAATGAATATATATGAGCGCCTGGGTGGCTCAATCGATTAAATGTCTGCCTTTGGCTCAGGTCATGATCCCAGGGTCCTGGGATCGAGTTCTGCATTGGGCTTCCTGCTGAGCAGGCAGTCTGCTTCTCCCTCTCCCTCTGCCCCTCCCCCCGGCTTGTGCTTTGTCTCTCTCATGCTCTCTCTCTCTCAAATAAAAAAAAAATTCTTTAAAAAATGAATATATATATATAAAGATTATTTATTTATTTATTTGAGAGAGAGAGAGAGCACAAGCAGGGGGAAGGGGCAGAAGGAGAGGAAGAAGCAGACTCCCCACTGAGCAGGGAGCCTAATGCAGGACTCGATCCCAGAACCAAGGACCCCAAGATCATGACCTGAGCTGAAGCAGATGTTCAACTGACTGAGCCACCCAGGCACCTCAAAAATGAATATATTTTATTATTACAAAAGGAATATGTATTCCTAATGGAAAATTTGAAAAACACGTAATTAGGAAAGAGAGGAAAATCCTGTGAAAAACTCTGGCACCTAGAAGACTAGTGGCCTTGGGAGTATCTGGAAACCACACCCTTGACCTGGGCAATTTGACAATACATGTCAGAAGCCTAAAAAAGATACCCAGCCTTTGACCCAACAATCCTTGTTTAGAAATGTATTCCAAGAAAATAACTGGATGTGTGCCCAGAGAGTTAAATACAAGGATGTTCCTAATTGGAAAAAATTAGAAACCACCTATGTTAGTTTGCTAGGGCTGTCATACAAAGCACCACAGACTGGGTGGCTTACACAACAGAAATTTTTTTCTTACAATTCTGGGGACTAGAATCCAAGATCAATGTAGCAGCAAGGTTGGTTTCCTCTGAGGCTTCTCTCCTTGGCTTCTAGATGACCATCTTGTCCCTGTGTCTTCATATAGTCTTCCCTCTGCATGTGTCTGTGTCCAAACTTCCTTCTCTTATATGGGGGCTAATCCTAGTGGATTAGGGCCCACCCTAATGACCTCATTCTAACTTAATTACCTCTTTAAAATCCAATCTCTAAATAAAATCACATTCTGAGATACTGGGGGTTAGGACTTCAACATATAAATTTTAGGGGGACATGATTCATCCTATAACACAACCTATTCCAAGAATTGGGAATTAGTTAAATAAATTATGATGTAGTCACACATCCATACATTTTAGTTCATGTATGAATTTTTAATACTGCCATTAAAAATAGCCCTAGAAATTTATATGGCACAGAAAGAATTTCATGATATATGCTGCTCAGTGAAAAGAATGGGCTACAAAATAATATGGATAGTTCCTTTCTTCCTTCCTTTCTTTCTTTGTAGGCTCCATATCCAGCATGGAGCCCAACGCAGGACTTGAACTCACAACCCTGAGATCATGACCTGAACAGAGACCAAGAGTCTCAACCAACTGAGTCACCCAGGCCCCTGATTCTTGTTCTTTCTGTGTGTGAAATAAATACACAAGTGCATGGAAAAATAGCTGAAAAAGCTTAATAGCAATTACATTTGGGAGATGATATGGGTGATTTTAGTTTGTTTTATTTCTATTTACTTATTTGTTGCTTAACTGTGCATTTACATTTTTTTCCACAATAAGTTAGTGCACTATTTTAAAAGAAACCTCTCAGACACAAACACCTCCCCCCAAAAAAGAGGGGAAAATCTACCCTATGCCTAAGTATTTTTTTAAAAAGATTTTATTTATTTATTTGAGAGAGGGAGCTGGGGAGAGAGGCAGAGGGAGAGGGAAAAGCAGACTACCTACTGAGCAGGGAGCTCGATGTGGGGTTCGATCCCAGGACCCTGGGATCATGACCCGAGCCGAAGGCAGCTGCCCAACTGACTGAGCCACACAGGCGCCCCAGTATTTTTTGATAACAATTCTCTGCCATGTTATTTTCCTTTAGCCATCCTCCTTTCCTGCTCCTAAGCTGAGTTCTAGTGGAATATTAAAGCTCACTGTTTCTTTTTGTCCCTATATAGTAATAGCTTGCTCATTTAATATGCAGTGAAGTGCTCAATGTACTTAATTCTTTTTTGGAGATTATTTGGAAAGGTTTTTGTTTAATCATAAGGCATTGCTGAAGCCAGTGACATTATGACAAAATGATTCATCTTGGTGTAGGGCTTATGATGAGAGAGGCTCTGAACTCTATTTTTAAATTTATAGAGAAATTTTTAAAAAATAGAGTGGGTTCCCCAAAAGAGAGGAGAGTGAATACGTTCAGAGTCCTGATTCTATGATTTCTAGCTTAGGAGGCAGAGGGTGCCTATTCACACCTCATTCATGGGAGAGTAAACTGTAGTCATTTTTCTTCTGAAGTCTGTTATTTCTTCAGAGACTGAGAAATTACTCTCTTCTAGGCCTGCTCCTCATTCCGCCACCCCCACCCTGCTTCTGTAGCTTGGGTAATTTATGCACAAAATAAGTAATGTTTGAATAAAAAGACAACACCTAAGTTAAGACATGATGAAGTAATTTAAGGTTACTTGTATACAGGATTCCACATGTTAGGTTTTCACTTTGCATTATATACCTACCTGGCCATTGAAATTTTTAGTGAACTGAAATGTAGCTAGCTGCTCCCCAGGTTGTTACACGGAGTAGTGATGGATTTAGTATCACTGCACCTGTGTGAGTAGGTGGTACACAACAAGAGCAGAACTTGGAAATTCAGTCTTGTAATAAAGAGGGTATCTTGTCTTGAGCACCTTGTTTACACCTCTGGCAAGTCTTAACAACACCTCTAAAATTAAGAAGCCTCTCAAGAGGCACATATTTCAGAGACCACTTCTTGCCCTCAACTTATCAAACAAATAGAGCTGCTTATGCTGATTTGTCCATTTGCAGAGTAATTATCATGCACTCCAGATTCCTAGCATTTTGCTTTGATCCAGAATAAAATTTGATTAAATAACTATTTACATCTATTATTTACACTACTCTCAGTGAGCAGCTTTGATTTCAGTGTCTGACCTCCATGCTCCTGGCCAGTAAGTATGAATTAGGGATGCTCTTCAGGTCAGTTCTTGCAGTGACCAGTCAGCCCTTACTACCTTGTAATACTTGGGAGGTGGTGAAAATGTTAAGAGGGGAAATAAACCAGAAAATTGCCTACCAAGGTGTCTCTGGCAAAACTCTCCTGAATAGTTGTTTGATCTTTGGTCAGACCTGGATAGTACTTAGATAAGAGATTATCTGTGAATATAGAGTCTTATAGGTCTTGCCTCTAGGCTGACAGCTCTTCAAGAGCATGGGCCATGTCTTTGTCTTGAGAATTCTAGGCCTGGCATAGAATGGGCACATAATATATATCTGTTTGATTTAATTTGCAATCAACCACCTACTTCCTTATCACCCTCATTTTATATATATTTTTCTGTTACTAACCTGGGATATGATAAAATTTTATTAGGGTCATGAGACTTGAATATTGTTCTAATATTACTTGAAAGTTTGGAGATGAATGACACACCTGAAACTAATGTAATATTATGTGTCAACTATACTTCAATTAAAAAAATAAACAAACACATACTTTTTTTTTTTTTAAAGTAGGCTCTCTGCCCAACGTGGGGCTGGAATTCATGACTCCAAGAACAAGAGTCACACGCTCTACTGACTGAGCCAGCCAGGTGCCCCAAATAAATAAATATTTTTTAAAAACATTAGAGATGCAAGAGACCTTAGAGATAATTACTACAGAATGCCTTCATTTCACAAATGGGAAACTGAAGTCCAGAGAGATTAAATGACTTTTCAAAGCTGGTTAGTGACAGAGATAAAGCCAGGAAAATTCAGGTCCTTCTGGCTCCCAGTTTGTTACTAAATACTCCTAAGCCACTAAGAAGACTGCTTCTGCTTTAGGTTATACTGTTTTGTTTTGTTTTTTTTCTTTCCTTTTTTTCTACCTCTCTTCACATGTTTTTTTGTTTGTTTGTTTTTTTGTGTGTGTGTGTGTGTGTGTTGTTTTGTTTTGTTTTCCCCCCTCCCACTTGGACATGAGATCAACATGCAAATCAGAGAACTTGGAAGTTTTTAGAAAAACTCGGCTCTATTGTGTTGTGGACCAGTATGGTGGAGGTGGAGCTTTATCTTTCTGGAAAGGTATTATATTTACTCATGTTCTCTGGGCCATGGTTGAATGTGAGAACTTACCCAAGTGCAGATATCTTTACTGCTCAGTGGATGTACCTTGCCCTGGAATGTCGGGAGACCGATCTCTCATCTTGGCTCTGTCACCATTCCTGTGGCCTTCGGAAACTTAATTTTCCTCCCTGGGCCTCAGTTCCTCATTGGTAAAATATAGAACTTGGACCAAATGAGCTCTAAAATCTTACGATTCTACCTGTTTCCACTTCTGATTTATAAACATTTAAAAAACTTTTTTTCTACCTTTAAAGTAAGAGCCACACCCAAGCCCAGTGGAATTTGGTCACCCTTCCATTTTTATGTGAATGTTGACAGGCCTTCCCTGCTCTCTTTGGTATAACTGGAATGATTTAATTTTTTAATTTCAATGGCTTCAATTACTATCTTCCATTTATCATTCTACCAAAGAAGTAATTGGCACAAGTGTTAAAGTTGATCTATGACTCAGTTCCTTTGAGTCTTAGTTCCAGCGTTATTTTGAAAATCTCTAAATCTCCTCTTCTAGTTATCACTCATCTGGAGTTACATGGTCTCTATGGATCCTGTCTTCTCTCGCTTCTTATGGAATTGGGAGAGAGGGCATAGTGTCTCCTCAGGACCAGGAGTCCCACGAGGTGCCCGGAAGGGGGAACATTAAGTAGAGGAAGGGAGAACTGCCAGGTTGCTGACTCTGCTGGAGGAGGTGACAAGGAGTTAGTTGCAACCTGACTCCTCTCCCCACTGTGGGATTATGGGCTTTGTGTTGTCTCAGCAAAGCCCCCTAGACATGTCATGGCAGCCTATCCCTTGCCTTCTTCTGCTTACATGCCTCCACGCCCTGGAATGGAGAATCAAGAGATCAGCTTTTCTGGCTGCAGTTGAAAGGATGCCCTGTTTGTCAGAGGCGAGTGGCCTGACTTACCCTGAAAATTACCCTGATGTGCAAAGCTGCAGAATGCACAGCTCTTTGTTACCTGCACCTAAAGGAACATAAGGCCCAATGTTGCATTACTTGGTTTGCCTCTAACAGACCTTTCTCTTCTGCATCAACTCTTTCACACCATCAATCACTCAACAGCATTTATGAAGCCCTTGCCTTAAGCGTAAAGGAAGGTTGAGAAGGAAGAGAAACCATGATTTCTGGCCTCGAGGACTAAAAAATTGCTGAGAGAAGACTTGAGAATGCATAAAAACACTAAGTACTACATAAACAAGTATAAATGAACATAATGGAGAGTATTTCCCGACATGGTTAGGAGTTAACTAGCATGATCAAGCTAGAGTGAAGTTAGTCAGAGAAGACTTCTAGCTTCTTAGAACAGTCACAGCAAATTTAATTGAATATATTAACATACTTACCTAGAGAACCCAGGGACAATTTTACAAAGGACTTAAATGATTACAGAAAGCCCCACCTAGTCATATTCTAGAGAACACCAAAGACACAAATGAAAAAAGTCACATGGCAAATACGTGAGAAGGGCTTGAGTAGAGAGTGACTGAGGAAGCTAAACAGGTGATTTGTATAAATATACCTGAATGCCAAGCTGAGGAATTGGATCTGATCAAATTTGCAACAGGGAGCCACTGGAGGTTCGTAAAAATGGAAATGGCGTATGAAATCTTCTAAGGAAGATTAATTTTCCTGCTGTGTATAAACTAATATAGAAAAGTTAGTGGCAGGACCCGGGTCAGGGCTGTGGCTGTGGAAATACAGTGAAGATAAGCTGATGGGATGAGATGGAACCAATCAGCAGGGTTTGACCTAGGTTTGGACAATAATAGTCAACATTCACTGGTTGCATTGTGTGTGCTGGTCACAGGGCTGAGGGCTTGTCACATGACTTAGAACTATATGAGAAGAAATTAAATAACTTGCTCCAGATCATACAACATGAGTGAAGAACTGGAATCTGAACTGACACTCTGGCTCTAAAGCAACTTAACTACTATGCTAGACTGCATCTCTGAAGTCAAACAGGAAGGGAGAAAATTACCCTAGTGCAGTGGTTGAGTGGTTTGCCCTTCAGATTCAGACTCTCTGGGATTTCATCCTGTCTTATGACACTAGCTATCCACTCCTGGATAGTCCACTGAAAATTCTACCCCTCCTTTTCCTTGTCTATAAAAATGGAGATAAATAGGGGCGCCTGGATGGCTCAGTCGGTTAAGCGTCTGCCTTCAGGTAGGTCATGATCTCAGGGTGCTGGGATCGAGTCCCACATTGGGCTCCCGGCTCAGTGGAGAGACTGCTTCTCCCTCTCCCTCTGCTCCTCCCCCTGCTCGTGCTCCCTCCCTCTCTCCCTCTCTCTTGCTCAGTCTCTCAAATAAGTAAATAAAATCTTTTAAAAATTGGGGATAAATAGTACCTGTGTATAGGACTGCTATAAAGCATAAATATGTTGCAGGATGTACTCTACTCACCCCAGTGCCTGACACAGAGTGAGTGTTCAATAAATGTTAACCACCAATAAAATTGTTGTTATCATCCTATGTCCGGGATCCTGGCAAAATAGAGCTGTAATTGCCAGAATAAGAAAAAGGGGAAATTTGGTTTAAGGTTATTTTCCTCTCACAAGTCCTTTGCTCTTGAGTTATAGAAGATTTAGGGATCAGTAGAATCACACTGAGGGAAGTGATGAGAAATGTAGTGATGTTCCTAAGAGAAGAAAATGCCAATCTTACAGATCATTGAAGAAAAATCATGCTAGAAGTGAGTGAAAAGGAGGGAGGCTAAGACTTTGGTTAGTGTAGAGTCTCTTGGGTTGTAGGCAGGGAGGAATGGGATTGCCATTTTATTAACTTATAGATGAGCATGAATTTAACTTCCCTTTTGGTTTCCTCTTTTTCATCGTCACTATTAATAGTCTTTGCATTTATTGAGAAGTAATCTATGCTGCCATTCCTCCTCAGAACTGTATGTACTGAAAATGCAGTTAGTAGGGGAGATTTTAAAAGGACATTGCTTAAAGAAAAATACAGAAAGCAATAACATGATAGGTGACGGTCATTGTTCATAGATCAGAGTGCTGCTAGCCCTCTGAAGTCCTTTTCTTCTTAGAGAGATCTCCAAGAAGTCTTTGTGCCCCACACATAATGACTACTTAGGAGCTGAGTCAAACAAGGAGTCTTATTTTAGTTTTCTACACTTGATCTTAGCCAACTTTTCTAAATACCAAGTCTGGGGGCGCCTGGGTGGCTCAGTCGTTAAGCGTCTGCCTTCAGCTCAGGTCATGATCCCAGTGTCCTGGGATCGAGCCCCGCATCGGGCTCCCTGTTCCGTGGGAAGCCTGCTTCTCCCTCTCCCACTCCCCCTGCTTGTGTTCCTGCTCTCACTATGTCTCTCTGTGTCAAATAAATAAAATCTTAAAAATAAATAAATAAATACCAAGTCTGGGCAGGCCTGTGTTTTCACTGCATGGGTGGGGTACGTGGTTAAGCTAATTCACATGTTAGCTGCCTAAGTCACCTCACAGGGTACCATGGTTCAGTTTATTCTCTCAACTGAGCAGAGACAGCATAAATGGAGGGCTAAGCTACTTCCCACTGAGCGTAACAGGAAGTAGTGATTTGACATTCTACCCTTTGAAATCATTCTGTATTATGGCGTGGCTAAGTGATATTGAGAAAAGATAGAGTAATCATTGGTGATATTAGTGCTCTCAAAGTCATTCATTTGTAAATATTTATTGACAATGATGAGTATTTGTATAGAATACAATATCTGGTACATAGTAGGTTATATGGTGTTGACTATGAGCTGGTGCTTGGACTGCACATTTGCCAATATACAGCATTTAATTGCATTTCTTTTTTTTTTTTAAGATTTTATTTTTAAGCAATCTTGGGCTCGAACTCACAACCCTGAGATCAAGAATTGCATGCTCTATCGACTGAGCCAGTCAGGCATCCCTTAACTGCATTTCTTTAAGCAAAATTCAACTCTATCTACAGGTAGGAAAGATTAGGTACAATGTAGATTGGATGTATTTTCTCACTTTTGTTTCCCTCTGTGAAGAAATCCCAGCTCCAGTCCAGCCGTGGTAAAGTGATGGCGATTACACAGCAGTGATTGGTGTCTGTGAGCTCCTGTTGAGTGGTTGTTACAGAATTTGAAAGGGCAAGGCATATTTCATGTACTAGTCCTCAACTATCTCCATCAAGCTGTCACCATAGAGACAGAAAACTTAAAGACTTCTTTACAATCATTTTGGAAGGGAAATGTCTATTTCTGGCTGAGATTTGGTCTCTCTAAAGTAGAGTTTATGAAGAGTTTCTTATTGTCTACTATGTAGTGAGAAATTGAGCACAAAATAAGGAGGAACCTTGTGGGGGAAATGATTAGCAATTATAAAAAGGAAAAAACCCACTTCGATGAACATAGAGCTAGGTCCTACAGGTCAGTTATGACCTGAATACAATTTAGGTACTAGAAGTAACTTATCTTCATGTTTTGTGACGTGCCTCTCTCTACTAGAGTGTAGTTGAATAGTTTCTTGCCCCAATTATTCTCATAACCTACAGAGCAATCACCACCTTGAGATTAGATCTCCTGTAAACACTCAAGTCATAAACTCAATATGAGTTACCAAAGATCATCTGGTTTAAGCATTTTTTTTTTTTACCTGCTACATCCTTATAGATAAATAAGACCTAGCACCTCTTGATAGGTTTCCATTTTTGTCTCTACAGCTATGCCAATTAAATGGCTTTTTTTGAGAATCTAATTTTATTTTCAAGAAAGATGAAGAATTTACTTTTTCAAACAGCCTATGTTAATACTAATTCTGAAGCAAAGTAGAACCCATGGAAAGGAAGAATTTATTTCAGTCTATTTTACCACTTGGAACATTAATTCCATAAGGAAAACACTTTATTAAATTCTGCTGGCACTTAAAGCTTATAAAATGCATTTGCTTGGTTCTTTTAAACCACATTGAACTTTTTTCTTTGGATGTTTCCAAAATTGCATTGGAATTTATCAAATTTTAAAATGCATATCCTTGGATACTACAATTTCCCTTCAAGGAATTTCTTCCAGAAAAATATTCCCATTAAATGAAAGTCCATTCTGAACTTGAAGCTGCTCAGCCTAATTTCTGCCCTTGGCTCAAAGAATGCCAGACAAGAGTTTGGCAGATTCTCTTCTGAAAAAATTTAATAGCACAAGAGAAATGATTTTTGGAGGCCCTACAATAAAGTGGGTGGATTCCTGCTTGATGACCCCAAAGTAAAACCCACCAAGGATAAGCCCCATCTGAGTACACAGAACTAACAATCACCTATTATGTGAAAGTCACTTGACATTTGAGGAATGTCTCTATCATGAAACACAGACACCAAAACAAAGGAATTTTTGGAAAGCAGAGACAATGCAGGAAGATAAATAAATTATATCCATGAAACATGAATAAACAACAATGGAATGCTATATTAAAAAGGAGTGATCAGAGAATAAAGGGAGCTCTTGGAAATGAAAAATATGATTGCTGAAATAAGAAATTCATACAAGCGCTGGAAGATGAAGACAAGGAAATTTCCCAGAAGGTAGATCTAAGAGATGACAGAAATGGAAAATAAAAGAGAAAGTAACAGGGTTAGTCCAGGAAGCTCAAGATTTCTTGGAAAATGGAGAGACAGAGATACAGAGAAAGAGACAGACTATATCAGAGTCCCTATAGCAAGCCCACTTTACCCCATATGGTGCAGATAAAGAGATTTTTACCAAGTGACTACTTAAAGAAACGGTGAGCAGGAAGGATTAGGGAACACACAAGGGTGGTAGAGTGTCCAGAGACTAGCCTCAGTGAGAAACTTAGAGTCCCAGGGCAGAAGGGACTGGGTCAGAGCAGGTGGTATAAATGGATCGCAGCGACGACCTGAGCCCAGCAGGAAGGGCCTCCGGGGGGAGATACGGCTACTGCCCGAGAGGTGTGGTTCTACATAAAGGATACAGCAGAGAAGAAATTCTCTCTCTTCCTGTGATCTGATCTCACGTTGGCCAAACCTAACCAGAAACCAGCTGATAGAATTATAATGCACAGGAATCATTCTCTCAGGGCAGGGCAGGACTAGTGAGCGAAGAGAAATACATTATTAAAGAATAATACAACAACATTTTCCCATCTGAAAAACATCTGGTGTCTATCCCAGGGTATTTAAAAAAACACAACACAACACAACAAAACAAAACAGCGCCCTACATAAGGGACAGCACAATGAAATTTCAGAACACCATTAACAAAGAGGAGATTCTAAAAGCTTCCAGAGAGAAAAAAACAGATCATATATAAAGGCAATGGCATTGGATAAATGAACAGCAACACTGAATGCTATACGACAATGGAGCAATGTCTTCACATTTCTGAGGCAACATCCTTTCCAAGCCAAATCGTCAATCAAGTGCAAGGGTGGAAAAAAGACATTTGTAAACATGCAACGTCTCAAAAAGTTTACCTTCTATACACGATTTCTTAGGAAGCTATTACAAAATAACGGAGTAAACAAACACAAATGGAAGACTCTGGGTTGAGGGAACATGATGTATGCACAGCCAAGAAGTGAATGTAAATCCTGGGCTGACAGCTGTGCAGAAATCCTAGAACATATCTAGTTAAAACAGAGCAGGAGAAAAGAAGCCTCCATTAAGATGTCTTCAAGGGAAAAAAGAAATCACTAATCATTTTCAGAGAGGTTTAACAATTCTTTGGAGGGTTTGGGAAGGGCAATGAAAATGAAGCAAATGACTGCTTAAGAAAATCAGCCTTCTAAAGCTATTTGATTTCTTAATTTGTGTATACATATTGCTTTCATACAACATTAACTTTAAACTACTCTCACAAGAATGCAAAGTGTAAGTGCAAAGATATCATTATATCACTGTATGTTATATCACAAAATTGAAAATAACCTAAATGTCCATCAGCAGAATGACTGAATTATGGTATTGCCAAATGATAGAATACTATGTATCCTTTAAAAAGGAGAGGGGTGCCTGGGTGGTGCAGTTGGTTGAGCACCCAACTCTTGGTTTCAGCTCAGGTTGTGATCTCAGGGTTGTGAGATCGAGCCCCACATCCAGCTCCGCACTCAGCTCTGAGTCTGCTTGAGATTCTTTCTCTCCCACTGCCCCTTCCCCCAGCCCTGCTCTCATGCTCTCTCTCTCCCTCTCTCTAAAATAAAATAAATCTTTAAAAAAAAAGGAGTACCTCTGAAACAAATAATACATTATATGTTAAGAAAAAAAAAAAAGAAGAAGATAGCAGGAGGGGAAGAATGAAGGGGGGGAAATCAGAGGGGGAGACGAACCATGAGAGACGATGGACTCTGAAAAACAAACTGAGGGTTCTAGAGGGGAGGGGGGTGGGAGGATGGGTTAGCCTGGTGATGGGTATTAAAGAGGGCACGTACTGCATGGAGCACTGGGTGTTATGCACAAACAATGAATCATGGAACACTACATCAAAAACTAATGATGGGGCGCCTGGGTGGCTCAGTTGGTTAAGCGACTGCCTTCAGCTCAGGTCATGATCCTGGAGTCCCTGGATCGAGTCCCGCATCGGGCTCCCTGCTCGGCAGGGAGTCTGCTTCTCCCTCTGACCCTAACCCCTCTCATGTGCTCTCTCTCATTCTCTCTCTCTCAAATAAATAAATAAAATCTTTAAAAAAAAACAAAACAAAAAAAAAAAACTAATGATGTAATGTATGGTGATTAACATAACAATAAAAAATAAAAAAAATAAAATAAAAAAAAGGAGATAGAATCTAGATGTACACTGAGTGAGTCTTAGATATATGTTTAAGGGGAAACAAAACAGGTTTCAAAACTTGTACCCATAATGTTATCCTACTTTTTAAAGTAAAAAAATTCTTACAAGTATGTATTACCTTATACATAGAAAAACAAAAGATTGGGGAAGTGTGGATTTTTACTTCCTAATTAAATTTTTTTCGTATTGAATTGTTGTTTTAATGAGGATGGACTTTGAGTACTCAAAAAAAAAATCAACACAGAAGAATTTTTAATAAGACTATTTTGGGGCTTAGAAATCAATTTTTCCATACCTTCATTTAACAATATTCATTCATCAAACTATTGTGTTTGGTATTGGAGAGACAGAGATAAATAAAATACATTTTCTGCCTTCAATTTTATCACAGTCTGGTGGTTTTTAAACTGCCCTGTGCTTCAGGGGTAGAATAAATGTTTGATCTGAGTTTCATTTTCAAAATATATTTTATTTTATTTTTTTTTAAAGATTTTATTTATTTATTCATGAGACACAGGAGACAGAGAGAGAGAGAAAGAGAGAGAGAGAGAGGCAGGCTCCCTACGAAGCAGGGACCCCAATGCGGGACTCCATCCCAGGACCCTGGGATCATGACCTGAGCCGAAGGCAGACGCTTAACCGACTGAGCCACCCAGGCACCCTCAAAATATATTTTAAATATTAAAACATCTGTAACAAAATAAATTAATATAGTAAATTTTAATACATTGAGACCACCACTTGTTTTTTTTTCTTAAAGATTTATTTGTTATTTTCTTTTAGAGAGAGAGAGGGTGTGTGCATGTGAGCTGGGCAGGGAAAGACAGAGAGAAACTCAAGTAGACTCCCTACTGAGTATCGGGAGCCCAACATGGGGCTCAATCCCACGACCCTGAGATCATGACCTGAGTTGAAATCAACAGTTGGATGCTTAACCCACTGAGCCACCCAGGTGCCCCAAGGGACCACCCCTTGTTAATGTCTACTGTCAGGTAAACTGTTGTTTTTGTCAGACATAAATTTTTCCTGTCATTTTAAAGCATATATTTGAATTTATTATAAACATGTCATTACATAGAAAGGTTGTAGCTTTACATTGGTCTTTTTTTTTTTTTTAATGATTATTTATTTATTTATTTGACAGAGAGAGACACAGAGAGAGAGGGAACACAAGCAGGGGGAGTGGGAGAGGGAGAAGCAGGCTTCCTGCGGAGCAGGGAGCCCTATGCGGGGCTCGATCCCAGGACCCTGGGATCATGACCTGAGCCGAAGGCAGATGCTTAACGACTGAGCCACCCAGGCGCCCCTTACCTTGGTCTTTTAAAAATCCAATGTGCATATGTCTGCTTCTAGAAAAATCTACAGGTGACTGCGACCATAGCATAAGTGCTGAGCACAATTAAATATACAGCAGAGTTCATCTGCCTGAAATACATTCTTTTTTTTTTTAAAGTAAACTCTACATCCAATGTGGGATTTGAACTCACACCCCAAGATCAAGAATTGCATGCTTTATCAACCGAGCCAGACAGGCGCCCCCTGATGTACATTCTTATGTGCAATAACAAATAAATGGATAACATGTCAGGTAGCTTAGGTAGAGTTATGCAGATTCTTAAATTTAGAGCTTTATAAGTTTCCAGTATTTGACTTTTATAATAAAAGATATGAACAGTTGCTTATTCTTGTGAACTGAGTTTTAAAAGATTTTATTATGGACACTTTGAAATAGACACAAAGTAAACAACAGAATAATGAACAACTATACTTCTCACCCACCTTCAACAATTATGAATATTCTTTTTTTTTAAAGATTTTATTTATTTATTTGAGAGAGAGAGAATGAAAGAGAGAGAGAGAGAGCACATGAGAGGGTGGAGGGTCAGACGGAGAAGCAGACTCCCTGCCGATCAGGGAGCCTGATGTGGGACTCGATCTCAGGACTCCAGGATCATGATCTGAGCCTAAGGCAGTCACTTAACCAACTGAGCCGCCCAGGCGCCCCAATTACGAATATTCTATCATTCTCATGTCATCCAAATCTCCATCTGTTTCCCCACTGGATTATTTTTTCCAATAAACATTTTCTATTACTCCCATTTCAGGTTTCTGAGTCTGCCTAGTTGTTAAAAGAACTATTGCCATTTGCAATCACTTAGCTTTGTTGATCAGCTTTGTTTCTCAATATTATCCAATCTAAACAAAATACAGAAATATTTTGGAAACTGAAGCTTATACAAATCTGCAATTATCATTTACAAGTCCTAATTTCAAACTTTAGTGTTCACCAAAATAACCCGATTTTCTGAGATTTTTTTTTTTACATTAAAATTTTTTTGGCTAAAACTAATAAATAAACATGCTTTAAAGACTTCAAAAATCAGGGGCACCTGGGTGACTCAGTCGGTTAAGCATCTGACTCTCAGGTCAGGATCTCAGGGTTGTGGGATCAGAGCCCCGTGTCGGGCTCCGCACACAGTGTGGAATCCGCTTGAGATTCTCTCTCTCCCTCTCCCTTTGCCCCTCTCTCTGCTCATGCTCTCTAAATAAATAAATAAATAAAACCTTAAAAAAAAAACACCCTTCAAAAATCGTACAAAGAATGTGCATAAAAAAAGAACATCTTCCTTCCCCTCCCCACCCAGTTCCTCTTTTCAGCGACCAATTTCTTGAGACAATTTCCAGAAATACTCTCTGCATGCACATACAAGCATGTACATAACTATAATCCTTAAAAGAAAAGCCCTGCTGGCAGTGCACACTGTTTTCTACCCTGCCTTTGTTCATTACTGTATCTTTTAATACCCAGATCAGATCGAAGAGTTTCTGAAAAGGCACAGAAACTGCTGGTATAGGGGAACTATATCTCTAACAGCACAACATCAGTGAGCACAGGGAAGAGGGAGCCAATATCTTGCTTTTGGTAAGTATAAAAGCCATATGATATTTGAGCTGAATCTTCATGGAAACGCCTACATGGCAGAAAAGTAGAAGATTGTTTTAAGTGGTGACACTTACCAATTCCAGACCTAATTTATTTGGGTTTTCTTTTTTTCTTTCTTCATGGCAATTGGCAGGTACAAAATATCTAGAGCAGCTGCTAGTCTGTTGAAAGTCATCTCTACTAGGGTGAAAGAATATTAGAGTATGAATCCAAAGACCTGGGTTGTAGTTTTAGGCAAGTCATGTGACCTCTTTAGTTTCCTCATTTATATAATGGGGATACCATGTGCTTGTGTTTCTCACCAGGTTTTTGAGACTATCTGCTGAACTCAAGTACTGTCCTATGGTGAAAGCAAATTGTCTCTGGAGTCTAAGGGACATAGGTTTGAAATCACTGTTCAGCTGCTATGAATGGTGCAGTTGCTAAATCATTCAATCCATTCACAGGAAATTATTGAGTATCTGCAATATTGCAGACACTGTCCTAGGCATGAGGATATGAGGGTGAACGAGACAGATAGGAGCTTAAATTGTTTTTGAGCAGTGTGGGCCAGCACTGTGCTAAAACCAAGAAGTAGTGGTAAATTAGGCAGTCTCATTTGCTCACACAGCTACAAATTACATCTATCTGCTGAAAATTCCCAAATTTATACCTCCTGGCCTGACCTCTCTGAACTTGAGTCTTACATATACAACTGCCTTTTCAATGACTCCTTTTAAATAATTCCTAAGAAACTCAAACATAATACTGCCAAACCTAGACTGATTTTGATCCCAAGGCTATCCCTCCCTCCTCTCTTCCCCATCTTTATAAACAGACCACCAACCACCAAGGTTTCAAGCCAGAGATCTGGAGGACATCCCTGACAGCTCCTCTCTCTTACCTCCCACCACCTGGAAGACAAATTAGTTCTACCCAGAAGGTAGATCTTGAATCCATCCACTGTTTTTCTCTCTTAAATCCCCCTTGCTTCTTTCTTTCTTTCTTTCTTTTTTTTTTAAAGATTTTACTTATTTATTTGAGAGAGAGGGAGAGAGAGAGAGCATGAGTGGGGGCAGGGGGAGCAGAGGGAGAGGGAGAAGCAGACTCCCAACTCAGCAGGGAGCCCCATGCGGGGCTCAATCCCAGGACCAAGAGATCATGACCTGAGCGGAAGGTAGATACTTAGCCAAATGAGCCACCCAAGTGCCCCAACCCCCTTGCTTCTTTGCAATAGACTCCTCACCATTTTCCTTGCTACTTCCTGCTTCCCTAACAAGCCATTGGCCACAGTGGCCAGAGTAGGTTCTCAGCATGAAAGCAACAGCAATGGTAGTGATAACAGACACAAACAAAACAAATAAAACAAAACTGAAAATATAAGAATTCTTTCATTCCCACATCTTTCTGGGAAGAATTCTACCCTCCCAATTCCCCTCCCCACCCCACACTTTCCCTGCCCCAAGTCTGGGGCTTCAGTTGTGCTGATCAAGATAAATTGGTTAAGGTGCAGATTTAGATCAGAAAGGATTGATTGACTTACATTAACAAGGGCGGGGAATGGAATCTTGAAGATGAGAGAATGAAGCCAAGCAAAGAAGAGCCAAGTCCAGATCTGGCCTACTTTTTGGGGGTAATATTTAGAGAGAAGAGAGATTGGAGAGTGTTGCTGTGCTGTGCTGAGTAGAACTTAGAGAGATAGATCAAGATTTTGTATCATGTTTACTGAGACTTATACACAGAAATTTCCATTTTGTGCTTATTTCATACACTTCAGTAAATATTAGACTGCTTTTCATTTTTATATTCAGTATCTGTTGTTTCCTGTGAATGAGATCTTATGCTGATACGGGCAATGAGTGCGCTCAGCTTTATTCAAAATACACCATTGCACTTAGGATAAAATCTAAATCCCTTACCAGGGCCTAAAAATCTCTAAATCATCTAGTCTCTATTTACCTCTCCAATCTTCTATCTGAACTCGTCTCCCCTTTGCTGACACTGGTCTTCCTTTGGTTCCTCAAGCACACAGAATCTTTTCCTTTCTTAGTCTCTACCTAGCTATTCCATTTGGAATGTTCTTTCCGTGGATGACCCATTCTTATCTTTTAGGTCTCATCTAAAATGTCACCTTTTCAGAAAGTGCTTTCCACCTAGCTTAGCTAGATCTCCATTGTTGTTGTTGTTCATGGCACTCTATGGTTTCCTTTATAGAACTTTGCAGGTGGTAATTTATTTACATGTGTGGTTATGTGTGCGTGCACAATGCCTGTTTTGCTCACTGTCTATCTCCTGCAGATGTAAATCCAAGAAGACAATGAGCTTGTGGGTTGGTTCATGGCTACAGAGCCAATGCCTCAGTGCTCTGCACAGAGAAGGCGGCCAATGACTATTTGTTGAGTGAACAAACAAACTCTTGTAGAGCTTAACATTGACAAGAAAATACAGATACTGAAGATAATGTGTTATGATGACTACAACAGGGAAGTATGGTGTTACTGTAAACCTGAGGAAGCTAATTTAAGGGACGCCTGGGTGGCTTAGTCGGTTAAGTGTCTGCCTTTGGCTCAGGTCAAGATCCTAGGGTCCTGGGATCGAGCCCCGCATCCGGGTCCCTGCTCAGTGGGGAGTCTCCTTCTCCCTCTGCCCCTCTCCCCTGCTCGTGCTCTCTCTCTCCCTCAAAAATAAATAAATTTTAAAAATCTTTTTTAAAAAAAGGAAACTAATTTAAGTGGGGAGCAAGACAATCCAGGCCTCCCTGATCTAAGAACGGATCAGGAATTGGCCTAGTGATGAGAGTGAGGAGTGTTCATGCAGAGGAAATAACAAGTGTTATTTCCACACTTGTGGGATCATTCCATGGGCCCACCTCTTCCTCTCTACGCTCCAGACATACTGTCTTCTTTGGTTTCCCCCAAATACTTCATACTCTCATCCCTCTGCCTGCCACTGCCCCTGCTGTGCTCTCTCTCTGACAAATAAATAAAATCTTTTTTTTTTTAAGATTTTATTTATTTATCTGAGAGAGAGAATGGGAGACAGAGAGCATGAGAAGGGGAGGATCAGAGGGAGAAGCAGACTCCCCGCTGAGCAGGGAGCCCGATGTGGGACTCGATCCCGGGACCCTGGGATCATGACCTGAGCCGAAGGCAGTTGCTTAACCAACTGAGCCACCCAGGTGCCCTAAATAAATAAAATCTTAAAAAAAAAAAAAGAAATGGTCTTAGACAAAAGTCTCAGTGAAGTAGCTGTCAGATTTTGAGTACAGAACATCACTCAGCAATTTCAGTTCTGATAATTCTCCTCCTTCATTAGGAAATTGTATACAGTAGTGTCCTCTTCTCCAAGGGGGATACACTCCAAGACCCCCAGTGGATGACTAGAACTGCAGATAGTATCAAACCTTATGTACACTATGTTTTTTCCCATACATACATACTTATGATAAAGTTTAATTTATAAATTAGGCAAAGTAAGAGATTAACAACAGTAACTTGTAATAAAATAGAACAATATACTGCAGTAAAAGTTATGTGAATGTGGTCTCTCAAAATAGACTGTACTCACACTTCTTCTTGTGATGATGGGAAATGAAATGCCTACAAGATGAGATGAAGTGACATGGATGTAGTAGGCATTGTGACATAGAGTAAGGCTAATTCTGACCTCTGACTATTTGTCAGAAGTGGGATCATCTGCTTTCAGACTGAGGTTGACTGTTGGTAACTGAAACCATGGAAAGCAAAACCATAGATAAGCGGGGCTATTGTATCAGTATTTCTTAGGGAAAGAAACACCTCCTCAAATTCCACCTTAAAAATGACTATTTTATTTTCATATTAGTATTTTATCCTTCAATATTTGTTTATAATGCATAAACATTTTTGTATTGTTGCAGTTATAATGGATGCATTTTAGTTTTTCCATTTTAAAAGTGAAAGGAATTTATGACTTCATAATTATCATTTTAGTGGCTGTATTATGTTCCATTAGATGACATTGTAGAGATTTATAAAAGGATATGGCTGACTCTATTAAAACTATAAGAAGAAAAAAAACTACAGGAAGATAAACTTTTTCTCAGAATCCACCCTCCTTTGCTATAACAAGATCACTTATTTTTTATTTTTTTAAAGTAGGCCCCACACCCCACATGGAGCCCAACATACATGGGGCCCAACAGGTCATGGGGCCTAATGTGGGGCTCAAACTCCTGACCCTGAGATCAGGAGTTGGGCACTTAGCCCACTGTGCTACACAGGCACCCCAATAAGATCACTTTAAGAGTTAAGAAAACACAGAAGCAAATGAGCTTATCAGTAATGTTGTCTTCTGGAGTTTAAATACAGATAAACCAATTTCAATATGATGCTTTTTCAACTTCATACATAACTTGAATGACATCCTAAGAACATTTTCTGGAAAAGTAGAGTTTTTTCTATAAGAAACATGACTAGAAGCAGAAGGTGAACTCATGATTGAGCCAAGGACACTTTAACTCTTTGATCTAATGAAATTATGTGCTGAAATCAGCACAGTAGCTCAGAAAAGCTAAAAGTCTCTTGCCCCTACAAATAGCTCTCTAGTTTGGTGACATCAAAAGTAATTGATCAGGCACACCTGAAATAATATAACATTGTGTATTAACTATACTCAAACATTTTTTAATTAAAAAAAGAAAAATAAACACACTGAGGATGGAGGGATGAATTAAAAGGGTAGGCAAAAATATAATAATCTCGAACTCATCAGGAAAAGAAAATTGATCAGGAAGGCCCAAACGTGAGGGCTGCTGAACTCCCTCAGGTTAATTCACTTAAGCATGTATTGAGCTCCTGCTTTGTGCAGGACAGAAGTGTCATATACAGCGTCCATGACATCTTTATTTAAAGGTTGATTTTCTCTCTTACTCATTGTTTTAAGATGGGACTTCACTATCTGCGTGGATCTTGTTGGCAGTTTCCTGTGTGTCCTGTCTCATGAGCACTGTTTTTGTCTTACCACAGGTTGTTGGGATGGGTAGTGATGTCAGATCTATCCAGAGCACCAGCCAACTTAAGGCAGGTTCATGGGTCAAGGGCTTGGGGTCCTTTTAGTGGTGGGGGAGAGTGGAATGGGTGATAAGGAGAGATGTGGGCCTCTGAATCTCATGGAGACTCCGGAATTACTGAGTATCTTCTACACACTGTATTCTCCTTTAACCCTTGGTTAACAATCATAATTGTATGAAGGAGATGGTTCTGCATTTTACAGATAAGGAAACTGGCTAGTGATCTATTTAAGGTTACAGAGTAAGTGGTGGGTCTGGGGTCTTCGAAGGCTTTCCTCCACAGTGCACAGGGTCCCAGTAGAATTTCAGGTCCAGAGCAAATCATACTGTGTCCTCCACTCTCACATTTTTACAAGACGAAGTCTGTCTAGAATGTACATCTAATAACCTAGTAAAAAGAGGTCATGGACAGGCAATTTGTAGCCAGAGAAGTCAATATGTGTTCTATGGGTCTACCTTTCTTTTGGTCTTGATAAGGAGCTCCTAAGATTTTAGACTAGTGTTACTGCCTGTCTTCCTAAGTTCTTGGCCATACTACAAAGACCTGTTTCCTTCATTAGACAAAAATATGAATGGCTGGTCCAGTTCTGTCTCAAGTAACGATGTATCAAATAAATCCCTTTGCAAACTATGGCACTTTACAAACTTGTAAGGCAGCACACATCTTTCCAAAGTATCAAGGAACTGTGAAGTAGCTGATTAAAATAAATTCTTGATGACTTGAGATACTGGAAGGTGGCGAAAGCACTTGGTAACTGGACTTCATAGATACGATCTAAAACCACATTCTAAGAAGCAATTTTAATCTTTCTGAGATTTGGCTCTTTGTAGAGATTTAAACCCCCCAAAAAGGAGACGAGGAGTAAAATGCCAATAAGATTAATTAAATTTCTTCTTTGAGCTCTGTCCAAATGTTGACGGAATTAGGACAGAACAAAAAGAGATGAACTTACACATCCTCTGCGCGTTAAAACTGAGGTAAGGAAGAGAGTTATGGGGAAAAGACTTAAGACATCCTTGGGGACCGCTCTCGTTCAGGACATTTCCTTTCGCAACACTCCAGAGTCTGAGTCCCCAGGGCTCCCCCCCAGTGGGAAGGGAAAGACGCGCGTGGCCAGGCGCGCGTACGCGTACATTCACGTGTACACACACAGACACACGCGCGCGCGCACACATTACACATACACACGGCCTGTTTCCTCCGCTCCCCCTTCCCCGGGGGGCGGGGTCTCTTTCTCTTTAAAGAGCAGACGGTCTCCGCGCAAACCCAGGCTCTCTAAGGCCCCGGGGGCCCGGGACCCGAGCTGCTAGCAGCCAATGGGCGCGGTGGAGCGGCTCGAGCGCGGCTGACGCTACACCAATGGGCGTTCGCGGGGGGCGGGGGCAGCGGAGGAGACACTATTGTTGATGAGGAGGAGCGGCGGCGGCGGCTGCACCACCTCGTTGCTGCCGGCCGCGGCCCGGGCGCCCCCTGCTCCCCGGATTCCGGCTTCGTCACCCCGTCGCAGGGACCTTCCCTTCGGCCTCGAGAATCCAACCCCTGCAACCCAACAACAACAACCCCCCCCGTCTCGCCCAGTCACCGGGGAGGGGGGGGACCATGTCCCAGCGGGTGAGGCGCAATGGGTCCCCCACGCCGGCCGGCTCCCTCGGGGGCGGTGCGGTCGCCACGGCCGGGGGAGCCGGGAGCCGCCTGCAACCCATGAGGGCGACGGTTCCGTTCCAGCTGAAGCAGCAGCAGCAACATGGCAGCCCCACGCGGAGCAACGGCGGCGGCGGCGGCAACAACGGCGGCTGCTGTGGTGGCGCCTCAGGCCCCTCAGGCGGCGGCAGCGGCGGCGGCGGCGGCGGCGGCGGCGGGGGCCCGCGCACCGCCTCGCGCAGCACGAGCCCCACGCGCGGCGGCGGGAGTGCGGCCGCGCGCACCAGCCCCACCGTGGCCACGCAGACGGGCGCGTCCGCGACGTCCACGCGAGGCACCAGCCCCACGCGCGGCGCCGCGCCCGGGGCTCGCGGGAGCCCCCCACGGCCACAGCCCCCGCCGCCGCTGCTGGGCACCGTGTCGTCGCCTTGCTCGTCGCCCACCCACCTGTGGACTGGCGAGGTGAGCGCGGCCCCACCCCCAGCCCGCGTCCGGCACCGGAGAAGGTCCCCGGAGCAGAGCCGTAGTTCCCCGGAGAGGAGGAGCCCAAGCGCCCCGGTTTGCAAAGCAGGTACGTGCTGGGGACTGCGCGGCGAGGGGAAGGCGGCGGGAAGGGGTCCCGGGCGCGCGCTGCTTTCGCGCGGGGACTGCGGCGCTACAGCGGAGCGGGGCTGGGGGCGGGGCCGGGGGCGGGGCCGGGGCGGGGCCCGGGTGGTGCGGAGCCGCCTTCCCGGGGCGAGCCCCGCGCCCTCTCCGCCGCTCCCTGTTTGTCTCATTCACTGCTCTGCCGACCTTGCGCGGGTCCCGCATCGTGCAGGTGCAGCCGCTAACCTTGTAGTTGGGCTGAGACTTGTTAATGATAAACCTGGGATTCTGGCCGCCGACCGGTTACTGCTTACCCTCCCTTGGGGGTGAGGCTAGGAGTGGTTTGTCACTTTAAGTGACATGGTTAATGTTAATATAGCACATGTCTGCTGCTAAGTATTTCTCTTTCGCAAAAACAGTTTCAGATTGTAAAGATCGAATTCATTAGCATAGCAGATTTGGATCCCTGAAGAGACGTGAGGCTGGGAGCGTGTTAGCATTTCCTAAGACTTGATAAGTGGGTAGCAAGAAAGAAATTAAGGAAGATGCCTTTGGAAGGTTTATGGGCTTTATCTTAGAGTCTGGGTGTCTCTCTGAAATACTGATAGTGAGGGCGCCTGGGTGGCTCAGTCGTTAAGCGTCTGCCTTCAGCTCAGGTTGGGATAGAGCCCCGCATCGGGCTCCCTGCTCGGCGGGAGACCTGCTTCTCCCTCTCCCACTCCCCCTGCTTGTGTTCCCTCTCTCGCTGTGTCGCTTTCTGTCAAAAAAATAAATAAAATCTTTTAAAAAAATGAAATACTGATATTGTTTAGATGTAAAACGATTTGTTTTATTGAAAAAACAAATCCACCGATTGTCTCCTTGTTATTTTAGGGACCAAAAAAACCCTGTTGTTTTTCTATGTACTTGGGAGCTTTCTTGGAAAAGGTTCTGAATGGAGCTGTTGGGTTCCACTGGAGTCATTCATAAAGTAACTCAAAAAGAAATTCAAATTGTGAAAGTGGAGAGATAAGATTTGTCATCTGATTGCCTTCGTTTTAGAATCTACTGAAAAAAAAAAAAGAAATGGGTGGTTTTTAGTTTATGCAGTAATACTACAGACATATACCTTTGTTTTTCCCTTGTCTAGAGAATTTCTTTAGAGTCTTTCAGTCAGAATTACTGGAAATTTCAGGAAACTTAGTACAGTACTTCTCAACCAAATAAAAGAGATTGTTAAGTGATTTCAAGGGTCCCTTCAGAAACGCAGGGAGCAGGATGAATCTTTCTTACTATTTATTTTATCAAAGATTTTAGACAATGGATACGTTTTTTACAGAGATTGCCCTGGAAAATGATCAATAGTGTTTTCTAATTAGAAAAGGAATACTGTTTTAAACCTTTTGAAAATGCAATGTTTTTTTAACTTCTGTTGTTAAAAGTACTAGAATCCTCCTCCCCCTCAAATAATAGTTATCACTTTACTGAGTTCCTGCTGTATGTTTGGTGATTTACCTACAAGATCTCATTTTAACTCTCATGGTAGGTTTTAGAGAGGTTAAGTAACAAGTGGTAAAATTGATATTTGAATTCTCCTGGGTGGTACTCCAAAACCATGTCTTTTATATTAAGAAGGTAGCTTCATGATATGTAAGATAGAACCTGGATATATATAACATAGCAAAATTACACGTGCTTAGGTTTTGAAGCGACTCTTAGATGTATCTGGTGAACATAATTACTTCAGTTTGCCTTCAGCCTTCGGGAGCCCGCATAGTGTGGAAAGTGGAAGGGGGAGGAGGAGGTGGTGACCCCAGTCTGATAACAGAATGTGGCTACCCTCTCAACTGTGTGCCCCTTAAAGCAGAGCAGCAACCTGAGGAGAGCACGGTTAAATTAAGTATTGGCAAAGAGTGGAGGAAGGTGTTCTTTTCTTCTGCTCTTTAGGACTCTATTTTCTGGGATCTCCGTCTCCTCATGTGCCCACTCTTCATGTTTCCCAAAGCTCCCCTCTCTCAGATCTGTCATTCCATTCATGCTGTAAAATTAACCCTTCTTAAGAGCTTCCCCCGTGTCTCCCCACCAAAAACAAAAAACAAAAACCCAGAAAATAAAAACTTCCCTCTAGTGCAGCACGCTCAACTAGATGTGAAAGGAATAGTGCCTGTCATTAAGTTACACCGAAGTGGATGTCTGATAGCTTCCTTCCTAAGAATGTCTTGTTTCACTCTAGTAGCAGAGGAGTTTCAGATTTCAGATTTCAAGTCTTCATAACACAAACAAGATAATTTGCTGTTTTCTTCAGACTAAATCTGGAAGGAGAGAAGAGGGGAAAAAGGAGAATCTTTTTAATCACTGGTACTCCCATTTTGATTAAAGGAAAATTATCACCAGTTTCCAGCCTCAGTGAAATGTAGAAATCTTTACTGGTAGAGGGGAAGGGTCTGTAGTTCTGTAAACCTCATATGACTCAAATTCCAGGGACTATCTAGATAAGGCTGCCAACTTCAGGGTGTTTGTTAATTGAACTGGATGCCCTAACCTTTGCTAGGCCTGAATGCCTCTGAGTTTGAGGTCTCAGAATCTTTAGAGGGGCATCCCTATCCAGTTGCTTTATTCCCCCAGGGTTAAAGATAACCATTTGTTAATCCAGAACTTCCTTCTCTTGACTACTATAAAGTCATCCAAGCGCCTGTCCCTGACATATTTTAAACTTCTCACCTTCAGTGCCTGCCATCTCCATGGCAAACTGGTTTGCCATTAGGAACTGAGAAATGCTTAGAGAAGGTAACTAGGCAACAGTGTTAACTGTAGATAAAATGGGGAAGAAGGTGAGGTTTGTTTTTGTGCTTTCCCTCCTTTTGTCTTAATAAAATGTCAAATAGGCATATTACAAATGGAGAGGTGGCATATTAGCACAGGCTTTGGATAGACAGTCTGGGTTTAATATCTGTTTTCCACCACCTAGGAGCCATGTGTTTTGGGAATGTGAATAACTTTCTAACCCTTAACTTTCTTATCTGTAAAGTAGGTGATGGTGATGATGATATCTGCTTCATATGGTGGTAAGGATTAAATGAAAGGAAATTTAAAAATACTCAGCACAGTACCTCAGTATAAAAGTTAGATATTGTGTATCATCATATTAGTTTTGCTTCTAGTTTTAGTGGATGTAACATAAATTGCCAGTGTAGGCTTAGTTTTCATGGTTGTATGAAATTTCAAGTTGGAGAGAACATTGCTTGTGAGCATCCAGAACTGTAGCTCAAGTGTGGTCTGTGGTTCATCAGAATTACTTAGGGTCCTTGCTAAAAATGTAGACTTTGAAAGTCCCCCACCACACCCCCCTGTGATTTTGCTGTGCTCCAATTTTGAAAAGCAGGCACTAGAAACACCAAAGAAAAATAGTTTGAAAACTCATTACAGGGGCGCCTGGGTGGCTCATTTGGTTAAGCGTCCCACTCTTGGTTTCAGCTCAGGTCATAATCTCAGGGTTGTGAGATTGAGCCCCATGTTGGGCTCTGCACTGGGCGTGGAGCCTGCTTAAGATTCTCTCTCTCCCTTTCCCTCTGCTCTTCTCCCCCCACTCTAAAAAAAAAGGGAGAGGATACTAGTAGTGTTTACAGTAGAGGATTATTAGAAGGATAAAATCCTTTTAATCTCTGTGTGGTTATAGAAATCTCCCAGTATTACCTATTTTCATATCTTTATTATCCTCATTATCCAAGGGTTTAGACATTTGGGGTAATTTGTAGTGGTAGTAGTATTTACATTCTTAAGATGTGTAGCATTTATAGTTACTTAGGAGGAGTAGAACATGAATTTGAGATGGGAGAGACTAAGGCATCGAGCATGTGAGTTTAGGTGCTATGGAAGTGAAATGGCAAGGATAAAAGAGAGTGAGGAGAGTGTGGTAACCTTTTGGACATAGGGATTGAGAAAGAGGCAGTTCAGGATAATTGGTTGGTTGGTGGTACTAATTTTGAAAAGTAACACACGAGGGAATGCAAGCTTGTGAAAAGAAAGTGAATGAAGTTTTAGACATGTTTAGTTTGTGCTCTCAGGAAATCCAGGCGATTTCTTAGACTGTGGCAAATACAGTTTTTAGAACTCAGGGGTGCAGTTTGAATTAGGGGCAAAAAATTGGGACTCATTGATTTCAGTTCAGTAAACATTCACTTAACATGTACTTCATGCTAGGCATTTGCATGTGGACAATGCTTGAAATGATCAGATAGGATAAGATGATGGGGAGAATCCTGAGGATAGAACTCCGGGAGAAAACAAGCATTTTAAGGGTTGAAAGTTAAAAGCCAGTGAAGGAGCCTGACAAAGGAAGGAGAAATGGTAGAATAGTGTTGAGAAAGCCAGAAGAAAGGTTAGATTTCAAGGAGGGGATGATAAAGATTTTCAAATTCTGTGAAGAGAATAAGTAGGGTGACCCTGGAAAATAGGCTTTTGAATTTGGCATTTCCGTCAGTTGATGGTTGTTGAGAGAGAGTAGTTTGTGGGGGACAGAAATTGGATTAAAGTGGTAGGTGAGGGTTATTAAGTAAGGGTAATGATTAGAAATTACTCTTAAGGAGTACAAATTACTCTTATGTCACTGAAAGGAAGGAAAGTGATGAAACAGGATGAAAAGTTGAGCTAAGGTTCATTTGTTTGTGTATAGGATAGGGAAAACTTAAGCATGTTTTTAAGGTCTGGGGAAAGGATTCAGAGGAGAATGAGACTGCAAGTGTAAGAGAAGATGAAAATAGTAGATGGAGCAAGGTCATGGAAAATGTGAGCGGCAGTGGGATCCAGCACGTGGAGAGTCTGGAAATCTCAGAAATGACTAAGGACACTTCTTTCTCTGAGGATGAGAAGGTGGTAAGGGTGGGTTAAAATGTCAGATAACTTAGCAAGAGAAGGGAAGGAAGTTGAGAAAGTCAGCTACTTCCATGTCCAAATTCCTTGAAGAAAAAAAATAGCATATTTGTCCTAATACTATATTTTTAAATTTAAATTTTATTTTTATCAAAATACATTTATGTAATTAAAAATACCAAATAGCACGGGGGGGTGCCTGGCTGGCTCAGTCGGTAGAGCATGTGACTTTTGATCTTGGGGTTGTAAGTTCAAGCCCCATGTAGGGTGTAGAGATTACTTAAAAAAAAAAAAAAAAAATCAAATAACACTGAACTTATAATCAAATAAAATGTTTTCCCGAAACATCTCTCTCTACTCCTACTTCCTGCCCCTAGAGACAGTCCCTTTCAACTCTTAGTACTCTTTGTTTCTGGGGAAATTTTTTCTATCATTTCTCCTTTCTGTTGTCTATCTTTTTGGAACCCCTGCTAAGTGGGACCTCTTGAATTGAACTAATACTTTTCTTATTTCTGTCCTGGTTTATCTTTTTGTTCTTCTTTCTAGCGGCTTTATCTTCTGTCCTTTCAGTTGATTTTTAAATCTTGGTCATATTTTCATTTTTCAAGAGAACTTACGTTGCTGTCTGATTGTCAGGGTCTTCTGAAAATATTTATAAAAGGTGTAAATACCCTCAAAGTTGTTTTTTTGCCCTTTGCATTATCTTCAGAGCTCTTTTTGTCTTGAGCTTTGTCTGTCATGTTGAAAAGTGTCATTAGTTTTCTATTACTATTCAAATAAGACCTGGAAATGCTGACTAGATGTTCTGTCTGGCTAGGTCAGGATGGTGGACTGGAGGATCTTAGAATGATGACGAAAGGACTCTCTAATGTAGGGTTTTTTTTTTCCTGCCAGGTTTCCCAGGGAAGAGTTCTACAGTATCATGCCTGAGGATATGTCTGGTGTCTTTAAGTCCAGAGCCTGCCAAGTTAATCTCTCCAAAGCAGTTTTTCCCAGTCTTTTTGCTCTGGAGATAATTTCTGTTTCTCAAGGAACTCCTGCTTTCATGATCACTAAGCTGAGATATAAATGGTAAATGCTCTTCTGAGTACAGACTGATTTCTCTGTGGATCTATTTGACCCATGTATTATAATTTTATTCATTTTGTATAATTTTCCCTCTTCCTCTTCTTGGGGAAAAACAGTTTAGTTCACATTTCTTGAAATCAGTCTTCCTTCCTCTTTCTCGTCCTCTTTCTTCATTCCTTCCTTTCTTTACTCCCTGCTCCCCTCCTCTTTCCTTCCTTTCCTCTCTCTTTTTTTTTTTTTTTTAAGATTTTTATTTATTTATTTGACAGAGAGAGACACAGCGAGAGAGGGAACACAAGCAGGGGGAATGGGAGAGGGAGAAGCAGGCTTCCCGCGGAGCGGGGAGCCCGATCGGGGGCTTGATCCCAGGACCTTGGGATCATGACCTGAGCCGAAGGCAGACGCTTAATGACTATGCCACCCAGGCGCCCCCCCCCCCTTTCCACTTCATGGCCAACATGGGGCTCAAACTCATGACCCAAAAATCAAGAGTTGCATGATTCACTGACTGAGCCAACCAAGCGCCCCAATCTCTTTCCCTTTCATAGATTTTTAAAATTACTAAGACAACCACAGTACATTTTGCTTAGATAATGCCTAAGACAACCACAGTACATTTTGCTTAGGTAATTGGCCTAAACCAAATGAGATTTAATTTTTCTAAAGGTAGACTCAGTAGATTTAATTTAAATAAAGTTAGTAAAGTTAGTTTTTACAATATGAAAATTTATTGACAAAGTTGTATAATAAAGCTATGGAAACCATAAGCTAAGATAATACGAAAAAAATTTAGCCTGAGACACAATTTGTATAAGAGTTTGAAAGAATTCTTTCCGAGTAACATGATCTGTCTCAAATATAAGTTATGCAGAATCATACACATCTGTTGGTTCCTTGATCTCTTTTATAGACTTACACATAAAAAGTGATGTTTCAAAAATAAAAACAAAATTTATCTCCTTAAGGCAATACATGTACAGTTTTGCTATCCAAATACTCAATTCTGGGTTGAACTTGAAATGAGCACTCCCACATTTCATTTTCAAATGAAATGAAACATTTCTTTCCCTGTTATTTATGCTTGTTAAACAAGAAAAAGTTTGTTTATTCATATAAGAAGTTGAAAATGCAGCAAATTATTCATTGCTTTCCTGTGAATGGCAAGACACTTTTCTTTGCACAGAAATCTAGAACTTCTGTTGGACAGTACAGGAAATCTTGGGTTGAGTTTATAATCAAATTGCAGCTGATTTATCACTTAATATATTTGCTTTCAAAACTTGGTTGAAACATCTTTTCGGCTGTTGTCTTTTTTCCTGTCTGTTGTCCTTGTGGGTTATACCTTTCTATTTCTTCAGTCTTATAGTAATAGAACAGCTTTCTGTTAAAGGCTTGCATACAGTGGAGGTGAAATTACCTATAGTTTATTCCAAAAAGACTACATGAAATTTTTAGTTGACCATTCTTCTTTATGAGTTAGCATTAAATTCTTTTGGAAGTAAACTTAAATCTTTTTTTGGAGTTCTTGCTCTTAAAGGGCTGATTTTGTACTTGTATGTTCTAGTCTACCTACCAGCATGTATTCCTCCCCCCTCCTTTCCTTTCTTTCTCTGTAGATAATATATACACGTGATAAAAAAAAAATTATAAACGGTAAAAGAAAATACAGTAAGTCTTCTCCATACTTGTGTTTAAGTTCATTATTCTCAGAGAAAATTCATTTAGCTGTTTCCCTTCTATTATTCCAGATACTCTTTGGCATGTACAAATATGTATATATGTGACTATGCTTACAAGTTTATTTACCACTCATTTCATCAGGCTTTTTTTGAACATTTTGATCATTTCCAGTCTTTTGCTGTTCAGTGGTATATTATGTTGAATATTCTTGTTTATACTTCTTTGTGTACTTATGAGTTTATCTGTAGGATGAGTTCTTAGAAATGAAATTTCTTGGCCAGAGATACACATTTTTCTTTCTGTTGTCAAATATATTTCAGGACTTGGTATCAGTTCATACTTGAGTTCCAGGAGCCTATGTTTTTTTCCGCTATCTTCCTTTGGATTACTATTTTTTTTAACGATTCCATTTTATCTCCACCATTAGTTATTAGTTATATCTCATTTTAATATGCTTAGTGGTTGCTTGAGCAGCGCTGTCCAAGAGAACTTCCTGCAGTGATGGCTATGTTCTGTATCTGTGTTGTCTAATAGTTCATGTTATAATCTTCTATTAATATACTTCCATTTCCTGCCTCCCATCCTTTGTGCTTTCATTGTCAAATATTTTGCTTCTCTGTTATAAATCCTACAATACATTGTTACTGTTTTTACTTTAGATGATTATCTTTGTAAGAAATTAAAAATAAGAAAAAATCTTTTTACTCAATTTTTATTGTCTTCAGCACTCTCAAGTTGTGTGAAGTAGAGTGGTTGTAGTGTGAATGAAAAAGGACTTATTTGAGAAGCAAATAATTGATAGGACTTGTTAGCTGATTACATTTGAGGGATGAGGGAAATGAGAGAGCATAGTGATGGCTGAATATTTTTGACCTAGTCGGGTGATTAAGTTAACAATGTTGTTAATGACAACTGGTTTCATAAATGCTACTATATTCTGTATGCATACAGAGTAGACCATACACTTTTGGAGAATGGTGCACTAACACATGGACATTTTGGAAGATAAGAAAAAAAAATTTTTTACACTTACCCTTCTAATTTAGCATTCTTAAAAATTGTTATTTTACTTGGTGTCATACTGGGATTTACTGAGCTCTAGTAGTTTCTGGAAAACCATTTCACATCATTTATGTTTTCCTATTGTGCATGTACTGATATTTCTAAAGATAAGGATGAGTGATGTCTCTTTATATTATTTTAGAACTTAAGTTCACCTTGCAGAGCAGCTTATAAGGTATTAAGATGACATCCCTGGCCTTAATGGACTTAAGAATTAAAGAGAGAGGCAATATTGAATGTTGCAATATTCAAGGGTTAATAATAAAAACAAGAAAATATATAACGTTACTAAGAAGAGTAGTATTTAATGGCAAAAGTCTGATAATGGCCATATGGGACTCTCTTGTGAGTCAGTGCTTTATGTGTAGACATGGACTGCTAGGTGATTTCTAGGTAGACATTCTTCACTTCTCTAGAAAGCAGTTGCATTAATGATATCCCTAAGAATTCTTGGAATGTCTGCTTCTGGAAATTGATTTAGTGTCAGAATGCACCTGATCTACTTCAGAAATGTTATGTTTCTTGCATAAGAAAGGCTTAGAACCCATATCTTTGGACAGTCTCCCTACCAATTAAATTTTTTTTTAAATATCGTGTGGCCCACCCATTGCTTCTGTTACAGTTAATCTGTTCCTTTCTCCCTTCAACTGGGGGGAATTGGGGTAGGGAGAACTTGCAAGATTTAAATGAGACCCAGTAAAAATTTTGTTCAAATGAGTGAATGGATGGATTCCTATCTTTAAAAAATATTTGTAAAGACCCACGCCCCATCCTCTATTTGTTTTTTTCCTATTTGGAAGCCTTGGTACACCAGATTTTGCCTGGGTTGAGTACTATTTTTTTGTCTTATAAATGAACTTTTTGTATGAAGATTATACTGCTAGCTCACTATTGAGTATAGTATCTTCAAAAATCCTTGGAGTCCTCCTGTTGGAAATTCCTTTAATACTGGAAAGTTGCATATTTCTAGTAACAGATCATTAGATTATTCTGATCCATCTACACTTAACTGATATTTTTTAAATTGATAGTATACTTTTAATTGCTAACTGGGTTTAAAGCTAAGTATAGTAAGAGATTGTGGAACAGTTTCCCCCTTTGTAAAGCTTTTAAAAATGTAATTTTTTTTATTATGTTAATCACCATACATTACATCATTAATTTTTGAGGTAGTGTTCCATGATTCATTGTTTGCGCATAACACCCAGTGCTCCATGCAGTACGTGCCCTCCTCAATACCCATCACCAGGCTAACCCATCCTCCCACCCCCCTCCCCTCTAGAACCCTCAGTTTGTTTTTCAGAGTCCATCGTCTCTCATGGTTCGTCTCCCCCTCCAATTCCCCCCCTTCATTCTTCCCCTCCTGCTATTTTCTTCTTCTTCTTTTTTTTTTTAAATATATAATGTATTATTTGTTTCAGAGGTACAGATCTGTGATTCAGCAGTCTTGCACACTTCACAGCGCTCACCATAGCACATACCCTCCCCAGTGTCTATCACCCAGCCACTCTAGCAACCCTCAGTTTGTTTCCTGAGATTGAGAATTCCTCATATCAGTGAGGTCATAAAAAATATGGAACGCTTCACATAAGAATGTAATGTTAAGCTTTTTCTTTTCTTTCTTTTTTTTAAGAGAGAGTGCGTGGGGTGCGAAGGGCAGAGGGAGAGGGAAAGAGAATCCTAAGTAGGCTCCATGTCCAGCGCAGAGCCTGATGCAGGGCTTGATCTCACAACACTGAGTTCATGACCTGACCCGAAGTCAGGAGTTGTACACTTAACTGACTGAGCCACCCAGGCACCCCATGTAATGTTAAGCTTTTATTTATTTTATTTTTTTAAAGATTTTATTTATTTATTTGACAGAGAGAGACACAGCGAGAGAGGGAACACAAGAAGGGGGAGTGGGAGAGGGAGAAGCAGGCTTTCCGCTGAGCAGAGAGCCCGACGTGGGGCTTGATCCCAGGATCCTGGGATCATGACCTGAGCCGAAGGCAGACACTTAATGACTGAGCCACCCAGGAGCCCCCAGTGTTAAGCTTTTAAAGTAAAGCTAAAAACCTCTAAAGATGTCAGACTTGTACCATTTAAAAAAATATATGTGAAGCGACATTTTTTTTAATGAGTCTGAACCTTTAAATAAGAGGTAAGAAAGTATAATATGATATGCTATTTGTATATAAGGTATTGTATATAAGATTGAAATCTCTACCAAGTTTATCAATTTTGGCTTTGTAGTGGACATTTGTTTCTGTTTTCCTCCTTATAAATTACTTTAATAAAAATCTTTGTAAATTTATGTATTTGGGGGCTCGTATGAGTATACATTTATATGTATCCTCTTTAGAAGAAAGTCCCAGGATTGAGATTATTGAGTGAAGTTTTAAATAATGTGATGCTTTGTAGCATTGTTTTCCAAAAAAGGATTGAATCACTTTACCTTGTCAACAGAAAGGACTGTATCTCCCTGTTGCTGTGAAGCCTTGTCAGAATTAGACTTCATGCCTTTTCTTTAGTTTTACCAATTCATTGTGTAAAATAGCATACATCATAGTTTTCATTTGTATTTCCTTACATATTTCCTGTGGTCATAGTGAGTATTTGAATATTTTAATCATCCTCATATAGTAGCTACTTAATACCATTTAATAAGAAATAATACTGTTACTAATAACAGGGTTGAATATTCTTTTAAAATGCTTATTCAATGTTTGTGTGGAGTCTTTTAACTCTATTTATTGACTGACCCTTTATTCATTGAAGATGTAACTAACATTTTTAGCTACTCCTGTTTTTTTTTTTTTTTTTAAAGATTTTATTTATTTATTTGAGAGAGAGAGAGCACATGAGAGGGGGGAGGGTCAGAGGGAGAAGCAGACTCCCTGCCGAGCAGGGAGCCCGATGCGGGACTCGATCCCGGGACTCCAGGATCATGACCTGAGCCGAAGGCAGTCGCTTAACCAACTGAGCCACCCAGGCGCCCTAGCTACTCCTGTTTTTATTTTAATTTTTTTAAAAAGGTTTTATTTGCAAGAGCGAGAGAGAGAGAGAGAGAGTGAGAGAACGAGTGGGGGCAGAGGCAGAGGGAGAAGCAGACTCCCCATGGAGCAGGGAGCCTGACAGGGACTTGATCCCAGGACCCTGGGATTGTGATGTGAGCCGAAGGCAGACGCTTAACCGACTGAGCCACCCAGGCGCCTGCTATTCCTGTTTTTAAAAGGCTTGCCTCATTGGCAGGTGTGTGGGTTATCAGGTTTATTGAGGTATAATTTACATACACTAAAATTCATCTTTTTAAATATACTGCTGTGTGAATTTTGATAAATAACACAGTTGTGTAACCACAACTGTGATCAATGTATAGAATATTTTTTTTAAAAAAATTTTTTATTATGTTAATCACCATACATTACATCATTAGTTTTTGATGTAGTGTTCCACGATTCATTGTTTGTGCACAACACCCAGTGCTCCATGCAGAACATGCCCTCTTCAATACCCATCACCAGGTTAACCCATCCTCCCACCTCCCCTCCCCTCTAGAACCCTCAGTTTGTTTTTCAGAGTCCATCGTTCTCTCATGGTTCATGTCCCCCTCCGATTTCCCCCCCTTCATTCTTCCCCTCCTGCTATCTTCTTTTTTTTTTTTTTTTTTTTAACATATATTGCATTATTTGTTTCAGAGGTACAGCCCCGCATCAGGCTCCCTGCTCAGCGGGAAGCCTGCTCCTCACTCTCCCTCTCCCCCTCCCCCTGCTCGTGTTCCCTCTCTCACTGTGTCTCTCTCTGTCAAATAAATAAAATCTTTATTAAAAAAAAAAATACAGCATTAATGTTATTTCCACTTGCTCCAGGCCTCTATTTTGACTGTTTTGGTAAATTTTTCTCTTCGAGCTGGCTTAGAGAAAGCTTCTTCTATGTATGTGTTCTCTATTTCCGTAGAAGTGATATTCTGTTCTTAAATCCACTGAAGAAAGTAATTACATCTAGAGGAACAGCTTTGTCATGGTGCCCTTGGTTGGTACTTCTTGAGACCAGTCTCAAGATGAACCTTAGCCATTGTCCCCACTATGACATTTAGGGGTCTAAGTTAAAGTAAATAACTTACATTGGATTATTCTAGTTGAAGAGGCATGCTGGCTGTGTTTATTTCTGCTAGATTTCCATCTTTAGAGGCCCTTGGGATAGTGGCGGGTGAGGATAGGTAGGTAGGGCAGTGGAATCTGGCATGTCTGAACCACAGAAAAGAGTAGTGGATGAGGTGATGGAATAATACAGAGGATAGTGGTAGAGTTAGAAGTAAAATCACTATCAAATCAGCATACATATGACTGGTCAAAATAACTAGGTTATAAAGATTTTATTGAGAGACACCTGTCACATCAATGGGCAGAACTACCCTACATGCATAAACTTAGTTTATCTAGAATATCTAAACATTTAGGAAATACAATTTTTAAAATACTCTGTTTTATATTTTTAAAGAGAGATTAGTAAATTCTCATTCGACATAAGGATTTATTTAAAAGAGGCATTATTTAGAGTGTAGTACAGAGCATTGGATTTGGGGTGCAGTTTTCTTTATTTTCTGTATAATCAAAGAGGAAAGGAAGTATGTTTGAATGTATGCCTCTTGGTTTTGTTTTGTTTTTTTTTTTAAGATTTTATTTATTTATTTGACAGAGACACAGTGAGAGAGGGAACACAAGCAGGGGGAGTGGGAGAGGGAGAAGCAGTCTTCCCGCTGAGCAGGGAGCCCGATGCGGGGCTCGATCCCAGGATCCTGGGATCATGACCTGAGCCGAAGGCAGATGCTTAACGACTGAGCCACCCAGGCACCCCGAATGTATGCCTCTTGTATTGGATGCTTGCCTCCAGAGTAGGCTGTATTTATTCCCATTTCATAAATGAGAATTCTTGGGCGCAAAGAGTTAAGTAATTTTGTATTTCAGAGAGTAACTAAATGTGGGATTTCGACTCCTATTTCATTTCGAGAACTGTTTTTTTTTTTTTTTCCCAAAGGTTTTATTTATTTGAGAGAGCAAGAGAGAGCGAGCATGAGCAGGGGAAGGGGGAAGGACAGGGGGAAAGGGAGAAGTGGGGCTCAGTTCCAGGACCCTGGGATCATGACTTGAGTTGAAGGCAGATACTTAACTGACTGAGCCACCCAGGCACCCCAAGGCCTGTGTTTTTAAATGTTGTCACAATATTATGTAACGTAATTTAGCCGACATGGGATAATTATTACAAATAGATATCATACTAGGCTGGATGGTTTGAAAGGACACAAAAATAAGGCATAGTGTATACCAGAAGTTCCTCCCTTCTTGCTTCTAGTTGGAGGAGTATCTAGTAGTGAGTGCCTCTAAGATTGTCTAATATAGGAGTAGTTTTAGGGGAAACAGAATAAATACACTGATAAATCAATGGATAGAGTGATCTGGAAAAATGGGTTGAACAGGTTGGAAAACAGGGCATTTCAAGTAGAATTATTTTTCAGTGTTTTAAAATCACATCAATATTTGGTAAACACATACTATAATAGAAATTTCAAAACAGACATGATTTCAAAAATAAAGTAGTGGTGATTCAAGGAGAAAAAATTGTAATTGAAAAAGAAAAGTGTGTATTTTTTAACAGTTACGATGTCATATCTGTGTTTACTAGCCAACAGGTTTGTCAGTCCCACATAGTGTGGAAGTCAGTGAGTTTTTTTACTTATGGAAATCTTTGTTTTTATTGCCAAAAGTGCAATAAAAAATACCAGCTTTGCAGAATAATCAGGAGAGGATGAAGTTTGCTTATTTTGGAAAGCAGGGGGAGGGGAGATGAACCAGAAGATACTTTCTGCCGAAATTATTCAGATTGTTTTTTTGAAAGTTGGTCTGTTAACTGAATCAAGCTTAAATTATAAAAACTATTCTTGGAGATATTTTGGCCAAGAGGGAACATAACTAAGAGAAATGTTCCTCACATTGTTTCAGATGGAATTTTCAGGCATGTCATTGTGAAAGTATTTTCTTAAATCATCCTTCAGAAAAAAACAGTAGATGACTGTTGCTTTTTTTCCTTTGGAATCCTTATCTTTCAGTGTTTTATTAGGTCAAAGATGAAGAAATGTTAAAAGCACCAATTTGCTTTATCCATTTTTTTTTTTTTTTTTTTACTTTGTTTGCTTGAAATAGTATTTTTCTAGACTCTTGGTTGCAAATAACAACCCAGCTTCTAAGTAGAATGGCATTAGCATTGATAAAATTCTGAATAACCAAGAACTTGGATAGATCTGTCCAAAAGGATGAAATGTTTTCAGGATACTTTGTAATAATTCCTTAATCTTTCATCTGTGTCTGTTAGCTTCACTCTGTTCTGTCTCAAATTAACAATTATTTATTGAGTATCTACCATATGCTAGACACAATTTTAGTTGCTGGAGAAACAACTAAATATGAAATAAACAAATGAAATAAAACAGTAAGTTTGTATCCTCAAGGATCATACTTTCTAGTGTAGGAACTTTCTCTCCAGAGCTGGGAACAAGGCCACAGACCATTCCAGACTTGTATTTTCATCTGTAAGACCCATGAGACATGTAGGCTTCTTCCCTACCAACTCCAGCTAAAAAAATTCCAGGGAAGCACTTAGGTTTTGTGCCCATTCCAGAACCAGTTACTGCACCCAAAAGGATGAGGTATTATTTGTAACCAAGTCTGGGTCATTTATACATGCTGTTCAGAGACAAGAGTCTGTTACCAAAAGAAGGAGAGGGGTGGGGAGAGCGTATATACTAGGCAGGCAGATGGTAGCTCTTCCCTGATGTTTACATTTTGAAGTTTGAGTCCTTGTATTCAGTGTTTTCAAATAAACTTAACAAATATGCCAGTACTTTACTAGCTTTGAAAACTTGAAGGTGTTGGTCTTCTCCTAGTTTCTAAATCAAGGGTAATTGCAGTCTTCAGTTTGATGCCCAAAGAGCCAGACAAATAATTTAATGATTCAGTGTATTGTTTCCCACATTATTTGCCATATTTGACAGGAAAGTTGTAGTCTTTTAGAGTACAAAGACATAATTTTAGAAGTTAATGTTACAGGGGCGCCTGGGTGGCTCAGTTGGTTAAGCGACTGCCTTCGGCTCAGGTCATGATCCTGGAGTCCCAGGATCGAGTCCCACATCGGGCTCCCTGCTCAGCGGGGAGTCTGCTTCTCCCTCTGACCCTCCTCCCTCTCATGCTCTCTGTCTCTCATTCTCTCTCTCGCAAATAAATAAAATAATTTTTAAAAAAAAAAAAAAAAAAAAAGAAGTTAATGTTACATGGTGTTCTAGTTTGGGTTCCCAGGCTCCTCAAGATTTCATTAATTTTAATGGTGGTCTCTAAGACCTGTAAATTGCATTTTTCCCCCTTAATTGTATATTGAGCATGTATAACTAATTAGTGTTTCCTTTATTGATGGATACATCACAAACAGTAAAAATAAGGGCAGTTTTCACAAAATTGAAGATTCTTACCTAAGTCATTAGTTTATCTTCTAGCAAAGAAGTACAGTGGAATTTCTTAATTTTCTTTTTAAATAAAGTTTTGGCACTACTTAGTGTAAAGTTTTCAAAAAGGTTTTTCCAGGGGCACCTGGGTGGCTCAGTTGGTTAAGCCTCTGACTCTTGATTTTGGCTCAGGTCATGATCTCAGGGTCATCCAGCCCCACTTACGTCTCCCCCCCTCAGCTGAGGAAGCCTGTTTCTCTCCCTCAGCCCCTCCCCCTGCTTCTGCTTGTTCTCCCTCTCTCTAAAAAAATAAATAAAATCTTAAAAAAAAAGTTTTTTCCAGTGGCTAATTTATTCTACATGATTAAAAGTACAGTTTCATATAAAACTTTAATGCATTTCATGGATTCCAGTATGTTCTCTAATCGAATCTAAAAAATTTTAAAATAAAGTTTGTGTTAGTTTTATCATAGGGGGGTTAGATAAAAGGCCTCTGTGCTTAACATTTTCAAACACACAATGCTGAGGAAGTGAACACCTTACCTTTGCCCAATATACATGAAAATCCTCCTCAGTTTAAGTTAAAAAATGACTGCAGGAAAACAGCCAGTAGAGGAGAGCATATTGAATAAGAGGCCTCAGCTCAGGCTACATTTTTGTGTTTCTTTTAGATAACTTCAACATTAAATTTTATTTTTAAATGAAACCTGTTCTCTTCAAAATAGAAAATATCTATGATTATGTTAAGAAAGTATAAACTGTTGGGGTGCTTAGGTGGCTCAGTTGGTTAAGCATCAACTCTTGATTTCAGCTCAGGACTTGATCTCAGGGTTGTGAGTTCAAGCCCAGCTTTGGGCTCCATGCTGGGTGTGGAGCCTACTTTATTTATTTATTTATTTTTTTAATTTTTTAAAGATTTTTTATTTATTTGAGAGAGAGAGAATGAGAGAGAGCAAGCACATGAGAGGGGGGAGGGTCAGAGGGAGAAGCAGACTCCCTGCCGAGAAGGGAGCCCGATGCGGGACTCGATCCAGGGACTCCAGGATCATGACCTGAGCCGAAGGCAGTCGCTTAACCAACTGAGCCACCCAGGCGCCCTAGAGCCTACTTTAAAAAAAAAAAAAAAAAAAGGTAAATATAAATTGTTGAGATTTTAATAGAATTTTGGTTTCTGTAGGAGACTGTAGTTAAGACAATAGGTGTTTACTTTATGTTCCAAATAAGAAATTATAATATTAAGTGTACATTATTGCCCTGGAATTTCTGATATTCCCTAGCCTATGCAATTTTCAAATAGGAAGACTATAAAGAAAGCTCAGGGACTTTATGCCAGATATTAGGCTTACCAGGAGAGGGTAAACCTTTTCTGGAAAGGGCCACACAGTAAATATTTTGAACTTATATGCCATATAGTTTCTGTCACAACAATCATCTCTGACATTGTAGCGAGAAAGCAGCCATAGGTGACATGTAAATAAATGAGTATGGCTTTGTCCTAATGAAATTTTATTTACACTGATACTTGAATTTCATATAATCTTCACATGTCACAAAATACTCTTGGTGTTTTTTCCAACCTTCTAGAAATGTAAGTACCCATTCTTAGCTAGGTAGCCCGTGGTCATAGTTTGCTGACCGCTGCTGTATTCTGTCATTGACAAAGGAGATATGGAATCCCTTCAAGGTTCTTATAGGCTAGTGTGAGAGACAAACAGTTGAGTTCAGTAGACTGTGTGGCAAGTGCTCAAGTGTATACTCAGTGCTGATAGGAACACAGAAGAAATATATTTGGCCCAGAAAGTTGGGGAAGGTTTCTTGGATATGATACTTGAACTGGGTCTTAAGAGTGGGTGGGCTTTCCTCAGGATAAGAAGAAAGGAAGTTAGCCATACTGTCTCTGTGGCCTTCCCATATTGACTGTATTTTGATTTCTTGAGCAAAAATACTCTTTACTGCCTCATGGCCTTTGCACATTCTTTCTTCTTCGCTTGAAGAACTCTCCCTACCTAGCTAACTCATGCTAATTTTTCGGGTCTCAGCTTGATGACACTTCCTGTTTCACAAGCTTTCAGAGCAATCTGTTCTTCTCCCTTCTTAAGACTCATTAGGTTTCTGATTGTTTGTTTAGAACCTGCCTATCCCAACAGATTGTAAATGAGCATAGCGCCTGGCAATATGTTGGTTTCAAATATTTTTAAATTTTAAAAATGATATGTGTACATGATTAAAAGAAGCTCATGCTTCATGGAAGGATTTAAAATGGAAAGTATATATTCTTCTCCATGGCCCCTTATATACAGTTTTTTGGATATTCTTGCAGAATTTTTATATAGTGATACATTCCTGTACACATACCCCACATTCATACATATATTTTATTTTTTTATTCATTTATTTTTAAGATTTTATTTATTCATTTGTCAGAGAGAGAGGGAGGGAGAGAGAGAGAGAGAGAGCACAAGCGGGGGAGCGGCAGCAGGCAGAGGCAGAAGCAGACTCGCTGCTGCAAGGAGCCCGACTCTGGACTCGATCCCAGGACCCCGGGATCATGACCTGAGCCAAAGGCAGAAGCTTAACTGACTGACTCACCCAGGTGTTCCTTCATACATACATATTTTATAAATTTTTGGCAAATTTAGCAGAATGGTATACTGTATACAAAATTACACATTTTTGTTAAACTTGGAGTGTTTTCTATACGTAGGGCTATTTCTCTTTTGGAAAGACTATATGTATTTTTAACATTTTTTTTTTTAGGTATAAATAATTTATATAGAATAGACCTCACTCATTTTATTGAAATTGTATTTTGTATGTAGATGTGTCATGATTTCATAAATTTTATTGAATACATAAACTAGGAGGTTGTAGGAGAGGTATATCTAGATTAATACTTGAAATTATTTTTTTTATAAAATATGTATGATGTACCAGGGATGGTTCTAAATGCTCTGCATTGATTTTTTTTTTAATAGTCTTCACAACAAATCTTAAACAGAGTATCATAACTACCCCATTTTACAGATGGGGAAACTGAAAGTACAGAGATGTAAATAACATGCAAAATCATACATCTGGTAAATGATAGATCAAGGTTTTTAATCCATACAGTCTGGTGGGCAGAACCTCTTTTTTAACCACTATATTCTACTGGCTCTTTCTAGGAGCAATAGGAAAAAATAGGAAATACAGGCTGGGGCAAATTTGGAGGAGTGTTTAAATGCCGGGTTAAGATTATAGATTTTATTAAATGTGTATTGTGGAATCATTGAAAACTTTTGAGGGAATTAGTAACATAAATGATAGCAGAGTATAGGAGGGAGGGAGGGAGAAGCTGAAGGCAGACTAGTTTGGTGCAGTAGTTCAAGAAGTGATGGAAAGCTGAAATTAGGACTGTAGTAATGGGTATGGAAAGGAAGGAATGGCTAGGAAGGTATTGTCTTGGTGAATTTTATAGTTTTGGTTGGAGGGTTAAGAGGAGAGGAGAGGGTTAAGTGATTTGGGGAGGCCAAGAGTGCTTTTACCTCAGGGCTTTTTCATCTTGTTCTCTCCAGCAGGATCACCCTCAGATGCCCTTGTCTTTCTCCTGTGTTTGTTCTAAGGTCTCTATTCACATGTCACCTTACCAGAAAGGCTTTCCCTAACTTCTGTATAAAGTGGCAACCCCTCAGGGGTGCCTGGGTGGTACAGTCTGTTAAGCATTTGACTCTTGGTTTCAATTCAGGTCATGATCTCAGGATCGTGAGATAGCCCCACATCGGGCTCCCGGTGGAGTCTGCTGAAGACTCTTTCTCCCTCTCCCTCTGCCCCTCCACACTGTGCTCTTTTCTTTCACTAAAATAAATAAGTCTTTTAAAAAAAATAATGGCAACCCCCTGCAGCATGCTCCCTAACTCCTTCACTCCACTTTGTTTTTCTCTGTTGTTAGTATCTAATGTATTTGTTGGTTTTATGGTCCACTTTCCCTATTAGAATATGTTTTCCAATAGCAGGGACCTTTCTCTTTTCTTCATTCCTGTATCTATAATAGATACTTAGTACATGTGTATTGAATGAATGCTGTTGAAGGTAGGCAACATAGTTTGAATAGAGAAGGCAATAGAAATATAGGTTCAGAATTGCTTGTGGTTTACCTCTCTAAACATATATGGTAGGCAGTTCTAAATTTATGTCTCATGCAAAGGAGAGAGAGAGAGCTAATGGTATGGATGTTAGTAAGTACAACTTATATGTACTTATTGATATTAAAATTTTAAAGTACCTTTTGAAATACGAAACTTAAGTTCTTTTTACTTATTGTATTTTGTTCCTTTATTGTCTCTCTTTGAAGACTGTTATTAGCAAGTGTTTATTAGTTGCAGATGGATCTGTTTATTTTAGTTTGGGTTGGGGTTTTTTTGTTTGTTTGTTTGTTCTCAAGAGAAGTGAAAGACTGCAGTGGGAGCCCAGAAAAGAGCTATGGCATATTTATGAACTGAAGTAGCATATATTTTGTTTACAGCTGGCTGATGTTATCAACTATGCTAGAGGGCTAAGTCCTTGTTTCACCACAGAGCATTTCCTCTTACTGCTTGTTTTGAACTTGATTTTAGTATAAAAAAAAGTTGCTAGTGCCGGCTTTAGAGTGATGAATTAAAGGCGAATCATTCCTTCATAAAGTTTTCACCTCATTTCTTTCCCTTCATAAGGAACTTTTATTAAAGGATCATGTCTAATTTTTTGCTTCCTATTCATGCCTCAGAGTATCCAGTGTGACTTCTGCCTGCTGGCTTTATTGAAATGGCTTTTGACTTTTGAAGGGAGTACAGTATCCTCTACATGCTAGGAGTTTGATGTATTTTTTTCTTTTTAATCCTCACAATGATCCAATGGCAGTGTCTTTCTCAAACTTCTTTTTCTTTGCAGGTCCCTGGAATATTCTTGTTTCTAGGGTTTTAGTCAATACTCACTTCTCTTATGTGTCATCAACTGGTTGTGTACCAATATCTTTTTACACAGATTACTTCCAAATTTGTCCTTCTGGCATAGAACTTCAGACACACTCTGTAGACACACTAATGTGTAAAACATTCTATACCTATATGAAACTTAGTGGGTTTGAAACTGAACTAATTATATTCTAGTTGCCCAAGCCTGAAACTTTTGAAAGTCATAATAATGCTAGATGCTGTTCACTGTGTCCTGGTTTTGTGCATAAGCGTTGTCATTTAGTTCTCACAACAACCCTGTTTATTTTACAGATGCATTAAGAGAGGTTCAGAACAGTTAAGTAACTTAACGTGGTGGCAATATAGCTGATGGAGTTGGATTTGAACAAGGTCTAGATAGTTTCAAATTCCATATTCTTTCCAATCTGCTGCACTTCTGTCCCCCTCCTTTCATCACAAACACAGTGTGTATACACCCTTAAGAGGACTCAGTACTATCAATCTCTTGAATTGCTCAGAAATATTTCATGTCTTGATTCTAGTTGCCTTGCTCACTTGGATTATTGCAATAGCCACTGGACATATTTTCCTGACTTAATTTATTCTCCATCCATACTGCTGCCTAAAAAATTGCTTCTAAAATGCTGATTATATCATTTCCCTTAAGAAATCCAAAATTGGGGGTGCTTGGGTGGCTCAGTCTGTTAAGTTTCTGACTCTTGATTTTGGCTCAGGTCATGATCTCTCAGGGTTGTGAGCCCAGGCCCTGCTTTGGGCTCCGTACTGGGTGTGGAGCCTGCTTAAGATTCTCTCTCTTCCTTTCCCTGTCCCTTTGCCGCCCTCCCCCCACTCTGTGTGCATGCACAGGCACGCATGCTCTCTCTCTGTCTCTTAAAAAAAAAAAAAGAAAGAAAAAAATCCAAAATCTTTGGCATAGCATTCAAGACCTTTTTTGGCCAATTCGTGGTCATATTGCATTGTCCTTTTGTTTCAGCTATTATAAAGTACATGTAGGTCCTATAGCTATATTTCACCATTTTTTTTCTTTTGGCATATCCATTAGAATCCCATTTTTAAGAGTTGACTCAAGTGCTACCTCTATCACAAAACCTCTGCTCTTCTAGACCTTGTTCAAATCCAACTCCATCAGCTATATTGCCACCACGTTAAGTTACTTAACTGTTCTGAACCTCTCTTAATGCATCTGTAAAATAAACAGGGTTGTTGTGAGAACTAAATGACAATGCTTATGCACAAAGCCAGGACACAGTGAACAGCATCTAGCATTATTATGACTTTCAAAAGTTTCAGGCTTGGGCAACTAGAATATAATTAGTTCAGTTTCAAACCCACTAAATTTCATATAGGTATAGAATGTTTTACACATTAGTGTGTCTACAGAGTGTGTCTGAAGTTCTATGCCAGAAGGACAAATTTGGAAGTAATCTGTGTAAAAAGATATTGGTACACAACCAGTTGATGACACATAAGAGAAGTGAGTATTGACTAAAACCCTAGAAGAGCAGAGGTTTTGTCTTCTCTTGGGTATCCCTCATTTGTGATTACTACTACCTTGGTTATACTTGTGAGATGGCTCTCAATTGGTCCCACTTTCAGGTATTCATGTCCTTGTGTAATAGCCTCCCCTTGATTGTGAGCTGGACCTAGTGACTCAATTCTGACAAAAGAATACAGCAAAAATGATGGGCTGCCATTACTAAGATTAGGTTACCAAAAGATTGTCATTTGCATCTTGCCTTCCCTCACTCATTTGTTCTCTGTGAGTCCTCATTCTGTTGGGAGTTGCAAGTTGTTATATTTAAGTAGTGCTAGGGAGAGGCCCAAGTGGAAAGAAACTGATGTCTCTGGCCAACAAAAGTCAGCAAGGACCTGAGGTCTGCCATTAGCCCTATGAAAGAACCTGGAAGCAGATCCTTCTCCACTTGAGCCTTGGTAACTGCAGCCAACACCTTGACTGCATCTGTGTGAGAGACCAAATCAGAGACTCTCAGATAAATCACACCTAGATTTCTGACCTATAGGATCCATGAGATAATGAATATTTGATGTGTTAAGCCAAAAGTTTTAGAGTAACTTGTTTTGCAGCAATAGTGAACTAATACAGATTTTGGTAACTACAAGTGGGGAGTTGCTATAACAAATATATATAAATGTGAGAGTGACTTTGGAACCAGGCAGTGAACGGAGGTTGTAAGAATTTTGTTGATCCTGATAGAGAAGTTTCTTTGAACAGACTATAAGTTTGGGCTTTGAGGAAGCTGCAAGTGAGGGCTCAAAAGGAAATGCGAAATGTATTGTTGAAAACTGAAGGAAGGGGGTTTCTTGTTATACTGAGGCAGAAATCTTAGCAACACTTGCCTTCAGTAGCATGGAAAGTGGAAACGTGCCTAATGAACAGGGTGATCTAGCTGTGGAGATTTCTAAGCAAAGTGTGGAACAGATTTCTTCTTGTTGCTTCTAGTAAAATGTGAGGTACCTGTGAGTTCTCTTAACACTGGACATAACCACTCTTCTAGTATTTGTCATATTATGTTGTATGTACTTAATTACCTGTATTTATTAGTAGGCTGTGAGTTCTGTGACAGGCCTTCTAATATAGTAGTTTAGATCTTGCTCAAAGTCCAGTTTTAAAGAGATTTACACTCAAACCTTAGCTCTGCCTCTTACTTTGTAATGGTAACAAAATATTTAACTTTTCTAAACCTCAGTTTCCTCATCTGGAGGATGGGATTAATGATGATAAACTCCTACTAAAGTTTATGCATTTTGACTTTCACACTCACCACCATGTCACCAGTACCTAGAAGAGTCTAGTAATAGGTGTTTAATAAAGATTTATTGAATTAATGAATTGAGTAGTCTCTGCCTTAAAGTGTTAAAATGAGGTAATCCATGGAAAGCAATTAGCACAATGCCTGATATGTATTAATTGTTCAGTCAATGTTAGTTGTATTTAGGTTTTTCTTTTTTTCTCATTTTTATTTTCATCTTTATCTTCATTATTTGTATAGTTCTTTGTGCATCCAAACTACTCTGTGAATAAAACAACTCACTAAGCAAAAGACTTGTTTATAGTTCTGGATAAATAGCTCAGGAATAACTTGAGTTTAGAGTATGGTTATTTGCACATGAAAAGACTTCTGCTTCTGGCCATGAGGAGAAATAGTCTCTGAACTTAACTTCCTGTGGTAAACAGTGAGAAAATTGGACAAAAGACATCATACAGCTGTTTATAGATATTGGACAACAATCAGTATGGGAATGTGATTCCTGAGAAAAGGGGAAAAAGTAAGATGAGTGCTGTAATTGCCCTGGATTTCTGCTAGAAGACACATTTCAGAGTATGAAGCAGGCAGGGGGAGTCTTGTCAGTCCATGATGTCTGGTTGAATTGATGAGATAGAGATTGTAGTTCAGAGAGTTTGAAGTGGCTAAAAATTGCTAGACAGAATTTCAGAGAAGAGGGAGCCATGTAGAAAAAGAGTTCTAGAGATCTGCATAGGGGTTTCCTTTAGCCATTGTTAAAGGAGTGTGTAGAATGTGTGTATGTACAGTAAAACTCCATGAGGCTGGACAAGGATTGACTGGGGAGCTGTAAGTTGAATAAGTCCCAGAGCTGAGGAATTGCTCATGCACCGAGCAGACAGAATGGTGAGACCCCCCCTTTTTTTTTTTTTTTTTTAGATCACCCAGGATGTTCCGTAGAGATCCCAAAAGGGCCACGTCTTAATAGTAAGGCTAACCTAGCCAAGAGTAAAATCTACCACCAGTCCATCCTAAAACTTAAAAACAAACTTCAAGATCAAGCCGATCCACAGGTTACTTAACTGACTTTCAGAACAAAGCCTAACAATCTTTAAAGGAAGATAACAAAATCCAGACACTTAAAAATATATCACTGTGTATAGTATCCAAAAAAATTACTAGAATCAGGAAAACATGAACATCAGGAGAAAACTAAGATAACAAAGATGATAGAGATTAAAGTGAGCCTTATAAACATGCTCAAAGATTTAAAGGAAAACAGTGTAATGAGAAGAAAAAGTAAATTTAAAAAAGAACGAATAGAATTTGTACAGATGAGAAATACTAAGTGAAATGAAGAAAATCACTGGGATTAACAGCAGTTTTTTATCTGATGAAGGAAAGATCAGTGAACTTGAAGACAGCAGTAGGAACTATCCAAAAATTAAACACAGAGAAAAGAAAGACATAAATAAATAAGTGAACAGTTTTTGTGATCTCTGGTATAATGTGGGTGTAATTTTACTCCAGAAGTAAGGGGGAGGGGGGAAAAAGGTTTAAAGAAATAGTGACTGAAAATTTCCCAACTTTATAGACATTGTAAACCTACTGATCCAGGGGGTTCAATATCCCAAGCAGAATAAACACAAAGACCATACTAAGGTACATCTTAATCAAATGGCTGAAAACCAGTGATAGAGAAAAAAAAGTTTAAAGCAGCTAGAGAAAAATGACATTTTGTGTACAGAGGGACAAAAAATGATGACAAATTTATTCCTAGAAATAATACATGACAACGTAATTAATGACATCTTTTTTTTTTTTAACTTGAACTTTAATTGACATACCATGTTATATGTTAGTTTCAGGTCTACAACATAGTGATTCAAGAATTTTATACATTACAAAGTGCTCACCACGGTAAGTGTATACTTACCATCTGTCACCAAATACTGTTACAATACTAATGATTATATTCCCTATGTTGTACTTTTCACCCCTGTGACTTAATTATTTTATAAGAGGAAGTTTATACCTCTTAATCCCATGGAATGACCTCTTTAGAGTGGTGAAAGATAAAACTGTAAACCAGGTAGAATTTTTATACCCAGCAAAAGTATCCTTCAAAATGAAGGCTAAATGCTTTTTCATATGTACAGATCTGACAGAATTCTTTGCCAGCAAACTTGCACTGCAAAAAATGTTAAAGGCAGTTCTTCAGGTGGAAGGAAAATGATATCAGATAGAAAATCGGATCTAGGAGCACCTGGGTGGCTCAGTTGCTTCAGTGTCTGCCTTGGGCTCAGGTCATGATCTCTGGGTACTGGGATTGAGCCCTACATTGGGCTCCCTGCTCAATGGGAAGCCTGCTTCTCCCTCTCCCTCTGCCTACCACTCCCCTTGGTTGTGCTCTCTCTCTCTCTCTGTCAAATAAATAAATAAAAATATTTTAAAAAAGAAAAGAAAATTGGATCTATACAAAGGAATAAAGAGCACTGGAAATAGAAGGATAAGACTTTTGTCATCATTTGATTTCTTCAGAGAATAATTGTTTAAAGCTAAGTAGTAACATCGTATGTGGGTATATAATGTATACATAAAATATATGACAATAGTAGCACAAAGGACAGTAGGCAGCAATGGAAACATACAATCCTAAAAGTCTTCTGTTATATGTAAAGTGATACAATTTGAAGGAAGATTGTGATGTTAGGATGCATGTTGTAAAACCCTAGAGCAACCAAGCAAAAAGTAAAAGAGGTATAGCTAATGTATCAGTGGAGTATATGAACTACTAAAAATACTCAAGCCAAATTATTTAGGAAAAGAGGGAAAAAGATGAAAACAGATGAGACAAATACAAAATAAATTGTATAACCATATCAATATTAAATGGTCTAAGCATTTTAATTAAAACACAGAGATTATCAGACTGAACAAACAAAGAACAAGATTCAATTATATGCAACCTAAAGACTTTAAAGAAATGGGTAGGTTAAAAGTAGAGAGTGGGAAAATAGGCACTGTACAGAACTGAGCATAAGCTAGAGTATTGATTACTATTTAAAGTAGACTTAAGAATAAGGAAAAGAGAGATTTCATAATGACAAGGGATCAATTTAAGAATGTATTTTTTAAGTGTGTTTCCATTAGTAAAGCTTCAAAATTCAGGAAGCCGAGATCAATATTCTTTTCCTAGTAATGATAATAGAAGTATAGAGAAAATCAGTAAGCACTTAGAAGACTTAAGCAACATTATCAACAAACATAATCTAATTTGCATTTATAGAGCATTCAACAGCAGCACAGTACACATTGTTTTCAACTGCACATGGAACATTCAGGAAGATAAACCATAGGCTAAACCATAGGATAAGTCTCATTTACTTTAAAAGGAGTGAAATCATAATAGAAATGTTCTCTGAACACAACAGAGTTAAATTAGAAATCAGTAATAGAAAGCTGTATGGAAAATATTTGGAAATAGAAAAAACTTTCTTAAATAATCCATGGGTCAAAGAAGAAACACAAGGGAAATTGGAAAATATTTTGAATTGAATGGTGATGAAGCAACGTAAATTATTTGGGATACAGCTAAGACATGCTTAGAGAGAAATGTATAGTTTTGAAAGATGCTTATATTGGAAAGGAAGAAAAATCCAAAATCAATAATTTTCTAAGCATCTATCTTAAGTTAGAAAAAGGAGAGCAGGGGTGCCTGGGTGGCTCAGTCGTTAAGCGTCTGCCTTCGACTCAGGTCATGATCCCAGGGTTCTGGGATCAAGCCCCGCATCGGGCTCCCTGCTCCGCGGGAAGCCTGCTTCTCCCTCTCCCACTCCCTCTGCTCATGTTCTCTCTCTCGCTGTGTCTCTCTCTGTCAAATAAATAAATAAAATCTTAAAAAAAAAAAGCAAATTAAACTCAAAGAAAGTAGAAGGAAGGAAATAAAACAAATTGGTGACTTAGAACATTGATAAAATAATAGAGAAAAATCCATGAAATAAAAAGCTGGTTCTTTGAAAGGATAAAAATGATAAACCTTTAGTTAGATTGATGAAGGGAAAAAAGATTCAAAATTACCAATGTCAGGAATGAAAGAGACGGTATTACTACACATTCTACATAAAAGTATAATAAAGGATCTTTGTGGACTTTATGCCAGTAAATTCAACAATTTAGACAAATTCCTTATAAGTGACAAACTACCAAAACTGATACAAGAAGAGATAGAAAATCTGAATATTCCTTTATCCCTATTATCAACTAAAGAAATTGAATTCATAATTAAACCTCATAAAGAAAACCATCCAGATATCTTCAAAGGTGAATTCTATAGAACTTTTAAGAAATAAATAATATGAATTGTCCCTAAGTACTTTCAGAAAATAGAAAATATTTCACTATCTCAGTTTTTATGAGGTAGTATAACTCCAATATCAAAGCCATTTTAAGAAAACTACATAACAATATCCTTCATAAATACACAAAACTCCTTAACAAATCATTATTGAGTCAAATCTGACAATATAAATATGATGATGATATATTGGGACTGCTAAGTGGAATTTATGCCAAGTATGCAAGTTTGGTTTAATAGTTAAAAAAAAAATCAATATACAGTGAATCCTTACTACTCAGAGGTTCCATATTTGAAAATTTGCCCACTAGCTAAAATTTATTTGTAACTCCAAAATCAATACTTGTGATACTTTGGACTATAAGTGAAAAATTTGAGTCACCTGATGCACATATTCCCAGCTAAGGTAGAACAAAGCCCTCTGCCTTCTTTCAGTTCTCATATTGTAAACAAGTATTCTTTTCACAGTCTATTTAGTTTTATATTTTTCTCATTTTTTGCTTTTTTGTTGATTTTTTTCTTTGAAATGGTCTCCAAGTAAGTGCTGATGTGCTGTCTAGTGTTTCTAAACGCAAGAAGGTTGTTATGTGCTTTATGGAGAAAATATGTGTGTTAGGTAAACTTTGTTAAGCATGAGTTATAGTGGTGTTGGCCATGATTTCAATGTTTATGAATCAGTCCTATGTATTAAATAAGGTGTCTTTAAACAGAAATCCATAAAACAAAGCTGTTTATTAATTGGTTGATGAAAATGTTGTGATCAGAGGCTCATAGGGGTCTATCCTTGGATTTCCCCTAGGAACAGTGGTTCAGTGTTCACTATTTCAGTGTTCATTGGATACTGTACAGAATGTAAATACTACAAATAATGAGAATCGACTGTATTTCACCCTGTTTTCTAAGAGCAAAGAAGGAAAATCATGATTATCTCAGCTTATGCAGAAAATTGTATTTGACAAAATTAAACATCCCTTCTTGTTAAAAACTCAGGAAACTAGGACTAGAGGAGAACTTTATTACTGAAAGACTGCTTTATTATATATATATGTGTGTGTGTGTGTGTGTATATGTTTGTGTATATATATATATATGTATATGTATACACACACACACACACACACACACACACAAGTCTACAGCTAACATTTTTTTTTCCCCCATAAGATCAGGAATAAATCAAGGATTTTAGCCCCCGTGACTCCTATTCTCATCTTAAAATTTACATTAACAGTACATAAAATTTGAAAAAACAAAAAAAGTGCATAAAATTTGATTTTTTACGATTACATTTAAAAATTATATGAAATTGCAAAGACCTGAAATTTATATTGAAATGCAAGTAGACAAACAATATTGAAAAATAACAATTTAAAGTTGAAGAACTTACACTATACTGCCTGTGGACAGAGATATAGCTCAGTGGAATAGAGTAGAATATCCAGAAATAGCCCACGTGTTTCAATAAATGTTCCTAAGTTCAGTGGGGAAAGTATATTTTCAAGAAATGGTTCTGGAACAAATGTGTGTGTGTGTGGATAATCCTTGATCTGTTCCTCAGACTATACACAAAAATGAAATCTAAGTGGATCAAAGATCTAAGTGTCAAAGCTGGGGCACCTGGGTGGCTTAGTCGGTTAAATGTCTGCCTTCAACTCAGGTCATGATCCCTGGGTACTGGGATCAAGCCCCGCGTTGGGCTCCCTGCTCAGCAGAGAGTCTGCTTTTCCCTCTCCCTCTGCTGTTCTCCCTGCTTGTGCGTGCTCTCTCTCTGTCAAATAAATAAATAAATAAAATCTATTAAAAAAAAAGAAAAATTTAAAAAATAAATGTCAAAGCTAAAATTGAAAAATGTCTAGAAGACAACTTAGGAGCAAATCTTCTGGATTTTAGAGTAGGCAAAGAGTTCTTAGGAAATAAAAAACTGTTAGAAGTAGTTGATAAATTTATTATATTGAAATTAAAAATTGCTTTTCAAAAAACATCACTAAGAAAATGAAAAGACACACCTCAGACTAGACAAAAATTTTCACCTACTTATATTTGATATAAAGGACTTGTGTCCAGAATACAGGCATACCTCGGAGATATTGTGGGTTTGGTTCCACACCACCACCATAAAGTGAATGTTGCAATAAAATGAGTCAAATTAGTTTTTTAATTTCCCAGTGCATATAAAAGTTATGTTTACACTACACTGTAGCCTATTCAGTGTGCAATAGCATCATATATATATATATATGTATATATAAAAGCTAAGGTATACACCTTAATTGAAAAATGCTAACTATCACATGAGCTTTCAGTGAGTCATCTTTTGCTGGTGGAGGATCTTGCCCTGATGTTACTGGCTGCTGACTGATCAGGGTGGTGGTTGCTAAAGGTTGGGGTGGCTATGGAAGTTTCTTAAAATAAGACAATACTGAAGTTTGCCACATTGATTGACTTTTCCTTTCATGAATGACTTCTCTGTAGCGTGTGATGCTTTTTGATATTTTCCATCTCTTTTAAAAGATTTTATTTATTTGACAGAGACACAGTGAGAGAGGGAACACAAGCAGGGGGAGTGGGAGGGAGAAGCAGGCTTCCCGCCAAGCAGGGAGCAGGATGCTGGGCTCGATCCCAGGACCCTGGGACCATGACCTGAGCCGAAGGCAGACACAACCACTGAGCCACCCAGGCGCCCCTCATCTTTTTTTAGATTGACAGAAATTGATAAAGTACACTGCAGAATGTGGGCAAATGAGTATTCTTGTGAGGGCAAAATGCTTTCTGGTGGGAAGCAATGTGGCAGTGCTTAAAATTTTAACCTATGTATGTCCTTGGATATGTAATTTTTGATGTCTAGACATTTTTTCACTAAGAGATAATTAAATGTAAAAATATATATCTGCCTCTGGAAATGTCCATCGTTTATGGGATTAAGTCAAGGTATATCCATTCAATAGGATCCTATACAGGTATTAAAAATGGTAATGTACTGTAGATTTATATTTATTGCAATGGAAATAGGTCCTCAACAAGTCCATTTCATTTCTCAACAATAAGTAATAGCACACCTAATGGGGCTTCATTTATATAAAATTGTGTGTGTGAGTGGTAGACAAATTTCTGAAATAAATACTCATTAAAATGGTTATCTCTTGAGTGGTCGCCTGTTGGGGTTGCTTTTATTTGTACTGTTAGGTTTCTTTATGAGGAGTATTTATCATTTTTATACTTGACAAAGGAGAGTTTTTTTTCCCCTTTCTGAACAAATATGAATACAGCCTTTTAAGGTGGTACCTGATTAAGTTCTGCAAATACCTAAATCTAACAAGGTCTGTAGAACCTGTTAATGTAATACCCAGGGGCTGTGGTTTGGGATGCTCTACTATTGTCATTGAAGTCACTCAGGAACCAGTAGAACGGGTCACAGATAGCTGGGGAGTTCTGAACTCCAGAGCCCAAGGCGCTGACTGCGGTTTTTTTTTAGTGCCACACCCTGCTGTGGTTAACTTCTTTAAAGACTTGATTGTTAAAAAACAAAGTCAAGTTTAAACCTTTGTTTTGTTGTTTTGATTGACTTTTTTTTTGTTCAGCTTTATTGACATATAATTGACAAAGTAGTAAGATATTTAAAGTGCACACCACGGTGATTTGATAAACGCATACATTGTGAAAGGGTTCCTCCAGTCTGTTTAATTCACACATCCATCACCTTACATATTTATCTTCAAGTTCTGCACTCAGCAGATTCTAATTGTGCGATGCAGTGTTAATCAGCCCTGCCACCATGTTACATGTTAGAGCTTCAGACCTTGTTTATTTATTGTATAGCTGGAAGTTTGTACCCTTTCATCAACCTCTCCCTATTTTCTCATGACCTGGCCGTCGGTTTTCTATGAGTTTCACTTTTTTTAAGATTCCACATGTAATTAATACCAGGCAGTATTTTGTTGCTTTACTTTGGATTAATAAAAGTATCACAATTTATTGTGCACACTTGCCCTTGTTGATGAAGAATAGTAACATTAGAAGTCATTCTGTTCTCTGCGTGTATATCAGGTACTGTCTTAATCATTGGGATGGAGGGGAAGTAGAATTCCTGCCCTCCAAAGTTTTATTCTCTAGTGGAGCATTCAAGGGACTATTTCTGTGAACCATGCTATGGCAGCACACAGTAGGACTTTTGACTTAGAAGTTGATGTGTTTCTTGGGCTTGGGTAGCTGTTCAAGGAAGATTTTCCAGAGGAAATATCTGAACTGAATTTTGAATTTCAGTTTAGACAGCTGAAGTTTTGAAAGGTTAAACATGAATTAGCCAAACCAAAGAAAGGGATATCTAGGGAAATCTAAGTGGAGACAAAGGCGTGGAGGCATGCAAGGGCATGGCACTTGTTGGGAACTGCAGGTCATTCAGCAGGTAGGGATTGAGGTGGTGCAGGCAATGGAGTGAGGCTGGGGAAGCCCGATCAAGAAGGGTCTTGTCAGCTGTCAAAGAGGTTCTTTCTCTGGACTTCCTTATAAATACAGCCTTTGTTCAGGTAGGATGGGAATCTTTGAGTCATCTTTGACTCTTGAGGCTCCCTCCCATCCCTTAAACTCCCTCATAATTAGGCACCAAATCCTGTCAATTTTGGGAACTTGGATTGAAATGGAATAATGACAAGCTAATGTAGACTGTGCTCTTTACAGGAGACTGTAACTTAGTCTTTTTAATTCCTAGGGCTTTGCACTGGCTCACAGACCTTTAATAAATGTTCAAAATGAATGGGTTACAGGAAGGGAGTTCTAAAGAGAAAATGTTTCGTATTTTTACATGTGACCATGTGTAATTTTCTATTCTCCCATTTCATTATAGAAAATTTAATAATCTTAGGAGGCCTAGTTGAAAAGTCAACTCTTGGATAATTAAAAGTCTTCAAAATGGAATCAGACCCATTAGTAAGGACTGTTTGATTAGTGTACTGGTGGGTGACTAAAGCAGCATCACAGTAGGGAAAAAAGTACTAGACAGCTTCTGGCAATTTCGTTTTGATGAATATACCCCAGTTTACCGAGTATATGTGTCTTTTTTTTTTTTCCTAGCTGAGAACAATCTTCTTATGACTGTCCCAATAGAGATTAATTTTTTAGTTAAAGGAAAATTGTGAACATGTACATTTATTGCTTTTCACTTGTCATAATGTGAGAACATGCTTTCTTGAACTTGTGGATATGTACTCTATTTTCTGCTTATTATAAAAAGAAGACTACACAGAGATGGTTAGCATTTGCAACAATTAGGCATTGTTTTAGTGAAATAATTGTGCCGTTTTGAAAGCAAATTATGTATCTGAGGCATATCTGAAGCAGCTTTATGATTATCAGCAACACAGCTGCTGTAACTATTATGTTAGTGGAATTGAATCTTTTGTTATATGGGTCACGTAACTAGCAACTGAACTTTTATACTTGTAACTATGCAAGACTCTTATTAAGACATAATGTAATACAAATGGGGGGGTGTCTCAAAGTGTTTTCATATGTGAGCTTAAGAAGAGCAAAGTATTTGTTATATAGAACTAGAATGATACCATTATAATACAGTCCTACTTATGCATATATTTATATTTAATATTTCTCAAATCTTTTCTATGTTTATTATTTTTAAAGCTTTTCTTTTCCTTCCTTGCCTGCTTGCTTGCTTCCTTGCTTGCTTTCTCTCTTTTTCTCTTTTTCTTTCGCTTTCTTTCCTTTTAAAGCATGAATTAGCTAAGCCTATTTCCTTCCCCCATTAAAAAAAAAAAGATATAAAGGTGTTTTTCCTATGTCACCTCTCACTTCCCATTACCTCTAATTTTTTTAGTTTTTATGTTTTGCTTACATCTAAATACATATCCTGTAGCTTGCAGTGGAAAAGACTTTTGCATATGTGGCTTCAACAATAGCTCCTGTAGCCTGGTTTACTGTAACAAAATCTCCCTGAGATATGTGTCATATAGAGCTGATTAAAATGGAATTTTCCTGTAACTTTGTCTTAACTGCCTTATATCATTTTGAGTATAGGTGGTGTAATGATAAGTATTTTGTGTGTTATACCTATTTAATCTTAAAACCAAGATGAACATTTTTAAAATGGGTAGATATACATTTGTCTTATTTTCTGTTTTTCTGTAGAGATGATTACAGTTGTAACAAATAATATAAGTCTTGTATACTTTGCCCCCGTCTCCCTCAATAACATTTTGTAGAACTGTAGTACAATATTACAACCAGGATATGGATGTTGTATGATTTGCTCTTAATTCAGATTTTTCCAGTTTTACTTGAACTCATTTGTGCATGTATATAATTCTGTACTGTTTAATCTCCTTTGTATGTTTGTATATCCATCACTGCAGTCAAGCTGAATAGCTCCTTATCACAAGGGTCTCTCTTGTTGCCCTATTATAACGCCTGCTTCTCTTCTGCCACTTCATTTTCCCTCTCCTAACTCTAACTTCTGACAGCTACTAATCTTTCCTCCATTTCTAAAATTTTTTCATTTCAGTAATGTTATATAAAGGAAATCCTACAGTATGTAGCCATTTGAGATTAACTTTTTCACTCAGTATAATTCCTTGGAGATTCATCCAAGTTTGTGTGAATCAGTAGCTTATTCACTTGTTTTTTATATTTAAGTTATTTCCACATCGTTTAAAACTTAGTTTCTACTTTGTTTCCTTCCTAATCTGTTTTAAAAATACATATATTTGTTTTAAATCTAGGTGACAAAACACGACCACCATCTTCGAGCCCCTCTAGTATTATCCGCCGGACTTCCTCTCTGGATACACTTGCTGCCCCATACCTTGCAGGACACTGGCCTCGTGATAGTCATGGGCAAGCTGCTCCTTGCATGAGGGACAAGGCTACACAGGTAGGTGTATTAAAATTCTTACCCTGAAGTGTTTTACTCTGAAACCGTTTCTCATAACATTATTTGTTTTATGCTGTGCTCAAATTCTTAAAACATTAGTGTGTATTAGAATTACCTGAGAAGCTTATCAAAAGTGCAGATTCCCAGGCCTGACCTCCAGATACTCTGTAGTAGGCTTTGGTTGAGGCTTGGGAATGTACATTTTAAACAGTTCCCAAAGTAATTCCAATACATAAGGATAATTTATGGACACACTTTTTCCCCCCACTTCCTCTTTATTGTTAGTTTAGAACATCAGAATAGATTTAATATATTGAATTTGTAACAGTAAGGATTACTTTACTTTCCATCTAACCTTATATTTTTGTGCCAAAAATCGTCACATGTTGGGAGATAGGGATTATATTATGTTGCAGATAGATTCTGTAAATGTAAATATCCTGACAAAGAGACCCTGGAAGCAAAATTTTATACTTTTAGATTTCTGAAATTTTTTAATTAAAAGGATCTTAAGAGGGGCACCTGGCTGGCTTAGCTGGAAGAGCATGCAACTCTTGATCTTTAGGATTGTGAGTTAAAGCCCCACGCTGGGTATAGAGATTACTAAAAATGAATGAAGAAAAGGTTCTTAGGAGATCATTTAGATCTACTTCCTGATTTTACAAATGAGGAAGCTGAGGTCCAAGATCATGAAGCCAGGTGATGACTTTCATAGCACTTATGGTTTAGTTTCTTTTATAATGCTTACTATAATTAAAGTTAATTAAATATTTGTCTAATCATTTATTTAGTATTTCTCATACTTACTAGATGTTGAGCCCATGGCCTAGCTCATCCATTTCTGTATTTTCATCTCCAGGATTTAGTACTGTACCTGAGAGAGTAAACACTCAAGGATTGTTTGCAAAGGGATGAATGAGCAAGAATAGTTAAAGCTTTATTGCTAGTGAAGAATGAAAATCAGTTAAAGAGTTAAAAGATTCTTTATACTGACTGTTGAAAATCAGTTAAGGTATATCTCGATTTAGACTTCAAATTTACATCACTGATGGTAGCTTGATCCCAGCACTTTATGAAGAGAATGTCCTTTTATAGAACCAAGTAAACACACTTTGTAGTGGTTTTTGGATTTGTATTTTGGTTTCCAAAATTCCACATATTCTTGTTGGGCTTAGTTTGTTTTGTGTTCTGATATTCTTGAAACTGAGTCCCACTGTTAGGGTAGATGCTTGGGATATGAGATTACCTTGAGGTTTATATTCCAGTGGCAAATACAGAAATGAAAACAGAGCCTGTGCTCCTCAAATTTACGAATATTTTGAGAAACTGACTTTAACCAAAGAGTTATAGAAGATTCTCCATTTATTCAAAATCTGTAAGTTTGCTGAGATTAGGGCATATAGTATGGAAAATGAGTAGTTCCTACTTGCTTTCTGCTTAATCCACATACCATGTTTAAATTACTCTGGGTATATTTCCTTGAACATTTCTGCAACCCTTGTTATTTCCTCTGCAGTTTCAGGTTCAGTGGGTTCAGATACTTTATCTTAACAGTAAGAATAAACAATCTTAGAAGCCACTGGGAGCCCACCTAACTCTGACTACATTGAATTAAAGTATAAACCCCATAGTCTCTTCACCTTTTTCTAAATGGCCCCCAAATTGGGAATGTTAAGGGTACAAATATAAAGAAAACTTATAATTATCATACTGTTAATCTTGCTTGTAAAGTTCACATTAGAATATCCTAAGGTATAATGCAGCAATAGCTGGGCACTCTAATCTTTCATTTACATAAGTTCTCAAATTCTCTATTGGTAGATGTTGGATTCCCTAATATATGTATGCTAGTTAATTAAGTCAGCTTTTTAAAGATTTTTTTTTTTTTTAAGAGAGAGGTAGAGAGCATGAGCAGGGGGGAGGGGCAGAAGGAGAGGAAGAGAGAGAGTCCCAAGCAGATTCCATGCTGAGCATGGAGCCTGAGGGGGGCTTGATCTCAGTCTCATGACCCGGAGATCATGACCTGAGCCGAAACCAAGAGTTGGACGCTTAACTGACTGAGCCTTCCAGGAGCCCCTTAAATCAGCTTTTTAAAATTTGGTAAAATGAATTTAACATAAAATTTGCAATTTTTAAGTATACAATTAAGTAGCATTAATTACATTCACAATGTTGTGCAGCCATTGCTGTTATGTTTCCAAAACTTCTCATCACCCCAAACAAGAACTCTGTAACTCCTCTTTCTTTCTCCAGCATCTGTAACCACTATTCAACTTTCTGTTTCTGTGAATTTGCTTGTTCTAGATATTTCATATAAGTAGAAGCATATAATATTTGTAATTTTATATCTGACTCATTTTGCTTAGCATTATGTTTTCAAGATTTATCCATGTTGAACCATTTCTTTTTCATGGCTGAATAACATTCCATTGTATGGGTTCTCCATTTATCCGTTTATCCATTTATCTATTTGTGGACATTTGGGTTTTTTACAAATTTTGGCTATTGTGAACAATGCTGAAATGAACCTTGCTTTATAGGTGTCTGTTTGAATCTCCGCTTTCAATTCCTTTTGGTACATATGTAGGAGTGAAATTGTAGGAGTGAATATTTAGCTTTTAGAGGAACTGCCAAACTGTTTTCCACAGCAGCTGCACCAGTTTATATTCCCTCCAGCAATGTAAAGGGCCTCCAGTTTCTCCATATCCTCACCAAAACTTATTTTCCTGTTTTTTTCTTCAGTATAGCTATCCTAATAGGTATGAAATTGTATCTTATGGGTTTTATTTATATTTTCCTAATGACTAATGATCTTGAGCATCTTTTCATGTGCTTTTTGTGTATCTTCTTTGGAGTTCAGTCACTTTTGTGCCTTTGTTTCCTCTTTGTAAAATGGGAAAAGAATAGTACCTATCTTTTAAGATTATTATGAAGATTAAACAAGGAAATACGTGTAAAACACTTAGAACAGTGTCTGGCACATAGTAAGCATTTAGTAAATGCTTGCCATTAAAATTACTACCTTTGATTATTGTCAGAACAAGGATGGCATGTCGGTTTTCTGTCTTAGGCAGTTTGTCAATTGCTGTTAGCTTCCTGGAGCATTATGTTGAAAAAGGTTCGGGCTAATGATTCCTGATTGGCTATTTTGCCCTAGGTGAGAGGCCCTGGGCTCTTTTATCAGCCGGTCCATATAGTGCTAGAGCAGTAAGTATGATGGAAGTAATTTATTTTATATTATAGATGGGTGCTTCCAGGAAGTTCCTCCTAGACTTTTGACAAAACATATCATGTCACCACTCTGAGCCCTGGTTCTTCATTAAAAAAAAAAAAAAAAAATTATGTTTGAGTCTAAGGTTTAAGTATCTCAGGGATGAGTGGGAATGGAAAGAAGAGGTTCTGGAAAATACAGAGAAAGGCAGCATCAAAAAAGTTTAGGAATATGGCAGCAGGTTTTTTAAAGATGTTAATCTCCCCTCCTCCCCTCCCCCCACCCCATTATTTGCTTTGGTCATGAGGATGAGTGGATGATTAAAATTTTATTGTACATGATTATTTGTCATTCTAATTACTTGACACAAAGATAGCAAAAATATGGCATCATTTCTTTTTTTCTGTATCTTTGGCAGACATTGCTCATTCCCTGTGAACTCAGATGGCCTGAGAGTCTCTTTAGCGCAGTGCTTTAGCTTGCCATTGCCAGTGGAGCGGGGCTGGTCTACCATTTCTGCTTTAGAGTTTGGTACACTTCTTAATACTACATTGTCCCCAACCTCTGCCTCCTGTCCCCCCACCTCCCATGTTCTTTTAAAGATTCCTTTAAAAACTGACCATTTATCAGTTTGCCCTCCCAATTTAGACTAATTTATATTCCCAGCATTATCTATGTTGCAGTTCTAGTAATTTAATTCACTTAATTAGTAAGGGATGCCTTTTGAATTTTCTGACTGTACCAATTTGTGTGAGGGATAAAATGAAATGTGTATGTGTGGTTGGATTATTTGACATTCTTTTGACTCAAAACGTATTCTCTTCCCAACTTTCCTAACCACCTAGGCTTCTTTACCTTCCTGGTGGCATGTATGAGTATGTGAATTTGTGACTCATGTGATTGGGGTCTGGTTTTCTTTATTATTTCTTTTGTTTTTTTTATTACATAAACCAGTCATCTTTTGCTTTTAAAAATCTTACATTATTTTCTCTTGGAACTCCTACATTTCAGAGACTATTTTCCCTCTTCAGGGGTTGATTTTGATTAAGAGCTTATTGTTTTTCCATTTTATGCACTGGCTTGAAATTGTAATCCAAGTTCAGAAACTATAAGATGTTATTAAAACCTAATAAAATTAGGGGCTCCTGGGTGGCTCCATCGGTTAAACGTCTGCCTTCAGCTCAGGTCATGATCCCAGGGTCCTGGGATCAAGCCCCACATCTGGCTCCCTGCTCAACGGGGAGCCTGCTTCTCCCTCTCCTTCTGCCTGCCCTTCTCCTTGCCTATGCTCTCTCTCTCTCTCTCTGTCAAATGCATAAATAAAATCTATTTTTAAAAAATCTAATAAAATTAAATACTTAGTAAATTAGAGACTAAAATAATGTTGAATTACTGAAGATAGCTGTTTATAAGTCTATAAACTTGTTTAGAGGTTTTTTTTTTTTGAAAGAATGATCTGGAATTTATAGCAAAAAAATAACTTTTATATATTTGATATAAGCAACACTACAATGTGTCTTAGTGTTATGAAATGAAAGTACTGAAGAGTTGGATCAGCTTTTTAAAAAAAATTACTTTTTGAGGGGCGCCTGGGTGGCTCAGTCGTTAAGCGTCTGCCTTCGGCTCAAGTCATGATCCCAGGGTCCTGGAATCAAGTCCCGTATCGGGCTCCCTGCTCAGTGGAGAGCCTGCTTCTCCCTCTCCCTCTGCTGCTCTCCCTGCTTGTGCCCTCTTGCTCTCTCTGTCAAATAAATAAAATCTTTAAAAAAAATTAAAAAAAATTACTCTTTGAGTAACTCTTGCTATTTTGTATAAAACCTTGGTCCACTGGTTAAAATTGGTAATATTAAGAGGGAAGGAAAGTGTTAAAATCTTTTTTTTTTTTTTTCCAGACCTAAATCTAATGACCTCTGTATAAGCTCTTTGGTTGGCTTCTCAGTAGCTTTGCCTTTCTTGGTTAAGCCTAGGATTCTGAAATAATCTAGATTTCTAGATATTTTACCACTTGACTGGTGTTCCTGTCCTTTTTTCACATTTTAGATCAGATTTCTTTAGGCCAGCGACTCTATATGTTTTTTAAACAGGCTGGGCTATAAAATAGGGTTATATCATGGAATCCTTTAAAACAAATACAGTTTCTTGACTGTGTAAATCATATATATATTTTTTTACCTACTAAAAATAATTTAGAAAAAACACCCCTACTCTCAATAATGAACTTGCAGTGCCCTGTACTCTCTTCACTGATGCTTCTCACGTTTTCTATTTTATTTGGAATGCCTTCCCACCATTTGCTTGGATAACTTATACTCTAATGCTCATAGCAGCCTCCCCCCATCCCATAAAATCTTGCCTACCTCCTTCCCTGTCTTTCTGGTTCTGGGTTAGATGCCTTTCTTGGGGGGACCTCTTCATCACATGGTACCATAATTGGCTATTTGTCCTTTCTCTCCTAGAAAAAACCTTTTGAGAATAAGAAGTGTGTTTCTTCCTTAACCCTAGTACCTAGTCCAGTGCCTGATGCATTGGCAGTAGATGCTTAATAGTTTTCTGGTATACAGTGCAAGACTGAACAAAGTTGAAATGTACTTAATTAATTAAAACTCAGTTTTACTTTTTATTAACATCTAAGTGGAACAAAGAAAGCAGTTGTCTTTTGAGTTAGGAGTTTAAGTAAAATTAGTGACTTTTGGTAAGTATTTTTTCCTGTTTGAATATCTTATAACTGAAATTAGCAAAGCAGTCTATTGCTCTTCATGCTTACTTTTATTTTTCTTAATCAATACTCTTGTTCTCATTATCTTTAGTTTGTTCTTAACAAATCTATAGGAAACTTTTATATTCCTTTGCTTTTCCTTGAGTTAAATTTTATACTTAATATACTTAGATGTCCCTAATTTTAAAAATCTTTTTATTTGGAAAAAGTCTTACTTAGAGAAAAATTGTAAGAACAGTAGATTAAACACCAGTAGACTCTTCACCTATATTCACCAATAAACATTTTTATGTTTTTTCTTTATTTTTTGGTGCAGATATAATTGCTGTTGTTACTATTTACTAATCATTAGTAAGTTGCAGACATTCTGACTCTTTTCAAATACTTAAACGTGTATATGAACAAGGACTTAAATAAAAATTACCAAAGTGATTACCAAATCCAGGAGATTTAACATTGATACAGTGCTTTTAAGTTTCCTCAATAATGTTCTCTGTAGTAATTTCTCCTGTAAGCCAGGATCTAGTCAAGAAGCAGACATAGCGTTTAGATGTTATTTTTTTTTTTAGTATCCTTTAATCTGAAACAGTTCCTTAGCTTTTCTTTGTCTTTCCTGACCTTGAAATTTTTTAAGAGTATAAGCCAGTATTTTTGTTGAGTATTGTCAACTTGACTCTGTTTTTTCACAATTAGATTCAAGTTATTACATTTTTGGCAGGAATATTATATATGTGATGTGTATATATTCTACAATCTTGTTTTTTACTTATGGACATTACTCCATCCATATAGAAAGATTCTCCCTTAAAAGTCCTGCCCCCCCCGTCCGTATATAGAGAGGTATTTTTTTGAATAGGCTATACATTCATTCTTATAGTACAAAATTTAAGAGTTACAGAAGTATATACAGTGAAGGAAGGATCTTCCTCCCATGAGGCAGCCACTGTTATGTTTCTTTTGTTACCATGTATATTCTTCCAGAGATACTTTACATATGTGTATATTCCTTCTAGTGGCACTGGTTAAAGGAAGTTGCTATACATACTGCAGTGAACCTTGAGTTTTTCACTTAATCTCACAGAGATTATTGTGAATTTCCTTACTCATTTTTTATAGCAGAATAAGTATTCTGTTGTAAAGACACACCATTATTTAACAAATCCTTTGTTTACATTGTTCTAATCTTTTACTTGTAAAAATAGTGCTATCGGGAATAATATGCTGTATTATTTTGTGCATAAAGATATATATTTTGTACATCTGCATGATAAATTACAAAAGAAGGTGAGTGAAACAGTATGTGCATTTGTAACTTTGACGGCAATTGCTCAGTCCCCTTCCATAAAGGCTGTACTAATTTAATTTACACTTCACCAGCAATATAGGAAAGAGTATGATATCAAATTGCCCAGTCTCAGTGAAGTTTTAACTTAGATTTCTCTAACGGGTGAGATTGGGCATATTTTCACATACTAAGAACTCATTTGTACTTTTTTTTTTCCTAATACAGTGTCTTTAAATTCCGGATTTTGTATAACCACTAAGGATTTGCCATTTTTGAGGCTATATTTTGCAGATATCTAAATCAAGACTAGACATAGTATAGAGGTTAAGATTATGAACTCCAGAGTCTTAGGTTTTTATCTTGGCTTTGCCACTTCTTAGCTGTGAGACATTAGGCAACTTATCAAGCTTCCTTATCTGCAGAACTTGTAGAGCTTCTCGTATATATTCAATCAGATAATACAGTGAAGACCTTTCACTGTGCTTCCATAAAGCAAAGTGCCTAGCACATAATAAGATCACAGGAATGTTAGTTTTTTTTTTTTTTAAAGATTTTATTTATTTATTTGACAGAGAGAGACACAGAGAGAGAAGGAACACAAGCACCAGAGGTGGGAGAGGGAGAAGCAGGCTTCCCACCAAGCAGGGAGCCCAATGCGGGGCTTGATTCCAGGACCCTGGGATCGTGACCTGAGCCGAAGGCAGACGCTTAACAGTCGACTGAGCCACCCAGGCGGCCCAGGAATGTTAGTTATTATTAGTATACATTTGTTCAATAAATGCTATACTTATAATTATGTAAAAATAATAACTAAGAATTTATTAATAGAAATGAAGGAAATACGCTAAAATATTATAATTAAAGTAACGTGCTGGAAGAATTTTGGGTCATTGTGTTTTTTTAAATATTCTAGTACTAAATTTTCTTTAATGGGAATGTATTGTATAATAGAAAAGTGTATACTTTTTTTAGAAATGAAACCTTTTCAGATTTATTGAGATAAAATTGACATATACAGCACTGTATAAGTTTTTGTACAGCGTGACTTGGAATACATATATTACGAAATGATTATCACAGTGAGTTTAGTTAACATCCATTACCTCATATAGTTAAAAATTTTTTTTCTTGTGATGAGAACTTTCAGGATCTACTCTTTAACAGTTTTCAAATATACTATACCAGCAGTATTAAGTATAGTCATCATATTATACATTACATCCCCAGTACTTATTTATCTTATAACTGGAAGTTTGTACCTTTAGACCACCTTCATCCAGCTCCACCTCTGGTGCCTCTGATAAGCACAAATCTGATTTCTTTTTCTCTGAGTTTGTTTTTTAGATTCCACATGTGAGATCATATGGTATTTGTCTTTCTCTGCCTGACTTATTTGAGCATAATGCCCTCAAGGTCTATCCATCTTGTTGCAATTAACCTACCCCTTCCCTCTTTTTCCCGTTATAGACAGAGAGTGCATGGGCCGAAGAATACTCTGAAAAGAAGAAAGGGTCTCACAAGCGTTCAGCGTCGTGGGGCAGTACAGATCAACTTAAGGAGGTCAGGAAAACGATTCCAAAGAACTGGTGTGGAAGTGTGGTCCCTTCCTTGCCTAGTTCCTTGAAATTGTAGGCAACAAGGATTTGTCAGTTTCCATTGTTTTGTTCTGTGTTGTTTTTATTTTATTTTTTTGGTTGTTTTGTTTACCTGAAAAATAACAGAAAAATAGTTACTACATTGATTGGATAAAGATTTGAATGGGGGAAATGTACACATTACTTACCAGATTATTTGGTTTCCTTTGTCCTTTTGTTTTATTAAACAAGAGTCCATACCTGTTAACATAACCTACGCATCAGATGTATAAAATTGTAATGATACAACAAATTCACATTTATTATTTCTATATATAATGGTAGTGTTTCTGAAATTCAGTAACCCAATACAACCAAGTTGATTATGGCCCCATGTTGATTACCATTTTCTGTGCTTATAATTGTGATATTTGCACTTTACATATAATATAGAAATAAAACAAAGATTTTGCTCAAGGAATAATACAGGATATTGATTGAAATTGTATTTGTTATGTAAAGATTGTGTCTGTGAATGCATTTCATGGCTTGAATTGATTTTTTTTCTCTATTTTTTTTTCAATTGCGGGCTAGTCAACCTTTTTTTTTTTTAAATTAACATATAATGTATTATTTGTTTCAGGGGTACAGATCTGTGATTCATCAGTCTTAACACAATTCACAGCACTCACCATTGCACATACCCTCCCCAGTGTTCATCACCCAGCCACCCCATCCCTCTCACCCCCCTCCACTCCAGCAACCCTCAGTTTGTTTCCTGAGATTAAGAGTCCCTTATGGTTTGTCTCCCTCTTTGGTTTCGTCTTGTTTCATTTTCCCCTCCCTTCCCCTATGATCCTCTGTCTTGTTTCTCAAATTCCTATCAGTGAGATCATATGATACTTGTCTTTCTCTGATTGACTTATTTCACTTAGCATAATACCCTCTAGTTCCATCCACGTTGTTGCAAATGGCAAGATTTCATTTTTTGATGGCTGCATAATATTCCTATGTGTACACACACACACACACACACACACACACACACACCCTGCATCTTCTTTATCCATTCATCTGTTGATGGACATTTAGGCTCTTTCCATAGTTTGGCTATTGTGGACATTGCTGCTATAAACATTGGGGTGCACGTGCCCCTTAGGATCCCTACATCTGTATCTGTGGGGTAAACACCCAGTAGTGCAATTGCTGGGTCGTAGGGTAGCTCTATTTTCAACTTTTTGAGGAACCTCCATACTGTTTTCCAGAGTGGCTGCACCAGCTTGCATTCCCCCCAACAGTGTAGGAAGGTTCCCCTTTCTCCACATCCTTGCCAACATCTGTTGTTTCCTGACTTATTAATTTAGCCATTCTGACTGGTGTGAGGTGATATCTCATTGAGGTTTTGATTTGGATTTCCCTGATGCCGAGCGATATTGAGCACTTTTTCATGTGTCTGTTGGCCATTTGGATGCCTTCTTTGCAGAAATGTCTGTTCATGTCTTCTGCCCATTTCTTGATTGGATTATTTGTTCTTTGGGTGTCAAGTTTGATAAGTTGTTTATAGATTTGGGATACTAACCCTTTATCTGATATGTCATTTGCAAATATCTTCTCCCATTCTGTCTGTTGTCTTTTGGTTTTGCTGACTGTTTCCTTTGCTGTGCAGAAGCTTTTTATCTTGCTGAAGTCCCAATTTTCATTTTTGCCTTTGTTTCCCTTGCCTTTGGAGACCTGTCTAGCAAGAAGTTGCTGCGGCCAAGGTCACAGAGGTTGCTGCCTGTGTTCTCCTCTAGGATTCTGATGGATTCCTGTCTCACATTTAGGTCTTTCTTCCATTTTGAGTCTATTTTTGTGTGTGGTGTAAGGAAATGGTCCAGTTTCATTCTTCTGCACGTGGCTGTCCAATTTTCCCAACACCATTTGTTGAAGAGACTTTTTTGCATTGGATTTACTTTCCTGCTTTGTTGAAGATGAGTTGACCATAGAGTTGAGGGTCCATTTCTGGGCTCTCTATTCTGTTCCATTGATCTCTCTCTGTTTTTGTGCCAGTAACATACTGTCTTGATGATGACAGCTTTGTAATAGAGCTTGAAGTCCAGAATTGTGATGCCACCAGCTTTGCTTTTCTTTTTCAACATTCCTCTGGCTATTTGGGGTCTTTTCTGGTTCCATGCAAATTTTAGGATTATTTGTTCCATTTCTTTGAAAAAGTTGATGGTATTTTGATAAGAATTTCATTAAATGTGTAGATTGCTCTAGGTAGCATAGACATTTTCACAATATTTGTTTTTCCAATCCATGAACATGGAACGTTTTTACACTTTTTGGTTTTCCTCAATTTCTTTCATGGGTATTCTATAGTTTTCTGAGTACAGATCCTTTGCCTCTTTGGTTCGGTTTATTCCTAGGTATCTTATGGTTTTGGGTGCAGTTGTAAATGGGGTTGACTCCTTAATTTCTCTTTCTTCTGTCTTCTTGTTGGTGTATAGAAATGCAACTGATTTCTGTGCATTGATTTTATATCCTGCCACTTTACTGAATTCCTGTATGAGTTCTAGCAGTTTTGGGGTGGAATCTTTTGGGTTTTCACATAAAGTATCATATCATCTGCAAAAAGTGAGAGTTTCACTTCTTCTTTGCCGATTTGGATGCCTTTTATTTCTTTTTGTTGTCTGATTGCTGAGGCTAGGACTTCTAGTACTATGTTGAATAGCAGTGGTGATAGTGGACATCCCTGCTGTGTTCCTGACCTTAGGGGGAAAGCTCTCAGTATTTCCCCATTGAGAATGATATTCTCTGTGGGTTTTTCATAGATGGCTTTTATGATATTGAGGTGTGTACCCTCTATTCCTACACCGTGAAGAGTTTTAAGCAAGAAACGATGTTGTACTCTGTCAAATACTTTTTCTGCATCTATTGAGAGGATCATATGGTTCTTATCCTTTCTTTTATTAATGTATTACAATCAAATCACATTGATTGATTTGCAGATGTTGAACCAACCTTGCAGCCCAGGGATAAATCCCACTTGGTCGTGGTGAATAATCCTTTTATGTTGGATCCTATTGGCTAGTATTTTGGTGAGAATTTTTGCATCCATGTTCATCAGGGATATTGGTCTGTAGTTCTCCTTTTTGATGGGGTCTTTGTCTGGTTTTGGGATCAAGGTAATGCTAGCCTCATAAAATGAGTTTGGAAGTTTTCCTTCCATTTCTACTTTTTGGAACAGTTTCAGAAGAATAGGTATTAATTCTTTAAATGTTTGGTAGAATTCCCCTGGGAAGCCATCTGGCCCTGGGCTCTTGTTTGTTGGGGGATTTTTGATTAAGGCTTCAATTTCCTTACTGGTTATGGGTCTGTTCAGGTTTTCTGTTTCTTCCTGGTTCAGTTTTGGTAGTTTAAACTTGAATGATTTTTAAATATTGTTTAATTTTTGGAGCTATTGAAGGTTAGGTGTTTAAAGAAATCTAAATAAAATGACTCATTTTTAGGACCATGGGAATAATTTTCATTATTTTTAAATTCTTTCTGACAGCTATTACGTAATTTATTCTAAGTGCTGAAAACTTCATTGGTTTAGTACTTGGGAAGCTTGAAGGCTGTGAACAGTGTTGGAACATAATTTTTGTTTGTCTCCAAAAGAAAGATACACATATGTGCACACATAATGTATGTGTATATATATATATAAATTTTGTACAATAAATCAGATTTTGTGACAGGGTTTTAAAAGTCAAAAGATGTATTAAGGGTGAATTTTACTGGTTCTTATTAAGCAAGGATATGTTTTATGTAGCTGGGAAAAGTCTGATGCACTTTTTATTTTTCCCCTTTTCAGATTGCAAAATTACGCCAGCAATTGCAGAGAAGTAAACACAGCAGTCGACATCATCGAGATAAAGAAAGACAGTCTCCATTCCATGGCAACCATGCAGCTATTAACCAGTGTCAGGTAGGAGCACAAATACCACAAAATCCAAACAAGGGATTTGTTGTTTTTCTGGTGATACGTTATTTTATAGGTAACTCTTCAGAACAAAAATGTCCAAAAGCATATTTGAAACAGTGATTAAATGCTGAATCAGCCTTAATAAAAAAAACAACTCAGAATACTAAGTTGATAAATGATACTTTGCTTTAGTGATCTGTGATTTGACTTTTAGAAGGCATAGCTAATTACATATTTTGATTTATCATATTTTTGTCTTTATCAATTCAGTATATTGAGGCAGAATAATAAGAGATATGCATTGGCTATAGAATCAGACCCGGGATGAACAACCTGTTCTAAGTCTCAATTTCCTCATCTGAAGATTGAGGATAATAATGATACACATCACAAAATCTTTTAGTAGGGGGAAACCTTTAACTGCTTTGATTCCTTTATAGAACCCTATGAACTGCTCTTGATGGCATCCTTGGCAAAAAGAGCAAGAAAAAGTTTGCCAACCCCTTTTATAGGTTGATAGCTTCTGATAGCCAAGTATATGTGGATTTTTTTCAAGAGAAAGTGTAAGTAGAGGTATATATTTTTTCAAATTAATTTTGCCCTTAAATGTTGATACATGGGTCAAATTTGATTTCATAAATTTATAGTTTGGTTGTAGTTTTTAACAGCTTTTTTTCCATTTATAAGGTATTTTAATTATGAAATGTGAGTACATGCTAATACGTTTAAAAACCTAAACCAATTGGATTTGTGTTTGGAGAAATAGAAAATGTAAAATTGACAAAATAAATGGATAATTTGAATAGACTAATAACTGTCAAAATTGGAATACTAATTAAAAACCAAATTTCTTCACTTTCAAAAGGCTAAAGACTCAGGTAGCTTTATAGGTGAATTTGCCAACCTTCTACTCTAATTTATCCATTAATAATTTGTATGCATTTCTAAGAGATAAGGCCACTTTTTATCTCCAAACTCATATTTTTATCCTCAAGTAGAATAGGGGTAAAGATTGAACTTCATTGAATTAAGTGATACGTTTTAGGAGTTAGTAAGTTTCTGAAGCGATTTTTTTTTTTTATAGTTGCATTAAAATTAGCAATTAAAGTAGTAAAATTAACCAAAATTTCTTTTTTCCCCCTCTTGTAAGTTGAATTTGTTTAATAACATTATTGGTGTTTGCACAAAGTTCATGTTTAACTCTAAAACATCTCAGAGAAGGTAAGGACTAGAAAATAGAGTAACTTGAAAAATAAATTTATGTAACTTAAGTTTTGTACACTTGACACAGCAAACATCTTGAGTTTTTTGAGTGCTCATAGCCAACCAGAGATGAAACACATGTGCATCATGATAGCTATGACAGTGGTATTCATATTTAATTGAAACTTTCAGACTCTGGAACATGAAAATATTATGAAGTTACGGATTTTGTTTTGTTTTAGTTGGTTCTCTCTCTAGTGGAGAAAAGTGCCACTTTGAGATTGTGTACTTTTGAGGTCATTCCTCCATCCATGCAACATTTATTAAATATCTACTGTATGGCTCATACTGCAGTACTCATTAGGGGGATGCAGTGATACATATTGGGGCTTGCCCCCCACCAAGTCTCAGATAGATATAAGTAAAAAAATTATTACACAGTGTAATGAATGTGTTGGTAGTGTTTGGGAGAGTTTACACTGTTATAGAAGGGGTATTATCCTTGGACTGGCTCTGGAGCCATCTATAAAGGCTTGTCAGAGAAAGTGGTGTCTAAGCGGATCCCTGAAAGCTGATTTAGCCAGTCTTCTAGAGGTGGAAGAAATCATGCCTCCAGGTAGGAATAATAGTAAGAGATTAGGCTAGAGTTAAATAGCAGCCAAACCTAAAAGTCTTCATGTCTCAGTTGTTAAGAAGTTTGGACTTTGTCCTAGAGGCACCAGAGAACTATTTTTTTTTAAATGCAGGGGATTGATTTTAATAGTGGTTATTATGAGTTCAGAGTAGAGAATGAATTTGGAAGAGGACAAGATTAGAGGGAGGAAAACCATTTAAGAATAGGGTTTATAGGGACACCTGGGTGGCTCAGTCGGTTAAGTGTCTGCCTTCGGCTCAGGTCATGATCTTAGGGTCCTGGGATCGAGCCCCGCATCGGGCTCCCTTATCAGTAGAGAGCCTGCTTCTCCCTCTCCCTCTGCTGCTCCCCCTGCTTGTACTCTTGCTCACTCTCTTGGATGGATGGATGGATAAATAGATAGATAAATAAAATATTAAAAAAAAGAAGAATAGGGTTTATAATCCAAGTAAGAAATGACAGTGACCTAAACTAAGGTAGAAGCTATGGTGCTAGAGAGAATGGCCAAACCTGAGTGATATTTAGAAAGCAGTAATTAATAGTTGAAGTCTATTAAGTGCTTACAATATGGCAAACACTCTGCTCAGCATTTGTATGTATTATTAGCACTTAATCCTCATTTTTGAGGTTGGGTTTGTTACTGTCTTTGTTTTACAGACAAGGAAATTAAGGCCCAGAGAATTTAGGAATCTTGTTCTAGGTCATAGGAGACAGAGCTAGTACTCTAACCCAGGCATTTTGACTTCAGATTCTGAGTTTTTAAAATCTGTGTTAGCTGATGATTGATGAGAGGGGAATGATGGAGAGATAGGAGTAAACGGGTAATGCCAATTCTAGCCTTTAAAACATGAGTTAAAAAAATACATCCACCTACCTCACACCATGTACAAAAGTAACTTAAAATGGATCAAAGACCTAAATGTAAGAGCTAATACTAAAAGCTCTTAGATGAAAACACAGGCATAAATGTGGGGTTGGATTAGGCTGTGGTTGGTTAGGCATGACACCAAAAGTACAAAGAAAAAATAGATAAATTGGATTTTATCAAAATTAAAAACTTTTGTGCTTCAAAGGACACTACCAAAAAAGTGAAAATATAACCAACAAAATAGAAGATATTTGCAAATCATGTTATTTGATAAAGCACTTGTATCTAGAATATATACAGAATTCTTGTGGCTCAGTAATAAAAAGATAACTCAATTTTAAAAATGAGCAAAGGATCTAAATAGAGAGTTCTCCAAAGAAGATATACAACTAGCCACTAAGCACCTGAAAAAGATGCCCATCATTATTCCCTGTTCAATAGGGAAATGCAAATTAAGAATTCCAGTGAGATACTACTTTATACATACTAGGATGGCTAAAATTAAAAAAGACTGCTAAGTGTTGGAGAGGATGTGGAGACATTGGAATCCTTAACATATTGCTGATAGGAATGTAAAGTGGTGCAGCCACTTTGGAAAATAGTCTGGCAGTTTCTCAGAAAGGCTGAACATAGGGTTACCATATGACTCAGCACTTCCTCTCCAAGGTATGTACCCAAGAGAATTGAAAACATATGTTCACATAAAAACCTGTACACACGGGCACAAGGGTGGCTCAGTTGGTTGAGTGTCTGACTCTTGGTTTCAGCTCAGGTCATGATCTCATGGGTCGGGATTGAGCCCAGTATTGGGCTCCGGCACTTGAGATTCTCTCCCTCACTCTCTCTCTCCCTCTTCCCTAACCCCTGCTCGTGCATGCTGTCTCTGTCTCTGAAATAAGTAAATGTAGGGGCTCCTGGGTGGCTCAGTCAGTTAAGCGTCTGCCTTCAGCTCAGGTCATAGTCTGAGAGTCCTGGGATTGAGCTTCATGTGGGGCTCCCTGCTCAGTGGGGAGCCTGCTTCTGCCTCTTCCCCTCCTCCCTGCTTGTGCTCTTTCTCACACTCTCTCTCTCAAATAAGTAAATAAAATCTTTAAAATAAATAAATCTTAAAAAAAAACAGAACTTGTACACAAATGTTCATAGCAGCATGGTTCATAAAATTAGGAAACAACCTAGAAGTTTATCAACCGGTGAATGGATAAATAAAATGTAGTGTATCCTACAGTGGAATATTATCCAGCCATAAAAAGGGAGTACTGATACATGCCACAGCATGGGGGAACCTTGAGAACATTACGCTAAGTGAAAGAACCCAGATGCAAAAGAATGCATATGATTCCCCTGTAAATGTCTAGAATAGGCAAACCTGAAGAGACACTTTATAGATTGGTGGTGACCTGTTGCTGGGAGGCTTGGGTGGAAATGGAGTGACTGCTAATAGGTGAGGGATTTTTTTTAGTGTGCTTCTAAAATTAATTGTAATGGGGTGCCTGGGTGGCTTAGATGGTTAAGCGTCTGCCTTCAGCTTGGGTCATGATCCCAGGGTCCTTGGATTGAGCCCCATGTCTGGCTCCTGGCTCAGCGGGGAACCTGCTTCTCCCTCTCCCTCTGGCTCTCCGCCTGCTCATGCACTCTCTCTCTCTGTATCTCTGTGTCTCAAATGAATAAATTAAAAAAAAAATTCTTTAAAATTGTAATGGTTGTACAACTCTGTTCAATAATCATTAAAAAAGCAAAAGTTTTACACTTTAAATGGGTGAATGGTATGGTATTGTGAATTATATTTCATAAGCTCTTATAAAAAATACCTACCAACCAACATTAAAAACAAATACATAAAATACAAATATGTTTGTCTAGAAATAATAGATGATATGGTAGAAACCAAAAAGTAAACTGGGAGGTCATATAACAGTATAAAGAGTGAGTACAGGTGCTCTGAGGTCAGACTGGTTAGCTTAGATCCGGGTCCTGCCACTTGCTGACTGTATGAAGTTCCTCAGGTTCTTTGCATTATAATATCTGTTGTGTTGTCCTAAGGATTAAATGGGATAGAATATTATAAAACACTTAATGCAATTCTTGGTGCATAATAATTGCTCAGTAAATCTTAGGCTGTTTGAGGTAGGACCTAATATAAAAGAAGTAATGAACCAGTTGGGTTTTCACCAGGTTTTTCTGCCAATTTCACATTGAACTTACTTTTTAAAGCTTTTATTTTTTTAAATTTTGGGCTATATTTTATTTTGTTTTTATTTTTTTAAAGTAATCTCTACACCCAGCATGGGGCTCAAACTCATAACTGCAAGATCAAGAGTTGCGCTCTACTGACGGAGCCAGCCGGGTGCCCCAGGCTTTTATTATTAAAAGTATTTAGGGGCGCCTGGGTGGCTCAGTCGTTAAGCGTCTGCCTTCGGCTCAGGTGATGATCCCAGGGTCCTGGGATAGAGCCCCGCATCGGGCTCCCTGCTCTGTGGGAAGCCTGCTTCTCCCTCTCCCACTCCCCCTGCTTGTGTTCCCTTTCTTGCTGTGTGTCTCTCTCTGTCAAATAAATAAATAAAATCTTTAAAAAAAAATAAAAGTATTTATATGCTTATCACAGAAATTTTAGAAACAAAAAATACCAAATAGAAAAATTATATCTTAATAAAGGTGTTATTTTTTTAAAAAATCAAATAGAAAAAAATCATCCAGAGTCTCATCCTGTAAAGACATTTTCTTCTGTCTTTTTTTCTTTGCATTTCTTGTTGAGATCATACCATATTTTCTTCTTTAGATTTCTTTTGGTATTTAACATGGAAAAATGTTATTACAAATGCTTCAGGAATATTTTTAATATTTAACATTCTGTAGAGCGTCTCCCAAATTTCGGCCATACTTAGTTGGGTCAAGTATCTGTGTGCTTAAAGCTTTTTCTATATTTTTACTTTTCTGGGGAATGATTTTCCATTATTTGGTTAAGAACTTTGATATTTTGGGGGAGGAGTCTTTGACTTTTCTCTTGGGCTTTCCAAGTTATTAAAAATTTTTGTTTGTATTTCATGATAATGTAGGTTACTTTTACTGGGGAAATTCCTTTAGTATTCCTTAACAATCAAGGGACAGTATTGCTCTTCTGATAGTACTATAGTCTACAACCACTAGTTAACAAAAGGTCTTTTTCTTGGGCTTACGATGGATTTATTACAGTTGGAAAAGAATTCTCACATACTTTTTTGAGTGGTTCTTTCCCTGGAAATTCAGGGGGGAATTATTTGTTATGAGGAATAAATGCTGCCAAGTTTCTTAGAAGAGAATCTTTCACATCTCATTGGTTTCCAAAATTGACAAAGCTCTCAGATGCTTAAAATGTCATATTTTTAAGGATTATTTCAAGAAATACTCTCATTAGAAAATATAGCCAACACATTTCAGAATTGTTTAGGGATTAGAATCAGATGTTAGAAACAGAGGAGTGGGAGATGCCGGCATCTTCACAGCCACATAAAATAATTTAGAGGTGAGAATTAAAATATCATGCAGGTGTTTTCTGGCTGTTTGTTAACAGCCTCAAGCAAGAAAGGCTTCCCCTAGGATTTCCTTACTTTATACGGACTGGGGACACTATAGTTTTGTAGCAGCCTAGGTGGGTTTGAGAGCAAAGGGATAGTGAGGTAGAAAAGGAAAAAACTTATTTTCATCTGAGGAATCAGGGGCATTGCACCTTAAAAACGAAATTGCTGCTCTGCACTGGAATCTTCATATGCCAGTCCGGAAAGTGATTGCTATTCTTAAATTTTTAAAGATCTTACCACTTAGAAATCAAAAGAGTAGGTACTTCTGCTATGTCCTTTATTGAAGAGTACTACTGCAGCTTAGAAGAACTAAGAGGTGGATACCAGATGAGAACAGTGATTGCTGGAGGACAGAACGAAAGTAATGGGGACAGGGTAGGAGGGATCAGGGCCACGCGGAAGCCCTGATGCGTTCTAAATTTTTTTTCTTCTTCTCTTACCATTGCAGACATCAGTTTTCCCCTCCCTTTTGTTATGTTGGGCTCATATTTGTTATATTCTGGCATATATTTCTCTCCTAGATCTATGTTGAATTGCTGACCAGATCTTTTTCTATCCTACTTGCCTCTCAAGGCACATTTTTCTTCCTTTGAAAATTTAACTCTGTATTTCTTTTCCCTATTCAGCTACTGCTTGAGTGGGTATTCTTCCCATCTTTCCTATCTCTCTATTGTACACAGTCTTATCTCCACACTTTGAAACAGGTATTTAAGTTGTAATATAGATTGATCTTAGAAGATTCAGTAGTGGCCAAACCTTTTGGTGATCTTTTCTTTCTTTATTGGCTAACTCTCAGTTTTTAGACAGAATTTGATCGTTCTATTTTTCAAGATTTTATTTATTAGAGCGAGAGAGAGAGAGAGAAAATGAGTTGAGGGGAACAGAGGGAGAGGGACAAGCTGACTTCCTGCTGATCAGGGAGCCCAATGTGGGGCTCCATCCCAGGATCCTGGGATCATGACCCAAGCCAAAGGCAGACGCTTAACCAACTGAGCCACACAGGTGCCCCAGGCAGAATTTGATCTTTAAACTGTAATGTATATAGACATACAGAGAATGTAAATGGAAAAATAAATCTTTATAATGGAGAGTAATCTAATTAAAACCCTTAATTGATTGGAAAATATTCTGATTTGAAGAGAAAGAAACAAAAGTTGAGAAAATAGGAGGTCCTTGTTCTTGATGTTTCCAAAGGATAGATCTTAGAAGAGAGATTTACCTTAGTACAGTGAAGAACTTTTAATCTTTCAGTGCTGTCTAAAGATGATCTCTCAGTTACTATGATAACTCACTTATATTTGCATATACTGATTTATATTTAGAAATACAAATTTTATTACAGAAACATATATAGATATGGGAAAAATAAATTATACACACATGCACATAAAATTCCCTAAGAGTCCTTGAAATGAAGCATGAAAGTTTAATCATCTTTTAAAAATTTTTAGATATTTTAGAGTATGGTTTATGTGAGGAATGAAATCAGAGGCCTGTTACCTTCTACTTCTGGAACAGTAATAGTGTGTTTAATAAAGAAAATCTTTCCTAGGCAGCTTGAGTGGATTACTTTTCTTCTAATTATATAACTAGTTAAATTAATTATCGTTGAACCTTTGCTTCATTTACTTATTAAATTGCTTTGTTGACCTTAGGGAAGTGGCAGTTTTCTTTCTTTTCCTTTTTTTCTTTCCTTTGCTTTAAATAGACTAAACTATTGATAAATACTTGCTGCTCTTTAGATGATATTTGAGAAAAGCCTACCAGCTGTGTAGGGCATGACTTCTTAGCTACCTTGACAAGCAGTAACTAGATGTACAGTTTGTTATGATACTGGCAGGTTTCTGTGTATGTGCGTTTCCCAACATAACAGCCAGAAAACTTAAGCTTTCTGTTCCGAAGATATTCATGGTTCTAAAACCCTTGTCAGAGCATCCTTCCCTTCTGGTCTCCCTTTTCATTTCTATAACTTAACAGTTATAAACCAAATGCCATATCTGAAAATGGCATCCAGTGCAAGCTATTACTTGTTTTGTGACATTCAGAAAAGAAAATTAAGCTTAGAGTTGAGTATCTTTCAGTTAAAAAAAAACAAAACAAAAAACCTGTTTGTTAAATATGTACTAAGTCCTGAGATCTTTCTTGGTCTGCCATTATTTCCTGACACGGGAAGAGTTCAGGCATAGGTAGGATGAGTGCATGACAGAAATGTTCTAATATGCTCTCCACTCGAGGCTTGTGAGCTGTAGATTTCTTTTAACCTCTAACTGCTTTAGTCTGAATCCGTTTCCTGTCACCTCACGATTTCCTTTCTTATATGGGATCAAGTCCCCATTCTTATGTAACCTTAATTACTTCCTTACAGCCCCCAGCTCCAAATAATAGGCACGTTGGGGTTAGAGCATTTTAAAAGGGGACACAGACATTCAGTTCATAGCACCAGCCTTGTTGAATAAGCCTCATGTCTGATCTAGACTCTTAGGCAGTGGCAATAAGGAGATGCCTAAGAGGCAACATTGCTTCATTATTCTTGGGCCCCTGAGTCTCACTTTCTCTGCATGTAACCTGGGGAACACTGCAACCACCTCGAGAGTGGTTCTGAAAATGACATGAGAGGACCTGTGGTGTTTGGCCCATGGTGGATGGATGCTCTGTAAACGGTAGCTACAACTTTCATTTTGTGTTTTCCCTATTAGGTATTTTATTCTTAAAATAATTTCTTGTCTTTTCACAATCTTTTTCAGGTATCATTTTCTTCTAGTAGTATCTTTTCATTTTCCCCCTTTTTAGTCCCTCTGTTCCCCAATATTGTCTCCATACCCTCAAGCTTCTCATGTTACTATTCCCTTTGCACTTCCATCTCTTCTTTCTGTCCACTCCAGATTGAAGCTTCCTCTTGGCTTTTTTCTCACAAATTTTCCAAGGATGGAAATTTGCCTTTTCTAAAGATTATTGTTGTGTTATGCTTATTTTAAAAAGTTTTTATTTATAAATTTATATTTTATTTATAAATTTTATTTATAAAAATTTTATTTATAAATTTTAATTTATAAAAATTCTTATTTATAAATTATTTTTATTTATTTTATTATATTACAATAAATAAATATTTTTATTTACAAAAGAGGAGAAATACAGGTTTAACACGAAGTTCTATATCATACAACAGGGTAGTATCCACTGAATGGAAACCAGTGATGCTTGGCAGCCCTGTTACCTTTGTCTCCTTGCCCACCTTCCCCTGAAAGAGGTTTTTCAAAGAAACCCCCCTAAATGAAGAATCACATTTCTTTACTAGATAGCAGGACAGTAGGTGGGATGATCTTCTGGCACGCTGTTGCTATTAACTTTAGCAGATACCTCTGTCATTCTTGTTTCATATTTTACTTTGAGTATCTTGTCAGGAAACCATGTAATATCCTTTAATTATGTAATCAATTATTTCTTTTCAAAAGTAATGCTGTGCCAGTGGAAAAAGAAGAAAATGAATTATATCTTTTTTTTCCTTAACATATTAAAATCATCACAGGGAAGTTATGCTCATTTCTACAATCTTGCTGCTATATGTGGACTTTGAGACTGATTTTGTTTTTTCCAACCAAAATATTTTTCTTTTTTTTTTTTTAAGACTTTTTATTTATTCATTTGACAGAGAGAGAGACAGCGAGAGCAGGAACACAAGCAGGGGGGAGTGGAAGAGGGAGAAGCAGGCTTCTTGGTGAGCAGGGGGCCCGATGTGGGGCTCAATCCCAGGACCCTGGGATCACGAACTGAGCCCAAGGCAGATGCTTAATGACTAAGCCACCCAGGCGCCCCCAAAATATTTTTTTCTGATAAATCACCTTTTTTTTTTTTTTTTTTTAAGATTATTTATTTATTTATTTATTTGAGAGAGAGAGAATGAGAGAGAGCACATGAGAGGGTGGAGGGTCAGAGGGAGAAGCAGACTCCCTGCCGAGCAGGGAGCCCGATGCGGGACTTGATCCAAGGACTCCAGGATCATGACCTGAGCCGAAGGCAGTTGCTTAACCAACTGAGCCACCCAGGCGCCCTGATAAATCACCTTTTAAAAAACTTTTTCCCAGGGGTGCCTGGGTGGCTCAGTCATTAAGCGTCTGCCTTTGGCTCAGGTCATGATCCCAGGGTTCTGGGATCAAGCCCTGCATCGAGCCCTGCATCGGGCTCCCTGCTCGGCGGGAAGCCTGCTTCTCCCTCTCCCACTCCCCCTGCTTGTGTTTCCTCTCTCGCTACGTCTCTCTCTGTCAAATAAATAAATAAAACCTTTAAAAAAAAAAACAAAAAAACTTTTTCCTTGGACTATAGATAATTGTGACACTAGAGGACTTTTAAGTTATGTTCTAAAATCTGAACTCTGTTACAGTCATAAAAGAATTTTTGATATTGACATTCTTTTAGTATTTCCCTTTATCCATACTCTCTTTACAGTCCTCATAGATGTGAATAAACTTCTGAATTCTACCTTGATTGTCTGGAGTTTTGGCTTTAAATTATATTTTGTGTATACCAAGGAGCATGTTTGATGGTTACTCACGCTTTTTGTGAGGCCTGTAAGCTTAATTTTGATTTATTTTAGAGTTATGCATGTCAATGGGAAGTATGCTTCAAACTAGAGAATTTAAAGGAAACATATTAAAGCTCTCTTCTCCACTGCTTTTTCTTCAGGCTCCTGTTCCAAAGAGTGCACTTATTCCAGTAATTCCCATCACCAAATCAACAGGCTCCCGGTTCCGGAATAGTGTGGAAGGATTGAATCAGGAGATTGAAATAATCATTAAAGAGACTGGGGAAAAGGAAGAACAACTTATAGTAAGTAATCCTGTATCTTAAAATTGTCCTTCCACATTAACTGTTCTAATTATTTAAAAAGTTACAATTTCAGTTTCCATATTTACTTATGTTCCTTCCTCCTCGTTGAGAGACAATGAAAATATGTCTCTCTTGAAAAACTTTATCTTTTTTTTTTTTTTTTTTTTTTTTTTTTTTTTTTTTTTTATAAGATTTTATTTATTTATTTGACAGAGACACAGCGAGAGCAGGAACACAAGCAGGGGGAGTGGGAGAGGGAGAAGCAGGCTCCCCGCAGAGCAGGGAGCCCGATGCGGGGCTCGATCCCAGGACCCTGGGATCAGGACCCGAGCCGAAGGCAGACGCTTAACGACTGAGCCACCCAGGCGCCCCTTGAAAAACTTTATCTTAGCAAGTGAATGAAAAGTTGTCATTTCTTTGCATCTCCTAGAGACAACTGATACGGCTTAAATTTAGGTCCCTGAACAGAAACTACTTTTTGTTTATCCATATTTAAAAATCACTAGACAGGTGATACACTTCTCATTTGCTATAACTCCATGTAACAAAAGTTTAGATTCCAAATTTGTTGGAGAGGGAGGGATATGACTTCAAATACTTTCTAAGCATGAATCTACCTCTTCCTTATTGTTTGATTGTGAGTTACTATTTGGTTGACTTTGTGATCATGAAGTGCAGTTCTGCTTACCTATAATACACATAAGACACCGGGAGCCTGGGAAGCTCAGTCGTTAAGTGTCTGCCTTCGGCTCAGGTCATGATCCCGGGTCCTGGGATTGAGCCCTGCATCCAGCTCCCTTCTCGGTGGGAAGCCTGCTTCTCCCTCTCCCTCTGCCTCTCTCTCTCTCTCAAATAAATCTTAAAAAAAAAAACAAAAACATATAAGATATAAGAATGATTCCTATGTAAGACACAGAAAATTCCTGTTTATATTTAAAAGCATGTCACAGAGTATATTTAAGCTTTCATTCTTCAGTGAAAGAGGAATTGGGGAGTTTGAAGTAGTATTTTATTCATGCTTAAGATACCCTCTCCATGAAGATTAAAGGTTGGTTTAGCTTAGAAAAACACAGCTCCCACACCCTTTTGTCCATCCTGCAGGATGGGAGTAACCCCCCGATGTCATAAAGGTAAATGAATCAAAGGTGTACAGGGAGCTGGTTTTCCTGTCAAGTGAGCCACACAAGATGTCCTCTGAATGTTCTTCTTGATTTCCCCCTATAATTACCATTGCTACCATTAACCTTTCCCTTATTAAGGAAGGTTTCTTTGGAAAAACTCTTTCAGGGGGATGTATGTGGGCAGAGGGAGAAAGTAACAGGACCTGTCATCAAGTATCACTAGTTCACACAATGGATAACCTTCTCTTCTGATACGGAACCTAGGGTTATACCTAGATTTCTCCTCTTTTCTCTTTTACCATGGCATCTGGCACAATAGGGGAAGGTTGATTTTGGGTGCATTTCTGGTGAATTTTGAAATCGATGATAAATACACGTATGTTTTAAAAATTTTATCACAGCCACAAGATATTCCAGATGGCCATCGTGCACCGCCCCCCCTCGTCCAGAGAAGTAGCAGCACACGCAGCATCGACACGCAGACCCCCGGGGGGGCGGACAGGGGAAGCAACAGTAGCAGCCGCTCTCAGTCTGTGTCCCCCACATCATTCCTCACCATCTCAAACGAAGGTAGCGAAGAGAGCCCTTGTTCGGCTGATGACCTGCTTGTTGATCCCAGGGATAAAGGTACAACGCAGGGGGAGTTTGTTACCAGATAAATGAGCACCACCTATTGTATTGTTCATTCTGTTCATTTTGTGGTAGAACACACACACTTAAGGCTACTAAGGTAATTACTTTGACATACATTCTTAACATAGATTTTAAAAAATTGAAGTACAAAACAGTAAGTTTTACTATAGCGCTCAAGTGATGGTCTAGTTGTGTGGGTTTATGGACTTCTGTTTGTACCTTTTTTTTTTTTCTTCACTTGTTAATGCAAATTCCTTATTCATGAGAAACATTCTTTTTGGTATAAATGAACATTTGTCTTGAAAAGCACTTTGTTCTCTTTCACCTTAGTTGTATTGTTTTTACTACCTTAGTATTTTTAATTGAACTTGAAACCTTCAAATTAATGTTTTTTAGAATCACTTCTTGTGAAATTTCTAACAAGAATTAAGCTGATTTATGTCAATGCAAAATCAGTATTGAAGGCAAGCCTATAGTAAAAGGTTGGAAGGCTTACTTACAGTACTAAACTACCTATGCAACTTAAAAGATAATTTGGAGACTTAAGCTGTTTGAATATTAATTACTAATGTTCTTGACTTTTAAAACAAACATGACCTGTCATTTGTCTATATCAGGACAATATTTTGTTAGTCTAATCCAAGTTACTCTGTGTACTTGAGAGCAATAATATATTTGTAAATTCTGCAGCTCAGTTTAGTGGTCATTTATTGAGAACCTATTACTCACAAGTGTGTTGAATGTCCTAAAAAGTTACAATTGGCCATTACCATCAATTACCTAAATTACTGAGACTGTAACAACTGAAAAGAACATAAGATTTCCTGAAGAAGTCAGTTAAAGGTATGGGCAGTTGTAAATGTTATTATTTGAACCCTTTTTTACCAGCTTCTAGGTTAAGTAAAATATGGCTATTTCAACACCCTCCACCAATTAAATCACAACCCCTGGGGGGTTGGATACAGGTACCAATAGTTTTTAATGCTCTCAGGTGATTCCAGTGTGCACCGAGGTCTGACACTCACAATTAAACCCTTTGGTTGGGCTGTGTGTTCCTTATCAGGAATCTGCATAATTAACTACTATTTATTGTTAGGATTAAAAGGAATGGTAAATGCAAACCTTTTAGCACAGCTCCTGGTACTTAGTGCTCAATTAAATGTAACACTGCCCCCCCCTTTAAAAAAACATGGCTATTAAAATCTGCCCCTTGTTGCCCATACTTTTTCCTTTTACTTCAGTAACAAGTCAGAACTCCGTGAATTTTGTGTAATGCTTTATTTCACTTTAGGAACCTGGTGACTGGTTAGCTTCTCTGAATTTCTTTTATAAGAAAACAGGGCCACAGTGCTACTGCCCGCAAAGAAAATTTATAGCTTAGTTGACACAGACTGAAAATTTAGAACACTTAGGTAACATATCAGGAATTTTAAGTTAATGTAGTAGAAACTGAGGATATCAACACTGAACAAGAATGCCAGAGTTAAAGAAGTATTTGCTTTGATAGGGTAAATTTGGAAAGATTTCAAAACTTCGAGCTAGACTTTGAAGGAAGTTTTGGCAAATGAATAATGGACCTCTGAAGTAAGGAGAAGCCTTTGGTGCACAGTGCAGGATGTCTCCTGACTGCTGGAACAGAGATTGTAACTTAGAGGAGCAGAGAAATCAAACTGAGAAATTCTGAAGGGCGGGCCGGGAGCGAATGATAAGCAACCAGTGAAGAGCCATCTCAGTTACATGTACTGGGAAGAAAGGAACTGGCATTTGAGTCTGATTGCTGCGTATATATCAGAAATAAGGGAGCAAGATATCAGTGTTAAGTGCCGTGAATTAAGTGAGATAGGCCTAAGCTGTAGTAATTGTAAGTGGAAAAGAAAATTTTTTTGTTTATGCATTTATTTAGCAAACATTAATTATCTCCTCTTTAGCAGGTATTGTGTCAGATCTTGGGGGGTGGTGTTGATGAGTAAAACACTGTTCTTACCCTCAAGTAGTTCGTGGTGTCGGGGGAGGCCATATACAATTAAAATTTAGTATGACTGCATTTGTGTGGTAGTATTTCTTAGTAATCCAGCATGCCATTTTTTGCAGAGAATGGGAACAACTCTCCTTTGCCCAAATATGCAACCTCACCAAAACCTAACAACAGTTATATGTTCAAAAGGGAACCTCCTGAGGGCTGTGAAAGGGTCAAAGTCTTTGAGGAATGCTCGTAAGTATCCCCCCAAATAACTTTTATTATGAGAATTTTCAAGTAAGTTGAATAGTACAGTGATCACTCCTATATATCCACAACCTGGATTCTGTAGTTAACATTCTGTTAATATGTGCTTTGCCTGTGCATGGTCGTGGTAGTTTTTGAAGTGTGTAGAAATAAGTTGCAGACATCATGACGCTTAACCGTAACTACAATTTAATATTTGTTTCCTAAAAGTAACCATAGTACTCCTACATAACCACAAAACCATTATCACGCCAAACAAAATTAACAGCAATGCTTAATACCAACTAATATCCAGTTGGTTTTCACGTTTCCTCACTTGTCCCCAATGTGTCCTCTGTGGCTGTTCTTTTTGAATCTGTATACAGTCAACTTCACACATTGAATTTAGCAGTATTTTTATTCAAGGTAGACCATGGATCTCACCTAGTGTGGTTTCCTTCTTTCACGGATTGAATTCCCTTCAGATTTTATGTACTTTTGGTCTCTAGTTCTTTAAACAGTATTAGAAGTATTTTGTCTGTATTGGAAATAGAATTCTACAACTTTGTAGAATCAGGTTACTGTGATGAAGATAATGTAAGAAGCAGGATTTTAAATAGTGTCTAGTACTGTTGGTATGTGATCTCCTGTGCTCATATTTCTGCTGACTGGTACTCTAGGGAAGTACTATAATTTTAGACGCAAAATTTGCTCAGAATTAGCCTTAGTATTTTCAGTAGCCATGGCTCCTGGCTTTGTAAGTGGTGGCTACAGGGTTGTAGGTATGTGTGAGATAGCAGATGAGGTAATGAACGTTATTTGGGGGTGTGACGGTAGTACCGAGCCCTCCCCTTCCAGTCTCGCTATGGTTGCACGTCTAAGAGTCACCCTTCTGGCTTTTTCTCATTTGCGAAACCTGAAACACAATGTGAAGATTGTCCAGCCTTGTCTGACTCACATCATTGATCTTTTTCCTCCTTTATGAACATCTTGGAATCATTTTGAAATATGGCATCCTTTTGTTCCTCTGTGTGCTCCTACTGTCAGTGCTTCCTTTAACCTAAATTCTGAATAATTTTGCCACACAAAGAGCATTGTTTTTGAATTCCCTCAATTTCTATACTAGGAAATCCCAGATGTCAGTCTCCTATCTGCTTTTGTGACAGTAATTGAAAACTCCGTTTTAGCAACTGCTTCCCCCCCACCCCCGCCATGCCTACTATGTTAGTCTAAAAGCTTGACTGGTGCAAGTGGAATTTCTCTGGATCTGTTCCATGGACTCCCTGAATCATCGTCGTCTGGGGTATGAGTTGGAACTGCAGATTCCCAGGCCCCATCCCAGGCCTAATGCATAAATATGGAGGTAGGACCTGGACTGCGCATCTCTAACAAATACCTCATATTTTTTATGCCCAATTTGCAGATGCTGGCTTGGACTTTTCCATGAGAATTCTTAAGACGTGGAATCATTTTACTAAGTAAAAATCAAATGGTCTAAATGGACCTTTTTGGAGTTGAGCTCATTGATTTACTCATTGGTAGTTAAAATTGCCCAATGCGGGGATGCCTGGGTAGTTCAGTCAGTTAAGCACCCGACTCTTGATTTCAGCTGAGGTCGTGATCTCTGGGTCTTGGGGTCGAGCCCCGTGTGGGGCTCATACTCAGCACGGAGTCTGCTTGGGATTCTCTCCCCCTCTGCCCCCCCGTCCCCCGCTCGTGCTCGTGTGCTCACTCTCTTTCTGAATAAATAAATAAAATCTTTAAAAAAAAAAGATTGCCCAAATGCAGAGAAATTGTTGATTCGCTCAAAAGCAGTTTGAATTCCTTTTATAAATGACTTTAAGTGAATATTTGTTGTGTAGGTTGGTGTCCTGTGGTACCTGCCTTAAACTCTTGCATTTGGAAAATTTCTCAGGACTTAATATCTGAACTATGTCTATACTGCTACATTATTTGTATCTAAAGGGAGGGAAAAATGGATAGGGGTGTGTGTGTATATGGCTGGATAGCTAGATCAAAGAAATAGAAGGTAAACCCTAACATCTTACATGGTTTATGGCATATCCATCTGTTATTAGAAGGGTACTCTTTTTAAAATGTACATAGTTTGGGGCACCTGGGTGGCTCAGTCGTTAAGCGTCTGCCTTCGGCTCAGGTCATGATCTCAGGGTCCTGGGATCGAGCCCCGCATCCAGCTCCCTGCTCGACGGGAAGCCTGCTTCTCCCTCTCCCACTGCCCCTGCTTGTGTTCCCTCTCTCGCTGTGTCTCTCTCTGTCAAATAAATAAATAAAATCTTTAAAACAAAAATAAAATATACAGTTTGTTATACATTATACTGATATAAAAGATGTGTAGCATACAAAAACTTACTCTTTTTTTAAGCATTTTCATTACGTTTCAAAAACAAATGAACAGCAGTAACCCAAGAATGGATTCCTTAGAGGTAATTTTAACTTTCTATCAATAAAACAAATTACTCAAGGTCTAAAAAAATTAGTCTCTTTTGCCCTACCTCTGTCAAAATGAGAGCAAAACCCACTGGGCACACTAGGAACAAACACACATAGATTATTGGTCCTAATTAAAAATTTTAGGCTTATTTAATCATTCTTCTAGAATATTTTTAACTCTTCTGGTCTAAAAGCAGTAACTCTGACCTGACCTGGAGATTGGAGTGGGGTGAGGGTTGATCTCTGGTTTCTAGAAATGCACGTTTATTTACCTGAAAGAAAATAGGTGGTTGAATTTAGACCCAGAATTTAAACCACATTTTGTACTTTCAGTCTCTGTATTCTTTGTGATACAGTACATACCATAGCCATATCGTTTCTACTTAGTCCTTTTTTAAAGAAAGTCAAATATGCTATTTCTTCCTCCAAACTAATAAATTCCTTGGCCTCAGTTACCTTAGAGTCCTAGATATTATGGCCTCTTTGCAGTATAGAGGTATTAGTAAAAATATAACATGACCCTCCTTGTCTCTCTCCCTCCTTTCGATTATAAGTAACTTGGACCCACCATTTTCTTTGCTGATAATTTATGCCTGCATTAAAAAAAACACACAAGCCTTTAAAAAAAAGACAGGAAAGAATTCTTTGCATCAGTATAAGAATACCTAGAATTACTATGCAGCCCATCCATCAGTTTTTCAGAAAGTTAGCTTGCAAACAGTTATATCCGCTTTGAGACACAATCCTTTTGGAATAATTTCTTAAGGAAAAATGAAAATTTAAAATTAGTTCTGAGATTTTTTTTTTTCTATTTATGGTTATTAAGTTGAAGAAAGCTTTAAAGTAGTATTAGTATTTGCAGCTTCGATTACCGTAGGTATATACCGGTTTTCCACTCCAGTGGTGGTTAATATGTTTCTTGGGTAGTATGCGTCTAGAAAAATGTTAGGGATCAGGAGTGATTCCTCTTGCTAGGTTGGGGTGGCCACTGGAAGAGGGAACATTAAGGAAGGTTTTTTGTTTTTTGGGGGGTTTTTTTGGGGGGGAGGTTGGTGCTTTTTACTGTTACTGTTTTGTTTGATCTTGGTGCTAGTTACTTATTACTGTTTATATTATTTTGTGTGAGATCTATTTTAATGAAAGCAGTAAGGAAATTAAGTAATTTTTAACAAGATAACCCCCCCAAAATTAATTAACTAAGGAGGATTGGCCTTTTTTCCCTAAAAATGAAAGTTATTTCTAATAATTGCACCTTCAGAAGAAAATTCAAGCATTTTTTAATTATAGAAACCTAACCTCGACCTCCTATCTTCTTTAAGGAATTGAAAACCATACTCTCATACAGTAAAAATAGAGGAGTGTGTGCCCTTCTTATAACTAATCTATCCAAATACACTTGTGGTCCTAAAAGTACTTGATGTTGGAACAGTGCACAAGTAAAACATCAGTTAAATGATTTCTTTGTTCTTAAATTATTGTATTTGTCAAAGCTGTCCTTGGGTAGTATTCACTATTAATAAAATCTGCCCACCAAAAACATTGTCTACTTGGAGCTTTTTTTGGGGGGGGGGCACCATTCCCATTCCCCAGGTCTGTTGTTTATTCATTTCTTTTTTATTTTAAGATTTTATTTATTCATTTGTTAGCATAAGCAGGGGGATTGGCAGGCAGAGGGAGAAGCAGACTCTCCACTGAGCAAGGAGCTCCATGTGGGACTCATTCCCAGGACCCTGGGATCACCACCTGGGCCAAAGGCAGATGCTTAACCGACTGAGCCACCCAGGTGCCCCTGTTTATTAATTTTTTACAACCCAGCTCAGATGTTACTTCCCTTGTAAGCCTTCTTGCTACCAAATTCTCCCTCTTCCTCTGTGCCACAGGTTATCCACTCCCCTGTGCTATTTTTAAACCTTTTACAAGACATTTTTATCACATCTGTCAGACCCTTTATAGGCGTTCTTGACCTTTTTTTGTGCTGTGGACACCTTTGGCAGTGTGACAAAGATTAGAGATGCTTGAAGTAATTCATAACTTCTCTGAATAATGTTTTAAATGCAGAAAACATGTAAGATTACAAATGGGATTAATTATATTGAAATACAGTTCTATTCTCAGTATCTCCCTCCCCCCAAGAACTACATATTTAATCTGTCTCCTTGTAGATTGTTTCATTTTTGGGTCCCCAGAATCTATCTAGTGCAGACTTGGCACACTTGAATATTAATTTTTTAAATTTCATTAGGAGACATGAGAACCATGCTTTTATCATATGATCAAATTACCTTTTCCTACCTGAATCTTGATTTACTTAGGTTCTCCCACCTTAATTTCTTTTTAATTTTGTGGCACTTCCATGTTACTTTAACAATTTAATTTTTTAATATCTTTATTTTCATAGAATACCATTAATACTAGTATCCATTTCCAAACATTTGGGTTAGTTTTCAGGAGTACCTGGGGACAGGAAGGGACAGTGATTAGTTTTATTTTGATTTTACATTTCCATTATGTTTCTCAGAAAACCATCATGGTTAACTCAAAAAATTTCTTTCAGTCAAAGAGATTTTTAAGCACACTTGAAGAAAAAACTCATGCCTGCCAAAGTTTAGTCATGCACTGTTGGAATTTAGCAAAGATGGATATTGTATGTCATTCCTTTCAAGATAGTACAGGCTTTGGAAAAATTGTAGTAGTGGAACATATTTTTGTCTTTAAACAGCTAGAATTTCTTTTGCTTTAGGAAATTCTTTATTTAATGGTTGTCTTAGATCTTCATTGAGATGCAGTGGTCATCAGCCTGAGTCCCCTGTGTGGTGTACCGGGCTCTCCAGGGAATTGAAAGCAGCAAAGATGAGTGAAGTCCTTTTGGCATTCTAAGATACATATTTTGAATTATGTGTCTCCTTCCACTTTGGCCCATAGCATTTGAAGCTTTTGATATAATTTGAGTTTTGTGTTCATGTATCTATAACTTATCTGTTTAGAAAAAAAAAATAATAAAAGAACTTACTTCCGGTGATCTGTGACTTAAAACTACCGGGTTGTCTGTTCTGTGCCTAGGCCAAAACAACTCCATGAAATCCCAGCCTTTTACTGTCCTGACAAAAACAAAGTGAATTTCATTCCTAAAAGCGGCTCTGCCTTCTGCCTCGTCAGCATCCTCAAGCCACTCCTTCCCACACCAGATCTCACCCTCAAGGGCTCTGGTCACAGTCTGACAGTTACCACTGGTATGACCACCACTCTGCTGCAGCCTATTGCTGTGGCCTCCCTGTCTACAAACACAGAGCAAGACCGAGTCTCTCGAGGAACGAGTACAGTCATGCCATCAGCCTCTCTACTCCCACCACCAGAACCCATTGAGGAAGCTGAAGGATAGGTCACAGCGCGGTGTGGCCGTTTTTCTGGGCAACTGAGAACCTCCTCAGATCATTTCATTATGGAGGCATCACACGCTCCCAGTTGGCTGTGAAGTGCTCCGGCTTTCTGTGGCGACGAGTCACAGTGTGACTTCTGGAAGAAGGCAGCGCCCTCTGACGGCTTTGCTCACTCATGAAGGCCAGCCCTCATTGCTTAGCCTGCTTTTTCTGAAAGCACCGGTTGAAACAAGAAAGGTCTCATTATTTACTTTTGGAGGGCTGATATCATATCGTTTTTTGTTTTCAAATTAAACTTCTTAAAAAAAAAAAAAACTAATCCCTGCAAACATAATTCCTGAAGGGAGACATGAATGATGCTGCAAGAACCATCTTTTATATGAAAATGACTATTTTATAATACCAATGTTACATTTTCTGAAACGGAGCAAACAGGATGTTCAAAGATTCTTTGGTGGCCTCTTGTTTCTTGTTTCCCTTTCTAGGTGTGTGCTTTTCTCAGCTGTTTTCAGCTTTGGGACCAAAGGGATTGTTGACATTTTCCCAGCAATCTTAATCTCATGACTATGTTCTTCTCCCAAACAAGAATTGATAGGTAAATGCATTGAACAAATATATAACAAGAGATAAAAAGCAATATTAAATATTAGTACATTATGTGATTTATGTTTTTTGATGTCAGAAGTTTGTGCTTTGGGTGAAATACTTGTAAAACTGCTGTTTTCTTCACTATACCTGTACACATTTCACCATGTGGTCAGAAAAATTATAGTCTGGAGACAAGTGCTTTAATATGTTCTCACCCATCATTGGAACTTGGTTGAAAAGTCAGTGAGCCAAAAGGAAACTACCCAGTGTTGATTGCTAGCTAGGAGTAAGGAGCCCCTTTGGTTTTCTACAAAATACTTATCACATGATCTCCCTTTATCATCACTGTATCATAGTTCTAAGAGGTCCTAAAATGACTGTGCATGGATTTCCTCCTTTGCTTTTGTGATGTTGTTGTCTTGTGGAATTGGTCAGGGTTAGTAGTTTGCCAGGAGTGTAATCCATTGAATAGCAATCCGGAGTCACAGAATCTTGCGACTGACATTTTCTTTATGGTGGTTGGCACTGAGATATGTTGCTTACAGATTTTGCTAGTTTTCCTCCAGCATTCCACACAGTGGGGAAGACAGGCCAGGAGAGCTTTGGAGCATATAAACAGGGATCTTTGAAAAATCCATACAGTTTTGGATTTAGGCTCATCTTAATACAATCACTGCCAGTATCACCTGACAACAGTATTTCATGTTTGTGTGTGTGGTAGTGAAATTAAGGAGCAGCTCTTTTTAAAAATGAGTTTCTGCAAACAGTATTGATAAAAAGCATCCTTCTAAGATCTTCATATACTACCTATGATGCAATAATTTAATGTTCCTATACATATTACAGGGAGAAAGAAATTTAAATACTTGTAAAGGGGATACAGTTTAGAAGGTTTAATATGTCAGTTTGTTCAGACATATACCATCAGGGGAAACCTAGTGGTAGCAATAAATCTTCTGAAAGGACTTCTTATACTCATGCACCTTTAAAACATCCAAGTAATTAAAATTATGCCCTGTGAAGTTTAAAATGGAGATGTATTTAGGCAAATTAGATAAATTCAAACATTTGAATAAGTCTGTCAGGTTTCAGTTGGTAGCACTGATGAATTTTGGTACCTTCTCCATCCAAAACTAATTTACTTGGAATTAGTACATTGTGGCTTCTCAATCAGTAAAACTCAGTTATTCAGGATCTAAATTTTCTGGTTGGTTGGTTTCTTGAGAACCTTGATTCTTTGCCTTATTTGTTATGTGTCTTGACTTTACCATTTCACCACTGAGAACTGCTCTATCAAAAGTACAGAAGAAAAGGTAAAACTCATCAGGGGAGTTGGTATGAATGGGAGGAGGAGGAAGTTAAAAACAAGTTTTAAAAAACTCTCAGTTTTTTGATTACTTGAATTCCATTAAATCTGTTCTTTTCTTTACCTTACACTTATTTTCTTCTGTCCATTCCTGTAAATCGCAAGGGTATTTTATAACTAAAATGCCACTTTATAAACAGTTTTTCCCTTTACTCTTTTGTGTATATTTGTGTAATTCACATCTTTCTGTAGAGTTTCATATATCCTTAATCTAAAGTAATTTAAAACCAGAATGGGAGAACAAGTTTAAGAGTTATTATTTACATAGTCTTACAAGTGGAACTTTTAATGTTTGGTTGTAAGGAGAATGTGAATTTGCAGGTAAATTAATTGTATGGCAACCAAACATATCCCTTGGGTTTGGGAGAAATAGAGCCTGAGATTTGAAAGAAAGCAAAAAGGTACAAGGTACAAACAACTCTAACTGCCAGTGCCAAAGGGCTAATTTTTAAGCATATGAGCTTTATTGCAGTCTTGAAAAAATATTAACCATAGGTCCATTCAGCTCTTTTGCTTACCCTTAGTTCACAGATGGCTGATTTTTTAAAAAATGGATCTACTTTCAAAAGAATATTTTCTAAAATTACATTCCATAATTATCTTGTTATTCTGTAGAAAACTGTACAGAAGATAAAATAGAATAGCTTCAATGGGAATATAATTTAAATTTTTAAAAGTTTTAAATAAATTTACTTCTATTGCAGTAAAAGAAATAGGTGACATGTATATTTTGGCAAAAGGAGCTATTCTCTGGTTATTTACTTGGTCTTAAGTTTCTTAAGTTATTTTTTACTCTTGATTTCTTCCTTGTGATGATGAAAACATAAAACATTATTGTTTCTGATCATGACTAAGTCTATTACTTGTCATGGCTTTTGTTAGCAGTTATATTTTTAAAATACCTGTTCTGCCTCTTTGGTTAATACGATGCACATGGATGCCAAAATTATTTTTGAACTAGAGTCTTCATTTTGTTTAAAATATTTCTTACTACTTAAGCCAAATCAGCCTTTTAGAAGGTGCTACTGCTAACTGTGGAGTAATTGGCAACAAGAAAGGCTCCCCCCCCCCCTTTTTTTTCTTCTTAATGGTTGGCTTTTACTGGAAAAGAGATATTTTAAAAAAGGGCAGAATTTATAGCCTTCTGTATGTCCAAGATTAGGACTGGGGTTGTCAAGATTTTCTTCTGTTAAAGGAAATAAAAGAAAAATTGCCATTACTGTATTCAGTTTACTCTTCTAAACTTAAGATTCATTCCTTAATGCTTGGAATTTTGATGTCTCAAAACTGGACCAGTGGAAGTGCTGAATTTGCATTAAAAAAAGCTAAGAATACTTCGCACTTTAAGGTTTAAGTTTTGCTCTGCTTAAATTAATGATAAGCAGAGCAGCCCTGAACAATATTTTGTTTATACAATCCTGTTGAATATAATTTATGTTTTTTTTTGAAGTCTGTATCTTTCATCTCTGTTTAAGCTGTGTAAATCTTTTTAAGATGCAATTTTTAAAAATTTTGTTTTTCTAACAAGAATCTCCCAAAAAACAGCATTTCTGATGGTGATAAATATTGTTATTATGTACTTATGTATTCCCTGTATCTGACACTGACACTTAATTGCTGCCTCACAAGAAAATAGAACTTTTATGTTAAAAATAAAGTCTGTTCTTCTTGCGAGTTTTTTTTCCCGTGTACTTTTATGAATGCTGTTGCCTCTATTCAGATTTTCTTTTCTGTCTCAGGCTAGACACTCCTAGCCTGAAATAACTTATAAATAGTATATTCCTTTTCACAAATGTATAGAAAAATGAGTGTGTCTAAGTAGCAGGATATATAATATTGTCATTTGTTACTTCCTTGCTTCTCTTTACTTGTTCTGGAACTTAAAGTACCTGATCTTTGTGGTAAGTGATAAACACACTGAAAGATAATACATGTTTATAAGTAATTCATTACTTCATAGCTAGACATTTAGCTGGTACAGTCATTTAATTTTATCCTGAAGTACACATAGAGGATTTTTTCCTTTTGTTTGGTAATTCACTTTTTCTAAATCAGCCATGTTCTTCCATATCTACAGTGGTTTATATATGCAACGTAGTTGTTTAGGCTCAGGGGTTTAGTCAGTATGCACAGAACTAGTTAGATATGCCCCAATGAAGGTTGCATACGGTGTATATATAACACATAGAAAGTATAAGTCACCACAGCAGTCAGTCATAAAAAGTGGTCATCAAATTACATTGTAAAAAATTCTAAAAACTATTTGTGGGGGAAAAAGTTAACTAGAATTTGGGGATAGCTAATGAATATATATTTACATTACAATGTAACATAGCATCAAATGCAAAGAAAATCTCAAATTGGTTCCAAATCTTCCATTTTTTTTTTTTCTCTTAGTCTTTCCCCTACAACTTTAAAGAGTTTGAGAGGAGAAAATTTATTTTTTTTAAAGATTTATTTATTTTAGAGCAAGAGAGAGCAAGCAAGCGTGGAGAGGAGGCAAAGGGAGAGGGAGAGATCTCATGACCCTGAGATCACTATCTGAAACCAAGAATCAGTTTCTTAACCGACTGCGCCACCAAGTCACCCCAAGAGGAGAAAATTTAGGTCTCAAGTTGGGTGTTCCTCTCTTCTCCCATTTATTTGATTTTTTTTTTCTTTGACTCATTAAATATACCACACACACAAAACTTTTTAGGTCTATAATCTTTTCTCCTTCAATTGCTTTTCAGTGGTTGGGTGTGAGATACAGTATCCTCTTCATAGCAGTTCCCTGCCAATATATCAATATCAGTTGTTTTCCTTGCTAAGATAAGATGTGCTTTTAAAATAAATTTATTTTAAACTTCTACTAGAGCATGGTGCGATAATACAAATAGCCTTTGTATCTCTTTGGTTTCGTGTTTTTCAAACTGGGTCTTGAAATGAATGTAACGGGTCTAGCCAATATTTTGTTTTTTAATGAAGCAGAATAGGAAAAAATAAGTATTCATACATAAGGAGAGTATTATTTGTGTGTAAAACTTTTGCTAGACATAGATACACATTAGGTTGTAGAGTAAAATCAATTTTGTACTGTGAGTCGGAATCAAAATGATTTGAAAAATACTGCTTTAGATACAGCTTTTGTTTTGTTTTTTTAAGATTTTATTTGTCAGAGAGAGCACAAGCAGGGTGGGCAGCAGGGAGGGAGAAGCACACTCCCTGCTGAGCAGGGAGCCCGATGCGGGACTCGATCCCAGGACCCTGGGATCATGACCTGAGCCAACTGCAGAGGCTTAACCGACTGAGCCACCCAGGTGCCCCAATACAGCTTTTGTTTATATGCCTTTGGGTTGGTCTGGTATCTTAACACAGAGATGAGACTAGAGTCTTTAAGGCATTGTTTCTAATTCCCTTTAATAAGTATCTCCAAATTGCTGGTTTTGTAGAAATAAAATACCAGTCTTTTCTGCAGCTCGCATCTTCCTCAAACTGAGAATTCACCTCCATATACTCCTTATTTGATTTTGTACACTAGTATGGATTAGTCTTGCTAAGTCATTATGTTTTATAGACAACTCTCATGGAGTCTTCTCCATGTTATTTTTCTCCAAAGTTATTTTTGAGATCATTGGGATAATTCAGAGGAGGTGCAGAAAAAGCCTTGAATTTAGGGCCACAATTTGGGTACCAGTTCTGGCTCAGCAGCTCAGGTCATGGGATCTTGAGCAAAGAAGTCACCTTTCTGAGCTTCAGTTTTCTTATTGGTGAGATGAAGGGAATAGTGCCGCCCGGTAAGTGACTACTGAATGAAAATAGCTTAACTTAAAAAACTGGAAGCAAACACTTGTTATCTCCTTTATATTTTGTTAGGTAAGTTTATTCATGCCATAAGAAAGCCAAAAGTTTTCAATCTTAGGAAATGGTCCCATGTAATTCATTTTAGCTTATAAAGTTATAATACAATTAACCTTGAACAACACAGGTTTTTTCAATAAATATTGGAAAAATTTTTAAAGGTTTTTGACAGTTTGAAAAAACTCACAGATGAACTGCATAGCTTAGAATTATAAAAAAAATTAAGAAAGGTATCTGATGAATGCATAAAATATATGTAGATAGTCTATTTTATCTACCATCAAATATGCACAAATCTATTGTAAGTTAAAATTTATCAAAACTTAGTTGCACACACATCCATACATGGTGCCATTTGTAGTCAAGAGAAATGTAAACAAATGTAAAGATGCAGTATAAAATCATAACTGCGTAAAATTTACTTTAGTACATAGTGTATTGCTTTAGTAATTTCATTTATACCTGTTGCTATTGCAGTAAGCTCGTGTTGAAAGTATCCTCTTAAAATGCTGTGTGACGCTAATCACGAGCAGTTCATCTTTCCAGTAAATTGCGTATGGCAGTAAAAAGTGCTCTTGCAGTTCTCATGTATTTTTCATGTTTAGTGCAATACCATAAACCTTGAGTAACACCATGGGACCCATACAAAGTGCCACTAGATATGCTGGAATTTCTCCCAAGAAGCAGAGAAAAAAAGTAGAATTGCTTGGTAATGTATCAGATTGAGATCTGAAGCTGCAGTAGCAACCATTTCAAGATAAATTAATCCAGTATATGGACCATTGGAAAAAAAAAAAAAAAAGTGAAGCCATTGTAGCTACATCAGAGGCATGAAAACCTTGCAAAACACCTTTTCATCCTGTGTTGAAAATGCAGCTTTTATGTGGGTGCAGAATTGCTGTAAGAAAGGCATACCTATAGACTAATATGAGAAAACCTGAAGTTATTATATGACAAAGCAAAAAGAAAATGAAGGATCCAAAGCTGGAGAATTTAATGGCAGGAAAGGATGGTTTGATAATTTTAGGAAGTGGTTTGGCTTAAAAAATGTCAAGATAACAGAACACTTCTGATGACCAAGAGGCAGCAGATGAGTTCCCAGACATCATTAAGAAAATAATTGATGAGAAAGGATATCTGCCTGAACAGGTTTTTAATGCAGATGAAAGTCCCCTATTCTTGCGGGGGAAATGCCATTAAAAGACATTTAATAGGAAGAAAAGTGAGCACCAGGATTGAAGGCAGGAAGAGATAAGCTAATTCCACTTTTTTGTGCAAATGTAGTTGGATTTATGATCAGGATTGCCCTTCTCTATAAAGCTGCTAATCCCTAATCAAGGGAAAAGATAAATATCAGCAGCCAGTCTTCCAGTTGTGCAACAAGAAGGTTTGGACAATGAGAACTCTTTTTGGATTGGTTCCACTGATGCTTTGTCCCTGAAGTCAGGAAGTCCCTTGCCAATGAGGGACTGAGTTTTAAAGTTCTTTTGATATTGGACAATGCCCTCGCCACCATAAGACCCCATGAGTTCAGCACCAAAGACATAAAAGTGGTCTACTTGCCTCCAAACACAGTGTCTCTAATTCAGCCTGCAGGTCAGGAGTCATAGGGACATTTTTTTTTAAGATTTTATTTGTCAGTGAGAGCACAAGCAGGGAGGGCAGCAGAGAGAGGGAGAAGCAGGCTCCCCACTGAGCAAGGAGCACGATTGGGGCTTGATCCCAGGACACTGAGATCATGACCTGAGCCGAAGGCAGACGCTTAACCGACTGAGCCACCCGGGTGTCCCAAGGGACTTTTAAGGCTCATTACACACTGTACTGAATGGAAAACATTGTCAACACCGTGGAAGAGAACCCCGACAGAACATCATGAAAGACTTGAAGAGTTATACCACTGAAGATGGATGGCGTCACTGTTACAGAAAAAGCTGTGAAAGCCAGGAAACCCAAAAGAATGAATTCCTACTGGAGAAAATTGTGTCTGCCTGTTGCATATGACTTCACAGGACTTAGGACAGTCAATCAAGGAAATAATGAGAGATTGTGGATGTGGCAAAAAAGGTGTGTGTGTGAAGAGTTTCAACAGATGGGTCCTGGAGAAATTCAAGAGCTAACGGACACCATGCAAGAGGAATTGACGAAAGATCTGAGGGAGACGAGTGCCTCCGAACCAGTGCCGGACCATGAGGAAGTAGATGTAGAAGCAGCCGCGCCAGAAGACAAATCGACATTCGACAATGTGGCAGAAGGGTTCCGTTTATTCAAGACCTTTTATGATACAAGCACTGAAACTAAAGCAGATGGTGGAAGGAGCCTTCATACCAAATAGAAATATTTTTAGAGAAACGGAAAAGCAAAATCAGAAATGACAGTGTATTTTCATAAAGTTGGCACTGAGTGCACCCGCCCCCCTCGCCTCGTTGCCCCTCTCTGCCGCCCCGAGACCTGAGATCAGCTGCCCTGTCAACGTGAGGGTGAGGATGAAGACCTTTATGATGCTTCCACTTAATGAATAGTAACTAATCAGTAGGCCATGCTGTTAATAAACTTAACTGTTGTGTATGTTGTATCTTCATGTGAAAACCTAGTAATTGTATGGCAGGAACCGCACGAGACATTTTTGTGGCATCGTCATATTGCCTAAGTATTCATTGTGTAGAACGTCATGTGCAAGACTTCAAGTGGCTAGCCTGTCCGTACGGAGGCAGAAGGTGAGTGATATTTAATATATAATTAATGTGTTAGTTTTGTTTTTTAACATTGTTTTCAAGGATTACATTACCGTACAGTATGCGTCTCATATAATTGGAGCAACTGTATCAGCCTGTCATCACGGGGAAGTGGTATTTTTTAAAAAGTACTGTTTCCAATGCCATATTATGAGTGACACTCCTAGTTACTGTGTGCCATAAAAATGGAACAATCCACTCGTTAGCATACAGGCCAGGCCACGGTGGGGCAATCGTATGGATTATACGAGGCTACTGTGGGGCAATCAGACTGATGCTGCTTCATTATCAGTGCGCGAATTGTTATGCCTTGGAGTAAATATGAATTTCTTTTTCACATTATCTTCATTTTTGATGTCTGGTGTTAGTAATACGGAGCATCTACAGTGTCTTGTATAAGACTATTGATGTAGGTGCTGACAGTTGATTGAACTTGTAAACACATGACATCAATAAATTATAGCACAGTACTATAAATGTATCTTATCTCTTGATGTTTTCATTTCTCTAGCTTCATTCTAAGAATGCAGTATATAATATACATACAAAGTGTGTTACTGGTAAGCCTTCTGGTCAATAGTAGGCTATTAGTAATTCAGTTTTGGGGGAATCAGAAGTTACACGCGGACTTTCAACTGTGTGTTGGGGGGATTGGATAACCACCCTGCACTGTTTGAGGGACAACTCTGTAGTCGAGGATATTGAGCCGAAATCATAATAAAAATAGGTAACACTATTGATAGCTTACCAAGTACCAGGCACCTTATATGATAACTGTTTACCCTATAAAGCCAAACACTGCTACTTTTACTCTCTTATGGATGACCAGATTGGAATTAGATGAGCTCTTCATGGCCATGCGGGAAACGTCAAAGTCTGACCGTAGGACTCAAACACAAAGCCTTCCTGCTACTTCCTCCATAACAGTGACATTAAATTAGGTGTTCAGTACATTGCAGATTACGTGCCACTGAGCCAGTCCTCTTCATGACTTCAGCTACTGGCAGCTTGGTTCAGACGGTGAAGAGAAAGTACGCTAGTTGGACACCAGTTCCTTACCAGGGAAGTTACTGACACACGTCCTCAAGCTGTTAGTTTTATGTTGCATAGCTGCAGAAGTTCCAGAGAGATATTTTAACTTGGGAAGCACAACTTTTAGAGAGGCAGAGCTGACTTCAGTCACATTTTTGGTGGATTTTCTTTTAACCTGATCTTTGAGGAAAAAACTTATTTATTTAATCAATCACAATACATGTACTCCTTAATCCCCATGCCCTATTCCCCCATTCTTCCCACCCACATTCCTTCTGGTAACCATCAGTTCTCTATAGTTAAGACCCTGTTTCTTGGTTTGTCTTTTCTCCCTTTTGATCATTTGTTTTGTTTCTTAAATTCCACATATAAGGGAGATCGTATGGTATTTGTCTTTCTCTGACTTATTTCACTTAGAATTATACTCTCTAGCCCCACGCATTGTTGTTGCAAATGGCGATTTAATTCTTTTTTTATGGCTGAATAATGTTCCATTGTGTATACACACACACACATATATACCACATCTTCTTTATCCATTCATCTATTGATGAATACTTGGGCTGTTTCCATAGTTTGGCTATTGTTAATAATGCTTGCTATAAACATCGGGATGTATGTATCTCTTTGAATTAGTGTTTTTGTATTTTTAGGGTAAATACACAGTAGTGTGATTACTGGATCATATGGTAGTTCTATTTTTAATTTTTTTTTTTAAAGATTTTATTTATTTATTTGACAGAGCGAGAGCACAAGTAGACAGAGTGGCAGGCAGAGGGAGAGGGAGAAGCAGGCTCCCCGCTGAGCAGGGAGCCAGATGTGGGGCTCGATCCCAGGACCCCAGGATCATGACCTGAGCCGAAGGCAGCCGCTTAACTGAGCCACCCAGGCGCCCCCTATTTTTAATTTTTTGAGGAACCCCCATACTGTCTTCCACAGTGGCTGCACCAGTTTGCAGTCCCACCAGCAGGGCAGAGGGGTTCCTTTTTTTCACATCCTTGCCAAGGATGTTTGTGTCTTGTGTTTTTTATTTTAGTCATTCTGACAAGTGTGAGATGGTATCTCATTGTGGTTTGGATCTGCATTTCCCTGATAATGAGTGATGTTGAGCCTTTTTCCATGTGTCTGTTGGCCATCTGGATGTCTTCTTTGGAGAAATGTCTGTTATGGGGTCCCTGAGTGGCTCAGTGGTTAAGCAGCTGCCGTTGGCTCAGGTCATGATCCTGGAGTCCCAGGATCCAGGCCTGCATTGGGCTCCCTGCTCAGCAGGGAGTCTGCTTCTCTCTGTCTTCCTCTCCCCCTCTCCCTGCTCATGCTCTCTCTCTCTCTAATACAGAAAATCTTTAAAAAAAAGAAAAAAGAAAAAAAACGTCTGTTATGTGTCTGCCCATTTTTAAATTGGATTATTTGTGGGTATTGAGTTTTATAAGTTCTTTATATATTTTGGATACTAACCCTTTATCGGATATGACATTTGCAAATATCTTCTCCCATTCAGTAGGTTGCCTTTTAATTTTGTTGACTGTGTCCTGTCCTGTGTAGAAACTTTCTATTTTGATATAGTCCCAATAGTTTTTGTTTTTATTTCTCTTGCCTCAGGAGATATATCTAGAAAAATGTTGCTATGATCAATGTCCTTGAGATTACTGCCTGTGTTCTTTTCAAGTATTTTTATGGCTTCAGGTCTCACATTTAGGTCTTTAATCCATTTTTAGTTTATTTTTGTGTATGGTGTAAGAAAGTAGTCCCGTTTCTTTTTTTGCATGTTGCTACAAGTTTCCCCAAAACCATTTGTTGAAGAGACTGTCTTTTTCCCATTGTATATTCATTCCTCCTTTGTCAAAGATTAACTGACCAAATAATTGTGGGTTTATTTCTGGGTTTTCTGTTCTATTCCATTTATCTATTTTTTTTATGCGAGTACCATATTGTTTTAATTACTACCACTTTGTAATGTAACTTGAAATTTGGAATTGTGATACCTCCAGTTTTTTCTTTTTCCAGATTACTTTGGCTATTCAAGGTCTTTTGTGGTTCCATACAAATTATAGGATTATTTGTTAGTTCTTTGAAAAATGCTGTTGGTATTTTGATAGGGATTGCATGAAATCTGTAGATTGCTTTGGGTAGTATAGACATTTTAACAACATTTGTTCTTCCAACCCATGAACATGGAATTTCTTTCATTAGTGTTTCATAGTTTTCAGAGTACAGGTCATTCACCTCTTTGTTTAAGTTTATTCCTAGATATTTTGTTGTTTTCAGTGCAATTGTAAATGGGATTGTTTTCTTAATTTCACTTCTTACTGTTTCATTATTAGTGTGTAGAAATGCAACAGATTTCTGTACATTGATTTTGTATCCTGTGACTTTACCAAACTCATTTATCAGTTCTAATAGTTTTTTGGTGGAGTCTTTAGGGTTTTATATATATATTTAGTATCATGTTATCTGCAAATAGTGCAAGTTTTACTTTCTTACCAATTTGGATGCCTTTTCTAAAATTGTTGTCTGATTGCTGTGGCTAGTACTATGTTGAATTAAAGTGGTGACAGTGGACATCTTTGTCTTGTTCCTGGCCTTAGGGGAAAAGCTGTTTTTCACCATTAAGTATGATTTTAACTGGGTTTTTCATATATGGCCTTTATTATTTTGAAGTATGTTCCCTCTACACTTTGTTCAGGGTTTTTGTCATGATTGGATATTGTACTTTGTCAAATGCTTTTTCCTGCATCTGTTGAAATGACTATATCATTTTTATTCTTTCTCTTGTGTATGTGATGTATCATGTTGAGTGATTTGCAAATATTGAAACACCCTTGCAACCCAAGAATAAAATCCCACTTGATTGTGGTGTATGATTTTTTTAATGTATTGTTGCATTTGATTTGCTACTATTTTTTGAGCATTTTTGCAACTATAATTCATGAGCGATATTGTCCCATAGTTATCTTCTTTGTGGTGTCTTTATCTAGTTTTGGTATCAGGGTGATACTGTCCTCATAGAATGAATTTGGAAGTTTTCCTTCCTCTTGTATTTTTTGGAATAGTTTGAGAAGAATAAGTATTAACTCTTCTTTAAATGTTTGTTAGAATTTGCCAGTGAAGGTATCTCGTCCTGGACCTTTGTTTTTTGGGAGACTTCAAATTACTGATTCAGTTTCATTGCTGGTAATTGGTCTGTTCAAATTTTCTACTTCTTCCTGCTTTAGTTTTGGTAAGTATATGTTTCTAGAATTTTTTTTTTTTTTTAAATTTAAATTCAATTAGCCAACATATAGTGCATCCTTAGTTTCAGATGTAGAGTTCAGTAATTCATCAGTTGCGTATAACACCCAGTGCTCATCACATTATGTGCCCTCCTTAATTGCCCATCACCAAGTCACCCCACCCCCCCCCACTCACCTCCCCTCCAGCAACCCTCAGTTTGTTTCCTATAGTTAAGAATCTCTCATAGTTTGTCTACCTCTCTGATTTCTTCCCAGTTTTCCCTCCCTTCCCCTATGATCCTCTGCACCATTTCTTATATTCCACATATGAGTGAAACCATATGATAATTGTCTTTCTCTGATTGACTATGTCGCTCAGCAAAATACCCTCCAGTTTCATCCACATTGAAGTAAATGGTAAGTATTCATCCTTTTTGATAGCTGAGTAATATTCCATTGTATATATGAACCACATCTTCTTTATTCATTCATCTGTTGATGGACATCTAGGCTCTTTCCATAGTTTGGCTTTTGGATATTGCTGCTATAAACATTGGGGTGCATGTACCCCTTTGGATCACTACATTTGTATCTTTGGGGTAAACACCCAGTAGTGCAATTGCTGGGTTGTAGGGTAGCTCTATTTTCAACTTTTTGAGGAACCTCCATACTGTTTTCCAGAGTGGCTGCACCAGCTTGCATTCCCACCAACAGTGTAGGAGGGTTCCCCTTTCTTTCTCCGCATCCTCGCCTACATCTGTTGTTTCCTGACTTGTTAATTTTAGCCATTCTGACTGGTGTGAGGTGGTATCTCATTGAGGTTTTGATTTGGATTTCCCTGATGCCGAGTGATGTTGAGCACTTTTTCGTGTGTCTATTGGCCATTTGGATGCCTTCTTTGCAGAAATGTCTGTTCATATCTTCTGCCCATTTCTTGATTGGTGTTGAGTTTGATAAGTTGTTTATAGATTTGGGATACTAGCCCTTTATCTGATATGTCATTTGCAAATATCTTCTCCCATTCTGTGTGTTGTCTTTTGGTTTTGTTGACTGTGTCCTTTGCTGTGCAGAAGCTTTTTATCTTGATGAAGTCCCAATAGTTCATTTTTGCCCTTGCTTCTCTTCCCTTGGCGATGTTTCTAGAAAGAAGTTGCTGCAGCTGAGGTCGAAGAGGTTGCTGCCTGTGTTCTCCTCAAGGATTTTGATGGATTCCTGTCTCACATTTAGGTCTTTCATCCATTTTGAGTCATTTTTGTGTGTGGTGTAAGGAAGTGGTCCAGTTTCATTCTTTTGCATGTGCTGTCCAATTTTCCCAACACCATTTGTTGAAGAGACTTTTTTCCATTGGATATACTTTCCTGCTTTGTCAAAGATTAGTTGACCATAGAGTTGAGGTACATTTGTACCTTTATTTTTCTAGAATTATCCATTTCTTCTAGGTTGTCTAATTTGTTGGCATACAGGTTTTCATAATATTCTGTTACAGTTGTTTGCATTTCTCTGGTGTTTGTTATTTCTCCTCTTAGTGATTTTTATTTGGGTCCTCTTTCTATTTCCATGAGTCCTCCTAGAGTTTATCAATTTTGTGATCTTTTCAAATAAATAGCTCCTGGTTTCATTGATCTGTTCTATTGTTTTTTTAGGTTTTTTTTTTTTTTTTTAAGATTTTATTTATTTATTTGAGAGAGAGTGTGTGTGTGTGTGCACAAGCAGGGTTGAGTGGCAGGCAGAGGGAGAGGGAGAAGCAGACTCCCTGCTGAGCAGGGAGCCCAATGCAGGGCTCGATCCTAGGACCCTGGGATGATGACCTGAACCAAAGGCAGACAGTTAACCAACTGAGCCACCCAGATGCCCCTGTTTTTTTAGCTTTTATATCATTTATTTCTCCTCTAATCTTTATTTCCTTGCTTTTGCTGGGTTTGGGTTTTATTCTTATTTTTCTAGCTCCTTTAAGTGTAAGGTTAGGTCATTTTGAGATTTTTCTTGCTTCTTGAGGTAGGGCCTGTGTTGCTCTAAACTTCCCTTTTAGAGCCACTTTTGCTGCATCCCAAATATTTTGGACCATTGTGTTTTTATTTTCATTTGTTTCCATGTAATTTTTTATTTCTTCTCTGATTTCCTGGTTGACCCATTCATTGTTTTAGTAGCATGTTATTTAATCTCCATGTATTTGTGCTCTTTCCATATTTTTCTTGTGGTTGATTTCTGGTTGATTCCATAGCATGTGGTCAGAAAAGATGCATGGTATGACTTTAATTTTTTTGAATTTGTTGAGACTTGTTTTGTGGCCCTATATGTGATCTCTTCTGGAGAATGTTCCATGTGCACTTGAAAAGAATGTATTCTTCTGTTTAGTATGGAATGTTCTGACTGTCTGTTAAATCCATCTGGTCCAGTGTGTCATTCAAAGCTACTGTTTCCTTGTTGATTTTCTGTTCGGATGCTCTGTCCATCGATGTGAGTGGGGTGTTAAAGTATTACTATTGTATCAGTGCTATTGTATTACTGTCAGTTATTTCCTTCATGTTTGTTATTAACTGTTTTATGTATTTATGTGCTCCCATGTTGGGTGCATAAATATTTACAATTGTATCCTTTTTTTAAAAAAGATTTTATTTATTTGAGAGCGAAGAGAGAGTGCACAAGCAGGGGCAGGGGCAGAGGGAGAAGCAGGCTCCCCACTGAGCAGGGAGCCCAACTCAGGGCTCAATCCTAGGACCCTGGGATCATGACCTGAGCCGAAGGCAGATGCTTAACTGACTGAGCCACCCAGGTGCCCCCACAATTGTTCTATCTTCTTGTTGGATTTTCCCCTTTATTATGACATAGTGTCCTTCTTGGTCTTGTTACAGTCTTTGTTTTAAAGTCTAGTTTTTCTGGGGGAGCCTGGCTGGCTCAGTTGGAAGAGCAAGTGACTCTTGATCCTTGGGGTCGTGAGCTTGAGCCCCATGTTGGGTGTAGAGATTACTTAAATAAACTAGCTCAAAAAAAATTAAGCCTAGATGTTTGATAGAAGTACTACTACCCCAGCTTTGACATTCAGTTGCATGATAAATATTTCTCCGTCCCCTCACTTTCAAAATTAGGTGTCTTTTAGTCTGAAATGAGTCTCCTGTAGGCAGTATATAGATGGATCTGGTCAAAAGTAATTTTTTAATCTTAATTTGGTATGCTCATTTCAGACAGAAGACAAAATAAAATCACCTGAATCACAATTTAATTTATATGTGAGGTCAAAGGCACTATAAAATAACAATATATAATGTTAATAGTGGTTATTTTGGGTGGTAGGGTTGTGGATGATTTTTCTTAAACAAGAGAGTATTACTTTGAAATGGGGAAAAAGGAAACTTTTTTTCTTTAATGTAAAAATATGCACTTCAAAATCTTACCTATGAAAACCACCCAGGGGCTCCTGGGTGCCTCAGTCAGTTAAGCATCTGCCTTTGGCTCAGGCCATGATCCCAGGGTCCTAGGATTGAGTCCCACATCAGACTCCCTGCTTGGTGGGGAGTCTGCTTCTCCCTCTGCCCCCCCCCCCCCTTGTGCTCTCACTCTCTCTCATGCTCTCTCTCTCAAAAAAAACCCACCACCCAGATCTCCTTTTTTGTATTTTACTCTTTGGATGTTGATTGGTTATTTATACCACTGAGTGAAGAACGATGTTTCAACTTTAAATGCCAAAGACAGTTTTTAATTCAACTTTTTAGTGTCTTTAAATGGCACATAAAAAAGGAGGAGATATTTTATGGTTGGCATATTAAGGTGACCCATCCTGTTCAATAGGTTTTTATTGCCATATTTAAACACCTTACCATTGTATGTGTTTTACGTGCATTACTTTCAATACTGCTGAATTAAATATTAAGTTTGTATTTCCTTCCTAGTTTAATTTCAGTATCCCAAGATTCTGGGGCTACTTCATTGCTCAAGGTAAGAAAACACAGGGCCCTGCCAATACTATGGCAGAAGATATAAACTAGATTGATTCTGGCTTCTTTTTATTCCTGCCTTCAGTAAATCAGGTTAAATACTATGCTTATATTTCATTGGTTATTAACGTTTCTAGGCTCAAATTTTTAATATTTGATGGTTTGTATTTTGTTAGTGTATTTACACAAAGAACACATTCTGTTATTTCCCATATGACGTCCCTTCTGTATGAAGTAAGTTAAAAAGAATCAGTCTTACAAAGATATGAATTGCCTTGGTTTTATTTTCAGTCTGTGTTATCTGTATCAATTCAGACTACCTTTTACTTCTATGGTCCTGAGGTAAAACCCCAATTTTTGAATACGTTAACAATAATTGGATTTGTATTGAGTACTTTAAGAAATCAACTTTTTTGTTTTATGCCATTTTGTAATCATCTTTATTAAAAGAGGCTCAGAAAAAGAGCACAAACTTCCTTTGTTCTTATGCTGTAAGACCTCTACATTTCCAGATGGTCTATAGTTATGTGAAGTGAATATCCATAGTTGAAATACAAACACTGAATTTCATTGTGCAAATACAGAAACCTATTTTTTTTAAAAAATACAGTTCATTTCTAACCATATCAGAGCTATGTTTTACAATTAATGAAAGATTTCAAAAAATACAAAGTTACACCAGTCTGATCTTAATATGCCCTGGTATTCCTGTCTCACTTGTAAAGTGGTCGTAAGAAAGATTAGACAAATTTTAGTTCTTCTGGGGCTTTTCTAAGATTAAATGCATTCTTATTTGGTAATAAAAAGTAGGAGATATTATTTTCCCCCATTTCATATAAAAACATCCGCTTACTTTGAAAGAGTTCTCAGCCTACCTTTGGTTAAGGTTAATTTATTTCTTATTGAATGTTTGATCTAGATTTAGACAAATAGCAACTGAGCACCTTTCTGTTCTATGTTTATCATGTCTTTCCTTCACTCCCTACTGAATAAGTGGTTTGTTTCCTCTATTAGCAGTCTAGGTATAAAATAGCCAGATTTCTGTTCCTGGCCTCTAAATGACTGAACTTCAAATAATTAATCATCTTGAAAAAATATGGTTACCTTCATTTTAATAACAAAGTTTTCAATGTGCTCTTCAAAAATGGAGTTGTTAGATTTGTTGAAATTATAACTTAACTTGCTAAGACAGTTAATGTGCTTTTGGATTAAATGGGCAACTACATACTCAGAAGAAATGTTAAGAGAATCTAAGAACTGAATAATAATAATCTATTGTTTTTTTTTTTTTTTGAGGACTTCTTTTGTTCTTTAGAAATTGAGGGCAATGTGAATACATTGGTAGTCTGGGATTCTGGCTTGGAAAGATGAGTGGTTTTCCTCTGTGTTCAGGTTTTATTTATTTGTTTATTCGAGATAACAGGGACTACTTTGCATGCATGTGAAGGAGATATAGAAATATTTTGTGAACTAATGTATTAGTGAAAAAATTAATGAAAGAAAAATGGCACAAACTCAAGATACAAAGTTAGCATTATTTTTGAAGTATTCAAAGTTGGGAGCACAGAGTCACCATAGGTACAGAATTTAGATTGTAATTACGAATCACAATCCTTGGTGATTGAATCTTCTGGAGAATTTCACTGAATAAAAAGGAAGAGGTAAAAAATGCTTCTGACTGAAAAGATAACTAAATAAATAGGAATAAGCATGAAAAGACTACATAACCTTTTCCTGAGTCAATGCTTCTGATCCTCAGATAAGGTCTTGCCAGCCTAGGTGGTACTGCCCCCCCACCAGTGATTTCCTGGAGGGCTCGGGGGCAGTTCCAATTATAGCTAGGCCAGAGTGCTCTGCATGCAGGTGGACTGCACTTTACCCATTCTGGTGTAGTCCCAAAAAGTGTTCTATTTACAGTGACTCGGACATTACAAGCCATTCTCTTATAAACAATAAATAAGCCTGTTGAAAACTGGGAGCACATGGAAACTGCTGTGAACACCTCAGTTGTTAAAATGTTCCCTTATGGAGATGTAATGGACTGGATGACAAAAATAAGACACCTGGAGAACTGCCTCAAATCTGAAGGATGGTCAAGAAAAAAGAACAGGAAATTGAGTGATACGTACATAGAGTGGCTATGGGTTCCCTGGCTTACACTAACCGCCCTCCAGTAAGGGTAACAGTTTTTCCTCAGTCATCAAATAGAGTCTTAGATGATGTCACCCGCAGAAAGGGAAAAGTGGAAAAATAAGACCCTTTCTGTTTGATCACGTGGAGGCTTCTATGACTGCCAGAGAAGTAATCTGGATTAAATCGTGTCAAGAAATAGGTTATAAGTGTACAAATATGTACAGGATAAGCTTAGAATTTTTCCCTCATTCAGATAGAAGTTTCTGGGTAATTTCAGGAATACTGCTGCCAGGTGCTTAGGGATTGTCCTCCCCTTGCTTTCTTTTCAGAAAGAATACGAATCCTGTACATTATGGTAACAATGTGTGGAAAACCAGGCCTGAAGACACCTGCACAATGTCCTGAATATTACTGGACATTCTTGTGTTTAGGAGATGCGTTTATGAGTTTCTGCAGAGGGTAGATTTAGCAAACGAATCATCCTGCTATTTTCCCATGAAAACTCAATAATGGAACTGAGGGGTATCCATGATTTTCTGTGAAGGAAAAAAACTTAGTAATATTACATTTTAGCCTCCAAGTGGAGAAAAGCACCAAGTTTCTCTGGGATTTCGTTAAAGCAAACTGAGTTCTCAAATCTTACTCTACTTTTCTAACTAAAGACAAAACTGTTCTGGTTCTAGTGTTATTTTCCACAACAGAAAACTCCCCCTGCTATGGTTTTATTTAAAAACCAACCCCAAATCACAACCAAATTTACATGCTGTCTTTATCCACATACAGAATTCTCACAGCCAGCAAGGCAACTTACACATAAAAGGCTTTCCAAAAAAATAAGCCCAATTCCTTATTTACAGAAGTATTCCTAATTATTATTTTGAAATAAATTTTGGTATCTATTTCCGACTCAGTGGTTCATAGTATTTTCCACATATTATCAACAGCTGCAAATCCAAGATATTAAAGAGATACTTGATCTATTCAAATGTAGTCCTTACCATCTCTTTAAAGTTGGCTGAAAAGTGTTAGATTCACAAACACGATGCTTTTGTGTATGGGTTACAATATAAACTCCTTTCCACAAAGGCAATATGTTGTAAAATTGATGTTTCAAGGCCACTGAAGTGACGACATAGTTTCAGTCAAGCATTAAGTAGTTCATCATCTGAGTGTCCAATAGCATCTGGGTTTGAAAGTGGATCCAAGTCTGCAAATAGATTGAACCAGGCTGACATGTCTTGGTTACCATTGTTGGGAGCTATTAAAGAAGAAAAGACACATTGAAGAGTCTCAGGTTTTTAAAATCACATTACTGTACAATTTATGTTTTTTTTTTTTAAATGCCAGATACTTCTTCTTTGTTCTCCTGGGATGCTAGCTTTTATTTTTATTTATTTATTTATAAGATTTTATTTATTTGAAAGAGAGAGCACAAGTGAGGGCAGGGGAGTGACAGTCATAGGGAGAGGGAGAAGCAGACTCCCCGTGGAGCAGGGAGCCCAGTGCGGGGCTCGATCCCAGGACCCTGGGATCATGACCCGAGCCGAAAGCAGACGCTTAACAACTGAGCCAGCCAGGCGCCCCTCCTTGATAATTTTGAAAAGCTAATAATGTAGATACCTTGTGCTTTGCTGAGGCCCTTCTATGTAAGTAATTTTATGTTGCTCTGAGAAATGATTAAAAGTGAACAGGCAGGCAGTAATAGTATTAGAAACACAGATAATTTATAGAAGTCTCTCAGTAAGTTTCAAAAGTAAAAGTAACCTTTGTTCCTACAAAGTAGGAACATTACATTTATAAACTTGGTGCTTAAAAATCTATATTTATTATAAAATATTAAACACGGGGGAAGAAAATCCTTCTATCACATTAACATACCCAACAGTTCTCATTTCAGTTTACAGTTGTCTTTTCCATGTGCATTTTACAAATTTTTGATATATATTTTATGGAGTGGATTGTGTCTCAGATATAACTTCCTGTTAACCAACTCCCTCTCACCTCCCTGTGGAGACTGGAAAATCACATGTATCAATAGTCTACAGGTTGTACTGTGCCAGAGATTTCAAGGATATACATTTAGGCTGAAGGCTGAAACTAGTAAAAGAATGCCCACGGCACAGTGAGTCATCTCAGAAGGCTAGGCTCTTGAGGGTTGAGGGGTCCAGTAGCAGCACTGAGACCCAGGGGACAATCTAAAGACCTAGATATGATATGAGAGACACAAGGGGCAGAGAATGGAAGGCAGTCATACTCAGAAGAATCTAAGGCAACCCTCTTTTACAAACATGGTTTCCTACTTTCTGCAGGTCAGAGGGCTATAGTTAGGACTGTGGGGATTCCAAGCCTTAAAGAGCAGGGAGAATGAAAGGCTTCTGTGTGTGTCCACTTCTATTTCTAGGAGCCCCAGATTAGTGATACCCACACAAGTTGTGGCCTTGAGTCCTCAGCACACTACCTATTAATAAGTAATAATGGGCAAATCATTTAACCTCACAGGCTCTTATTTCCTCATCTGTAAAGTAATAATCATTTAGCATTAAAGCAGGATACCTGAGAGGGAACAGGAGGCCTATTAATAATTATGCTGGGGGACGCCTGGGTGGTTCAGTTGGGTAAGCATCTGACTCTTGATTTTGGCTGAGGTCATGATCTCAGGCTTGTGAGATCCAGCCCTGCATCAGGCTCCATGCTCAGCAGGGAGTCTGCTTCTCTCCCTCTTCTCCTTCTGCCTCGCACCCCCCCCCCACCATGCTCACTTGCTTTCTCTCTCAAAATAAATAAATAAAATCTTTTTTAAAAAATGATGCTGGAAGAAGCAAAAATCTCAAACAACCTTACACCTAAAGGAGCTGGAAAATGAACTAACAATACCCCAAGTCAGTAGAAGGAAATACTGAAGATTAGACTAGAAATTAACAAAACAGAAACCAAAAAAAACCAATAAAACAGGTCAATCAAACCAGGAGCTGGTTCTTTGAAAAGATCACAAAATTGATAAACCTTTGGCCAGACTTATCAAAGGACTCAAAATCAGAAATGAAAGAGAATAACAAACACCACAGAAAGGATTCTAAGAGAACATTATGAAAAATTATATGCCAACAAACTGGACAACCTAGAAGAAATGGATAAATTTGTAGAAACATATAATCTCCCAAAACTGAATCAGGAAGAAATAGGAAATTTTGAACAGACCAATTCCTAGAGATGAAATTGAATCAGTAATTTTTAAAAAATCCCAACAAACAAAAAGTCCAGGACCAGATGCCTTCACTGGCAAAGAGTTAATACCTATTCATCTCAAACTGTTCCAAAAAATACGAAAGGAAGGGAATCTTCCAAATTCATTCTATGAAGCCAGCATTACCCTGATACCAAAACCAAGACATCACCAAAAAGAGACAACTACAGGCCATTATCCCTGATGAACACAGATGCAAAAATCCTCAACAGAATACTAGCAAATCAAATCCAACAATACATTAAAAAAAAAAAAAATCACCATGATCAAGTGGGATTTATTCCTGGGATGCAAGGGTGAGTCAATATTTGCAAATCAATCAACGAGATACATCAACAAGAGAAAGGATAAAAGTCTTATTTCAATAGATGCAGAAAAAACATTTGACAAAGTATAACATCCATTCAGGATAAAAACCCTCAATAAAGCAGGTCTAGATAGAGGGAACATACCTCAACATAATAAAGGCCTTAAATACAAAACCCACAACTAACATCATACTCAATGGGGAAAAACTGAGAGCTTTTCTCCTAAGGTCAGGAACAAGACAAGGATGTCTACTCTCACCACTTTTATTCAACATAGTACTAGAAGCCCTAGCCAGAGCAATCAGACAACAAAAAGAAATAAAAGGCATCCAAATTGTTAAGGAAGAAGTAAAATTTTCACTATTTGCAGATGACATGTACTATATATAGAAAATCTGAAAGACTGGGGCGCCTGGGTGGCTCAGTTGGTTAAGCGGCTGCCTTCGGCTCAGGTCATGATCCCAGGGTCCTGGGATCGAGCCCCGCATCGGGCTCCCTGCTCGCCGGGGAGCCTGCTTCTCCCTCTCCCTCTGCCTGCCTCTCTGCCTGCTTGTTCTCTCTCTCTATCTCTCTGTCAAATAAATAAATAAAATCTTTAAAAAAAAAAAAAAAAAAAAAGAAAATCTGAAAGACTCTACACCAAAAAAACTGCTAGAACTGATAAATTCAGTAAAGTTGAAGGATACAATATCAATGTACAGAAATTTGTTGCATTTCTATAGCTAGTAATGAAGCAGCAAAAAGTGAAATTAAAACAATCCCATTTACATTTGCACTAAAAATAGTAAAATACTCAGGAATAAACTTAACCAAGGAGGTCAAAGACCTGTACTCTGAAAACTATAAAACACTGATAGAAGAAATTGAAGATGACACAAACAAATGGAAAGATACTCCATGCTCATGGGCTGGGAGACCAAATCATTGATACCTGAGAGGGAACAGGAGGCCTAGAAGAAATGGATAAATTCTTACTACCCAATGCAACCTACAGATTTAATGTAATCCCTATCAAAATACCAACAACATTTTTCACAGAACTTTGAACAAATAATGCTAAAATTTGTATGGAATCACCAAAGACCCTGAATAACCAAAGCAATCTTGAAAAAGAACAAAACTGGAGGTATCATAATCCCAGATTTCAAGATATATTACAAAGCTAGTAATCAAAACAGTAATCAAAGTAATCAAAACAGTATGGTACAAAAAAAAAAAGAAGAAAAAACCAGTATGGTACTGGCACAATAAACACATAGATCAATGGAACAGAATACAGAACCCAGAAATAAACCCACAATCATATGGTCCATTATAACAAAGGAGGCAAAAAATGCAATGGGAAAAATTCTCTTCAACAAATAGTGTTGGGAAAACTGGACCACTTTTTTATACCATACATAAAAATAAACTCAAAATGGATTAAAGACCTAAATGTGAGACCTAAAGCAATAAAAATCCTAGAAGAGAGCATAGGCAGTTATTTCCCTGACATTGGTCATAGCACCTTCTTTCTAGATAGGCCTCCTGAGGCAAGAGAAACAAAAGCAAATATAAACTATTGGGGCTACATCAAAATAAATCTTCTGCACAGCAAAGGAAACAACAAAACAAAAAGCCTACTGAATGGGATAAGATATGTGTCAATGACATATCTGATAAAGGGTTCGTATCCAGAATATATAAAAAAACTTACACAAATCAACACCCAAAAAACAAAGAATCTAATTAAAAATGGTCAGAAGACATGAATGGACATTTCTCCAAAGAAGACATCCAGATGGCCAACAGACACAAGAAGAGATGCTCAACCTCACTCATCATCAGGGAAATGCAAATCAAAACCACAATGAGGTATTACCTCACACCTGGCTAAAATCAAAAACACAAGAAACAAGTGTTGGCGAGGCTGTAGAGAAAAAGGAACTCTTGTACACTGTTGGTGGGAATGCAAACTGGTACAGCCACTGTGGGAAACAGTGTGGAGGTTCCTCAAACAATTAGAAATAGAATTAGCATATGATCCAGTAATTCCAATACCAGATATTATTAGCCCAAAGAGTATGAAAACACTAAACTGAAAAGATATATGCACCCTTATGTGTACTGCAGCATTATCTGCAATAGCCAAAGTGCGGAAACAGTCCCAAGTGTCCAAAAATAGATGAATGGATAAAGAAGATGTGGTGTGTGTATATATATATATATATATATATATATATACACACAATGGACTATTAGTTGGCCATAAAGAAGAATGAAATCTTGGGGCGCCTGGGTGGCTCAGTTGGTTAAGCATCTGCCTTTGGCTCAGGTCATGATCCCAGGGTCCTGGGATCGAGCCCCCTGCTCAGTGGAGAGCCTGTTTCTCCTTCTCCCTCTGCCCCCCCCCCCCCCCCCCGCCCCGCTCATGCTCTCTTGCTCTATCTCAAATAAATAAAATCTTTAAAACAAACAAAAAAAGAATGAAATCTTGCCATTTGCAACAACACTGATGGATATAGAGGGCATAATTCTAAGTGAAGTAAAGTCAGTCAGAGAAAGGTAAATACCATATAATTTTACTCACTGTGGAATTTAAGAAATAAAACAAGCAAAGGAAAAAAGGGAAAGAGAAAATAACAGACTCTTAAATATAGAGAACTGGTGGTTACCAGAGGGAGCTACAATGTAGGGGGGATGGGTGAAATAGGTGAAGGGGATTAAGAGCACACTTATCATGATGAGCATTGAATGTTGTATGGAAGTGCTGAGTCACTATATTGTACACCTGAAACTAGTAACACTGGATGTTGACTATACTAGAATTTTTTTTAAAAAGTAACTGAAAACATAATAATTATACTGGAAGAATAGATGTCAATGAGGATATGTCATTCCTGTGGTCATTCCAGTAATACCTGACCTTCTTGGTGCAGCTGTGGAGAGGTTCTGATGAGTATATGAAAATTCTACAGCATTTTACAAACGTGGGATGGTTTTATATTCATCTGTCACAATGGAAAATGAAGGTCTTAGTTACATTATTTTCATGGGGCTCTCCTTGTGTATATTTTTCTTGCCTCCAGAAACTCTTATGAAACAAACAGCAAATGAATTATACTGAAATGTAATAAATGTATAGAAAAAAGAGCCTAAATTAACTATTAATAGTTTTCATAAAGTACAAGCAACTGTAAACAGTATCAGTTCAAGAAACAGAAAAGACTACTCCTTAGAAGCTACCCTTGTGAGACCCTTCCAGCCACTGTTCCCCATCCCCCCCCCCCCCCCCCCCCCCCAAGGCCAACACAGAGATAAATCCCATCTCAGGCTATTAAAAACAGCATGGTGACAACATTCTTGTGTATATGTTTTGGTCAACAAATGGATGCATTTCTCTTGGTTATGCACTTAGGAGTGGAAATGCTTGGTCTTGTGTGTTATATGTATGGATGTTCAGTTTTAGTAGAAATTACTAAACAGTTTTCCAAGTGGTGATGTGACTCTGCACACCCACGAGCAGTGTCCACAAACTTGTCATCACGTGGGGTTTTCTATTTTTCATTTAAGCCATTTTGGTAGGTGGATAATGGAACTGCATATTGTTTGTTTGGTTTTTTTTTAAGATTTTATTTAGTCATTTGACAGAGACACAGCGAGAGAGGAACACAAACAGGGGGAGGAGTGGGAGAGGGAGAAGCAGGCTTCCCGGTGAGCAGGAAGCCCGATGCGGGGCTCGATCCCAGGACCCTGGGATCATGACCTGAGCTGAAGGCAGACGCTTAACGACTGAGTCACCCAGGCGCCCCCTGCATATTGGTTTTAAATTGCATATCCTTAATGATTAATGAAGTGGGGTAATGAATTTGGGGGGTAATGAATTTTAAAGCTGTTACGAATTTCAATTTTTATTACATTGAAGCCTCAACGATCATAGGCAAATAGCAGCTTTCCCAATACTTCTATTTCCCAACACTTCTTTCCCAATGTTCACTTATGAAATTTATTTTATAGTCTCTATTTTAACTGATTAAACACAACTTTAGTTTTAGTGGGTTTTAGAAAAGAAAATTATAAATAGGCTGAATCCCAAAGGGACGGCTGTAATCTGAATTGGCTAGTGTGAATCTGTCATTTGCTTGGAGTTGATGGATTTTCCAATTGATTTATCCCAAAGTACCGGAAGGAATAGAATTCCAAGAGTCTACAATGATACATAGCAACAAATAAATAAAAAAATGAGGGACAAGAGAAAGCTGTTCCATACAGTTAGAATGTAAACTAATAAATGTAGAAAGAATGAGGAAAGAGAAAACCACCATTTGGCAACAACCAGAGTAATAAGTATTTCATGCAAAGAATTATCAATGAATGCTAAATTAGTGGGTGAAACTTTGACAGAAACAAGCCATTTACGCAGTTTCAAAATATTTTCCCACAAGATATTACAAAGGGAAAAATATAATTTTATAGTGCAGTCACCCGGGAGACACCATCTTAACCAACAGATCAAAGTTAACATCACAAGCAATGGGACAATTCAGACATCATGTGCCTCCTGATATTAAGAAGGCACAACATCACTCCTGTCAATGCTATTCCTGCCAAAATCCCTAACCTGAATCTAATTATGAAAAAACATCAGATAAACCCAACTCGAGGAATATTCTACAAAATTAATGGCCTCTATGCTATAGAGAAGTCAAGATGATGAAAGACAAAAATTTAGGAACTCTTCCAGATTAAAAGCAATTGAAGAGACATGATACTAAATGCAATGTGGGAATCTGGATTGGATCCTGCATTAGGAAAGGAAGAAAAAAGTTCTCTTTTGTTATAAAAAACACCGGGGTGCCTGGGTTGCTCAATTGGTTAAGCGCCTGCCTTCGGCTCAGGCTCAGGTCATGATCCTGGAGTGCCCAGGATCGAGCCCCAAGTCGGGCTCCCTGCTCAGCGGGAAGTCTGCTCTCCCTCTGCCCCTCACCTGGCTCATGCTCTCTCACAAATAAATGAATAAAATCTTTAAAAAAAAAAATTAGTGGGGCAATTGGCAAATCTGAATAAGGTCTATAAATTAGATAATAGCACTATGATGATATTAATTTCCTGTCACATGCTACAACATGGATGAACCGTGAGGACATTAGACTAAATGAAATAAGCCAGTCATGAAAAGACAAATACTGTATGAGGTACCTAGAGTAGTCAAATTCATAGAAACAGAAACTATAACGGTGGTTAGCAGAGGAAGGGGAAAGAGGATTTGTTGTTTAATGTTTATAATAAAGTTGCAGATTTGCAAAATGAAAAAGCTCTGGAAATCTGTTTCACAACACTATGCATATATATAACATTACTGAACCTGTTCACTTAAAAATGGTTAAGGTGGTAAATTTCGTTACGTGTTTCCTACTATAATAAAAATGCGGAGGGAGTGCTGTGGTTAGAAAATCATCATTTTTTTACCACCCATCATAGTAAAGACTGAATCAGGCCAAAAGCAACACTGGATGCTAAATCTAAGTAGAAATTCTGATGATGAGCTGGACTTGTGCACAAAGTGTCTCCTCACGGATTGCTTAGTAATTGCAAGGGGATAAAATAACATAAACTAGTAATTATTTAGGAGAAAAATTGGACAATGCTTTGGATGGGTGGTCAGAATTAACATCATCAATGAGGGAGAAATGGCCAGCATCAACTTTCAGATGTGAAACCCTGAGAGAGGAGTGTCGCTGGTGCAGTACTCCAGGCAAGAATGAAGAACCTGAATTTAATCACAATAAAATTCAGATAAAACTAAAATAAGGAATATTCCATTAAAAACAAAGAAAAATGGAGCAGAGGGACTATATTCTATTAAAATGCCCATGTTCAAAAAATCAAAGAAAAGCTGTGGAAATGTTTCAGATTAAAAGAGGCTAAAGAGACATGACAACTGAATACAAGACCCTAGACTCGCTGTCCAGGGGGAGAAAATGCTATAAGGGATATGACTGGGTCAGCTCACAACACTGGAAGACAAATACATGGTAGATTATGGAAAAAGTATTATGTTAATATTAAGTTTCCTGAAGTTTACAACCATACTGTGGTTATGCAAGAGAATATACCAGTTCTTAGGAAATACACACTGAAGTATTTTGGGGTAAATGGTCATGATGTATGTAACTCACCCTCAAGTGGTTTGAAATAAAATAACACACGCATTACACACATACACACGTCTACATAAAGCAAAATATTAACCGTAGATGAATCTGGATAAAGGGTATACAGGTGTTCTTTGTGCTATTTTCACTTATGCAACACTTCTGTACATTTGAAGTTCTTTTCAATTAAAATTTTTAAAAATCAGTATCAGTGACTAAGATTATTATGTATCTAAAATCCTGACAGGATGTCTGTTTTCTATGCATTACCATTACAACATGAACCAGTTCTGCAGATAACAATATGGTGAGTACTCAATCAATGTTAGCAATTACTATGTGCCAGGCCCTTTGCTAAATGCCTGAATGCACTGTTTATCAACAGGCATCTTGTAATCAAAGAATACCTTCTATCCCTAATGGTATTATCCAATACCAACAAACCTTAACAGAAAATATAAAAAATTAAAGTACACAATTTAGTTGACTATGACAAGCTCACAAGTTCTATTTAATTTTTTCCATGATGAGGGATAGCCAGGTATAACTTACATTTTATTTATTTAGTTAAAGACTTTATTTATTTTTAAATTTTTTTTTAAACTTTATTTATTTATTTGTCAGAGAGAGAGCACAAGCAGGGGAGCGGCAGGCAGAGCAGGCAGAGGGAGAAGCAGACTCCCTGCTGAGCAAGGAGCCTGATGCGGAACTGGATCCCAGGACCCTGGGATCATGACCTGAGCCGAAGGCAGACGCTTAACTGACTGAGCCACCCATGCATCCTTATATATTTATTTGAGAGAGAGAGAGAGAGCACGCAAGCGCGCACTCACACGAGTGGGGGGAGGGGCAGAAGGAGAGAAGAGAATTTCCCGCAGACTCCCCATTGAGAGCAGAGCCTGATGTAGGGCTTGATCTCACAACGCTGAGATCACGACCTGAGCCAAAATCAAGAGTTGGACGCTTAACCAACTGAGCCACCCAGGTGCCCCTATAACTTTCATTTTAATTTATTATTAACAAAATATTTTTCTGGACAATATGAGGCAAACACTATAAAATGATCCTATTCTAAATTTATCTGCATTCAACTGATTGTTAATATAATGGCAAAGAATATAAATAAATAACTTACACTTTGTTAATTTCTTTGGACTCTGTGAAGGCACTGGCTGGTTATCAGTGTGTGAAAGAGGAACTTCTAATCCCCCTTGCAAGGCCCAGCCTGGGGGAGGGAAGGAATTATCCATTGTTAGTCAAGTAGGAAGCAGCATCAGAAAAAATAAGAAAAGGTAAAAATAACTAATGAGTCCTCAATTCTATCAGGGTGAGATTCTACAATGTAAGACATAGAAGACACTTAAAATATATCTGCAATTATGTATTTTAGTCAAATCATCTAAGTTTAGTTCCAGCTAGAATTAGACTTCCTTACAGTTTTCAAAGCGGTTTTGAAATAAATACGTAAGTTTTCTTTTCAAACAACTGCAAATAGATACTGTATAGAAAGAATTTCTAAGGAGTTGGGAGAGAGGAAATAGACCTGCCAATTAGAATCTTGAAACCTTTAAGTATGTTTATACCCCTGGACTCAGTAATCCTATTTCTAGAAATTTATCTTAAGGAAATAATTTAAGTGAAGAAAAAAAAAGTACATGTATGATAATGTTTATTGCAGCATTATCTATAAAATGAAAAACTCATAACAGTAAGGAAGGAATTATGGGAGATAAACGTGACAAAATATTATGCGGTCATTAAAAAGTATCATTATGAATACTCTTAGTCATACTCTTATCACTAAGACATGAAGTGTTTGCCCGTAACATGAGAAATTATTTAGGCTATAATTAAAATACAGCACTAGAAATGAACTTAGATTATCCTGCCTTCTACCTTCCTTGTACAGAAGAGATCATTTGAAGCCCAAGTTCTTACTTAGGGTTCCTAGAACATAGCTCTTTTAACTCAGGGCAGCTCACTTTCCTGTTTACATTGCAGGGGAATAAGAAGGCGAGTGAAGTAGGAAGAGTCCTGTAGTAGGAGGCAGAAGACCAGATTTTGGTTCCCTCTTAATTGTTGACTGCCTGGTGATCTTAAGCAAGACACTCATTAAACAAGTATCCACTGCCTCAGCCATTGCCTGGGAACATCCTGTCAGCCTGCAGGCGGGGACCAGAACAGACGCTCTGAGTGGTGAAGGAATACTGTTGATAATGTACTGCCAGGAAAGAAGAAAAGAATCCAGTGCTGCTAGAGATGTGGCACGTTAAGGAGAAAGAGCAGTAGGATTTCACGTGGAGAATGAATCTGTTTGTAAATCTGTGTAACTGTTAGGCCAGTGATAATGCATATGAGAGTAATTGTTTTCTAAAATTTTATAGTAAAACATCTGAATTATCCTAGATAGAGTGCCTCTTTATCAAATAATACTGTATTCTTACTTTTAGGCTATTTAACAAATTCTTACTGAGTGCTTATTGAACTGCTATTTATTTTATTTTTTGAGCTAAGTTTATGCTGCTGTCACAGAAAGAACAAAGATAAATCACCCCATAGATCATGCCCTTGGGGTGCTTACAGATTGGATAAAGTATGATGGTCTTGCAGATATAGTATGAACATAAGTATTTTAATACAAAGTACAATGCATTAAGATACTGTTAGGTGTTGTGAGCCATTTTCTCAGGGATAAAATCTACTAGGGGATGGAAGACCCCTGTCTGGGACAGAAGGCAAGATGAACTATGATTATAACCATGAAAACAGATAGAGCACTATGGGAGGCCAGAGGCGGGAGAAACCACGCAATGGGCAGTACTGAAGAAATAGTCAAGTGTTGGCCGCCATGGAGAAAACACTGGACTGGGAATCTAACACATGCTCCGTTACTGAACAGCATAAGTAAAAGCAGCAACACAAGCAATGATGTCTCAGAGGGATCTAAAAATAGTCAATATAGTTACAGAAAATGCTAAGTATTTTGAAGTAAGCTAAGAGATAAGAGTGGAAATACAGGCACAAGTTTTATCCTAGAGCCCATGGTCCTTTTTTTCTTTTTTTTTCCCCTTCCAAAGTATTTATTTTAAATCCTCTGCATGTGAAGTCAATAATTCCACCTGCAACAATGCACAACTTCAGGGGCATCATGCATTTTGTGCAACTTAATGATTCTGTGAGATATTATGCTACACATAGGGGACATAAGGACATGCAATAAAGGACATTCTCTGCCTTCATGATTCTTAAAACCTAACGGAAGAGCATAGACATAAATAAGGTCGCTATCAAATAAATGAAACACTGTAAAGATATAACCGGAAATGATGAGTGAGCCAGAAACTGAAGGATGAGGGAAAGATAAAGAGTTGAATAAAGGAGGATAAAAAGTCATGTGGGCAAATGTCTTGGGGCACAAGCACTGTGAAGCATATTTGTCACTGAAAGCAGAGTGCTGACATCAGAATCTGCCTCTTGGAGAAAGAACTCTGGGGGAAGCACGAAGGTGACCTGGGATTTGGGCGGCCTGGTAGGAGGACTCCTGCAGCAGCCCAGGAAACCAAATAAGGCTCTAAATGCCTCTGGTAATAGAGGTAGAAAGGAGGAATGTGAAACTGGAGACATGTTTTAGAAATAGAATTGACAGTACTTAGCAACCAATGTGGAAGTGGGGAACAAAAGAACTCTGAAGGTGCTGGGTTGGACACAGGCTGGTGGGGCAGTAGGTCAGTAGAGGGAGTCCCTGACATATAAACAAAGCAGGTGACCCTTAGGAAAACACCCTGCCCAGCTTTCTACCACCATCTTCCAGTCCTGCTGCCTTGCCCAGGACGATGCCGTGGAACTATCCTTGTCTACTCGGAACCCATGGGAAGAGAACACACCAAGCTTGGCTAGATGGAAGAAATGGCATTGCCTGCCCTAGGCAGGGGTAACTTAGCAGGGCAAGAGTTTAAAATAAGACCCTGATTTTCTATGTAGAGAAGACTTCTGGGCAAGTCAATGTACAAAGTGTGGGGTTTGGCAGAGGGAGCAGGACAGCAGCTCTTGTTTGACGCCTGTCGATATACTCCAGTGGTAATATTTGTTATTTTTTCAGTTGATGGGTGAGACACAGATTTCATCTAGTAGTACTGAAGTTAAATCAATATCCTTGTTGATTTTCGCATCCACATATACATAGTTTTGCTTCACAAAGATAAAGTCAGTCATGAGTGTCTAAATGTTTCATAGGCACTTACTGTTAAAAGCTCCGGCAGCATGAAGGCCAAGGTCAAAGAGCTGTGAAGGAAGGAATCGTGAGGAATGAGCAAGAGGCTCAGACCCCACAGCAGGCTCCCGCAACATGAAGCTGGCGCCAGGGCTCCCAAAGGCGGTCTGGCATTCTTGGGTAAATTCACCAGTACCTGAAGAACCAGGACTTAGGAGGTTGTTGAGAAATGAGAATTCCTTCTCAAAATCATCTTCCAGTGAATCTATAGGTAAATCTTTTGCAACTGTTGAGTGAAAATAAAAAGAGAATGGCTTTTTTCTTTTTGAGGAAATGAGAGTAGGACATGGGGCAAATCAAATTTGTTTCATTGTTCTCATACATTAATGTAATTTTTGAAAGTTTTTAAAACAATTTATAATGAACAATTAAACTGGAAGTTTATGAGAAATTATTTCTAATTGCGTAGGTTAGTCTCTAGAAATTGTTCCAAGGACACACATGAGGAAACATTTACTCAAGACAATCTATTAAAATTCAGACTATGGTATTTGAACTAAGAATCACTCCCTTCCTACCACCCTGGCAATTCAGCACAATGGAAATTCAACTCTAGACCTGTGCGGCCAAAAACATAAGGCTCCCTTCTCCCCCTAGTTGTGCTCCCAGGAGGGGCAGGATGTCAGCATTTCCCATCCTGACCTGAGTAACTTGTTGGCTAAGTCTGGGCAGTGTGGTCAAGAGGGGCAAGCTCCCATTTCCCACCCAGATAACAAGACCACAGTCATAAGATGGAGATTCTGATTGGAGTCTCAAAAGGATGGGGGAGAGGGGCAGAATTTGAAGGAAAAATGGATAATATTTCCCAAATTTCTTGAAAACATCAGTGTACTCATTCAACAAGCTTAATAAAACCCAAGTAGAATCAATATAAAGAGATCCATATCTAGATACATTATAGGCAAACCACTGAAAGTCAAAGAGAAAATCCCCACATTCATAGATTGGAAGAATCAATATTGTCCAGATGGCAATTAACTCCAAATTGATGTATGAATTCAACATAATACCTATCAAAATCCCAGTAGGCTTTTTTGGATAGAAATTGACAAAATGATTGCAAAATTTTTATGGAAATGCAAAGGAGTTAGAATAGCCAAAACAATTTGGAAAAAAAAAAAGAACAATGCTGTGGGACTTATGTCACCTAATTTCAAAATTTCCTATAAAGCCACAATAATCAAGATAATATGGTACTGGCCAAGGACAGATATACAGATCAGTGGAACAGAAAAGAGAATCCAGAAACACAACCTTACATTTTTTTGTGGTCACTGGATTTTAACAAAAATGCCAAGAAAATTCAATGGAGAAAGGACTGTCCTTTCAATAAATGGTACTGGAACAACTGGATGTGCATATGCAATAAACAAAAACAAAAATTAAGGGGTGCCTGGGTGGCTCAGTCATTAAGCGTCTGCCTTCGGCTCAGGTCATGATCCCAGGGTCCTGGGATCGAGCCCCGCGTCGGGCTCCCTGCTGAACTTCTCCCTCTCCCAGTCCCCCTGCTTGTGTTCCCTCTCTCACTGTCTATCAAGTAAATAAATAAAATCTTTAAAAAAAAATTAAAAGACTTACCTACCTCACACCATAAACACCAATTAACTCAAAATGATCACAGTCCTACATATAAGAACTAAAATTATAAAACTTCAAGAGGAATACATAAGAGAAAATCTTCGTGACTTTGGGTAGGGAGAGTTTCTAGATATGATACCAAAAGAACATACAAGAAAAAAAATAAGTTGAACTTCATAAAATTTTTAAAATTTTGTGTTTCAAGAGGCAAAATTAAGAAAATAAGATGACTGGGATAAATATTTATGAGTCATATATCTGACAAAGAACCTGCACCAAGAATAAAGAAATCTTGCAACTTAATAATAAGGTAAATAACCCAAATCTGCCTTTGGCTTGGGTCATGGTCCTAAGGTCCTGGGATCAAGCCCCGCATCGGGCTCCCTGCTCCAAGGGAAGCCTGCTTCTCCCTCTCCCACTCCCCCTGCTGTGTTCCCTCTCTCGCTGTGTCTCTCTCTGTCAAATAAATAAGTAACAAATCTTTAAAAGAAAAAAAAAATAGGCAAATAGGTCTTCATAGATTTGTCAACAAAGAAGATATATGGATGGCCAATAGACACAGGAAAAGATACTCAACATCATAAATCACTGGAGAAATGCGATTAAAGCCACAAATTAAAAGCACTAGAATGTACATGTTAAAAAGACGATACCAAATGTTGACAAAGACATGGAAAAACTATACACCTCATTCTTTGCTAGTGGGAATGAAATGGTAGTAGAGCCATTTTGAAAAAACAATTTGGCAGTTCCTTAAAAAGATAAACTCAAATTTACCACATAACCTAGCAATTCCACTCCTAGAAATCTAACCAAGAAAAATGAAATCTTATGTCCATACTCGGATAAGTCTTTGAATGTTCATAGAAGCAACATTATAATAGCCAAAAACCGTAAATAAGCCAAATGTCCATCAACTGGTAAATGGATAAATATAATGTGGTATAATACAACCACAAATAAAAAGTAAGGAATCAGAGTTAGCAAAATGCAGCATATACATACAATGGAATATTATTCAGCTTTGTAAAGGAAGGAAATTCTGCAACATGCCACAATATGGATGAACCTTGAGGACATTATGCTAAGTGAAATAAGCCAGTCACAAAAAGACAAAATTATATGATTCCATGTACATGACGTACTTGGAATAGTCAAAATCATAGAGACAGAAAGGAGAATGTTGGGTGTCAGGGGCTGGGCAGAGATGGGGTGATGGGGAATTACTGTTTAATGGATACAGACTTTCAGTTTTATAATGAAAAGAGTTACAGAGCTGGATGGTGGTGATGGCTGAATATTATGCATTTAATACCACTGAATTGTACACTTAAAACAAGATGGTAAATTTTATGTGTATTTTACAATTAAAAATTTAAGGAAAAAAAAGTAATGAACTACTGCTATATGCAACACATGGATGAATCTAGAAAAACCTCAGCCTTAACAGAAGACATCTAAAGCCAAACACAAGACTACCTTTTGTACAATTTTAGTCTAGAAAAGGGAAATTTATAGAGACAGAAATCAGATTAATAACGTCCTAGGCCTGAGAGTTGAGAGTGAGGATTGTAAACAAGTATGAGAGAATTTGGGGAAATATTCTAATATTCAGTGTGGTGACTGATGCACAACTCTATAAATTTAATAAAATCACTGAATTTTACATTTAGAATAGGTGATTTTTTTTAAAAGATTTATTTATTTATTTGAGAGAGCGAGAATGAGAGAGAGAGAGTACATGAGAGGGGGGAGGGTCAGAGGGAGAAGCAGACTCCCTGCTGAGCAGGGAGCCCGATGTGGGACTCGATCCAAGGACTCCAGGATCATGACCTGAGCCAAAGGCAGTCGCTTAACCAACTGAGCCACCCAGGTGCCCCTAGAATAGGTAATTTTTTAAACTTATATCCCAATAAAGCTCTTAAAAAATCAAAAGATTTTTATACAAATCTATGCAAATAAATCTGACAATCTAGACAAAATGAGTAATTTGAGAAAAATAAAATATACTAAAATTGATCCCAGTACATATAGAAAGGTTAAACAGACCAATTTCCGTAAATATTTATCCCAGTCATCTTATTTTCTTAATTTTGCCTCTTGAAACACAAAATTTTTAAAATCTCTCTATTTTTTTGATACAATTTCCATAGAGAAGAAAACAAGAAAGTACCAGGCCTAAATGTTTTCACAGGGAAAACAACAGCAATGCAAAAATAGTAAATAAAATATCAACAAATTAATGCACAGTGACAAAGCGGGACTTATAGCTGGAATGCAAAGATGGTGTAATATCAGGAAGCCTATTAATACAGTTCATATTAATACATTTAAGAAGAAAAATCAAATAATTGCTGGCATAGATACTGAAAAAGCTGTTGGCAAAATTCAACAACCTTTCCTAATAAAAACTCTTCAGAAATTAGAAATGTATGGATACTTCTTTAACATGACAAAACATATACCGCATATCAAAAGCCAACATCCTAATTAATTCAGAAACATTACAGGAACTCGCACTAAAATCAGGAAATGCCCACCACTATTTAACATTGTTCTGGTGGTAGTAACTAATGCAATTAAACCAAAGAAATCAATTACAGTAACAAGAATTGGTAAAGAAAGAACAGGATTATCTCTATTTGCAAATGACATGTTGGTATACCTGGAAAACCCTAGACAATCAATGATAAAACTAACTCAAACTAAAAAAATTCAGCAAGGTAGCAGCATATAATATTAACATGCAAAAAATCAATAGCAATTATATACACAAAATAATAACCGGTTAAAAATACAATGGAAAAGGGGCACCTGGCTGGCTCAGTTGGTACACAACATGCAACTCTTGATCTCATGATCGTGAGTTCGAGCCCCATGTTGGGCATAAAGATTACTTAAAATAGATACATATTACACATATATATGTAATGTAAGACATATATATACATATATATGTATATGAAAAGAAATATACATATGAAAAGAAAGCCTCATTTATAATGGCAACAAAAAAATAAAATACTTAGAAATAATAAGAACTGCTCAAATCCTCTATGAAAAAAACCATATAAAAGATATACAAGGAAATTTTAACAAATAGAAAAATGTCCCTTGTTTCTGGTCAGGATGTCTAAGCACCATCAAGCTGTCAGTCTTTCACATTTAATGTGATCACCATAAACGTAACAATGAGCCTTTTTATGGAGCTAGACAATATGATATAAAGTTTATATTGAAAAATAAACATGCGGGGCGCCTGGGTGGCTCAGCTGGTTAAGCGACTGCCTTCGGCTCAGGTCATGATCCCGGAGTCCTGGGATCGAGTCCTACATCGGGCTCCCGGCTCAGCGGGAAGCCTGCTTCTCCCTCTGACCCTATCCCCTCTCATGCTGTTTCTCTCTCTCTGTCAAATAAATAAATAAACAAAATCTTTAAAAAAAAAAGAAAAAAAGAAAAATAAACACGCAAGAATAGCTAAGAAAATAATGAAAAGGATACTAGCCCTACCAGATATAAAAACACGAAAGTTTCTGTAATTAAAACCACATGGTACTGGTGCATGCACGCATCAATGAAATCTAAAAGTCCAGAAACAGACCCAAGTACATATAGAAACCTTGTATATGACTGGAAGTTATCTCAAATTCCTATGGCAAAGATAGCATTTAAAAAAATGATAATAAAAGGATGGCCACTTGCAAAACGATAACATTTAAGCCACTGCTAGTACCATATGGCTAAATAAACTCCAAGTGAATTGGAGATCTAAATGTAAAAAATAAAAGTATACAAATACTAGAAAACAGCATAAATGAACTCTTCTAACCTGGGTTTTGCATATGACAAAAATCAAGATCCAATAAAAGAAAAGATTAATAAATTTGACTACATAAAATTAGTTTTAAAATTTACATGCAAGAAACAACTACATGAAAAGTCAAAAGACAAGTGACAAAGTGGGGGAAAATATTTGCAACATAAGTGATTGGGAAAGATACTCAAAATAGTATTTACTGAGTGTCTACAACTGCTGGATGGTGGAGGTACACCAGACAGTGAGACAGACACTGTCCTACCAGTCCTCACAGTTACACAGATACGTTTGGATAAGGGCCCAGACATATAAAACAAATAATGACTTCATTTCCATTGTGATGTGCTACAAAATAGAAATAAAGGGTTGTATCCCTGTATAGAGACCTATACAGGTTTTAATGTTAAGGAAATAATTATTAAATTAAAACTAAAGAATTTTAAATAATAAATTATCCATATATAATGAAATTATAATTTCTTACCATTTTCAGAATTAGAAAACTGAGGTGCTCCAAATTCTCTTATTTGAAAATGTTTTTCCTTGTACAAAAGCACATAAATGATAAGCTGAATAAGGAGAAATCTAGCATGCGTATTTACTGTCATATTTTATAATAATTCAGCCTAGGGGCACCTGAGTGGCTCAGTCGTTAAGCGTCTGCCTTTGGCTCAGGTCCTGATCCCAGGGTCCTGGGATCCAGCCCCGCATCGGGCTCCCTGCTCAGCGGGAAGCCTGCTTCTCCCTCTCCCACTCCCCCTGCTTGTGTTCCCGCTCTCACTCTCTCTCTCTCTGTCAAATAAATAAATAAAATCTTAAATAAATAAAAATCACTCTTTCATATTAAAAATAATAATAATAATTCGGCCTAAGTGTGCAGTTGACCAAATCAGTTTATAATACATATAAAATGGAGATGTAAAAATTTAAAGAATTACTTTTTAAAAAATCACACTTGTGTGTATGTGTATATATATGTGTATATACATGTGTATTTGTGTGCACAGATGGTCCGCTACTTATACTGGTCTGACTTACAATTTTTTGACTTTATAATGACGCAAAAGAGATACACATTCAGTAGAAACAGTTTCCCAGGGTAGTGAGACGTAATACAATACTTTCTTGTGATGCTGGGCAGCAGCAACAAGCCACAGCTCCCAGTCAGCCATGTGCTCACAGGATAAACAACTGATACACTTACAACCTGCTGTACCCATAAAAACATTCTGTTTTCAGTTTCAGCATTCAATAAATTACATGAGATATTCAATACCTAACTATAAAATAGGCTTTGTGTTAGATCATTTTGCCCACCTGCAGGCCAATGTAAGTGTCTGAGACGTTTAACAGAGGCCAGGATAAGCTATGGTGTTCTTATGTTAGATACATTAAATGCATCTTGACTTATGATATTTGCTTTTTTTTTTTTTTTTGGTATAGAAAGAAAATACCTTTTTTATTTTTTTGATTTAAAAAATTTTTTAAATTTTTTATTTTAATTCCAGTATAGTTAACATACAGGTGTTGTATTAGTTTCAGGTGTTCAACTTAATGATATTTTCAATTTACGATGGGTTTATCAGGATGTAACCCCATCTAAAGTTGAGAAAGATCTGTAATACAATATATATATTTTATATATATGTGTGTGTGTGTGTGTGTATACACACACAAATAACTTTATAATATGCATAGGTATTCAGGTCCTTTGTTGCATCTATGTCCCCTTGAAAGTTAAAAGTTTTCACATTCCATGTAAATTGGTACAGCTACTGTGGAAAACAGTATGGAGGTTCCCCCCAAAATTAAAAATAGAACCACCAAATGATCCAGCAATGCCGCGTCTGGGTATTTTATCTGAAAAAACAAAACAAACAAACAAACAAAAAAACCAAAACCCACTACCTCGAAAAGATATATGCACCCCCACGTTCACTGTGGTATTATTTACAATAACCAAGACATGGAAACAACCTAAGTGCAACAATGGATAAACGGGTAAAGAAAAAAAATATATATATATACACATACACACACACACACAATGGAATATTAATCAGTCATTAAAAAAATGAAATCTTGCCATTTTTAACAACATGGATGGACCTTATAGACATGCCATGTGAAATAAGACAGAGAAAGACAAATACTGTATGATTTTGCTTATATGTAGAATTTAAAAAACAAAAAGACAAACAAAAACCAAGCTCACAGACCAGATTTGGTGGTTGCCAGAGGCTGGGGATGGGGAGGGGGTGGTGGGCAAAATAGGTAAAGGGGGTCAAAAGGTATAAACTTCTGGTTATAAAATGAATAATAGGTATGTAATATAGCATGGTGACTAGTTAATAATACTGTATTGTATATTTGAAAGTTGCTGAAAAAATAAATCTCATCACAAGAAAAAAATTTTCTGTGTATCGTGATGGGTATTAACTAGACTTATTGTGGTGATCCTTCTACATTATATACAAATATCAAATCATTATGTTGCAAATCTGAAACTAGTATGTCATTTATACCTCAATTAAAAAAAAGTTTTCACATTCAGAAGCCTATCCCTTCCCTCGTGGACTTGTGTCTAATTCTGTATTCTCTGAAAGTCCATTTTATGTTTTATTCTGCTTGATCTCCGTGTCTCTGCACAATAGATACTTATTTTACGTGCATAGTTGTAAGCAGGTTCTCTGCATTCCTCACCTCCACCAAAGTGACAGTAGTAGTAATTTCATATGAAGGGAAAGATCAAACATATGTGCTAAAAGACAGCATACTCCCAAAGCTGCCCAGGCAAAAAATTGTTTAAAAAAAAAAAACAGGGGCGCCTGGGTGGCTCAGTCGTTAAGCGTCTGCCTTCGGCTCAGGTCATGATCCCAGGGTCCTGGGATCGAGCCCCACATCGGGCTCCCTGCTCAGCGGGAAGCCTGCTTCTCCCTCTCCTGCTCCCCCTGCTTGTGTTCCCTCTCTCGCTGTGTCTCTGTCAAATAAATAAATAAAATCTTTAAAAAAAAAACAAAAAAAAAAAAAACAAAACTATCTCCAAGTTTGGGGTGTATACTGAGACAAATTATGCCCTATCATTAATTTGGGATCCAGTTGCCCACATAATTCACCTGTACCTCATTTACAACCCAGTATAAACACATAGACCAGAAAAAAAAAAAAAAAAAGCAAAGAAAAACAAAAACAAAAAGCCCAAGATTTTGACATCTTCAACTATTATCAAGGACACTTTTTAAAGAGATAATGAAATGTAAATGTCTCCTATGTAAAACATGAATAGTGTTGCTGTATAGTGAGCTTAGAGGGTGTAATACGTCTAAAGACAAGGTAGTAATATCTCTACTACACTTTTCTTAAAATTTGATGCTCAATTTGGGATACTACAAAAGAAAATGGAAAAAGTTAAATAAACCAAAGCAATCAAAAGAAAAACAAAATCAAAAGAAAGGTATAAGGAATTCAGTGTTATTTAGCTTTAAGATAAAGAAGCAAAGGATAAATTAAGTTCAAATAGTATAAAGATGGTTTAAAACTACAAAGGATAAAAAAATAGACTATCAGTAAAGATTTCAGTTGAACTTTGGAAAAATCTGAGTATGGGAAAGAGATTCTGGAGGTGGCTAGAGAAGGAAGTGAAGAGGAGAATAAGAGTTTGAGTGCAGGGAAAGAATGGGTGACAGACAGTCACACACCATGGAAATTTTGGTAAGCTACAGAAACAGTTTGGGGAATGGAGAGGTACTAAAGGATCTTTAAGGAGATGTTGCTGTATAAGACACAGGCTAATCTCCCTCCTCTCTCTTCCCCAGAAACCTTTAATAATGATCTGCTTTACTCCACATTGCTTTTGGTACTTATGTGGGGTTTGGTTTTCTTTCTTTCTTTCTTTTAAGATTTATTTATTTCTTTAAAAGAGAGAGGGCATATGAGTGTGTGGAGAGGGGCAGAGGCAGAGGGAGAGGGAGAGAAGCAGACTCTGCTAAGCACGGAGCCTAACATAGGGCTCAATCCCATGGCCCCGAGAACATGACCTAAGGCAAAATTAAGAGTCAGACACCTAACCAAATTGAGAGAAACCAATAAATAATAAAGACACCTGACCAAGGACTTCAAATATGTGTATTTTTAGATATAGATATGAGACAAAAGGTGAGAAAGAACAAAATACTATAATAACCAACGAGGCAGAGATTTGTAAAAGAAACAAACAGGACTCTTAGAAATAAAAAGTAAGCTTGCTGGGGAGGTGGGAAACTCATATAGATTAAACAGATTAAATGCAAGAAGAGAAAATTAGTGAAAAACAGACCTGAAGAATTTACCTAGACCTGAAGAACAGAGGGAAAGGAGATGGAAAATATGAAAGAGAGGACAAAAGATATGAAAGATGAATGAAAAGTCCAACATAAGCTTACTGAGGTTCCAGAGGAGGAAATAGAGAAAACAGAGGAGAAGCAATATTTTAAAAGATAATGGTGGAGGTATGTATATTCAGCATATAAGAAAAAAAAGATAATGATTGAACATTTTCCAGAACTGGTAAAAGACACAGATACAGGAAATACAACTTATACTATGAAAGATGAAAAAACAAAAAAAACCCTGCACATTTAGACACATTGTACTGAAACAGCAAGAACACCAAAAAACAAACAGCATATTCTAAAAGCAGCCAGAAAGAAAAACCAAATTCACTAAATAATTAGACTAACAGAAGATTTCTCAACAGCCCAGGGAAAGCAGAAAACATACAACAATATTCACAAGATGGTGAAAGAAAATACCAACCAACCTAAAATTGTTTACCGAGCAAAACTGTCTTTCAAAAATGAGAAATAACAATTATTTCCAGACAAACATAAGCCAAGTTCACCACCATGGCATCTTTAGTTACAGAAAAGGAAAATGAGATCACAATGAAGATCTGAAATATATGAAGAAATAGTAACAAAGGAAAAATACTGGTAATATATAAATAACATTTCTTCATAAAAAGATACTTTTTATTGATTTGTGGGAGGTCACAAAAAGAAATAAAACATTGAAGAATAATAGTTGGTGAAGTGAGATGGGAGTAACTGTGTTTAGTTTAAGATCTTTGTAATATTTTGGGAATACTGAGATAGTCATAAACCTAGCCTTTATTTCAAGTATGTATGATATGGGCACCTGGGTGGCTCAGTCGGTTAAAGTATGCATGATCAAATTCAAGGGAAATCACCAAAAACAGAAATAAGATGTGTAACTTCCAAACTAGTACATGGGAAAAAAGAAAGGACTAAGAAATCTTTAATAACAAATGAAAAAACCTTAATCAATCCAAAATAAGGCAAAACGGGACAAAATAATGGGGTAGAAGAACAAAACAAAGAGAAAACAGAAAATACAAGTCCAAATATAAATCATGACAATAAATGTAAATGGACTAAATTCATCAAACAAAGGAATGACTAACTGATATATGGGGCCTTTAAAACAAAAATCCAGCTTAATTTTATTTACAAGAGACACACCCTAAGATATAAGAACATGGGAAAGTTGAAGGTGAAAGTCCAGAAAACGGTATACAAAGCAGATACTAACAAAAATAAAACTACTTAAGCTAAGCTAATGTCATACAAAGGAAACTATAAGCCAAGAAGTAGTATTAGGGACAGAAGGGGTCATTATATTGATAACAGATTAATGTGCCAAACAGATATAAGAATTCTAAACTGGAGTGCCTGGGTGGCTCAGTCAGTTGAGTGTCCAACTCTTGGTTTCAGCTCAGGTCATGATCTCAGGGTTGTGAGTTTGGGCCCTGTGTCAGGCTCTGTGCTCAGCACAGAGTCTTCTTGCATTCTCTCTCTCTGCCCCTACCCCGACTTGTGCTTCCTCTCTCTCTCTCTCTAAAATAAATAAATAAGGGGCTCCTGGGTGGCTCAGTCGGTTAGGTGGCTGCCTTCAGCTCAGGTCATGATCTAAGGGTCCTGGGATTGAGCCCCACATTGGCATCCCTGCTCAGCAGGAGGTCTGCTTCTCCTTCTCCTCTGCTGCTCCTCCTGCTTGTGTTCTCTTGCTTGCGTGCTCTCTCTCTCTCCCTCAAATAAATAAAATCTTTAAAAAAAATAAGTGGATAAAATAAGTAAAATCTTTAAAAAAAACATTTAAACTTATATACAACCATCACTCCAAAATCCTCAAAGTATATAAAGTGAAAAACTGCAGGAAGAATGAAAATCCACCTCAATAGCAGAGATTTCAAAACACATTTCTCAATTATTGATACATCAAGTAAATTAAAAATTAGTAAAGATACAAAAGACTTAAAGCAGCACAAATAATTAGCTTGATGTAATACTTATATAGGCTCCTGCATTCAACAGTTAGAAAACACATCAAGCATATGGAATATTTAGAAAATTCGTCCACTTCTTAGTCCATAGAGAGTGTCCCAATAATTTAAAGAATCAGTATGACAAGGTTACATTCTCCGACCATAATGGTTTAAGTTTAAAAATCAATGACAAAAAGATTAATTTCAGTATCTCCTTAATTTGGCAATTTCAGAAACACAATTTAAAATCACTCATGGCCATAGATGACAGAAGATATAATGAAAAGTTTAAAACAATTTAAACCAGATTATAATGAAAATACTATATATCAAAGTTTATGGACATCCATACAATGGATTAAGCAATAAAAAGGAAGTACCAACACAAGTTGTGTCATGGATGAAGCTCAGAAGTGTTATATGAAGTGAAAACAATCAGATACAAGAAGAACACATATTACATGATTCTAGCTATATGAAACGTCCAAAAAGGATTAGGAGTGAAAATGGGGATTACAGCAAACGGGTGTGAGGGATCTTATTACTGAAGGGATGAAAATGTTCTAAATCTGACTTACAGAGATGGTTGCAATGCTCCATAGTAACTAAAAATTAATGACTTATACAACTGAATGAGTTTTATGATAAAGAATATATACCTCAATAAAGTTTTTTTTTAAAAAAACTCGTGGGAGGGGCGCCTGGGTGGCTCAGTCGGTTAAGCGGCTGCCTTTGGCTCAGGTCATGATCTCAGGGTCCTGGGATCGAGCCCCGCATCGGGCTCCTTGCTCAGCAGGGAGCCTCCCTCCCCCTCTGCCTGCCACTCCCCCTGCTTGTGCTCTCTCTCTCGCTATCTCTCTCTCTGTGTCAAATAAAAATAAATAAAAATAGTAATAATAAATAAAAAAAGACTTGTGGGATACAGAAAAAGGGAAATTTTTAGCCTTAAAAAAAAAATAGAGGAAGAAAATAATGAAGATAAGAACTAAAAATTAATGAAACAAAGATTCAATAGACAGGTTTAACAAAACCAAAAGCTGATTTGTTGAAAGAATAAATAAACCTTTAGCAAGATTAATTAAAAAAAAAAGAGAGAAGGAACAAATAAATATTTGGAAATAAAAAGTAGACATAACGGGGCACCTGGGTGGCTCAGCTGGATGAGCATCTGACTCTTGATTTTGGCTCAGGTCATGATCTCAGGGTTGTGAGACTGAGCCCTGCATTAGGCTCCAAGCTCAGTGAGTAGTCTGCTTGGGATTCTCCCTTCCCCTCTCCCTGTGCCCCTCCTCCCACTTGTGCTCTTTCTCTCTCTCTCTCAAATAGATAAATAAATAAAATCTTTTAAAAAAAAAGTAGACATGGGGCGCCTGGGTGGCTCAGTCGTTAAGCGTCTGCCTTTGGCTAAGGTCATGGTCCCAGGGTCCTGGGATCGAGCCCTGTGTTGGGCTCCCTGCTCCGTGGGAAGCCTGCTTCTCCCTCTCCCACTCCCCGTGCTTGGGTTCCTTCTCTCACTTTGTCTCTCTGTCAAATAAATAAAATCTTTAAAAAAATAAAATAAATTTGAAAAAAGTAGACATAATTACTGATACAGCAGTTTTTAAAGATTGAATAATGCTACAAATGAATGGTGAAACTACAACAATATCCATTATATTTCATCTGGGCCTTTTAAAAATATGCTCTCTACTTGAGTATGGGATTATATATGCACAAGAAGCTAACCTTTTGAACATACACTTGAAGCTATGTTAGGTATACAAGTCCATGATTATTATGGTTTATCAACATGGTCTGTATCTATGTGTACACTTAAAAATGCCTCTTGCATTAACAGTACACCTATCGTGTAGTTTATGTAGTTTATAAGTATCTCTAGTGTTGATATCTCTGTAAGGTAGGAGTATATGACTCATTTCAGATGAGAAAAATGAGAGAGGTAAATGACTTGTTTTTAAAAGCTGGCATTCAAACCCTGATTTTCCTGGCTCCAAAGCTGCACTGATTGAATATACACTGATTGTATACATAATATGTATTTATAAAAAAAAAAAAAGAACATTTATTGAAGTGTGAGGAAAAGCTTGAAACTTAATCATACCACCCTGTGAAATAAATGTCTACATTAAAAGCCCTTATCTTAGAGAAAATCAAAATTCCCTAAAGAAAATAAGTGGTACTGCTAGAAAGCTAACTCATTGCTGAGTATAGCCTCCAGTCCCACCTGACCAGGAAGCCTGGACTGAGACCCTGGGAAGTTACAGAGCATATCCTACCACCCAACCAGAAAGAGAAACAAGTCAGCAGCCCCAGCCAAGTATGAAGCATAACCTCCTGCCTAGCTTACCAGGAAGCCCTAACAGTGACCCTGGGGAGCATCACAGCCCAGCTTACGGTGCTGCCTAGCAGCAAACTCCAGTCTGTAGCCCTGCCTGGCACCGAAGCCACGCGGATGGCCATGCTCAATTGCTGAGCACAGCCTGCAGTCTCACCCAAGCAGGGAGCCCAGTCAGTGATCCCACTCAGTTGTAAAACACAGTCTCAAGCCCTGCCCAATCATGCAGTAAAGCATGAGGCCCACTCAACTAGGAAGTATGGCCAGCAATCTTGCCCAACAGCAGAGCACAGCCACCGTCCCGCCTGATTTAGAACCCAGCCTCTGCAGTCCTGCTAGTTGCAAAGCACAGGCTGAGGCCATATCAGACCATGAAGCCCTGCCTGAAAAAAGAGGCTTGGCAGTGGCATCATTTGATCAGAGATGACTGTGAAGCCCAGCTAGTGACCCTGCCTGACCTCAGAGCACAGCCCTTTCCCAGGGATCCCAGCCGACAGCACCACTTAAACACAAAATACAGCCAGTGGGCCTCCCCCAACCTCAGAGCATGAGCAGCAGCTTTGTCCAGTCAGATACAACAACACATTGTAATCACATTGTCAAAAGTCAAAGACAGAATTTTTAAAGCAGCAAGAAAAAAGTGACTTCTCACATATGAGGGAGCCCCCATAAGACTGTAAGCAGATTTCTCAGGAGAAACTTTGTAGGCCAGGAGAGAGCAGTATGATATATTCAAAATACTGAAAGAAAAAAACTCAATGAAGAATACTATACCCGGCAAAGCTGTCCTTCAGAAAGGAAAGAGAGAGAAAGCCCTTCCCAAACAAATAAAAGTTGAGAAAGTTCATCACCACTAGACCTCCCTTACAAGGAAGGCTAAAGGACATTCTACAAGCTGAAATGAAAGGATGTTAAATAACCTCATAAAACTGCACAAATGTGTACAACTCATCAGTAAAGGTAAATATATACTCAAAGTCAGATTCTATAATATTGGAAGAGTGGTGCATAAATCACTTTCAACTCTAGTTTAAAAGTTAAAAAAACAAACATTAAAAATAACTATAACTACAATAATTTGTTACTGGATACATAATAAAAAAGATGTAAATGATAACATTAATAACCTAAAATGTGAGGGGGAGGAAAGTGTAGAGTTTCCATATGCTATTGAAGTTCTTATCAGCTTAAAATAGGACATTATAAATATAGATCATGAATGCATACAGAATTACTCAACCATAAAAAAGAATGAAATCTTGCCATTCATGACATGATGGACCTAGAGGGTATTACGATAAGTGAAACAAGCCAGAGAAAGACAAATACCATATGATTCCCCTTGTATCTGGACTCTAAAAAAAAAAAAAAAAAGGCAAAACAAAACAAACAACAACAAAAAGAAACACACATAAATGTAGAGAACCAGTGGTCGCCAGAGCAGAGTGGGGTGGAGGCAGAGGCAACATACACATCCGGTACAAACTTCCAGTCATGAAATAGATAAATCACGAGAATGGGAAGTACAGCACAGGGAATACAAATAGTAATATTGTAATAACTTTGCAGGATGACAGATGGTGACTACACTTATCATGGTGAACATTTTGTAATGTCCATAACTGTCAAATCTCTGTGTTGTGTACCTGAAACTAATACAGACTTTTATTTATTTATTTATTTATTTGACAGAGAGAGAGAGAGAGAACAAGCAGGGAGAGTGGCAGGCAGAGAGAGCAGGAGAAGCAGGCTCCCCACTGAGCAGGGCTCAATCCCAGGAACCCGGGATCATGACCTGAGCCAAAGGCAGATGCTTAACTGACTGAGCCATCCAGGCGCCCCCAATACCTGAAACTAATATATGTTAACTATCCTTCAATTAAAAAAAATACTAGGGAAAAAACTCCTTGACATTGGTGTTGGCAATGATTTTTTTGCCTTGGACACCAAAAGCACAAGAAACAAAAGCAAAAATAAAGAAGACTACATCAAACTAAAAATCCTCTGCACAGCAAAAAAATAACAACAAAACAATCAACAATCAAAAATCCCAATCACACTGGCCTACAGAATGAATAAAATACTTGCAAATCATCTATATGATAAGGGGTTCCTATCCAAAATCTGTAAGGAACTCATAACTTAATAGCAAAAACAAACAAAATAACCTGATTAAAAATGGGCAAAGAACCTAGATACACATTTTTCCAACCAAAGAAGACATATACACAACACATACACAACACCACTCATCAGGGAAATAGAAATCAAAACCACAGTGAGCTATCACCTCACACTTGCTGGAATGCTGGTATCAGAAAGACAAGAGATAGCAAATGTGGGATAGGATGTGGAGAAAAGGGAACATGTGTGCCCTGTTGGTGGGAATGTAAATTGGCGTAGCCATTATGGAAAGCAGTATGGAGGTTCCTCAAAAAATTAAAAACAGGGGCGCCTGGGTGGCTCAGTCGTTAAGCGTCTGCCTTCGGCTCAGGTCATGATCCCAGGGTCCTGGGATCGAGCCCCGCATCGGGCTCCCTGCTCAGTGGGAAGCCTGCTTCTCCCTCTCCCACTCCCCCTGCTTGTGTTCCCTCTTTTGCTGTGTCCCTGTCAAATAAATAAATAAAATCTTTAAAAAAAAAAATTAAAAACAGAACTACCATATGCTCCAGCACTTCCACTTCTGGGTACATATATCCAAAGGAAATAAAATTACTATCTTGAAGAGGTATCCGCATCCCCATGTTCATTGCAGTGTTATTTACAATGGCCAAGACATGGAAACAACTGAAATGTCCATCACAGATAAATGGATAAAGAAAATGTTATATATATACACATATATAATAGAATAGAATTGAATATTATTTACTCATAAAAAAGAAGGAAATCCTACTATTTGCAATAACATGGATGAGTCTGGAGGACATTACACTAAGTGAAATAAGTTAGAGAAAGACAAATACTATATGATCTCACTTAAATGTTACATCTTAAAAAGTCAAACTCAGAAAGAGAAAGTAGATTGGTGGTTACTAGGGCCTGGGAGGCAGGAAAAAACGGTGAAATGTGGTCAAAGGGTATAAACTTCCAGCTAAAGATGATTAAGTTCTGGGGATCTAATGTATAGCATGGTGACTATAGTTAACAATACTGTATTACATACTTGACAGTTGCTAAGAGAATAAATTTTAAATGTTCTTGCCGCCAAAAGATACATAGTAACTATGTGCAGTGATGCATGTATTAACTATGTTTATAGTGATAATCATTTAGCAATACGTACGTATATCATCACACTGTACACCTTAAACTTACAGTGTTGTATGTCAATTATAACTCAGTAAAGCTGGGGGGAAAAGAAATCTAACTCAAAAGTGTTTATATAGAAGAGATTTATAAATTGACTTAACATGTTTTTTAAATGAATGGATATTCATACAATCTGTTTTAAAAGGTTGTGACAAACTGTTTTGACATTTCAAATGTGATCATTTCACATTTTAATGAATTTACCATCTTACCTGGTTCATTTCCCAAGCTCACTTCCTCATCTGACAAAACTAACCTAAAGTAAAAACCAAAAAACGCAAAGATTTTGGTTAAAATATACTTGGGACTCATATTCTACAGTTGTATATGGTTAAAAAATATTTTTAACTGAGATGACATATAAAATAGTTGTCTTGTAGATAGATCTAAAATCTGAGACAAATGTCACTTCTTCTCTAGATCTCCATAGACTATGAAAATGATCCTTCATCCCTTATTCTTTCAACAACAGTTACTGAGTACTGATGAAGCACCAGGTACCGTGTTCAGTATTATAGGCACCGTGTTAAGTACCACATCATAGAGAACATCTGTCACCAAAGTCACAGAGTATGAGGTTTAGTTTTCAAGCACTGAAGCATTTGCTCAATAATACCTGGGATCTAAATAGAGGGAATGAAGAATTGCAGAAAAAATGGAGTACTCTATTTTGAACAGCAAGGTGACGTTTGCAAAAGAAGATACATTTGCCTAAAATATTCTCAGTCAATACTAACTTTGGATATTTATATCATCCATGTGCAAGAAAAAATTTGACAAAGAAGTTGAACATAGATTTAGGCATTATTCCTGGGGTGTAACCTCACAATTCTAGTATTAGAGGCTGTTTTTAATAAATCTTTAAAGATATGTAAAAAGCAACACAGGTAATCCCCTGCTTTTCAAAAGCTTGCATTATGCTTCTACAGAAGACCTACGTTAGTACCCACCTTTGCTAACTGGAAGAAGTCCAAAGGGGATTTTCACTTTTACAAAAAAGGCAAAAAGCAAAAACAGCATTAAGTGTTTGTTTTGCAAGGAGCCCTTTTAGAGGCAGCGTGCACACTGAGCAGCGACAGCGGCCCCACCAAGCTCCTTCCCTGGGAGCGACACTCGGCATCTCCGCGCTAAGCCGCTACAGCTCTGAACTGTGTCTGTGCGCATCTGTGCTTTATCTCCATTTATTTTGTGCATACATTAGCAAGATGTGTGCTAGGGTGTCAGAAAAACCTAAGAGAGGTTATTTTTTGGGTCTAGGAATACTAAAAAAATTTTTCACAAAAATTAATGGTAATTGCTTCTTTGCCTTACACTGTACTGGCTTATGAAATATTTCATTGGGACCTTCACTTTCAGATAGCAGGGGAAACCTATACAGTATTTATTTGCAAAAAACACAAAAATAAACCTACAGAGCAAATAGATACTAATGACTTGGAATGAAATTTCCAATGACAGCATATATACATGGGTTTTTAAACAACTTAGATGGAAGAGAAAGTAAAGTGCTTTGGACTCTGTTGGTTAACTCAAAAGGTAGTTCTCATAATGCTGAAGATGCATGAGAGGATTTTGAATAAAACTTACATGAAATGTGATAATGGAAAAAATTTACTAAATGAATTTCATGTAACAGGATTGTAAATGTCAATGGATAAGTTTCATTTATAACTATACATTTGATTAAGCTACATCTAAATTGTTTACATATTCAAGTTAGCCAAAAAATTTGTTTGGATTTCCCCATAGAGAAAAGAGGGACATGCTTATATCCTGAATCATCTTCCACTCAGCAATATATGGTTTGTCACAGTTCAAGTCTTATTTCTGGGTTTGTTACTACACTCAGTGCAATCTAGTTAAAATGAGAAGTGGCAGCTTTGAAAGGAAAACAAGGGTACGATATAATAAAATGGAAAGAGGCAACATAAAGGATGTGCATGGCAAGAACCCCCATTTTTAGGTAACCAGCCCCAGTCCCATTTGTGTTGCTCTAGAGACAGATTTTCAATAGCTTCTGTTTCATAGCTGCTGGCACTTGTCCCTTTCTCTTTCAAGCTGGCCCTTCTGGGATTCGCTAGGTAGAGGCTCTTACTACAAAGCTCACTCTCCCAAACTATAGAATTTGGAGTTATCACCCCAATCTGTTCTGTACTCTTATCATCAACTTTGCCTGCCATGTTTAAAATAGGGGGAAAAATAAGGCTTCAAAACAAATGTTTAATATTAACTGGAAAAATGGGGCACCTGGCTGGCTCAGGCAGTAGAGCACCTGATTCTTGATCTCGTGAGTTCAAGCCCCATTTTGGGCACAGAGCTCACTTTAAAAAAAAAAAAAAAAATCCCTTAAAAATACTAATTGGAAAAATGACATAGAAATAAATATTCAGTAAGTCAGAAAAGAAACAACTCTTTCCAAATATATTCTGTATCAGTATCCACAGTTTCCAAATATATCATATATCATGTATCATTATCCATAACACCATATTTCTGCCTGCTTACTTATTGAGGTTTTCAGTGAGAGAACTGTTTTCTATTTGTTCTTTGTGGTCTTCGGTAAGCTTGCTTGGAGTGTCTTGTAGTTGCTAAGGACAAGAAATTCAATGTTAAGTAGATGGAATCTGTTTCTCTCTTTGTGCAAACAAAATGAAAATAAAAATTTTAAGGAACAACATAAAATAGGGATAATTATGAAGGAGACTAGAGAGTGAGAGATATGGGAAAAATATGCTAATGTAATTTGAACTAAGCCCTGTGTCCCTGTTTATCCTGGTGTCTATGGCAACCATACAGCCTGTGACACGGGCTAGCCACAGGGTTTACAAGTCTGTCATATGCCAAGGAAGACACACTGTGTTTCTGGCTTTGACTGCAATGCTCTAAATATGGCTAAAGATTTTCAACTTCATCTGAACAGAAATTAGATATTAAATTTGCCTAAAAACACAGTATGCTATCCAGTGAAACACTGATATAGAAAAAAATAAAAAACCAAAACATACACACAACAAAAAACAAAGACTAATACAAGGGTATCTATTAGACTAGAAGATGCTATGTCAGAACATGACTTAAAAATCCATACCAAGCCCCAGGAATACACAGGTGCAAGATATGAATCTATCACAGATAACACATACAGTTTGAGTAATCTCAACAATAACATTTTCAAGCTCTATTTAAAACAAGGCAGAATGATAAGTTCAAAGGCACTGAAACCTAGCCTACCCAAATTAAAGAAATGATTACCATGGTGTGACTCTGCTAGATAAGCCATATGCAAAGGTTGACAGGAAGATATGCAAATGTTAAAAACCTGAGAGTACCTTTTACATGTAGGCATTACAGAAAGAGCTGATCTAATACAATACAGTAGTCTCTTAAGCTGGAATCACCCATAATTTTTGCACCATGAATCACATCTACAACATGAGTATAAAAGTAAAGCAAAGAAATTTTTAACTTCTAAAACTGTCAGGTAGGTAGGTACTCTGGTTGTTTTTGAAAACCAATGACCATTTTCCATTGCTTGTTCCTCCGAAGTTTTTCTTTTCCATGACTTTTTCTTATCTCGTTTGCATTTTAATTTTTTCTCTTGCTTGCTCTTTTACTCCCCGCCAACCCCACCCAAAATCTTGAGCCCACCAGCAGTATTCTCATATTTGTTTAGTGTTGCTGGTAGCACTTGGAATCAGGGAAGTACAGAAAAACGACTGGTTGAAGGAATGTTGAAAAATGTTTCCCAATATTTTGTGAATTCAAAGTTAGGCTTAGTACAAAGTAGTTTCGATATCCAAATGAAGTATAATGTATCTAACAAAAGAGCATGGAAAGAAATGTACCTTGAGAGCTACAAAATCATATGGATGGAAGCCAGTACAGGCCCCACGGATCTGGGACATCAATCGGGCTGTTTTCTCCCAGAATCCAAGCAGTGTCCTCTGCAGAAAAAGAAAGGTGGTCACTACAGTTATGATTTTTTTCCCTGCTATTTTTCCTCACTAGTGTAGGTAGATGAATGGTTGCTGAATAATAAGCAGTAGGAAGTAAAATCAATTTCCAAGTTTGAGGAACCAGAAAGCCGTGTAAATAGTAATTCTGCAGAAGAACTGGCATCTATCAGCATATATATGTGCCTATCTGTATACAGCACTGGAATGTACACTGGAGTCAGCCAGAGAGTAATGCCAGTAGATTAGAACACCTTCTGAAGAGTCCAAAAGAGAAATGTTAAAAGCACAAAAATACCATATTTATATTAGGGGCATATGTGTAAATCTTTATGTTGGTAAGCATATATAAACCTTTATTAACTGGGAAAAATAGTATGTACCACTAACTTTAGTCTTTCATTTAGGGCACAAGAAAGACAAAAAAAAAAAGAAATGTGTTCTCAAGCCAACTCAAGTAATTGGGACACTTTCCTTGGTGCTTCAAAGTTTATATTCAAAGTGGGCTGAGTGGAGAGAATAAAGGAGAACTGAACTAACAGCTATTGTGTTTCAGGTGTATGCTACATGGGTTTGCAGATACTTTTATTTTTAAGTGCATCCTTTCTTGACTCCTGAATTCCACAGGACTGAACCAAAGGAGGTAGATTTCCTACAAGGCCCAGTGAATGTCCATTCCCTTTAGTTTATTATTCTTATGTAAATACAGTTGATTCTATTTTGCCATTCACGAATACATGTTAAAATTAGTCACTGCTACTAATTAACATCTGCCTTACTCACTGCATGCTGTTTATGTGTGATTTGGGGTAGTAGAAGCACAGGTGAGACTGCTGAGGTTAAAGTGGTGGGAGACGGCGACTTGGCAGAATGAAAACATGGGACCCAGCATGAGAAAACTTAAGTTTTTAGCCCAACATTGTCATTTACTTTAATTCTCCTAGGTTTCATTTCCCTGAGCTACAAAATGACAGAAACGTTTTAAACTACTGGGCCACAGCATCTTTGCTTCAAATGAAACTGTGTGTAGAAGTTCAAAGTGGAGTAGTTCTGGGTGAACCAGGGTTAGTGAGCTGTGAATTCTGCCTCAACAACCCCCACTCAAACCTAGATGGCCCCAAAGTCTCCCTCTCCTAGGACACCAAGGAGAATAACATGAAGATACAGGACTAGGCAATCCCGAAGGTCTTTTTCAGTCTAGAATTCTATGATTCTCTGTCATAACCTCAATAAATCCATTTTCAAAGTCAAAGGAATCTGATTAATTATGCAATTTTTAATACCCTTTAGACAACTTTTAAAAAGGAATCTCACCACTCATCTTTACTGCAAGGACATGCTGACCATGGAGGTGGGTACCTGGTAGGTAGTGAGGGAGTGAGATAACATATTGCAGCGACTAGCTCCAAGTAAATCCACTTTCTGACAAACATCCATCTTTAACTTGTCAAAAGAAGCTTTGCTATTTCTCACTTGGATCTGTACCTGCAACCACAATAATATTTATTATTATTACTGATAATACAGACATACCATACAGGCTCATGATACATATTTTCAGACAAATGAAACTGTAATAAAGAAGACTAATTCTCATTCCTTGTATTATTATTTCATGATTAATGGTAAAGATTTTGGCTATTTTTAGTAATTGTAGGAGATTCTTTCTAGCAGATATCTTTATGCTGAGAAAGTATGCAGTGATAAATGGAAAGTATATAGTTAAGAAGAAAAAACCCCACAGATTCCAAATAAAAAGAAATATCCAAAACCACTGATGGGTAATATTTAGCTAATAGAAGAATGAATGGAAAGGGGACATAGTTAAAGTGTTGAGAAGCAGTAGTAATAATTCTGAATCATGGAGATACATTTATAAATTTAAATATAGGTCTATCATATTTCTTATACTTAAGGTAAGTCGTATGTCACCAAGTGGCATGAATATTCAACTTTTAAATATACTTATTCAGTCATTCAACAAGTATTTATAAGGTATCTATTATGTGCCAGGCACCGGGATATTGTGGTGAAGAAAACAATGTTCTTTCCCACCATCCCTGAGTGGGGAGGCACAGGAAAAAACAGTAGTAAATAAATACATAAGATAATCTCAAGTTGCAAAGATAACATATAAGTGAAAAGAAATGACTGCTTTTGGTAAGATGATCAGGGAAGCCTTTGATGAGCTCATGCAAGATGTTTGAACTGGGACAGAAAGATGATAAGCGAGCCATGCCAGGATTCTGAGAAGAGCATTCCAGGCTCAGGGAAAAGCAAGGACAAAAGTCCTGGGCGTGGGAGGTGGGTGAAGAGCTTAATATGTTTGCAGAACAATACGGAATAGGCTAGAACATATTCCTTCCTGGGGCACGGAAAGGGCTAGAGTATAGGAAGTGCAAGATGTGGCTGCACAGGGACCAGAAACCAGACTGTGCAGGGCTATCTGGGTCCAGATAAGTTTAGAATCCATTCTTTTTTTTATAAAAATTTAGGTGAAATTCAGATAATATAAACTTAACCATTTAAAAAATATATAATTCAGTGACATTAGTGTATTCACAATGTTGTCTGACAACTCCCTTGGATTGTATTCTAATTGTCATGGACTATAAAGGGAAAGAATAACAGGTTTCTGTGGCCTATATGGCTGGTAGAGAGGCTCCATCAATAAATATGATTTGTATTATATATACTCTAAATATTTATGAAGTGAAGGAGTGAATTTTATTATTCATATATGGTAAATTTAGGGGATACAATTCATAAGTAGTTTATTTAGCAAAAACATAAGTCCATACATACTTTAAAGGTGTGTGGTCAAACTATGTATTGTAGCAAAAGAAGAATCTGATAATCTTCACTTTTTCTTATAATAATCGAGTTACCTGAATTTTTAAATTATTTTTTCCTCACTAATAAATTATTTCCCCCTCCTGCAAACAAATCCCAATAGTCCAGGCAAGCAACATTTAAAGGGTAGTGACAGCTACTGTGAGAGGGATTAAAAAAAAAATTAATAGAAAAGGTTGATGGGGTGGGGATGTCACTCAAAGAATTAAAAAAAAAGTGTAATAACCTTTTGTACTTCAAAGATCTCCAAGCAACCAAGAATTTATAATATAATGTGTTTCAAAAATAGCCTGATATTTTATGATCTTGATTCAATTATTCTGTGTAAGTTCAATAGGTTTATATATCAAGAAAAGGAAAGGGAAGGGATTTTCATACTTTTCTGAACTTTTCCATTTGTTTTAGGGTGTCTGGGTCCAGTTCTTGGGACACATCCTTCATCCACAGCAGGGCTCCTCTGTATTCTGTGCGTGCTTGTTCCATACGATTGATTGTCATCAAGGTATCAGATACCGCCCTTTGACTGAATGTTTCTACTTCTTGCTTAAGACGAGACAGAGGAGTATACAGGGCCAATCTAATGGCAGAGAGGTAAAAACCAAAGGGATATACATCCCATAAACAAAACAAAATAAAAACAAAGGTTTAAAACCATAAAGCATATCTGCTGTCAAGATGAGTCTAGGGGCGCCTGGGTGGCTCAGTCATTAAGTGTCTGCCTTTGGCTCAGGTCATGATCCCAGGCTCCTGGGATCCAGCCCCGCACCGGGCTCTCTGCTCAGCAGGGAGCCTGTTTCTCCCTCTCCCACTCCCCCTGCTTGTGTTCCTTCTCTCGCTGTGTCTCTCTCTCTCAAATAAATAAATAAAATCTTAAAAAAAAAAAAAAAAGATGAGTCTATAAAATAGGAAATTATTAAGATGCCTAAGGAACTTTAGAAAGCAAATAAAGATCATATAGCCAACTTTGAATTGCTAATAATGATGTGTCTCTCTCCCTTTTCTTATTTTAAGAAATATATTATTTTTGCAACATTTTGGATGTTAATCCATGTATAAATAACCTGCCAAGTAAATCTGCCATTTAGAAAAGAGTTCCATGGGTAAAAGAGACCCTGTATTCACAAAGCATAATCCCATAAATAGACAGCCTTTCATGTGACAAATTGAGGTAAAACCTAAGCATAGAAAAGAGGATAAAATGCTAGAAGAACTAATGAGTGTTGAGTTCTCAGCAGCTGAGGATGAGGACAAAAAAATCAAGAATTTAAGAAACAAATCAAACCCAGCTCCTCTAGTCTGCGTTTTTGACTTAGTGGCACTGAAGGGCCTTGTACTGAGTGTTCCTTAATGATGGGCTTTTGCACTGATGTGGTGTTTCAGAATAAAGCCACTTAAGTTATACGCTGTCATTACAGGTCTGATAAGACCTGTTTTGATTTTTCTTCTGAAAATGCAAAGATTTTGGCTGCATGTAGTAAATGTAGGAGATTCTTTGCAACAGGTATCTTTATCTTAAAAATCTGTAAAAGTGATAAATGCCAAATAATTAAGAAAAAATGCTCTCTGCTTAAAAAGAAGAAAAATTCTAAGGGTGCCTGGGTGGCTCAGTCGTTAAGCGTCTGCCTTCAGCTCAGGTCATGGTCCCAGGGTCCTGGGATGGAGCCCTGCATCGGGCTCCCTGCTCCGCGGGAAGCCTGCTTCTCCCTCTCCCATTCCCCCTGCTTGTGTTCCCTCTCTCGCTGTCTCTCTCTCTGTCAAATAAATAAATAAAATCTTTAAAAAAAAAAAAGAAGAAAAGTTCTAATGTACTACTAGATAGTACAGTATCCAAAAAAAGAAAGAAAATAATTAAAATATACATATTTTTATATGTATGTACCTGTTATATTAGACCATATAAGAAATTTAAATATAGGCTTAAAGCCTATTTCTAGGAATTAAGCAACCTACAATGTCCATTTTTAAGTAATTCTTTTACATACAAAATAAATAAGAGGCATCAAAACAATTATATGCTGTAATATATCTCTCTTTTAACCCTATACTGGAATGATCAGTAATCTTTACAGATATTAGAAACATAGGTCAAAACTATCATGTTGACTATAGATTTAAGGATGATGTAAAACATAGTAAACCTTTGCTTGGCTGAAGAACAGAGTGCCTTGCCAGTAGCATCCATCATTTTACCAGCTTGTGTTGTATCCCGTTCTGCTTGAAACTTTAAAAAGAGCCCCAGTTCATTTTCTTCCTCTGATATAACTAGGAAAAAATTACAGTATAGTTAATTGTTTCATTTCATCATTTGTTTAAAACACACAACTAAAACTCTCACAGCAATAATTCTCTATATGTAAGAATTACTTGGGGGAAGGAGAGGCTTATTTTAAAAATGCAAATTCCTGGGGCTCCACTTCCAGAGATTCTGATTATATAGGTCTTAGGATCTGCTTCCTCCCACCTACAAGTGCTCCAGATGGTTTTGATGTAGTGAATTCATGGACCTTGCTTTTGGGAAAGGCTGATCTTTAGTGGAAAAAAAAAAAAAAAGATTCCAAAATGACAAAACCACAAATGATGCATTAGCAATTGTGCAGACATGCATTTTAGATCATTGCCTCTTACAAAGTATTTGTATCCTATTTAAACTTAACTTAATCTTGACTCCCACCCTGGCTCAGTATCCCAGGCCCACAGACATCCACAATCTTACTGAAACCCTAAAAGTTGTCATGTAGTATACTGCTACTCAGAGTGTGGTCCACTGACCAGTTCCAACCCAGAACCATTTGTTACCAGCCTGTAACAAGTACCAAAACTAAGAAGCTGTTTAGAAACTTACTAATTTGACTATTTTATATGTGTTGAATCTACTACTAATAAAAAAGTGTGCTTATATTTTGCATGTCTTCTTTAATTTCATTTTTCTAGAAATCAATTTTTATTGTATATTATAAAAGTGTCAGTTTACAACAGATTGAAAGTAAAACACGGAACAAAAGTGGTCTTTGACCACAAAGTTTTAGAAGTCTGGCCCTCTAATCACAATAAGACTAATAAGGGGGGGAGCCCATAAAGTGTTCAAATTATAAGCTTAAAGTGACAAATGACTAACATCATGCCTAATTTCACCCTAGTTTACTGTTGGAAAAGCTGAAGCTAAAAACTGAAAGGGGAAGGGGTGCTGGCTGGCTCAGTCCGTAGAGTATGCGACTCTTGATCTTGGGGTCATGAGTTCAAACCCCACGTTGGGCATAGAGCCTACTTAAAAAAAACAAGCAAACACAAAACAAACTGAAAGGGAAGTCCCTCAGGACCCCTGAGGCAGCAGCAGAACTCAAGCCCACTCACATGCTAGCTCCCCATTCCCACTGCTCCTCACTGTCACTTCTTTGTCATAAGGAACCATTGACAAAATAGTTCAGTGAACTATTGTTTTTACATTAAATATTTCATTCTCAAAAATGCAAGTGAATTATTTATTTTAAATGAGAATTATTGGATAGATATCTAGGATTTCATACCATTGAGTCTTAGCTGATATTTCTCAACTATCTTCAGAAGTTCAGTGCATGTCTCTTGAATGGAGTGAAAAACCTTTGAAATATAAATTTTATTAGGACAATCTAAAGAACCACAAACAAATATAACATATCTGTTATAAGCACTTCAAAAGCACAACATTTTCTTGTAAGTGTTATGTCTGTTTTCCTTGACTTTGATGTACTTCAGTATTGGTTTTTATCTTTGATATAGAAAATTTAGATTCCCCCATTTAGATTTCCCCCATGAGGGTTGGAAAAAATGGTGATAAATACATGGGGACTAATAAAAATTTGTAACTGTGGAGTTTGTCCTCCCCTCAGCTCCAAACTATCTAAATAGCAAAAATGTAAATCCAATATAAACTGTATCAAATATTGCCAATTACAGATGAAAAGAGTATAGATAACTTTAGAAAATGTTAACTCTCGATCTGGCTTTTCTACAGTATTATTTTAAGCATAACATGTGAGTGAATTACCAAAAAAATTAAGTAATGTATTACAACATCAAAAATAAATTACTTTTGGATTGTTTTTGTTTGAAATTTTCCCTTCATTACTACTGTTGCTAATAGCTAACAGAAAAATAAAACATCCAGTAGACACCCATTTCAAAGTAAGCACATGAAAATTTGAGATTTGGACATATTATACACATGAGGTAACTCTTCACACACATCTAAAAATTTAGGTTTTCCCAGGGAAATGAGATGGCATAGGTTTTAGGGTATAGCCTTCTTCCCACAAAGTCCTCTGCTGAAGAATTGTTACAAGACTTTAGTTCAAAAAGACCTTGGCACTGTAGCATAGTATTAGGCACTAACCCTTTGAGTATCAAATAAATTTCCAATACCACCACTAAGCCTGAGTATTCCCTCTCTGAAACAGTTTTGTTATTATTTTGATATGTGATCAGACCTAAGGAAGATCATTGATAGACACTAAAATCTAAATGGAGGAGCAACCATCAACTTTCCACATAAGTTTAGGTATGTTTGAAATGAATTTGGTATATGGACTTGGCAATTTAAAAAGCTGTTTTAAAATCATATGGAAGACTAGTAAAAGATATAAAAATGATTGTTCTACTAAGATGAAATGGTTATAGTTGGTTTTTCCCCCATGGGTCTTTGAAAGATTTATATATAATTGCTTTTTATTTTTACAATGAAAGTTTTTTAACTTTATTTTACAATGAAAGTTTTTTAACTGAGGGAAAAATTTGTGTTATTACAAAATTGTAATATATTTAAAGCATACAACATGATGATTTAAGTATACATAAAATGAAAATTTTTCTCATTCTTAAAAAATATACTACAAATGCGGGAAAAAGTACTTGGGTGATTTCAAATATTTGTCTAATGGACAAAAATATAAAATATGTCACACAGATTACCTAACAATGTAAAAGACAGGAAAATTTACTTCTGTGGGAATATACGTGGAAACAGTAAACAGTTCCTTTAGCCTTGAAACATTTATTACTAATAATCAAGTCCCTTCATTTATTCCACATTTGTCATTGAATCATAAGAAGAATACTTTTCAACACAAATAGTAAAAGCTTGTTAATTTGTTATCTATTTCCATATTTGTTATGGCCATGACATAAGTTTACATTTTGTAGAATAAAGATACTTAGTAGATTATGACCTATTTAATGGGACCTATACTTTTAAGGATTGCAACAAATGATTATATTCCAAGCATAATAGAACTCCTGCTTGGAAATATTTTTAAAAGGTATCTTCAATTAGTATACATACATGGAATTACTAAACCTGCATTTAAAAACCCAGAAATTTTTGTATATATAGGGGACAGTTTAATTACTTAAAAATGTAAAACACAGGTTTAAAGTAGTTTCATGGTAATTACTTTTTTTATTTAAAATGAAAAACACAGCCAAAAAACACATTACAATACTTCAATAACTCTATCCCTTAATTATAGAAACAAAAACTCTAACATAAAAATCCTCACTCGGGGCCATTGGCTGTCTCAGTCGGTGGAGCATGTAACTAACTCTTGATCTCAGGATTGTGAGTGTGAGCCCCACGTTGGGTGCAGAGTTTATTTAAATAAAGAAATAAACTTAAAAAAATAATAAAAAATAAAAAACCTCACTATTTGATTTCAATTAATTTCAGTGAGATATAAGACCTCACATAAAAGTGGTACAAAATATTACAACATGATATATAATGAGTATATGGTTTTAATTAGGAATATAATTAACTCATTAATATTTAGCTTAAAAACTAATACTTGTGCCAGAGAAATTAAATTATTCTTTCTCTTAATTTATGAATACCAGTTCTGCCAATTCTCAATTTGTGAGAATTGTGACCTCCTACCCAGAAGATCTGACTGACACATGAATACAATTAAACATTCTATTATCAAATCTGCAAGTTCTTCAGTCATAGTACCAAAGAATAACCACTTATATGCAATATAAAGAATCCTCAAATTTACCTCGAGTTTAGCATCCAGTTCAGCATCAGATGCCACCACGTGCTCATCCTCCTTTTTTCCCGTTGCTTTGATAAAGACCTGTTTAGTTTTCCAGTATTTCTTTTGCATTCTGCTAACTACTGACTGATTATCTTCTGATCTGGGTTGTCCGAAGGAATCCATGGAGTGACTACAAGGAACAGATTAAAATTTCTTAAATTTTTTCAATAATATATATCTAGTCAGTGAGTATTTAATCCAATTGAAAAAGTGAAAAAGATACTAAATGGAATATTAATGTTAATAGCTATACATACTAATATTTGCCCTGTATGGTCTAAACTTATGCTACAACTTGCACAAGTAACAGGCAGAAAGATTAATGATATTTACGTTAATTTCAGCTAGGAGACAAAGATGATAAAACTATTATAATATTGCAATAATGACTGGAAATAATTTTATTTTATTTAACCAATCTACTTACAGACATCTATTAGTTTCTAATTTTTGCTTTGTAATAATACTGCAAATGAACTTATACACACATCTTTGCATACTACTATCATTTCCTTAAAAAAGCTTGCTATAATTATAACTGCTGTGTCAGAATACACATTTAATAAATATTCTTAGATATGCAAAGATTCAGATACATACTCTTCTTTAAAACTCACTCAAAGAAATACTTTGGTATCTGAAAAAAAAACCAAAAATAAAGATCTTAAGTATAGGAGAGATATGTTAGCAATAAAGATGGGGGGGTGCCTGGCTGGCTCAGTCAGAAGAACACGTGACTCTTGATCCTGGGGTCATGAGTTTGAGCCCCATGTGGGGTTTAAAAAATTATAGAAAAAAAAAAGATGGAAATTGTAACCTGTCGATTTGAAAATTAATATCTAAGTAATTCTTAATATGGTTAACATGGCTATATAAGGAAATGCAAATGTAAAAAGTACTCCTTAAGGAGATGTAAAAAAGGAAATAATAATAATAGTTTTAAAAGCCTAAATTATTCCAATAACTGGTGGGAGGCAGGACCACAGGGAGGTACTAAAGTATGTGATTCATTCATTTTCAGGGGAATCAACAGATATTGATATATTACTGTTAGTAAAGAAAAAAGTTTCGGGGGCGCCTGGGTGGCTCAGTCGTTAAGTGTCTGCCTTCGGCTCAGGTTGTGATTCCAGGGTCCTGAGATCGAGTCCCACATCGGGCTCCCTGCTCAGCGGGAGGCCTGCTTCTTCCTCTCCCACTCCCCCTGCTTGTGTTCCCTCTCTTGCTGTCTCTCTGTCAAATAAATAAATAAAAATCTTTTAAAAAAATGAAAAAAAAAAAGAAAGTTTTATTTTTTTGAAGTAATTACAAATTAAATAAAAATAGAATGTCTACTTTCTAAATTACTAGGTGCAAAACAAAAAAGCAAAAAACCAGCAAAAGCAGGGTAGGAAAAACAAGATTAAGAACAGTTACACTATTTAGTATGATAAATGCAAACTTCCTCTCAGATACAAACAATTTCAAACCATAAAAAACAAAAAACTATATCCAACTACATATTATTTGGGGTCTACCTCAAACAAAATGACATAGAAAGATATACACAAACAAAATTAAAGCAGGAATAGCCATATTAATATCAGACCAAGTAGATTTAAATAAAATGTATTAAATAAAACAAAGATAAAATGTAAAATCCCCAGATGGCCACTTTCTAGACATTCTCTGAATATTCTGCTTTGGATATCCTCCTGGATTCCTAGAGTTTAGATTAGTTACCAATTAACTGCAGAACCTCTCATATGCGATGCTGGATAACGTGGCTGGACATAAATTGAGACAGAAAATAGAAAGAGAGAATTTAATCTTGTTACAGAGTCAAATTGGATTTGATATAATCATTATACTGTTCCAACACATAAAGAGTCTTGAGGGAAAACTTGCAGTTCATCTTTCCCATCCAATTTGTCTGCTTTTGGTTGCTCTTGACTGCTTCCAATTAGTTTTCCCCCCAGACTGTTATTAGCATGAGGGTCAGCCCAATTGTATGACGAACTGCTGATTTCTTCTACTAAGCTGACTGCAAGCTTAGGCCCAATCAGTTAAGAGAACAAAATTCCAGGGAGTATCAGAAGAGAACATCTTTTCCCTGCCTCGACTTCAATGCTGACAGAGCTCAAATAGTATATTCCTTGCCTCTCTCCACTCTCTCACCATCTCCTTGGTGGAGGAGAAAATGTAACTTACTGGACTAGACTTGAGAGAAATAAACTCAGTCCTCCCTTTTCTCTCTGGAAGCTATCCTGCCTGCAGAGAACACATATTTTCTGGCAAGGGGAGGATAGTGGCTGGGGAGTAAATCTGCAAAAGATGGTATTTGCAATTTGTAGGTTTTTTTTGACAAGGGTACTGCTGAATCTGATTGCCACTGGAGGTAGGTTGAATAGAAAGCAAAATTTTATTGGCTTGAGATATCAAGTTCAAGGCTGACGAACTATAGAAATTTAGGAAGGATATTCTAGAAGAGAGGGAGACAAAGAGGTGATCTCCAAAATCTGTATACAAAGTCCTCCCAAGACCTGTGCTAATCACTAAACTAACCATGAAGTGCGGGAAGGGACCCCAAGGGTGCTGGCAGAAAATAAGCAGCTGGAAACTGAAGTAACTGAAGTAACTAGTAAAGATTCAAGCTGCTATCACTACAGAGGAGACAGAGTCTGGAGTCTGAGTTCAGCCAAGTCAACTGCCTTCTAGAATAAAAATTATTCTTCAGAAAAGCAAAACAGAATCCAGAATCTCTAAAACTCATCATTTAAAATGCCAAGTAACCAATCAAAAACCACTAGACATGCAAAGAACTACAAAAATGTGACCCATACTGAAGGGGAAAAAAGCAGTCAATAAAAACAAATTCCAAAGATTTCCTGGATATTACAACAATCACACAAGTACTTTAAAGCAGCTATTATAAATATGTACAAAGACTAAAAGTAGGATATGTGCACAATAAACAGAAAAAAGTCAGAGTCTCTAGTTGCAAAGTTCAATGACTACAGTTAAAAACTAATTGGATAGACTTAAGAACAAATCAAAGATGGAAGATAAGAAGTGAAGTTGAAGATGAATCAAAAATTACATAATCTAAAAAACAGAGAGAAAAAAAAAAAAAGACCAAGAAGGAGGGGAGAGATAGAATGGAGAATGGGGCTAAAAAGAAAAAAGAAAAAAGGAATAAAACATCCCAGATTTTGTAAATGACTTTAACTTATAGATCAATAAATACAAGGAAAACCACAAATAGGCATATCATAAATAAACTGCTTAAATCCAAAGATAAAGAGAAAATTTATCTTAAAAGCAGAGCAAAATGGCAATATTATATACAGGGCAACAAAAATACAAATGACAGGCAGTTTTTCAACAGAAACAACAAAAGCCAGACTACAACAGAGGAATATATTTATGGTATTGAATGAAAGAAAACAAACTATCAACCCATAATCTGTATCTATCAAAACTATTCTTTAAAAATGAAAGCAAAATACATTTTAAGATAAAGAACTGAGAGAATTCATGGCTGGGGGACTTACAGAAATGCTACCAAATTTTTCAGGCTGAAGGAAAATTACAACAGTAATTTGGATCCACAGGAAATAATGAAGATAACTGGGGGTGGCTGGGTGGCTCAGTCGTTAAGCGTCTGCCTTCGGCTCAGGTCATGATCCCAGGCTCCTGGGATCGAGCCCTGCATCAGGCTCCCTGCTCAGCAGGAAGCCTGCTTCTCCCTCTCCCACTCACCCCCGCCCCGCTTGTGTTCCCTCTCTCCCTGTGTCTCTCTGTCAAATAAATGAATAAATTCTTTTTAAAAAAAATGAAGATAACTGGAATTGGTAAATTTCTGGGTAAATGTGAGTTTTTTTCTTTAATTTCTTTAAAAGTCTGGGTGCCTGAGTGTCTCAGTTGGTTAAGCAGCTGCCTTCGGCTCAGGTCATGATCTCAGAGTCCTGGGATCAAGCCCCGCCTCAGGCTCCCTGCTCAACAGGGAGTCTGCTTTTCACTCTGCCTTTCCCAAACCCCTCGTGTTCGCTCTCTCTCTGCAAAATAAATAATCTTTTAAAAAAATTTCTTTCAAAGTTATAGTTCAACATATGCAGACAAAAATAAAATAAGAGCTCATTTGTCAACATTCTGCCATTTAAAAAATTTTTGGGGGGGTGCCTGGGTGGCTCAGTCGTTAAGCGTCTGCCTTCGGCTCAGGTCATGGTCCCAGGGTCCTAGGATCGAGCCCTTCATCGGGCTCCCTGCTCCGCGGGAAGCCTGCTTCTTCCTCTCCCACTCCCCCTGCTTGTGTTCCCTCTCTCACTGTGTCTCTCTCTGTCAAATAAATAAAATCTTTAAAAAAAAAAAATTTTTTTTTAACTTTTTTTTAAGATTTATTCATCTTAGAGGGAAAGAGCGGAAGGGGCAGAGGGAGAGGGAGAGAGAACTACAAGCAGACCCCACGCTGAATGCATGATGGGGGGGGTCTCGATCCCAGGACCCCAAGATCATGACCTGAGCTGAAACCAAGAGTCAGACACTTAACTGACTGCACCACCCAGGTACCCCAATATTCTGCCATTTTTATATCATTTATACTTTCACCTACTCCCTACCACCTCATTCTATCATCATCATCAATACATGGTTCTTTTTGGTAATATTTACATACATTGAAGTGTACAAGTTTTAGCTGTGTACTTTTGACAAATGGATATTATGGTATAGAACATTTCCAAGGCCCCAGAAAGTACCCTTGTATCCTTTCTCAGCCAATGCTTAGCCTATAAGAAATAATAACTGTTGTGATTTTTTTCACCTTAGTTTTTCTTTCTCTAGTGTGTTCTTTTTTTTTTATTATTATTATTGCTGAATAGTAATCCATTGTGTGAATGTAACACCAGGTTTTCATTTTTTACTACTGTAAATATAGCTGCTATGAACGTGGCTATACAAGTCTTCTTGTGGACAAATGTTTTTTTTCTTTTGGATAAAGACAGAAAAGGATTCTGTCAAATAATTGGCATATACTTAACTTTATAAGAAATTGCCTTTTTACATTCCCATTAGCAATGTATGAGAGTCCCAATTGTTCCACATCCTTACTCACATGTAATGTTAGCAGTCTTACTAGTTTTATCTGTTCTAGTCATTGTGTAGAGGTATTTCCTTATGGTTTTAATGTGAATTTTACTGATGACTGATGATGATGAGCACTTTTTCATGTGTTAATTGGCCATTTGTATACACTCCATTGTTAAGTATTTGTCTTTGCCCATTTTTAAATTGAGTTATCTTTTTTACTATTAAGTTGTACAGCTCTGGGATTTAGATAGGAGTGGCACTGAACCTACAGAGGTATTTGTGGAGGACTGGAATCTTAACAATACTGAGTCTTTCAATGCAAAAATGATAATATGCATCTCCATTTATTTAGGTCTTCTTTAATTTCACTCAGTAGTGCTCTGGAGTTTTTAATATAGAGGCATTGCACATCTTTTGTTTAATCCTAAGTATTTTGTGTTTACTGATGTATATTCTACTGTGTATTTTACTACACCAAATTCCACACTTTTCTCAATGTTCTCATTACTTGAAATGTTCGAGTCTCTGAGGGGACCCAATAAATGGCATCCCTTTTCTCTGCATTAGGTCTAAACAAGTTAATAAATAAATAATATAAGGTGTAGTAGCTGAAGGCCAAAATCCCATTTTTTGTTACTAACAGTGGCAAAGTTTGTGGACATAGCTTAGTGTGAGATCTAAATGGTCCTCCTCACTGAGCATCAGGACTAAATAAATTTGTCAACCAGTCAGAGGTAACTGGATTAGGGCAGGTTTTCCCATATGGGAAGAGGAAGAAGGATGGCTAACCATTATTTCTTATTTCTATACTTTCCTTCTTTGCTCTTGAAAAGGTCCCTTCTTTAATAGTTCTTCTAGTGAATCCTGTGGGTAAAAAATGCTTGATCTTGATATCTATGAAACTCTGTTTTGCCTTCATTCATGTTTCCTTTTTTTTCAAGATAGATTTATTTGAGAGAGAGAGCACACAGGGGGAGGGGCAGATGGAGAGGGAGAGAATCCTCAGGCTGACTACCTCCTGAGCTCAGAGCCTGAGGTGGGGCTTGATCCAGGGACCCCGAAATCATGACCCAAATGAAAACCAAGTGTCAGGTGCTCAACCGACTGAGCCACCCAGGCACCGCCATTCATGTTTCTTGTATATAAAAATCTAGACTACCAATTTCTTGTATTTTTTTTTTTTTTTTTTTTAGTTATCATTATTGGTCCATGCAAGACTCATATTTTTGTTTGTTCATTTACTTGTATATTGATTCTTTTTTAACTTCTTCCTCATTTCCATCTCTCCTCACAATCATTCTAATGTGCTTGAATGTGTACTTTTTAATTTGAATGTATTCTTGTAAAATGGGTTATGTACACATCCTAATATATAAAAATGATACGGTGTTGTAGATTTTATTTCTGAGTTTTTGGGTGTTTTTCACTCAGCCCTTTGTTTTTAGGTTCTATATATGTTGCTATGTATGCATCTGTTCTGTTGTTTGATTACACATCATTCTTTAGTGTTTAATTCTTTGAAGACAGAATCCCCATGTCTTAGGGCATCTATTGTAGTCAATGAGAAGTCTGGGGACAAACTATCTCTCCTTTCTGAGGAAGCTTTATGGTCTTTTGAATCTTTTAGAGTGTTCTATTTAACCTTGATGCCCTCAGGCTCTCTAAGATGTGTTTTGGTAGAGTATTGTCATTCTGGAGATTCATGTCTTCCCTCAGTTCTAGAAAATTTTAAGCTATTATCCCTTCAAATATTTCTTTTAAGCCATAATTTCTTCTTTTTATCTGTTTCTTCTATTGGGTGTTATTCTTTATAGGTCTTAATGGCTCATTTTTATATCTGTTTTTCTGTGCTATCTTTTCAGTAAATTCCTCAGTACAATCTTCCAATTTATGAATTCTCTTTTCAGTTTTGTCTAGAGTTCATCCCAGCTATTGAGATTTGTTTTTTAATATCCAGTGACTCTTTCTTTCTTTCTTTCTTTCTTTCTTTTGTAATTTCCAAGATTTCTAATTGGTTCTTCTTCATAGTCTCCTAACTTCTTGTCCTTTTTAACAGTTACCATTCTATAATTTTTCTCTTTGGCACCCTAAATATATATAATTCTTACACTTTTCTATAAAATTATTTTTACGTGGAATGAATTCATGTTCCAAATGTTGATTTTGTTGGTTGAATTTTATAGGCTCATTGTGAGTACAGAATCTTTAATTTTTTCCTTCTTCCCCTCTGTGGTTATTCCTCCTTACTAGTGGTTATACGGTTGTTTCCAATTCACCTTCAGGGTTCCCACTTCCACAGCATCTTATACTGTTATTTTAGGGCCTGTTATAGTGATATCTGAAATACTGTTGATCTAATCAGGTTTGAAGGAACAGTGCATGGGAAACATTTAATTTCTACCAACCTGCAGAAACTGAACTCGTAGATACCAGAGCCTATTTCTATACTGAGAACTCAGCACATCCGTTTCAGCCCCACTTACTACTTTATTTTTCCACTTTGTTTTTGGTTCATGTTTATCTTATTATCTAGCCAAGATACATCTTTTTGGGTTTGCTTCTTAATTTCTTTTCTAATCACTATGAGTTGAGAACAAATGTTACTATGCCATCTTAACTAGAAATCTCCTTTATTTCCGGTAAGAGTACAGTTTTTTTTTACTTGAACACAGTCACCATATAGAACATTCTATTCCTTTTTACACTATATAATATTTAAATTTTTTAGCTATCTCTTGGATGTTGAGTACAAATCTTAAAACAAGTCAATATTCTCTTTAGAGCTAGTTCTGTACTCACTTTAACATCTCATTCCTGTGACATCACTAAAAAGGAAGCAAAACAGACTGATGGTAATATGCAGACTGATGGAAGCACTAAAATCTCCCTGAGAAAAATAATCTGTAAAGACTTTTGACTAAATATAACATAATTGCTTGATGCAATTAAGAAAATACATTAGACAAGTTTGCTGTTTAATATTAATGTAGTACTCCTGATTACTCTGGCTCCCAATCTATAACTTTTCTTACAAACACAATCAGCATGTACTCAAAGAATCAGAGTTTGTTAATGATTTCAACTAATGATATGAAACAGTCCAAAATGTCAACAAATTTTTTCTCTGCAGTGGGATAAAGGGTGATAATTTTCTGTAGTTTCCAAATTTACTAAAAGTAACATGTATAACTAGCTTTTGCATAACTATTATTATTTTGAAAAATGTTTACTTGATTATTAAGCCCATTTATATCTTTTTGGTTTTGTCTTTTTCGTATTTCATTTATTACTATTATGCAGCACCAGCAAGCCCTTATCCAAAGGTGAGAGTCATTCGTTCATTCATTGTTAAAGTACACATTAAGTAATTATACTTTTATATGTCAAATTTACTTATGAATTAGTAAATGTATAAAAGAAGTCTGAGAAGTTAAAAGTTATTACAAGAACCATGTATTAATATCACATGTACATTATTTACAGGGGAGCTCCTATTCCCCTCTTGCCAACAATCTCACACCTATTAATAACAGAAATAAGATTAGAATTCAGGTGTGCTAGGTCCACAAGTGAAATATTGAAGAAAAACAGAGATCTTAACAGCATGAGACAAGGAAATGTCATTCCAAAAATAGGCTGAAGAAGGAAAAGGTAGATTGGTGATAGATTGTAGAGGTCTCTATATTTTATTTAATAGGTAATGTGGAGCCAATAAAGGTTTTTGAGCAACAGAAAGATTAAACAGATAGCTCATAACAATCTTTCCACAGTCCAGACATAATCTAATAAGAATGAGGACCAAGGATTTGGAGGAAGAAGGCCCTGGCTGGCTCAGTCAGTAGGGCGTGTGACCCTTGATCTCAGGGTCGTGAGTTCAAGACCCATATTGGGTGTAGAGATTACTTAAATTTGTTTAATTAAAAAATAAAAAATAATAGTAACTAAAGGGGTGCCTGGCTGGCTCAGTCAGTGGAGCATGTGACTCTTGATCTCGGAGTCATGAGTTTGAGCCCCACATTGGATGTGGAGATTACTTAAAAAATACATTAAGGAAAAGGAAGTGAACTACAGAAGAAATTATATTTTTGAAAGAATGGCTGAAAACTATATTTCAAATCCTTTTAATTAAAGTATCAAACACTAAATTTTTATGTTAAAAAGATATTAAAGCTAATCTCCTATGAAATTTAAGAATATTTCCAACTTCACTGCATACTTCAGGCGAGCACCTCTTCCAGTCCTCTGCTATGCCCAACCTTCCCAAGTGCACAGCCTTTCATATTATGAGGATCAAATGGGATAACATATGCAAAATTGCTTTGAAAATTATAAAGTTGTGGGGTGTCTGGCTGGTTCATTCGGTAGAGCATGCAACTCTTGATCTCAGGGTTGTGAGTTGAAGCCCCACATTAGGCACAGAGCTTACTTAAAAAAAGAATAAAGTTGAATGCAAGTATAAGACATTCTTTTAATTATTACATATGGCCTATAAATATACACGATCTTAGCCAAAAGGCTGAGAAGTGATTACATATAGCCTATAAATAAACAAAACTATATAGGATGTAAATTTTTAAAACCTGAAACTCTTATTTATTTAACTGACATAATTTTAAAACTCAACATTGAGAAATAACCTGGAAGAGGTTATTCAGATATTAAAAAACAAGGTGTTCTGTTAAAAATGCAGATTGACCTCATGCATGTATCTGCTTTCCCTTCCCTAACCCACTAAAATAACAGTAAAAGTATAAAACAGAAATGTAAGCAATTAACTCGTAAGTATAGGGAGAGTAAGTATAAAGACAAGAGCAGATGAGAGACTTCAGTACATATTTGGAGAGAAAGTTGTCCGCTAAGCAACTAACAGAGGAATGCTAATAAGCAATGAGTTAATTACCTTGCAGAATATCTGAAAGACTTACCATTTGGAAGTGGAAGGATTCATTGAAGACTGTATACAGCTGGCTGGACCCTGAGGCCCCTTTCTAATCTGTGTCACTCAATGGGAGTTGAAGAAATTGAACCCAGAGAGTTCTGGACTTGGGCAAGACAACACAGCAGAAGACTTGGCCTAAAAACAAAATGATAAAGTGAAAGTCCACATACTAAACTGTTGAATGTCAAGCGCTTTTCCCATTCTTTGCTCACCAGTAGCAAAGCATTCTCTCTCTCTCTCTCCCTCTCTCTCTCTCTCTCTCACACACACACACACACACACACACCCCTTTCCATTCCTCAGAAAACACTGTAACATTCTTTTTTCTGGAAAGAATTAAGAGCTCCAGAGAAAAGGAATATGTCATTTGGACATTATAGAAGGATGACTCTTTGCCTATTCACTGTAGAACAAAATTCGCCAGTTGACAAGCTCACTCATACATACAAAGCTTCTGATTAGTTTTGTTATAGTCTTCCTCTTAAATATAAATGGAAACCCAAAGATCAACAGATATGAGGAAAGTCTCCATCAAGAAAGACCTCTGACCTAAACCAACAAATAGAAAAAAGAAAATAGCTGAGGGAAATTAAGACAATATAGAAAGGAAACAAAACAAAACACAACCCTCTAACTAATACTCTCAAAGAGGAATAATAAAAGAATAAGAAAGGGGTCTCTGGGTGGCATAGTCGGTTGAGCATCTGACTCTTGGTTTTGGCTCAGGTCATGACCTCAGGGTTGTGAGATTGAGCCCCATGTCAGGCTCTGAGCTCAGCATGGAGTCTGCTTGAGATTCTCTCTCCCTCTGCCCCTCCCCCTGCTCACTCACACACTCTCTCTCTCAAATAAATTAATTTTTAAAAAAAGAATAAGAAAGAACCCTTGAGGAAAAGATAGGATAGCTGAAATTTTTTAAAAATTTAATAAAAATGTTGAAAAATAACTGAAGGACCTAAATTTCCATCCAAAAAGAGATTTACTCCAAAAATGCATCATTGTGAACTTTCAGGAAACTGGGTGTAAAAAGATCCTAGAAGCTTTAAGAGAAAAAGTAGATTATGTACAAAGTATTGGGAGTTAGGAAAAGAAATTTCTCAAAAGTAGCAATGCAATATAGAAGACCAAAATCCAACCCAGAAGAGCAAAGATGGAAAGGCTCAGGATGACAGCTGCATAGAACAAGTAGCTCAGGGGCACCTGGCTGGCTCAGCTAGGAGCATATGTAACTCTTGATCTTGGGGTTGTGAGTTTGAGCACCACGTTGGGTGTAGATATTACTTAAAAATAAAATCTTTAGGGGCGCCTGGGTGGCTCAGTCATTAAGCATCTGCATCATCAGGTCATGATCCCAGGATCCTGGGATCGAGGCCCACATCAGGCTCCCGGCTCGGTGGGAGGCCTGCTGCTCCCTCTCCCACTTCCCCTGTTTGTGTTCCCTCTCTCGATGTGTCTCTCTCTGTTAAATAAATAAATAAAACCTTTAAAAAAATAAATAAAATCTTAAAAAACAGAAAAAAAGGAACAAGCAGCCCAAATTTAAGCAGGAAGATGGACTCTGGAAAAGAGACCTCTAGGTGGGCTTCTGGGTGGCTCAGTTGGTTAAATGTCTGCCTTCAGCTCAGGTCATGATCCCGGGGTACTGGGATTGAGCCCCAAGTTGGGCTTCCTGCTCAGCAGGGAGTCTGCTTCTCCCTCTGGCCCTCCCTCTGCTGCTCTCTCTCTCGCTCACTCAAATGAATAAATAAAATCTTTAAAAAAAAACTCAATTGGGGGCGCCTGGGTAGCTCAGTCGTTAAGCATCTGCCTTCGGCTCAGGTCACGATCCCAGGGTCCTGGGATCAAGCCCTGCATTGGGCTCCTCGCTTGGCGGGAAGCCTGCTTCTCCCTCTCCCGCTCCCCCTGCTTGTGTTCTCTCTCTCACTGTGTCTCTCTGTCAAATAAATAAATAAAAATAAATAAAAAAAATAAATTAAATTTAAAAAACTCAATTGTTCACAATGACATGAACACTTATTGGATGTAATAAACTTAATATACCTATACTGGGGGAGGACAAGTGGTGATAACGGTGAAGGGTAGCTAAGTCCTCATCTGCCATTTAAGGTAGATAATGCCTTAAATCAATAAATCAAAAATCAGCAGATAGTGGTGCCTGGTTGGCTCAGTCGGTAGAGTGTGTGACTTTTGATCTCAGGGCTGTAAGTTTGAGCCTCATGTTGGGTGTAGAGATTACTTAAAAATAAGATCTTTAAAAAATCTGCATAAAAACATAGAATTTAGAAGAATGGGGGGCAATACCAGGGGAAATAGGTTGAATGTAGGTGCCACTGGAGATCAGAACTGGAGCAGGAATGGGAGGGCTGCTTTTATACATTATAATCCTTGAATATTTGACTGTTAAAAGTCATATACAACTTTAATACAATAATTATTTAAAAAAATAAATCTGAATGTGAACATTCCTAGTTAAAACAGAATGGTACTGACACCAGAGCAGACACAACAGTGGAATAAATGAAGATAAAATTCACAAAGAGACCAGAAAATATAAAAGAATGTGGTATATGATCAATGTATTAATTTCCCGTGGCTGCTGTGATAAATTAGCACAAACTTGGTTGCTTAAAACAACAGAAATTTATTCTCTGAGTCCTGGAGTCTAAAATCAAGGTATTAGCAGGGCTGAATTCTCTGGGAAGCTTCAGGGGAGATACTTCCTTCTTTCTCCCAGGTTCTGGTGGCTGCTGGCCGTCCTTGGCTAGTGGCAACATAACCCCAATCTCTGCCTCTGATTTCACCTTGCCTTCTCCTCAGTGTATGTGTTTAATCGCCCACTGCCTCTCTCTAAAATAAGGACACCTGTGATAGCATTTAGAACCCTCCCAGGTAATTCAGAATCATCTTATCTCAAGATCCGTAACTCAATCTCATCTGTAAAACTTTACCTTATGAGGTGACAGTTACAGATTGCAGCAATTAGGACCGGTTGTCTTTGGCCGTCACATTCAACCCACCACAATCAATGTAGTGTTTCAAGTCAGTAGGAAAGGAATATATTATTTAATAACTCATCGTTGGGACAATTAACTGTTTGAAAAAAAGTGATTCTTAGTCAATGTAAGGATGGTTTAAAATTTAAATGTTAAAACCTTATAACAATACCATGTGAAAATATAGAATGTTTGATAAGTCTGAGGTCAGAAATCTTTCTAACATGGTAAGAGCACAGTAGTAGTACATCATAAAAAATTTAAATTTATATAACAAATGGAACATAAGCAAATTTTGAAAAGAAATAACTGGGCAAGGTAAGGTGTAAGTAAGAAAAAGTTAATATTTTTATTTTTTATTTTATTTTTTTAAAGATTTTATTTATTCACTTGAGAGAGAGAGCACAGAGGGAGAGGGAGAAGCAGACCCCCACTGAGCAGGGAGCCTGATGCAGGGCTTGATCCCAGGACCCTGGGATCATGACCCAAGCAGAAGGCAGCTGCTTAGCTGACTGAGCCACCCAGGAGCCCCATTATCTTTAAATTAGAGAACTCATAAGTGAAAAGACAAACTCACCATTTGAAAGATAAGGACAAAACAAGAATAGGCAATTCGCAAAAGAACTTCAAAGATCCAATGAATACACAAAGATGTTATTTAATCTCTTTTGTAACTTAAGCACAAATGAAAGAAAAATATGTTTATCTGTTAGATGAGCAATGATTTTAAAGGTTAACAGCTTCTGGGAAAGAGGGGGAAATACATGCATGTTTGCATAATTCCTTTCGCTGACCAAAACAGAACCAAAATTAGAGAAGGAAACCCCTGTGCAAATAGCCACACCTCACAGCACTGATGCCAACGAATAAGTCTCACATACAATGAGGTTTGCATCATCGTTAAAGAGGATGTCCAAATCTGCCATGCATCTCCTCTAATCTCAAACAGATTCAGTTTCGGCAAATTGAGTGGGTCCTGAAGAACAATTCCATAATCAATCACTAACTTGAAAACATGAGTCCTTAAAGGCATAGCAGTCAGACTTATGGAGGAAGCGGACAGCATTCTACTTGGTACATATCTCCCTATCACAGTCTGGCAAAGAAGACTTATAAAGAAAAGCTCATGATGTTTAAGGTGGGGGATATTTCTTCTAGTTTCCATGAGGACAGAGTTTCCATAAATCTTCCTAGCATCTTGCCCCTTTACCCCTTAAGTGAGAAACCTGACTGGCAAGTTCACCATGGTCCACATTTTTTGATTGGGCAGAGCTAATTTACCGAAAGTCTTAGGTAAGTATGTCTATTACAAAGACCCAAAGTTTCCCTTGGTTGGGTTATTCCAGGTCTGGGCTGGGGAACAGACGTATTAGAAGACCATCTATACCATAAATATCTTCCAACAGCTCTCTCAACAGTAAAGCTGATATTTTATCTCCATCTGCCTAAGCTCCTTTGACCACATCTGAATTGGTTCCAATCTCAGGAGAGAACAAAAGAGCCAAGAGGTATCATGCACTTGGCTCCCTAAAACTTACAGTTGCCATGACATTTTTTATTTTCCTTGCCAGGAGCCAAAGCATGGCTGTAGAGAAACAGAAAGAGTAAGCTAGTGGTCAACCCTGCATAGCAGACTGTAGATCAATCAGAGATATGTCAGCATTGATCTGCCTCCAGAATGAATGTTTACCATATGCTGTGGGAACCTGCTTAGAGAGAGCATATGACAACTGTGTCACCAAGCAGCCAGTTTAAAGAAGAGAGATCACGTCAATGTGTTCAGTCTCTTGTCTCAGCCTCTAGGCAGCTATTCCAATGGCTTATGCCATTCTTGGGTAAAGAGCAGGCCAGAACACAACTTTTCAACAATAAATAACATAAAAAAGTAGGACTGCAAAAAAGGAGGAGGGATCATAATGTGGAAGAGAGAAAATAACCCACACATTTGGAGAACTGCTTCATAAAATAGAATTTTAAAGAAAAACCGCTTTGCATCAAATAAATAGAACATAACTCCATAAAACAGATTTTTAAAAAGAGCTGAAAGAAACAAAAGATAAAAAGAAAAAGAGAGAAAAAATACCACAGTACTTGAAATCATGTTAGAAACAACTCCAAGTAGAAAAGATACTTCAGAAAACCAAGTTAATAATATGGATGACAAGCCAGGGAAAATCATTCAGAATGAACATGACAAAATAAAGGTGGTTAGAGTCTAACAAAGTAGTCAGAACAAAGATAGATTTGTAAGATAAACAACTGAAATCTAACATAAATAATATTCTTAGACAAACAATATGGAACAGCCAAAATATTCAAGGATTTAGAGGTGAAAAACTGAAAGGTCTTGTCATGTATCAGGAAAAATTAACAGGAAATGATCAAGATTTAAGATATATTATGGAGTGTTGCCAAATATTAAGGATAAAAAAAAGATGCTTTTAGCATCTAGAAGAAACAGGGCCACCTACAAATTAAATAATTTATGCTGGCCTCAGACATCTCCTCAGCAACATTAGACAATGGATACAAGTGATTTCTGTGTACAGTGTGAAGTGAAAAAGAATATGACATGGGGGCTCCTGGGTGGCTCAGTCAGTTAAGCGTCTGCCTTCGGCTCAGGTCATTATCCCAGGGTCCTGGGATGGAGCCCCATGTCGGGCTCCCTGCTCAGTGGGGAGCCTGCTACTCCCTCTCCTTCTGCTGCTTCCCCTGCTTGTGATCTCTCACTCTCTCTGTTAAATACCTAAAATCTTAAAAAAAAAAAAAGACATGTAATTTTCTACTTAGTGAAATATAATTTTAATGGATATTTAAAATTCCATTTAATGGATGTATTATAATTTACTAAAATGGTCTACTATTGATGGATATTTAGATGGTTTCTGGAATATTATTAAACCACACTGAATAAAAAATAAGAATAAACATATGTGTATTATTTAAAATACATGCAAGTTTATCTATAAGATAAAATCCTGCAAGTATATTGGCTGAATCAAAGGGTCTATGCATTTAACATTTTTCATTTTCCTAAATTGCCCTCCATAGAGATTGTACTGATTTTTATGCCCACCAGTAATGGAGGAAAGTGCTTGTTCACTGCAACTCAGCACACTGTTATTAAATTTCTGATCTTCCTCAACCTTATAGATGAAAATTATTTTACGGTAACCTAATAATTTGGAATTATCTTACCATATTTTTAAAAAGATTCATTTATTTATTTGAGAGAGAGCACGCTCATGAGCGGGGGCAGGGCCAGAGAGAGAAGGAGAGAGAAAATCCTTAAGCCCTGACTCCCCAGTGAGTGCAGAGCCTGACATGGGGCTGCAACTCACAACTCCAAGATCATGACCTGAGCCACAACCAAGAATTAGACGCTTAACTGACTGAGCCACCTGGGCACCCCATCTTACCATATTTCATCCGTTGAAGACATCATCATTTGAAAGGTACACCATTATTTTATATACCTCTATTTAAGAAAAAGAGCTATAAAGTAAACTGTTTCAAATCATTAATTTTCAAATACATAAAAAATTCAGATTTCAGAAATAATTTCAGAGATGTGAAAATATGAACAGGTGCTTCTTAGAATCAATGAGATATGATATACAAGAAAGGCTGAGTATCTGGAAAGGTCTTTTAAATATGCAAGGATCAGGAATATAGCACATACAAATGCCTCCCAGAACAAATAAAGCAAAACAACAACTAAATTATTTGAAGCCACAATCCATACAACTAAAATGTATTTTTTTAAAGTTCTTTTTTAAGATTTTATTTATTTATTTGAGAGAAAGAGAGAGAGAGCACAAGTGGCGGAGGGGCAGGTAGAGAGGGAAAAGCAGACTCCCCACTGAGCAGGGAGCCTGACATGGGGCTCGATCCCAGGACCTGAGCTGAAGGCAGATGCTTAACCAACTGAGTCACGCAGAAGCCCCTAAAATGTCTTTAAAAATGAAGAATTTATGGGATGCCTGGGTGGTTCAATCGGTTAAGCGTCTGCCTTTGGCTTAGGTCATGATCCCAGGGTCCTGGGATCAAGCCCCACGGCGGGCTCCTTGCTCAGCGGGGGAGCCTGCTTCTCCCTCTGCCTGTCACTCCCCCTGCTTGTGCTCTCTCTCTCTGACAAATGAATAAATAAAATCTTAAAAAATAAATAAAATAAAAATAAAAATGAAGAATTTATAAAATGGAGAAATGCTGAAAAGGATTAGCAATGAACATTTAATTTGGTTAAACCTAAATGTGATTAGAAAACAGAATTGCTATAACTGTTAAAATAATAGGTACATATTAAAAAATAAGAAAAATTTGATGAAAATTATGTGACAAAAATTCCAAAACATATCATTAAAATGTTAGCAAAAAAAAGTATGATAAATTCTTCACCTTTCATGATAAAAAGGCATTTAATAAAACTAAACAACCGTTCTTTATAAGATTTTCCATCCTTTTTTTTTTTTTTTTTTATCTTTCAGGGGTGCCTGGATGGCTCCGTCAGTAGAGCATGTGACTCTTTTTTAAATTTTTTTTAAAGATTGTATTTATTTATTGGAGGGAGAGAGAGAGAATGAGCAGGTGGGGGGGCAGAGGGAGAAGGAGAAGCAGACTCTCCAGTGAGCAGGGAGCCCAACACGGGGCTCAATCCTAGGACCCTGGGATCATGACCTGAGCAGAAGGCAGCCGCCTAGCCGACCGAGCCACCAGGCGCCCCACATGTGACTCTTGATGTCAGGGTTGTGAGTTCAAGCCCCATGTTAGGCATAGAGCATACTTAAAAAAAAAAAAAAAAACAACCTTTCAATGAAATGGGAATATGGCTTCTATTTTAATGGCAGGCTTACGTATGTATACACACATACATACCCACACACACATACAAATGCCACCATAATGCTTAATGGTAAAACACCAACAGCATTCCCATTAAAACAAGGAACAATATTAAGGAGGCCCACCATTATTCTGTTATTTAGCATTGTCCTAGAAGTACTAAATGATACAGGGGAACTAAAAAAAAAATGAGGGATTAATATAAAAATGGAAGTGTCTGAATTATCATTTTACACATGATGTGACAGTATACCCAAAACACTTAATTCACTGAGAAACTACTGGAAGCAATAAGACCTTTCAAAAAGGTATGCTGGTTATAAAATTAGTATACAAAATCAACCAGTTTTCCTACCAATTTCCCAAAAATCAATAGAAAATATAATGGAAGAAAAAAATGCATCCCTATTAAAATTCCTAGGAACAAATTCAACATCAAATAACTTATATTAAGAAAACTTAAAACTCTACTAAAACAGGGGCATCTGGGTGGCTCAATCCGTTAAGCGGCTGACTCTTGATTTGGGCTCAGGTCATGATCTCAGGGCTGTGGGATGGAGCCCTGTGTCCAGCTCCACTCATCATGGAGTCTCTCTGCCCCTCCCCCTGCTGGTGCTCTCTCTCTCCCAAATAAATAAATTAAATCTTTTAAAAAAAAAAACACTACTAAATCAGACAAAAGACTTCAAAAAGATATGGCTTGTTCTCGGATAGGAAGACTCAAAAAAACAAAGAGTTCATTTTTCTCTAAATTAATCTATGCATTCAATGTAATCTAAATCATTACCAAGAGGTTGTCTGCAATTCTTTTTAAAAGACAAATGGAGTCTAAAATTCACTGGGAAAACAACTGTAAGAATACCAGAAAAAAAATCTGGAAAATAAGAATAATAAAAATCTTTTTAAGCAGTATTAATTCAGTCAGCATTATATTGGTCTTCCATATCCACTTCAGAAAGTTGCAAGAGAACATTAATTCCATCCTAACAATGAGAATAAGCTAGATAACCTACAAAATTTAGTGTTTTTTTAAAGCCCATCAGAGGGCCAAGGATGCAGGAAAGCTAATGATCTAAAATCCAGAAAAGGACTAGCCTTACCTAGGACTGCAGAGACCCCTGGCTGCTTTCATCTTTTTTTTTTTTTTTAAGATTTTATTTATTTATTTATTTGACATAGAGAGAGAGAGAGAGAGAGAGAGAGAGAGCGAACAAGCAGTGGGAGCGGCAGGCAGGAGAGGGAGAAGCAGGCTCCCCACTGAGCAGAGAGCCTGACATGGGGCTCAATCCCAGGACCCTGATATCATGACCTGAGCCAAAGGCAGATGCTTAACGACTGAGCCACCCAGGTACCCCCCTGGCTGCTTTCATCTTTGGCAGAGCAGCAGGAGGAAGAGGAGGCTGCTTCACAAAATAATGGAGGGCAAAAGATAAGCAAACTGTATCTTTAAGTCCTGAAACAAAAGTTGGCCAACAATTCTATATCCAATAAAAATATCCTTCAAGGGGCGCCTGGGTGGCTCAGTTGGTTAAGCGACTGCCTTCGGCTCAGGTCATGATCCTGGAGTCCCTGGATCGAGTCCCGCATCGGGCTCCCTGCTTGGCGGGGAGTCTGCTTCTCCCTCTGACCCTCCCCCCTCTCATGTGCTCTCTCTCATTCTCTTTCAAATAAATAAATAAAATCTTTAAAAAAAAAAAATCCTTCAAAAATGAAAGCAAAATAAAATTTCATACAAATAAAGCTGAAAGAATTTGTGCCACATTGACCTGCACTACAAACAAATCTAAATATTCTTTAGGGTAAAGGAAAATAACACATAGAATCTCAGTTCTACAGGACGCAAGAGAGAAATCAAAAAGGGTAAAGAGGATTTCTCTTTCTGCTACTTCATTATTGGTGTACAGAAATGCAAAAGACTTCTGTGCATTGATTTTTATATCCTATGACTTTGCTGAATTCCTGTATCAATTCTAGCAATTTTTTGGTGGAGTCTTTCAGCTTTTCTACATAGATGTCATCTACAAAGAATGAAAGTTTGACTTCTTCCTTGCTGATTTGGATATCTTTTATTTCCTTTTGTTGTCTGATTGCTGAGGCTAGGACTTCCAGTACTGTTATTAACAACAGTGGTGAGAGTGAACATTTCAGTCTTGTTCCTGACCTTAGGGGAAAAGCTCTCAGTTTTTCCCCATTGAGGATGATATTAGCTGTGGGTCTTTCATATATGGCCTTTATGATGTTGAGTTATGTTCTTTCTATCCCTACTTTCTTGAGGACTTTTTAAAAAGATTTTATTTATTTATTTGAGAAAGAGATAGTGACAGAGATATGAGAAAGAGCACGAGCAGGGGTGAGGAGGAGAGGGAGAAACAGGCTCCCCACCCAGCAGGGAGTGGGATGTGGGGCTCAGGACCCTGGGATCATGACCTAAACCCAAGTCAGACACGTAACCGACTGAGCCACCCAGGTGCCCCCTCCCCCCTTTTTAAAGATTTTATTTATTTGAGAGAGACAGATATCGATAGAGAACATGAGCAGGGAGAAGAGGGAAAAGCAGTTTCTTGAGGATTTTTTATCAAGAAAGGATGGTATTTTGTCAAATGCTTTTTCTTCATCTATTGAGAGGATCATATGATTCTTATCCTTTCTTTTATTAATGTGGTGTTTCACACTGATTGATTTGTGGATATTGAAACACCCCTGCAGCCCAGGAATAAATCCCACTTAGTCAGGTTGAAAAGATGTGCTATATATACACAACAGAATATTACTCAGCCATCAAAAAGAATGAAATCTTGCCATCTGCAATGACGTGGATGGAAACTAGAGTATATTATGCTAAGTGAAATAAGTCAGAGAAAGACAAATACCATATGATTTCACTCCTATGTGGAATTTAAGAAACAGAACAGATGAACATAGGGGAAGGAAAGGAAAAATAAAATAAGATAAAAACAGAGAGGGAGGCAAACCATAAGAGACTCTTAAATATAGGGAAAAAACTGAGGGCTGCTGGAGGGGAGATGGGTGGAGGGATGGGGTGATTGGGTGATGGGCATTAAGGAGGGCACTTGATGTAATAATGAGCACTGGGTGTTATATGCAACTGATGAATCACGAAATTCTACCCCTGAAACTAATACTACACTATATGTGAACTAACTTGAATTTAAATAAAATCTTGAAAAAACAAAAAGGGTAAATATGTTGATAAATACACAGGAATTTTTAAACATTTTAAACATTACATATACACATGCATCTTTAAATTTCACTAAAAGATTGATTCTTTAAATTAAAAGTAATAAAAATATAGAGCACATGTAGAAGTAAAATACATAGACTATATAATAAACAGAATATATACAAGTAAAATAAGAGCACAAAAGGTGAGAAGATGGTATTGCAAGTATAAAGGGTAATATTCTTACGCTGTTCATGAAGTACTAGAATATGTTTGAAAATCAGCCATGATAAATTCAAGACACATATGTAATCAATCTCTAATACCACCAATAAAAAAATAACACGAAGGGACAAAACTAAAAAGATAGGTGAAAAAATGTTTTTCTAAAAACTCAATTCACCCAAAAAGAAGGCAGGGCAAGAGGACCAAAGAGTAAATGAAAAAATGGAAAAAGAACACCAATATGCTTAATCCAAACACAGAAAAAAGTTATAAAACTATAAATGGACTATATACCACTACTAAAACACAGAGATTGTTGTGAGACTGGATAAACAACTTCAGCCCAATGTATGTAGTCTATAAGAAACACATTTTAAACATAAACACACAGATGAGTTAAAAGGAAAAAGCAAGGGGCAAACATCAAGCTTATATTAATGTCAGACAGAACAGGCTTCCATGTAAAAAGTATTTTCAGGGATAGAATGGACATCTCATAATGATAAAAGGGTCAATTTGGCAAAAAAGACAAAGGTATCTTAAAAGTGTATCTGATTAATAACACTACCAAATATAAGAAAAAAACCTGACAGCTGAAGGGAGAAATAGACAAATCTACAATAATAGAGACTTGAGACTTAGCACTTCCCAGAGTAACTGACAGAATAAGGAGACATTAAAAATGTGAAGATAAAAGGCTTGAGTAACACTCTCAACCAGCTTCCCTAACTGACATTTAGACTACTCCACCCACCACCAGTAGAATACACATTTTTCCCAGCGGGTAAATGGAACATTGACCAAGAAAGACCATAGGTTAGGGAAGAAGGAAAAAAAAAAAAAAAAAAAAACTCAATAAATTTAAAGATACTGAAATAATACATGTTTTCTGACCACAACATCGCTAATTTAGGAATCAACAGGAATGATCTACCTAATTCTAAAATATTTGGAAATAAAATAACACACCTAAATAAATAATGGATCAAAGAAATCACAAAGATTTTAAAATATCTTTAAATGATAATGAAAACATTCCAAATTTGTGGGATCTAGCTAAGCATGCTTAGAGGAAAACTTACAGCTTTAAGTGCTTATATAAAAGAAGATAGGAAATCAATTATTTATGTTTCCAACTTAACAAGTTAGAAAAAGAGGAGCAAATTAAACCCAAATTAAAAGAAACAAAATTAGAGTAGAAATCTGAAACAGAAAACAGACATATAGAGAAAATCAACAAAGTCAAAAATTTTAAATATAGGACATAGCACACATGAAATCACAAAGTCAGACAGTGTAAACAAAACAATTTATATCATGTTTTATATCTGATAAATTTTGATATTTGGTACTAGTTCAGTCACTGGTATAAATTTTATTAATCGCTTTATGATAAATATTTCTAATAAAAATGTGGTTTCCTAGTTTTTCCACCAGCCTCATGTTGGCACCAGTCTCATGTTTGCAGCTTTCCCACTTTGGACTGGCTGAGCTCTGAACACTCATTTAACTCTGAAATTATAATGATTTGTCTGGCAATTATAATCACTTATAATTAGAGCAATGTCTTGCACGTAGTTATTTCAATGGCTAGATGCGCAATCATTCTGCACTATTAAATACAGAAATTTCAAAGAATATTGGTAATGCTGGGCACAGATAAATATAAAACGATTAAAATTTTTCATCATATAAAAAGTATATACATACCATTAGTTGTTTATTTGGCCAATACATGTGTAATTAACTCCTACTAAAGGATGAGGCACCTGTGGCTACTCCATAAATATTGATGTTAAGATGATGAAAGTAATATCGCCTTACAGTAAGTTGCCTAAGTCTAAACCAAATAAATCAATACATAAATGCTTAGAGAAAATCCAAAACCATGGATAAACGTGATCTTCCCAATAAGCTATTTTACAGTGACCCATAGCTTATAAGAGGGTTTATGCTCTGTGCATTAACATCTATTACATGAAAAATAACCCCACCCCCTCTACTGGCAAACCCACAGTATCGCGGGTTGGTTGCCAGGTCGGATTTTTTTCCCCCTCTCCATCTTTCTCAGAGCATCAGGTATCTGACCACTGACATCATCTGGGCACCCGACCAGGTGATCCGCGTTTCCACGAGCCGGATCGGTGCACGGGGCTGGGTTCATGGCCTCAGGCCGCAGGATTTGTGTGCGGAAGCCCTCGGGAGCTCGGCCATTCCGCAGTTCGCCTCAAACCGCACATTTACTTATGTTTTGTTTTTAGCAAACGCTTGCCACTTCGTTTCTAAAGAAGGCATTTCCATTACTAAATAATGACATAAAAATAAGCACAACAGAAAAAAGGAAGTCAGCAGGGAAAGCACCTAAGGGCTGGGAACATCTGCTTCTAATGGAAGCGATCTCCACCTTCGCGAGAAATCACCCAAACAAGCCTCAGGCTACTGCGCACGTTCGCTAGCGGGGCCAGCGTGAAGGGAAGCTCCTTGGGTTAGGAGAGGACCCAGCCTCCCTAAAAACCACTCCTGGCCTGTTCTGCCCCGGGGAGCTCGGACCCGGACCTCGTCCGGGAGGGAGGCCGCAGGGAGCGGCGAGGCCCTGAGAGACCGCGTGCGCGCGTGGCGTGCGCCTCCCGCCGCGCCTCCACCTCAGGGCGTCGCCACGGGAACCAAGGGTTTGGCCTCCGGCCCGGGAGGCCGGGGCAGGGCGCGGCCCGACCGCCGCCCGGAGGGAGGGGGGCCGCGGGAGGCCGCAGACTCTCACCGCGACGCTGAAGCCGCGACGCACCGGTCCTCCGCCACCTCGGGTCGCGCTTGGCTGCGCGGAGGTCCGTCCCGGCACCCGTTCCTGCCGCCGCCCGCGAGCCCCGAGACGCCGCCGGGCCACTCCCGCAGCCCGTGCCCCTCCGCACCCGTGCGTGGAGGTGTTGGGCTCCGGCTGCGGGAGGCGGGAGATTTAAACCCGGCCGCCTGGCGCGCGCGGAAGCCGCGCTGCCCTCGGCGTCTCGGCCTGGCGTCCGCGTTCTCGCCCTTTCGGGCTCTAGCCTAACCCCACCGAGGCCCGGCTCTCGGTCCGTTTTCTGATGAACTCCGGGACCCATTCTGTTCTTCCTTTACCAAATGCCAGGTTATTAAACACGAAAACGGTCAGAACATCAGAATTAAGGGACTGTGTGTGAGACCCCTGAGGCATTCTCGGTTTCCTTTTCTAAGCCCAGCGCCCTCGGCCCGGGTCCCTCCCTGCCTCCTCCGAGCCCGCACCGCACCTGCCAGGCCTTGCGGTGTCACCGCTACCAGGCTAGGAGCTTCCGAGCCTCAGTCTTTCCTGAATCCTGGGGCGCTTCTCAGGACCAGTGCCCGCACGCGGTAACTGTACACGTGCTATATTTAACTCTTATCGTCAGGGTTTAAAGAGGATTAAGTTAACAACTGTTAATAACTGACCTCAAATGCACATATACATAACCATAATTTGTGTTCATAAATGAGTCTTCAAGAGTAAAAGGCAAAATTTGAGCCTAAAAACTGAAGAAAAAAATGGAAATAAGACAAAAGTAAATTGTTCCTGGTGGAAGATAATTTAAATTCAAAGAACTTTCTTTTTAAAGGTGATTCAAAATATCCTATCACTTTACTAAAGCTTTACAGAATATTAATTACAACTGTGACACAGCCTAGTAAGGAAAAAAGCTTACACTCCAGGTGATAACTGTAAGTCTGTAAGATCGTGAAAGATGGAGTGAGATTCTAGAATATTATTACAAAGTACTTACCTTAAAAACCTGAAAGTAGTCTTAGAATAGAAAAAGGAATAGGCTATTTATACTAGAGTTAATATGGACTGAAAATAGTAAGAGGTCTTTAGGCCAGGGATTCTTACCCTGAAATACATGGTGTTTCAAAGAATGGGTGAATACCTAAAATAATATGCAAAATTTTGGCATGGGTCTTCTAAAAATATTTTCTGGAAATGTAACCAAACCCAAGTTCCACTGTCCAAAGCACAGCAAAGCCAATCACTGAGACATCATGTATGAAAGAGAAGGGTTTATTCTAGAGGCAGCCAAAGAAAGATAATAGGGCAAGCTTCAAATCTGCCACTTAGAAGGGGGAGAGAAGTTTTTTTTATAACCACAGGGGTTGGGATTACATATATATTGATGAAAAGGATGGTGAAAACTTGTGGTTATTCATGAGGAAAGATGGAGCATGTTTATTGAGCAAACATGTAACATACATCCCATACTCACTTGTGTGGAGACTTAAAATGAGGCAAAATTCAGCCCCTGCTGTCAGGCATCTTAGGACAAGGAAAGGGACTATGGGTTTTCTCCAAGAGAGCCCAGATAAACGGGAGGGGGTCTTGGGCTCATTATCTAGGGTAAGGAAGACAGGGCCTTGTTGTTCATAGGCTGGAACCTTATCACTGACTTCTAGCCCAGGTCTCCCTAGTGGATTTGTAAACACACAATAGCTGATTAGGGTCTCTGAAAAATAAGCTTTAGATTTCTTAATTTCAACCTCAATCCTATAGGGGACAACCTCAGAAAGAGTCCACAGCTTTCCTCAGATTCAAGTCCAGATCCTTAGAAGGGTAAGAATTAGCATTTGGCAATAAGGATGACTTCTGTACTTCCTCAGATCTTTCCTCACTCATGATAGGTTTGGCACCCCTCCTAAGGACATATTTCTACTCAACAAATGTAATTATTTTTCTGCCTGCCTTCCTCACTGGATGCTGAGCTCCTCCCAAGTAAACATTTATTCATTTCAGTAGCTTTATCTCTTGAACACAGTGCCTAATACATACTGCATTCTGAATGAGTTTATTCAATCAATAAGTGAACAGAAGCAAAGACAGCTAATTGACAACTGAAGGATACTGTATAAAATATCTAAAAAGAACTGAACACCTTTCTTCCCAAAGAATAAATGATTCTAATATGGTAAGAAAATGACTTTCAGAATGTTACCATGCACACGTTAAGTTTCTTGGGGTATTTTAGAAAATGCTTCTTCCAACAGGATGAAGTTTTTTTTTTTTCAAAGATTTTATTTGTCCATTTGACAGAGCACAAGCAGGGTGAGCTGCAGAGGGAGAGAGAGAGAGAGAAGCAGGCTCCCTAGTGAGCAGGGAGCCCGATGAGGGGCTCCATGCGGGGCTTGATCCCAGGACCATGGGATCACGACGCAAGCCAAAGGCAGAGGCCCAACCGAGCCACCCAGGTGCCCCCCAACACGATGAAGTTTAACTCAAGAGGATATTAAACATCAGCTCAATCTGAAGCAGAGAAAGGTCCTCCAAGAAATATACCAGAAAGTCGGAGTGACTGTGGGCAAGGCCTGTTGGTTTTGTTCACTTAACTGGGGAAAATTACTGGAGATACACAATGTCTCCAAGCCACCATAAAATGTAGCATTTATACATAACCACATTTCCTTCACAGGTGACTAAGAAAGGTGGGCAAATGGTGGCAAGGTATAAAAATGGTTTCAGCAAACAAGGTCGAGCTACTGACACTCCTGGGCAGGAATCAGGTTTTCTTAATCAGGTATTTGATATATGTTTGTAGAATGAATCAATGACCTTGTTAGCTGTTGGATTGATAAGAAAATACTTCAATGCCTTGTACTAGTCCCTTAACAGATAAATGAGGCACCCAGAGTAGTTAAAATGTCGTGTTTCATAAATAAGCTTTTTTTAGGAAACAAGAATTTAACACTATTAAAATGCTTTTATATGGGAGGATATAATTTCATCTAGAAGTGCAAATATTTATAGAAGTGTTATTTAATTTTCTATCAACAGGTTTATCCTAATATAAAGTGTTTTCCTCCACTGTAAGCTTCTACAAGTGAACTAGAAAAGACAATTAGATGACTTGGAATGTGGGGCTCCACAAATCTGGGACCCAGAGCAATAAACAGCAATGATCTTTTGTACTATCAAGCAAACCTCTTGTTAATCTAAATAAAACTTCAATTGATATTAAAAAACATACTAAGAATTCTACACTTTTTGTGTTATTTTACTCTTATTAAAGATTAGGGATCTACTGAACCTGATGTCATGGAAATAGCTCCATTTCTTCAAGGTGTTCCACCTTCCTTGTAATCTGTTTGATCTTACCAAGGAAGTCAGAAGGAACAGGTCAGTGGCAGTTAGTAAGGGTATGGAGAGCTATCTTCCCAGATGCCTACACTAGGACTTACATATGGCAAGCCAAACATGCTCTCTACCATACTGCATTTTTGTTGATTCTAGTAAGGCTAGAATTAGAGACGGTATTATTAGGATGATTCTTTTAAAACGAAATGTTATAGACCTATAAAAAAAATACTTCCTCCCCCTGAAACCACTGAACTGAATTTGGTATTAATAGTTCCCCAGCATGTGTCTGTACTCTTACTGTCCATACAGACTATTTGGCACAGATTGGACCTAACAAGATCATTTCTCTGTATCTCTAATCACTGATGAATGTATCCTATCTCCATCATTAATTGGCTGTACACCTTCACACAAGGTACTTAAGCTGTCTGGGTTGTGGTTTCCTTTAATAACATGAATAATGTGATAATTCAAATGATATGAATGGGTAACAGGATAATTTCTAAAGTCACCTTTTGCTCATATACAATTCCTATATGAAAAGAAATGGGTCTTTAAAAAAGAAGACTATATATTATTATGCTAATACACTTAGTATACTAAAATTGAAATTAATTTTAAGGCAAAAACATGCAAAGCTGAACGTAACATTATGGTAATTTGGTAACAATGAATGCCACTTAAATTTATATACAACCTTTCTTTTATGTAGGTGAAGACATCTTCAAACTTACTCTTCACATTTATAAAAATATCATTCTTATGAATGACTTAAGAATTGGCAGAATATATATGTAGTAAAGAGCTTGAGCTCTAGACTCAGATACATCCAAATTCAAATCCTGACCCTGCTATTTACTGGCTACATGAAATCTAGTCAAATAACTTGACTCCTCTAACACATATATTCCTCCTTTAAAATAAAGGTCATTAGGCATCTGCCTTGGGCTCAGGGTCATGATCCCAGGGTCTTGGGATTGAGCCCCACATCAGGCTCTCTGCTCCACAGGAAGCCTGCTTCTCCCTCTCCCACTCCCCCTGCTTGTGTTCCCTCTCTCGCTGTGTCTCTGAAAAAATAAGTAAATAATAAAATAAAGATCACTTAGTCATTTTATTTATTTATTTATTTATTTTTAAAGATTTATTTATTTAATTTATTTATTTGAGAGAGAGAGAATGAGAGACAGAGAGCATGAGAGGGAGGAGGGTCAGAGGGAGAAGCAGACTCCCCGCTGAGCAGGGAGCCCGATGTGGGACTCGATCCCGGGACTCCAGGATCATGACCTGAGCCAAAGGCAGTCGCCCAACCAACTGAGCCACCCAGGCGCCCTCACTTAGTCATTTTAATGTCAAAGGATTGCTACGGCAGCATACCAGGTGGATTTTTTTTTTTCTTTTTTGCCATTTAAGTAAACACTGCCAGAAAATAATTTACTTTGGGGAGCCTGGGTTGCTCAGTCGTTGGGCGTCTGCCTTTGGCTCAGGTCATGATCCCAGTGTCCTGGGATTGAGCCCCGTGTCGGGCTCCCTGCTCCGCAGGAAGCCTGCTTCTCCCTCTCCCACTCCCCCTGCTTGTTCCCTCTCTCGCTGTATTTCTGTCAAATAAATAAATAAAATCTTAAAAAAAAAAAATTTACTTCTTCAGATCTGTGAATATCAGTGGATACTGTAACAAAGATAGCCTATCTAACCCTATGAACTCCCCCCAAAATTCTAAGTTACGTTAAAGACATTATCTAGTTTAAAATCAGGACCACAAGAAACTGGGACTCCTGGGTGGCTCAGTTGGTTAAGTGTCTGCCTTCGACTCAGGTCGTATCACGACCTGCATCGGGCTCCCTGCTCAGTGGGGAGCCTGCTTCACCCTCTGCCTGCCGCTCTCCCTGCTTGTGCTCTCTCTCTCTCTCTCTCTGACAAATAAATAAAATCTTAAAAAAACCCACAAGAAACAGCAAGTGTTGGCGAGGATGCGGAGAAAAAGGAACCCTCTTGCACTGTTGGTGGGAATGCAAACTTGTGCAGTCACTGTGGAAAATGGTATGGAGGTCCCTCAAAAAGTTAAAAAGAGAACTACCCTAAAATTCAGTAATTGCACTACTGGCATTTACCCCTAAAATACAAAAACCCTAATTCAAAGGGATACATGCAACCCCTATGTTTGTTGCAGCATTATTTACAATATCCAAACTATGGAAACAGCCCAAGTGTCCATCAATAAATGAATGGATAAAGAAGATATGGTATATATATATACACAATGGAATATTATTCGGCCATAAAAAAATGAAATCTTGCCATTTGCAATGACATGGATGGAACTAGAGAATAATGCTTAGTGAAGTAAGTCAGAGAAAGACAAACACCATATGATTTCACTCATGTGGAATTTAAGAAACAAAACAAAGGAAAAAGACAAACCAAGAAACAGCCTCTTAACTAGACAGAACAAACTGATGGTTACCAGAGGGGAGGTGGATGGGGGGAATGAGTGAAATAGGTGAGATGGGGATTAAGGGGTGCACTTGCTGTGATGAGCACTGGGTGATGTATGGAATTGCTGAATCACTATATTGTATAACTGAAACTAATATCACACATCATGTTAACTCTATCAGCAATTAAAATGAAAATCTTAAAAAAAAAAAGGTAAATTTAGCTTATATAACAAAATATTAATTAACATAGTGGTTTTTTTTTTTTTTTTTTACAGCTCACACCCCCATCCTCTACCTCTTATTAGTATGTTTGATACTAGAAGTCTATGATAGTCTAAAACTCTCAGTATTAAAGTAAATAAAAATTCCTTTTATTAGCAGTTTCTCATTAGCAAAATTTGGATTTCACTTGCCTTTTGAAACCTGATTCCAATTAGTGGCTTTTTAAATAGAAGAAATAACTGAATATTGCTTACATATGCAGAGTCTCAAATGTCATTTTTTTCCTTTTAGAAGTTACAGTAGTATAAAGATTATTTCTCCTTATATTTGCTTTATATAAGCAAATGACTTTTCAAGATTAGAATACAGAAGAATTTTTGTGAAAAGATTTCAATGTTATTATCAGAAATTCCCAGATAGTATTTGGTTTGCTGGGTTGTTTGTTCAATTATGCAATTATGTGTATTTTATATCAATTTAAACTTTCATTTGTTCTTTTCCCCAATAATGCTAGGAAGCATTTTGATATATTATTATGCATCGATGACAATAGTTCCAAAATGGCCAATCGAAATTCAAAGGACAAAGCAAAGTCATCTATTCATAGAAAATCTATTATGTTTTTCTGCATTCTATGCAGAATTAAAAATCTTACGTAACTCAAGTTTCTACCCTAATAATCTCTAGGTAATTGTCACAGCCAGGTTTTGTTTTCATGGTTTCCAATATAAAAAGATCATCATGTCTTAGATAAGACCCGGAGGCAGCTTTATCTAAGAGGAAAACAAAACTGAGCTACTTAGCGTATGAAGAAATATGCTTTCTTCCTTCCTCATGGTATTTCTGAACTATCATTTCTGCCAGAGGTAACAGCTCCACCTTTCCCAATCTGTATCTGTCCAGATCTGGCTAAAGTATCACTCTACTACAACGCTTTTCTTGACATCCAACTTGCTTCCCACAAAGCTAATTGGTTCCTTCTCTATGCCACCTTTCTATCTTACATTTACATCTTTTATGCATTTAAGTCACTGTTATAACTAATTCTTAAATGAGTGTTTCTATGCAAGCTTATCTTTTTGGAGGTAGTGTCCATGTCATACATTTTTCTGCATTTTTTCCCCTTTCCTTCCATCTCCAAAGAGACGCTGGTACATGGTAGAAGTTCAGCCTTTGTTCTTGAACTGACAATTAGGTATACTTTGAGTCTAATTTTTAATATTAGCAAGATTATCGTTAAACGGTAAAAAAGGAATTTCTTAAAACTTTGTTTGATGAGGTAAAAGCAAGTATCAACATGGTTAGGAACGTCATAATTTGTATCTTCTAGGCTTTGGTTGGCCTCTCATATTTTTCCTGTTTGAGGAGTAATCTAACCACCTGAGTTACACAGAGAGAAATTTGGCAGAGATTGATTCCAGAAACTTGATCACTAATGTTACACCCATCCCAAAGGAGAATGCCTGAAGCATGAATGTATCCTCCTTGGAACCAGGGTTGAGAATAAGTGAGGGACCAATACTTGATGCTACTTCCTTCTTTGTCCACTACATCTAATAAATAAGCCTCTTTACCTTTGCTTCAACTACCTAGTGTATGCATACTACAACTGAGCCCAGACTGGGTGAGTTAAGAAAAACATTTAGATAACTCTGACAAAGGCTCATTCAGAGAACATTTAAAACAAGAAATTCTTCTTTGTCCTATAAAAGTTAGACTTCCAGACACTACAGATATGATGAAATTTATACCAGTCTACACTAAATGGTAAAAACAGACTGGTATATTTTCTAGCTAACTTGATATTCACTTTTTTTTAAAAGATTTTATTTACTGGAAAGAGAGCAAGAGAGGGAGAGAAAGCACCAAGGGAGAGGGAGAAGCAGACTCTGCTGAGCAGAGCCGGATGCGAGGCTTTATCCCAGGACCCCTAGATCATGACCTGACACTTAACTGACTGAGCTATCCAGGCACCCCTGTTTTTTTGGCATTAAAATACACTTTCTTTTAAGAAATTATATAATAACTGTAGCTCTAGCTCTTTGTGAAGATGAGGACCATATCCTAGGGATAGACGAAGCCTGGGTCCCTAAGAGTGTGGAACAAAACCACTCTCTTAGCCCTGGACTGCCTCGATTTCAACTTGTAAGAGAACTAAACTCCTAACTGGCTTAATCCACTGTTAACTTGGCTCTCAATTGCAGCCAGGTATACATATTACTTCCTAGACCTCTGTGATAGGAACATTTTTTGACATATACTGCATTACAGTCTAGTGATGAGACCAATCTTATTTTCCATATATTAGAGGCTGAAGTGCTCTGCTTGAGGAATACCAATCCATTAAAGATGGAAGTCACACTTTAAGAAGACATTTACTTTAAATATTTGGTATATAACATATGCAGTAAGATAAATGCTAATGATATAAAATTTATAGAATGTTTACTATCTAATACTGACTGAAAGGTTTTGTCTAAAGATTCTATTCTATACAAGGATAGGATGGGGAAAAAGATTCCTGGTTACCATGAAATCTGTATGCAATTTCTAAAGGATTCTAACATAGCTTTAATACAAAGTACTTCACTTAAAATATTTCAACAAACTCTTAATTGGCAGCATCTACATGTTTTAATGTTCTGAATACCCACAAAGTCTTATTATAGTTAGACATCACTATTTTACCTAAAGCAAATTGTATTTCTAATTTTTTCTCTATTAGAATTTATTACTTTCCTTAAGATACTTTTTTTAAACAGCTAACATTGGAAAAATTAAGTTTCCCCATCAGAAATAAAAATCTGGACAATTACTATATTTTTAATATATGCTTTTACAGCATTTCAAAAGCAAATCTTAATTCAAACCAATACCTATAAAAGGAAATAAAAAAACTCAGTACTTTCAAGAGTTTGCATATGGCAGAGAGAGCAGGTCACATTTAAATTTTAACAACATAAACTATTGTATAATAAATATAAAATAAAGAAATAGACAGTGATAACTATTATCAAGGGTGAAAACATTATATAAACTTAAAGAGGCTGCTTTCTGAACCGTCACTGATGTAATCTGAGGCTTCTTTATCAATTTCATTTACAGAAAATCTCTGGAGTCAAATTTATCATTCACTTTCATGCCCCCACATGAGAAGTAGTAGGTGAGTATCTGTAGGAATACAATTTATTGTCTGCTCCTCCACTCAGAAGTAACTGTGTAAAGGGAGAGGAAAAAAAAAACATTTAAGTAAACATAATTATAAACATAAATACTGACTGATTACAGAAGGAATTATGGATGAGCCGTTAACTCGCATTTAGAGCTAATACTTAAATGGACCAATTACATCAATTTTCACTACCATATTATAATACACTATATTAATACTTTAAAAGTGATCATTTAAATTTGGTTGAGCCATGATATGCTATTGTACTTTCTATGAAGTATTTGTTAAGAAATATAATAAAATTTAAAAGTCTAAGGGGTGATATAGTTTTACCTATTTAAGAAAATTAAGTTTTACAGGAGAGTATCTTAACTGTTTGCAGGTAAATGTATATTACAAATTATTCAAGTAGCCCTAGGACCTGTATTTGGAAAGAATTCTTTAGCAATAACAGCTAATATACACAAAAATAAGTAAATTGTAATTCTTTAAGCACATTTATAGTCTAGACTTATTCTGCAAGATTTTTTTAAGGGGGAAATACTTAGAACTAACTGGACTAGTGGAGCAAATTTATGGATTTAAAACATTTCATTAAAATACTTGAGGAAAAAACCGCTTCAAAATTTTCAAATTTTACTACTCCTAAAGAACAAATTTGTTTCTTCTTTGAAAGCAATGTGAGATTTTTATGACTAATATTAAGGGAAACTTAGAATACAGAATTATAATTATCAGCCACATTGAAACTAGTAACTCCCTAACTACACACACATTTATTCTCTATTTTTCCTCTTTACCAAATAACTAATAAATTCTTACCCCTGTGTCTGTCCAGTCTACACTCAGAACTTTGTCTTCATGAGCAGCCAGATCATAGAGAGGAGCTTTACAACTAAAAGATCAAAGTATTACCATGTTATATGCATTTCACAATATTAAAAAAACATTTATGACTAATCATATTTTTCTGAAAACTTTACAGACTTTTACCATCCTTGCCCCAATAACCAGTTAATCTTAAGATTCTGAGTATTTACTTAACCATCTCTCCTGATATTCCCCTATCATTAGCAGAATACAGAGATTTACTACAACAAATATTCAGGAAAAATGCTATTTATTTATAAATATTTATTCATAATTAGGCCCATTTTCACTCTTCCTTGACCCTCAAATCATAGCTTTATATATCCTTTGTCCATCCATGTATATGCTGATAACTCTCAAGTTTATATCTTTAGTCCAAACTTCTTCCCTGATTTTGATATGCATATTCAATTGCCCATCATCTGGATGTCTCATGGCCCTACAAATTTAAAACAACCCAAACAAAACTCTTGATGTTCCCTCATAAATCTGTTTCTCTACTCTTTTCCATCATAGTAAATTGTACCAGTAATGGTGCAATTGCTCAGGCAGAAAATAATGGGCATTATCCTTTGATTTCTATCTCCATATTCTGTCCATGAGCTAATAGAGCTGTCTTCAAAATATACCTAGAATCCAACCTAGAACCTCCCTGCTTCCATTCTTCCTACCCTCTTTAGAGCCTGCACAAAGCCTTCCCCATTATACTTAGAATGGAACCCAAATTCCTTACCATGGTCCATAGGGCCCTACTCAATATAACTACTACCTGCTTCATCTCCAGCCACTCTTTTCCTTGCTTACTCCATTCCATCAACACGGGCCCTCTTGCCATTTTGCCAAGATTTTCGCCACCTTATCTGTTGTTCCCTCTAACCATGATTTGTGCATGGCTAATACCTTCCCATTGTTCAATTCACTGGGAAATCACTTTCAAAGAAGAGCCCATTCCTAAAGAAGTATCCCTTTTACTCTGCTTTACTTTCTTCACATCACTTACTACTATTAGCAGAAACTATACGCTAATTGCTACATAAAGTATCCAACTAAAATGTAAACAAACTTCTAGATATTAACAAATCATGCATCATAAGGATGTCAGAATACAGATTTAGGTAAACAACAAACAGGTATTTGGTTAATGCTTCTCCATTCTACTTGTAAAAATATTTAAGTAAGTTGTGTATGAAATTCATTGGGGGTACTCTGTATATACTAGTAACAAAAAAGAAAACTTTAATATCTAGTTAGCTTTTAAAATACGTATTTTATTTATTTATTTATTTTTCTATTAACATATAATTTATTATTTGATTACAGTTCCATTTATTTAGAGACCATTGGCCTTCTATATCATATTTATATTAAGGTTCAAGATAATAAGATAATTTTTTTCAGAATGCAAAAAATAACCTATTAACATGAAGAAAATCCCTTTGACCCTGGCTTTTCTTTCTGACACCAATATTTATCATCTCAGGTCATATAACCAAAAACTTTTCTTTTACCCTTCTGCTTCTGGATAATCTTTTTAGCATTCATTTCATTTTCTCTGTATATGATAAGTAATCGATGTATTTTCTTTGTAGATTATAAATAGGATATACCTTCTTGTATCCCACAGTTTGACGATATTATCTAAAGAACCTGAAATCAGCTGCTGCTCATGGGTAGGAGACCACTTTAATGATGTGACCCAGCCTGTATGTGAGGTTAGGGACAGCGACACCAAAGAACCATCTGAACAAAATAAAAAAGATAATTAATTGAATTTTAGAAGAGAAGTAGGCAGAACCCAAAACAATGTTTGTAGAAAATTGTCTTTTTATACACATCTCTAGTGAGAGGAGAAACTGATGTTATTTACACATATTTCTCCTCCAGTGATTTACACAACTCACCTTTAGTTCGGGGATCCCACAGTCTGATATGCCTATCTGTGCTGCCAGATGCTAAACGTTTACAAAGTGGAGAATAGGAGATACAATTAAACACCTTATTTCCTGTCTGAAAAACAAACAGGAAAGAACATTTAACCATGGTGGGCAGGAAATAACCATCTTTAGATGGCTCAAAGTTAAACAGAGAATCACTGAATTTATGTCTTACCAAAGTTGACTTAAGACTGCCAGACTCTACATCCCACATCCTAATTGTGTGGTCCCAAGACGCACTGCAGATTTCTTCAGCATCTGACCATAGAACTGAAGAAATTGCTTCCTTGTGGCCAGAGAGGGTCACTATGGGAGTCTAGAAATGAAAGATACCCAAAAGGAAAAGCGAAAAGCATTTTCAGTTTAGAATAACTGAAACAATAACAGTAGTTATTTACTTCTGAAGCCCACATGCCAGATGCTTTAGCTTTCATATCCTGCCTTATTTCTTCTTTACAACAATCCTCCAAAACAGATATGTATTTTTATTTTATAGATGAAGACTTAAGAGAACTTGCTCAAGGTCATACAGCTTACACATGACAGATTTAAGTTTGAACACAAATATTACTCCAAAGTTTGTAGTCTTTCCTCTATAGCCTGCTGCTTTCCCATTTGTTCTACTTTTTATTTTTAAAAGTATTAATATTAACCCTAACTTGGGGCGCCTGAATGGCTCAGTCGTTAGGCGTCTGCCTTCGGCTCAGGTCATGATCTCAGGGTCCTGGGATCAAGCCCCGCATCGGGCTCCCTGCTCAGCGGGAAGCCTGCTTCTCCCTCTCCCACTCCCCCTGCTTGTGTTCCCTCTCTCGTTGTGTCTCTCTCTGTCAAATAAATAAATAAAAATCTTTTAAAAAAAAATATTAACCCTAACTTAACTCTCTCATAAGTACATGTTATATGCAGAAGTTAGCTGAAAAAGTGCTGGGGTCAGGGAGATCTAGGTTTGAGTCAAGGTGCTGCCTTTTTCTTCCTCTTTTTTTTTAAAGATTTTATTTATTTATTTGAGAGAGAGAGAATGAGAGACAGAGAGCATGAGAAGGAGGAGGGTCAGAGGGAGAAGCAGACTCCCTGCCGAGCAGGGAGCCCGATGCGGGACTCGATCCCGGGACACCAGGATCATGACCTGAGCCGAAGGCAGTCGCTTAACCAACTGAGCCACCCAGGCGCCCTTCTTCCTAACTCTTCCGGGTAAATGAATCTCAACAGGTTACTCTCACCCTTTCTTCAACATCTTTTAAGTTCTATTATCCAGTCTTTAAATAATGCCCATGGTTCATTTATTAGTACTCCAAAATCTCTAATGTTTTTCTCAAAATTAAAATCCCCAAATTAGGTGTAATGTCTATCTTAAATATAAAGAACACATGAAAGAGAGAGGAAAAGAGTCCTGAAATGGGAGACATTAATCTACTTTTATTAACTTTGTTATATTTAACCTCCTTAAATATTATCACCTCATCTGTAACGTGAGGGGCTTATATCAGATCGTAGATCAGCAAAGGTTCTCATAAAGGTCCAGAAAGTATTTTAGCCTCTCTAGTCTCTGTTGTTCATCGTTTTTTAAACCCCTTAAAAATCATGCTCTCTGTAGTACAAAAATATTTACCCTTGTTAGTCCCAACTGCTCTGTTTTCTGTTTCTTTCTTGGTCGATTTGTGGATTCCTCCATTTCATCTTCTTCATCTGTAGGAACTGTATCACAAAAAATTAGATTTGATATGTTAAAAATTTATGATAAATATTAATTGCAAACGATTATTTATTTATTCATTTAAAGTAATCCCTACACTCAACATGGGGCTTGAACTCATGACCCCAAGATCAGGAGTTAGATGCACTACCAAGCCAGCCAGGCGCCCCCTGATTGCAAATAGTCTTAAAAGAATTCTTATTTTTCTGGGTGTATGTTTTCTCCATGTTATCTCAACTGGTTAGGGAATGGATATTCTTCCTTATTCTGGTTAACAGAAATTTATATATAAAAACTATACCTGGGTTAGCAATCTTCCAAAAGGAGAAAGCAAAAACCAGAGTACACTAAAATCCTAAAGTCTAACCAGTTTGATATTTTGCTATATCTTTAAGAGCATCATTATGAATATTCATCACCTTACCATATCTATGAAAAACTGCTTACTCTTAGTTGTAGGAGAGTTCGCCCACATTGCATTTGTATTATAAAGGAATGACAAGGTTAAACAAACACATTAAAAGAAGATACAATCCAGTCATGTTTATTTTTCTTGACTACTTCACTTTTCTGACAATGAATTAAAAGTATTTCATACAATAAAATATTCCACAAAAGGAAAATTATCCAAATAAACCAGAAACTTTCTGCCTCAAAACTGTTTGCTTTAAGGGGCGCCTGCATGGCTCAGTCAGTTAAGTGTCCAACTCCTGATTTCGGCTCAGGTCATGATCTCAGGGTCATGAGGTCAAGCCCCGAGCTTCAGGCTCCACACGTGGCAGGAAGTCTGCCTGAGATTCTTTCTCTCTCCCCCTCTGCCTTGCACTCTCTCTCTCTAAAATAAACCTTAAAAAACAAAACAAAACAAAACTATTTGCTTTAAGCATTACTGGGAAATCTACTGGGTTGACTTCTATATTTCTCGCCATCTGACACTGCTCAGGCTTTTCTTGATCTCCCCAACTCTACTTTGTGAACTGTATTTAGGGTATTATACTGTAATACAGCAATTCCCTCAAGTAACAGGGATTCTGCTCTGTTTACCTGTTTAAATAATTCTAGACTACCAGTTCTTTTTAATTTAAATATCTGTGGGTCTTCCCCCTCTTTTCTCCTATTATCAAGGCACCTTCCTCTAAGAGTCCTCCCTCCTCCAACTCTTTCTCTTCTAATTGTTCCTTCTATGTTTTCAAAGTAAAAAAATTAAGTTTGGTAAAACTGCATTAAAAAATTTTTTTTAAGTAAATCAACTTAAGAAATTTCTCTAACAGTGGAGTATATCAAAATGACTCAGAAAGTATTTTTATTTCCAGGTTCCGGAATAAGAGAACTCCGAGAACTAAGGCAGTTATGTCCTATTACATCAATCATGTTATTGGTTACTTGCAGCAATTCAGTGACATGGTTCAATAAATAAGAAGGTGGTAGATAGAAACACATTTTTAAACACAAAGAAGTATATTAATTTTTCTCTATATGCTCCTTTGTTTGTGTCCTCAAAAGCTCTGGTTCATTTTTATGGAAAAATGTGTGTTAAATAGTCTTTCAATGAAATTCTTGAAACACCACTAATAAGTCAAAGTACAACAAATATTTAATTTACCTGTAGACCAGATCTTTAGCATCTTATCCCAGGAGCCACTGCAAAACTAAAAAGATATACATAAAGAGAAAAAGAGTATGTAATATAACCTACCATATTATTTGCCTTGTTTTTTCTATTATAACTTTTAAAACCTTTACTTTGTTCTGAAATCCTTTACTACTATGGTATCTGCATGGCTTCCTAGTTTCCTAGAAGTTTTATCCTCAATCTCAAGGCAACTAAAGGAGCTTCCATTCTTATATGGCCCCGTGCCCTGGCTATGGTTGCTTAGATCGAGGTGGACAACGGTCTACACTGTGCACACAGGTCCCTTCCTCCTTCAGGACCTTTTTTTGAAAACTTGTGTTCCAGAGAGTTGAAGTTAGTCTTTTTCAGGGACTGATGGTATAGGATGTAAAACCTAGGAATACTGAAAGCCAGACTGCTTTTTTTACTGCCATGTGGAAAAAGCCAGTTTGAGGTAAAAGAGAATAAAGTCAATTTAGGGAGATGAGTGGCGGAGGGGGGGTGTTGGCCACATTCAAGCTCAATTCCTTTGGTTCCTGAGACCCAAATGCTGGTGATGTGATTGTTCACTCCTTCCTGGATCTCACAATCTTTTAAGCTGAAAAAAGTTCAAGATGAGTTTCTGTCTCTTACGGCCAAAGGACAGGGTATGATTAATTCATTTAAGTTTTGACTTGACAATAGGAAAACCTTATTTATGGCTCAATATGAATAATTATAAATCTTTACCTCTGAATGCATGAAATATTCTCTGTTATGCTAACTGGCAAAGAAATGCTGAAGAAACACTCTTAAATCCAGAATTTTCAATGTGCTTTTAGGGAACTTTCAAATGGCAAGAGAATTTGTAATCCCTCATAAATCAACAAAGTATTGTACTCAGGTTTGTTTCCTTTTAACTAACTTGGACCATTTTGTCATGATAGAGTAAATCAGCAATACTAGTAAAACAACCTCTATTAACACTAACCATAGTGTATGCTAAGGCTTAGATGATCAACTAGACATTTTCAATTGATGACAGCACTGAGAAGCTCGAAGATTGACAATGTCAATCACGATGATTAAAGAATGTTACACTGCTTGTTTACCTGATTTCATAAAATTTCTGCAGTTTAATATAAAGTCTAAACCAGAGAAACCCAGACTGAGGAGGTGAATCTTTCTCTTATTTTAAGACTATTTACTTTGGGTTCAAAATCATATTCTTTAATTATCAACTGTTATGAAAGTAGGACAATCACAATGAATAAATGAAGAAAAAATTGTTTGCATAAGAAGCTCAAACTCTAATTCAACAGTACTAGTACTAGTACAACTAGTACAACACACCAGCTACTTACTTTAGTTCCCGTGCTATCAACAGCTATAGAATCCACACTTCCGGCATGGCCTCTGCAGCAGTGCAGGGCTTTCACTTTGTTTCTCTCCACATTCCACTCCCATAAGAGAATCGTCTGATCCATAGAAGCACTCAGTAGTAGGCAAGACAAACTATCTGAAGAAAGGAGAACAGAAGAATAAGAACAAATTAGTATAAAAATTTAAAATACATTGTGTTCTGAAACTGAAGAATTGAATTTTTTGTTGTTGAGAAAGACATTAGCCAGCTTTGAAAAAGAAGTAACTTATGGTATAAAAGGATGATTCTTCAAAAATACTGTAAAATAGGAGTTTGACCCAGTATTAACTTGAAAGTATATTTTATCTGTTATAACTTAGTAAGGATTTAACTCTACCACTTACAGATTTTCTTACTTAGTCTTTTTCTTCTTGAACACTATATGTTTGAAAGACCTCACAAAAACTGAGGTATGAGGCCCTTCCTACACTGTCCCCATTCTGCCCCAGCAGTGAAAATGGCTTATTTCCAATTGCCTATGCAGGATTCCTTTCAGTTTAGGCAAAGAGTCCTAACCTTTTTTCACCCAGGCCACATCTTTTACAACGTCTGTATGTCCCACAATTGTCATTATTGACTTTCCTTCCAAGGACCAGATCCGAGAAGTCTTATCATAAGAACCAGTCAAGATCCTATGAAGAGAAAAAAAAACCGTATGAAATAGAAAAAGCAGCTTTTTCAAAACCTGAAATCAATTATATTTCTAAAGCAATGACAAAGTAAACCTTCAGGATTATACTTAAAAAAATTTTTTTAACATGAAGACTAAGATTTCAAAACACACTAGAATAGATCAGAAGAGGTTATATTTGACTTTTCCTGACCTCCTAAAAATGAAAATGTACTGAAAAACCCTAGATTTCATTTTTACTACTGTTGTAAACATTACAACTCTCAGGGAATTTGCTTGTAAGGCTTAATAGTCCTTTGTACTGAACTAGTTAAAACCTTTTAATAGAAAAACAGTAAAATCATCTAAAGTAAAAGTAAAACAAGTAAAAACATCACTTGGGTAACAACTCCAGGAAGATATTCTTTGAAAGAAGTAAGCCTGTACTATGATCCACTCTCAAAGGGCTTTTCTACAAGTAAGGCCAGTGAGGGTTTGCTCTGGACCATCCATACCTGCTCGAATCTAGTCTGCCCTTTTTAGTCCTAAAATAGCATGATCTGCATCTTCATGGTAGTAGGCTAGGAGATCTGTGGCTATAAAAGGTTTTTTTTCCCCTCTATGAAACAAATTTATCTTTGGTCTTATAAGCAACACACAAATGCCCTAAGACACTTATCTTATCCAACAGACAAATGCCACTACAACATCTTGAGACAGAAAAGAAAACCTATTAATAGATATGTTTCTTCTTAAATAAACTGAAGAGAAAGATCTTTGGTATGGTCACCGATACATACAAAATTACTTTTACAAAGAACACAGTCAATCAGAAAAATATTCACATAGTACACTTAAAAAAGACTGTAATACAATGGATAGAAGAACATTCATATGGCAATACCATTCCTCTGCCCCTCGGACAGAACTGATCCAGTCATCATGGAACATGCATTGCTCTGGCTGAGGGGCAGTGTACTTCTCCACATATTCCAATTCCACAACCTCTTCCTAGTCAAAGAGAAAAACCAGAAATCAATCAGGCGGGACAGTTTTAAAATAGTACACTATGAAAATAAAGGACTCCCAGTTTAATAGGTCTCCTTCATGTCAGTCCCCTCCATAACTCAGAAAATTTGGAGCCATGCAAAAGGTGAAAAACTTTATCTGACCTAAAAGTAGTATTAAGAAACACTAATGACCTTGGAAAATTTATGCCAAAAGTGGGGGAGAGGGGAGAAAATAAAAGAAACTTTAAAAAATAAAATCATAAAAGCATTCTGTTTAATGAGGATGATGAAAAAGTTCTGGATATGGACAGTAGTGATGCATGCATAATATTGTGAATGTACTTATTGCCACTGAATTATACACTTAAAGATGGTTAAAGTGATAAATTGCAGTACATTTTATCACAGTTCTAAAACCTGCCTAAAAGTATAAAAGCAATTATAAATTTTATTTTAAATTATAAAAGCAATATTAAAGAAATTAAATATTAGAGGAAAGGGGAACCACTATAAATCACAATAATCTAACCCATAAGTTTTTTATGTGCATAATCCTTTTGTACACCTTTATTAGTAAACATATATTTGTTATTCCCTTTCTTGACAATTCTTCCACAAATACGAAAATTCCTTCCCATATCCTTCATCTGCATTTCTTAATACACCTTCAGAAGAGGGGATTTCAAAATTTAATACACAAAAACTGAAGTTCAAATTTCTAGAAAAAAAAACAATAATAAAAAAAATCTTGGTTGCTAAAGATTCAGGTGATTCTAAAAGTTTTCCACATTATCTGAGAACACTGGACATAAAACAGAACAGGTAAACATTTGAACTTACTGATGAGATGTTTTCCAGTTCCATGTGTTTGAGCAAGGGCATTCGCAGAAACTGGCCCTTGATAAGGAAATCGAACTCCACATGTTTGTGGAACTCTAAAGAAAATGCATAATAAAATAATCACAATAGCAAAGGTATATGAGAAACCCCCAAACCTATTTTCCCTATTATTCCCAGTGTGGCCTCTGAGTTTCTCCAGAATTTCTTCGTGGTATAATCAGGCCATGTATTCCAATACACTATGTGATTTTTAAGAACAGAGTACTTTCTTCTGTTGGTATAATTTTTTATTGGTGGTACTGGTATTTAAACAAACTTTTTATTCAATGGATAATTCCAAATATATATAAAAGTAGAAATAACATTATGAATCCCCACCTCCATCACATATTATGACAATTACCAACTTATGGGCAATCATCTATACACCTCACTCCACGCCTCTGCTGGTTTATTTTATTTTATTTTATTATTTTTTTTTTTTAAAGAATTTTTTTTTTTTTTTTAAAGATTTTATTTATTTGACAGAGAGAGAGAGAGCACAAGTAGGCAGAACAGCAGGGAGAGGGAGAGGAAGAAGCAGGCTCCCCACCGAGCAGGGAGCCTGACGTGGGGCTCGATCCCAGGACCCGGGGATCATGACCTGAGCCGAAGGCAGACGCTTAACCGACTGAGCCACCCAGGCGCCCTCTGCTGGTTTATTTTAAATCAAACCCTAGAAATGCTATCATTTTATCTGTAAATGCTTTAGTAAGTATTTCTAAAATATAAAGACTTAAAAAAATAGTGGCGATGATAAAAAATTTAATCATTATTCCTTTTAATATCGAATAGCCAATGTTCATATTTCCTTGTTTTATAAATGTCTTTTCACAGTGAGTTTTTTAGAATTAGCATCCAAAGTCCATACATATTTGATTAATATGTCTTATTTAATCTTTAACAGTTCCCCCTCCTCCTTTTTCTCCCTTGCCATTTATTTGTAAAAGACACTGGGTCATCTGTCTTCTAAATATTTCTTACATTCTGGATTTGATTACATCTCCAAGGTGTCCCTTAACATGTTTCCTCTACCACCTACATGTCCTGTATACTAGGCAGACCTAAACACTTGATTAGAGTTCAGGTTTGCTTTTTTTTTTTTTTTGGTAAGAATATTTACACACAGTATTATGTGTTTCCTATTGCATCACATCAGGAAGTGCATTATCTTGTTGTATCTCTTTCTGTGACGTGAAAATCTGTATCTGGGCTCTGATGATGTCAGTCTTATCCCATCCATCATAATATTCTGTCAGCCTTTTAACTAATTAATAGTTTTATCAGCTATTGATAATTACTACTTAACCCCATTATTTCACTTGGAGTTACAAAACGCTAAAAATTCTTCATTCTTTCTGCATTTATTAGCCAGGATATTTCTGACAGAACTCTCATTGGATTATTTGGATTGTTAATTTTTAAAAATCTGAATCATTTCTATCTTTAACTCAAGAGCAATGACTTTATTATTTAATTTATAAAAAAGAAACCAATGTTCATTCTACAAATTTAGAAAACTATGCAACTGTTTGGGCAACAACAAACATCCATATACTGGTAATGCAAAACATCTATTTCAAGAATAATTATTTTTTTTTAAGAGCGAAAGAGTGCAATTGGGGGTGGGGGAGAGGCAGAGGGAGAGAGAATCCCAAGCAGGTTCCACACCCAGCAAGGAGCCCAACGCGGGGCTCAATCTCACGACCCCTGAGATCATGACCCTAGCTGAAATCAAGAATTGGAGGCTTAATGGACTGAGTCACCCAGGCGCCCCTATTATGTATTTGAATAATTCTTATTCCAGTTCAGAGACTTTTTTTTTCTTTTTTAAAAGATTTTATTTATTTATTTCTGAGAGAGAGAGAGAGAGCCCAAGCAGAGGGAGCGGCAGGCAGACCAGGCAGAACAGGCAGAGGGAGAAGCAGGCTCCCCGCTGAGCACAGAGCCCAATGTGGGACTTGATCCCAGGACTCTGGGATCATTACCTGAGCCGAAGGAGTCGCTTAACCAACTGAGCCACCCAGGGGTCCCTCCCAGAGACTTTTTCAATAAGAAGAATATATGATAGTCTGGTAATTTAGAAGTAACTATGTATCAAAATCTCTATACATCAACAGATGAAGTAAAGATAAGGACCTATGAGAAATGCTTTGTGAATATCTCTGAATGAAGAACAATAGCTTGTTAGTAATGAAAAAATTGCAAACCCTGCCACCCACCCCACCAAAAAAAAAAAAAAAAAATTGTTCAAAAATATCTCAGGGGCGCCTAGCTCGTTCAGGTGGAAAACCATGAGACTCTTGTTCTTGGGGTCATGAATTCAAGTCCCACAATGGGTGTACAGATTACTAAAAAAAAAAACAAAAAACAAAACAAAACATCATCTCAAACTTAACAAAAAAAATTATGCAATTATTTGAAGATGGAGAAGGGGAAAATATTAGGCATTAGTTTATAACTCTCACCTCTCCATTCCTCCAACTAGGGTAGAATCAAAAGAACTCTGAAGCATCAGAAACATCTGTTTAAAAATATGCTTGCTTTGGGGTGCCTGGGTGGCTCAGTAGGTTAAGTGTCTGCCTTCGGCTCAGGACAATCCTGGAGTTCCCAGGATCGAGCCCCGCATCAGGTCCCCCCCTTCATCGGGGAGTCTGGTTCTCCCTCTCCCTCCCTCTCTCTCCCTCAAATAAATAAAATCTTTTAAAAAATAAAATAAAATAAAAACAAAACTTGTCAATGACATCACCATTTGGAAGCAAGCATATTTTAATTTTTTTAAAATTTATTTTATCTTTTTAAAAGATTTTATTTACTTATTTGACAGAGAGAGATTGAGAGAGAGGGAGAGAGCGAGCATGCACAAGCAGGGGGAGTGGGAGAGGGAGAAGCAGGGTCCCTGCTGAGCAGGGTGCCTGAGGCGGAGCTCGATCCTAGGACCCTGGGATCATGACCCGAGCCGAGGCAGACATTCAACCAACTAAGCCACCCAGGTGTCCCAACAAGTTTTGTTTTTAGAGATCATGCTTTATGTTATTCTCAATGTTTCTGTTTAAATCTTCTATTTTTTGTATGGTTTCATTAATTTTTAAAAAAAGTCTTATTACAGAAAATGTCAAACATAAGCAAAAGTGGAGAATAACATAATAAACCTTCATATACCTCTCACCCAATTTCAACAACTATCAACTCATGGGCAATCTTGTTTCAGTATTTTTGCATACTCTGTTCATATTAATTTTAGGGGCTAATAACTTATTTTCATACAACAGCATATGTTTTAATATTTATATCTTTTAAGTGTTTTACTTGATACCCTTTATAAACCTTTATCCATTAATTTTTCAATGAATTCTAAATACTTAAAAAAATACCAGTAATAATACTGGCATCTGTTATTACACAAAATAAATACTCAAATAGTGACACTGTCATTTTGCTTTGTAGAAGTGTAGCAAGTAAGACCCAAGCACCTAGATGCCTGTTCTATGCCTACCCATCCCAGCCCTCCCTAGCACAATCACAATGTCATAACTATTACACTAAAATATTATTCCTAAATCTCAACCACCTTACCTCCATATTGCCTTAAAAGCAGATTAAACTGAAATAATTTTTTCTGAAAACTTCTATTTCAAAGCACTTAAAAAAGTATCATGCAGCAGGGAAACCCATGTTACAGTTTATAAATTTTACTATTACAAAATGCATACCGTATCATTAAAATAAGGCCAAAAGATGGGGAAATTAAATACAAATGTGATGTATTTTAGTGTAGTTAGTGGCACTGCACCCTCTCCTAACTTCTCAAAGCCTTTATACCCACCATTTTTGGCCTCCAGCAATTTATTGATGATGTTACTAAGGTCAGCAATTTCAGAGGCTGCAGGAATTGAGAAGGGAACATCATCTACCGCGTATCTGTAAAAAGGAAATGATACGTCAAAGTCAAGTCTACAGATATTTTAACAAATGTGCATTTATTCATTCAACAAGTATTTACTGGGTATTTAATATATGCCAGACATTTTGCTATGTCGGGTTAACAAAAATCAATTAGCACACGATCTCTGTTCTCAGAAAGGGTCAGATGATCAAAATACAATAAAAGTATATAAGAACAATCTTTTTTTTTTATTATGTTATGTTAATCCCCATACATTACATCATTAGTTTTTGATGTAGTGTTCCATGATTCATTGTTTGCGTATAACCCCCAGTGCTCCATTCAATACGTGCCCTCTTTAATACCCATCACCAGGCTAACCCATCCCCCCACCCCTCTCCCCTCTAGAACCCTCAGTTTGTTTCACAGAGTCCATAGTCTCTCATGGTTCGTCTCCCACCTCCGATTTCCCCGCCTTCATTTTTCCCTTCCTGCTATCTTCTTCTTTTTTTCTTTTTTTGACATATAATGTATTATTTGTTTCAGAGGTACAGGTCTGTGATTCAACAGTCTTACACAATTCATAGCAATGTCTTAAGTGATATATAGAATGGGAGAACAAAGAAGCTGTAGATCATTTCAACCAAAGGATAGAAAAACGGGGTGTAAAAGAATGCACAAGAAAGATCATTCTTAAGTTTTATCTGGAAAGTGACTTTGTCAGGTAACGGGGGTAGACAGAAGGGGGGCAGAAAAGCAAGAAGAGCAGCAACCAATAGCTCAGAATTATTAAACTGCCCACTCAGCCTATTCCACAAAGTGTGATTTTGCTCTAGACAGTGACCAAAGGTAAGGTTAAGGAGATGTGCACAGAGTGGTTAATCTACTACGTGAAGTAATTTTTACTTCTTTCCCTAGGCAATGAGGTACCACTGTAGTAGTCCTAATTAAAGAATAATATCATCGGAATTTTGTTTCATTAGATCTTCTTGGCAGCACTGTTGAGATCGGATTAGAGGAACACACAAGGGTCAAATTAGAAAACTCTTGTAAGAGAGAATGGGAGAAAATATGTGCAAATCACATTTCTGATAAAGAACTTGTATCTAGAATATACAAAGTACACTTACAACTCAATAATAAAAAGACAACTTAATTTAAAAAATGGGCAAAGAATTAAAAGACATTTCTCCAAAGAAGATATACAAATGACCAACAGGCACATGAAAAAGATGCTCCAAATCATTATTTACTGAGGAAACGTAAATCAAACCACACAAGATCAGCTTGCAGTCACTATAACGACTATAATAAAAAAGAACGAAATGTTGGTGAGGAAGTAGAGAAATTCGAACCCTTATTCATTACTGATGGGAATGTAAAATGGTGCAGTTGCTTTGGGAAAACCTGGCAGTTTTTCAAAAAGTTAAACATGGAACTACCATTTGACCCAGCAACTCCACTTCTAAGTATATACCCAAGAGAAATGAAAATACATGTCCACACAAAACCTTGTACACAGGGGCGCCTGGGTGGCTCAGATGGTTAAGCTACAGACTCTTGGTTTCAGCTCAGGTCATGATCTCAGGGTCATGAGATCGAGCCCCACGTCAGGTTCCAGGCTTAGCTCGGAGTCTGCTAGGGACTCTCTCCCCTCCTTCTGCCCCTCTCCCCTGCTCACTCTCTGTCTCCCCCCTCTAAAATAAATAAATCTTTAAAACAAGAACAACAATAAAACCTTGTAAAAAGTTCACATCACCACAACTCATAATAGCCAAAGTGGAAACAATCCAAATATCCATCAACTTAAAAATTGGAAACAAAATTTGGTATCCCATATATCCATATAATGGAATATTATTTAGCCATAAAAAAGAATGAGTACTGATATGTATTACAATATGGATGAACATTGTAAACATCATCCTAAGTGAAAGAAGCCAGTCACAAAAGACTACATATTATATAATTACATTTATTTTTTTAAGATTTTATTTATTTGAGAGAGAGTGAAAGCTAGAGAGAGAGAGAGAGAGAGAAGCAGACTCCCCACTGAACAGGGAGCCCGACGTGGGGCTCCATCCCAGGACTCCAGGACCCTGACCTGAGCTGAAGGCAGTTGCTTAACCAGCTGAGCCACCCAGGCGCCCCTATATAATTACACTTATACGAAATGTCCATAACAGACAAATCCACAGAGACAGAAAGTAGATTAGTGGTTGTCAAGGGCTGGGGTTGGAAGGATTAGGGGGTAATAGCTAAACGGTGGTGGAAAATGTTCTAAAACTATAGTGATGGTTGTACAATTTTGCAAAAACTGGACACTTTATTTCTATTTTATTTTATTTTATTTATTTATTTATCTTAAAGATTTTATTTATTTATTCATGAGAGACAGAGAGAGAGAGGCAGAGGGAGAAGCAGGCTCCCAAGGAGCAGGGAGCCCGATGTGGGACTCGATCCCAGGACCCTGAGTTCATGACCTGAGCCGAAGGCAGACGCTTAACCATCTGAGCCACCCAGGCGCCCTCTATTTTATTTTTTTAATTAAAAGATTTTATTTATTTATTTGACAAAGAGACAGACAGCACAAGCTCAGGGAGCAGGAGAGGGAGAGGGAGAAGGACCCTGGGATCATGACCTGAGCCAAAGGCAGATGCTTAACTGACTGAGCCACTCAGGTACCCCAATATTGCACACTTTAATGTGTGAATTCTGTTGTATGTGAATTATATTTCAAGAAAGTTGTTACTACAAAAAAAAAAAGTCTAAAGCCTGATTTAAAGCCCTAGCTGTGGGGAATGGAAAAGTTTCAAAAGATGTTAAGGCAGAATCCAGGGGCTCTAAGGTAGAATCCAGGGGCTCATCAAGACATGATACAATAAATCTCTCTTTGCCACAATGAGGGAGGGGGCTTCAGATCTTGTTAAAATGTAGATTTTCAGGGCGCCTGGGTGGCTCAGTTGTTGAGCAACTGCCTTCAGCTCAGGTCATGGTCCCAGGGTCCTGGGATCGAGTCCCATATCAGGCTCTCTGCTCCGCGGGAGGCCTGCTTCTCCCTCTCCCACTCCCCCTGCTTGTGTTCCCTCTCTCACTGTGTCTCTCTCTGTCAAATAAATAAATAAAATCTTAAAAAAAAAAAAAAAATGTATATTTTCAATCAGTAGGTCTGAGGTGGAGTCTGAGATTCTGCTTTTTCTAATAAGCTCCCAAGTGATGCTGATTCTGCTGATCTTCAAACTACACTTTTAGTAAGGCTATAGTTATATTTATATGTGTCAAACCTAAAAAAAAAAAAAAAGCAATAATTTAGGTTCTCCAAAAGGTAACAAAACCTAGGTTTTTCTGGGGGCGCCTGGGTGGCTCATTTGGTTGAGTGTTCAACTCTTGGTTTTGGCTTAAGTCCTGATATCATGGGTGGTGAGATCGAACCCTGTGTTGGGCTCAACACTCAGTGGGGAGTCCACTTGGAATTCTCTCTCTCTCTCTCTTGCTCCCCCTGCCCCTCCCCCCACTTGCACATAGGTGCTCTCTCTCTCCAAAATAAATAAATAAATCTTACAAAAACCCAAAACACTCCCCAAAAGTTTTTGGCTTTTCCTTTCGCTTACTATTTGGTCAGTAAAATGAGGGGGAGACAGCATAATTCATATACATGTATATGTAATTTATATACATATATGTGAAAAAAACTAGTCACCCCCCATTTTACTCACCAGAACATATTATGTATAAGAAGCAAAAACTTAATTTTTAGGTTTTGTTACCTTTTTGAAGAATTTAAACACACACACACACACATATATAATGTTTATCCATTTATCTCAGGGGTTAAAACATAGTGGTCTATTATTTCTTAAAAATTCATGTGAATCAACAATTATCTCAATAAAAATTTCAATTAGAAAAAATACAGTGGTCATGTTATTGTACCACATTCCTTGAAAAGTATCTAGACCAAGTATAAATACTCATGTGCACTGATAATACAATTTATGTATCCTGTAAGCAACAAGAGGAGTGAATATGATTTACCCCGTCAACTCATAAAACTACAGAGAATCAAAGACATCATCTTAATTGAGGTGGGAGTTTTCTAGTTTACCACTGACATTAGCTTGTTAATACAACAAATATTCATTATATATTATCAGTACAGGAAGAACTTGACAAACATTTGTTGACTCAGTCAACCCAAGAACTGTAATACACAGTCCCCTACCATCAAAAGACTTACACTATACCTGAAGAGACACTAAGAAAAATTAATAGTGTAATATACACCGCAAGACTGAATACAATTAGGTTTCAAATGAATGCTACTGACCTAGGGACCATTAGTAAAAGTGCTTATATATACATATACACACGCATATATATACACATACATGTGTAAGCTGAATTGACTTTATCAAAATAGTCCTAAATACTCTTTATCAAAAACCAGTTCTACCAACCCCCTATTCAGAGTTCCACTATCTAGCCTGGTTTAGAAAAACATCGCCTATCACCTACTTAAAAAGAAAGTAAACCTGTGTTTTCAGAAACTGTTAAACACCACTAGCAGGCAGCCTGCAACGACTAGGTCCATTGTTCACTTTTTAAAATTACGTATGTGCTTCATTCAGGAAGCAAACTTGAAGCCCTTCAGATCCCTCTACACTCGCAATTCAAATTATACACAGCCTAGGAAGCTAGGCAAATAGGATCTGTGATCTCAGAGGTCGATCCCGGAGAAATCCTGGCAAGGTATAGCTTCCGATTGAGCGGAAAACTCGCTCAAGCCAGGAGTACGGGGGGTGGGGGGTGGGGGGTGGGGGGTGGGGAAGAGGGGAGAAATTGAGAGCAAAGACAACCGAGGCTCCACAAAGTCATACGGAAGGAGTTCTTGGGAAGGATCCTAGGGAGGCGAGAGGAAAGGAAAGAAAAAGACGCTTACTTACTTCTTGTTGTCAGTGAAGAAGCGTGTCTGGAGCTGAGCCATGGCTAGGAGTACACACAAAGCTTGTCTACAGAAACGTTAAGGGGTAATAGTCAGACAACAGGCTCTCTGGTCTCTTAAGACTACAAAAAGAGGCAGCTCAAAATTAGCTTGCACAGATACGCGAGAAGATGCAGTCTTCTGGGCTTCCGCTTTCCTTCCTCCGGCCTCCACAGCAACGAGACAACCACGAGGCTGGTCTTACACAGAGACCCAGCCCACAAACATCAACTACCTATTCCTAGATTTAGGAATCATCGATTAGTGAAGCATAGTTTTAAAGGCGGAGTGTCCCTAATTTTTTAAATTTCTTTTAATATATTTAGGCCTGTGGTCGATTATGAAGATACGGAAAGGCCCAATTCAAACTGTTTCTATCTCTTTTTAATTTTAAGAGGTTGTCTTCCGAACCGATACTTCAAACACAGTTCCTAGACACTACCACTCCCAGAAAGCAGCGCTTCTCAGACGCTGTAACCACTGGGAATCGTAGTCTTTTTTGCCATGCTGCCCTCAGGATATCTTATTTGCTCCAGTCAGATATCTATTATATTTCCTCTGCCTTCACCTTTAATTTACTAAAGGCTTTTCGGCTTTATTTTCTTACGCATACTCCCAATCATAACCTCACTCTACCGAGACTTTCGGAGGGCTCCCACCTCTAGCTTCAGGCTTTAGATCCAAGTGAGAGTCAGGGATACGAAAAAAAAAAAAAAAAAAACGAATCAAAAAGGAAACGGACGACGGTGGCCGATAGTGGTCTAGTCTCACAGTACTGCGCTGCGCGCTCTCAGAAGGATGCGCCTGCGCAATGTGCTGGTCTCCATGGCAGGGCCTCGGAGCCAAGACGAGGTTGAGTAGACTCGTTTTGAATTTTCTCCCCTCTGCTCCGGCACCTTGTGAACTTCCCTCCTCGCCCTGTAGGGCTCTCGGAAGCGGCGGGACTAGGGGAGTTGGGGGTATGACCGAGTTGTCGGCGCCCACGAACGGGACACTACCTCCCAACCCCCATTTCTTTCCTCCTGCCTCCTCCTCCCGTCACCTCCTGACCAGCCTGCTCCCTGAGCAACCGCTGGCCCCCGCCCCCATCTGCAGTCGGGTCCGGGTGGTGCCTTCCGCGCCCAGCCTCGGGGCCTTTTCGGGGCCCCACACGATGAGGCCCGCTACTCCCCTCCCGGGGCCGCGCTGGGGCCGGGGGGGGGGGCGGCGGGGAGGCGCTCGGGAAGGCAGGCTGGAGAAGGTGGAGATTAAGTGTCTGGAGGAGGGTTACTGAGCTTCAGGACGCGCCACCGCCGCGGAGAAGGACCCGGACCCCCTTGGGCGGGAGCGCCTAGTGTGTGGTCCTTCGCGCAGCCAAGAGCCCCGCTTTTTAGATTTTGTGTTTTTTGTTTTGTTTTCTCCTTATGAGCCCATTTATATCTTCTGGTTAGAAGGGGAAAGGCGTCTTCCCCCACATTCTCCTACAATTTTTGACTTTTTTTTTGTTTGTTTGGTCTTGAAGTTACCTAAAGGCCTATGCCTTAATCTGAATGGTCCGGAGAGTTATTCTAGTTGAATTTAGTTATTTCTCTGTGGGAGGATGGATGGAGAGATACTATCTAGATCTCAAAGTCACATTTTAAGTCGTTCGCCAAAACTGCAAGAGGAGGACTTCAAGAGACAGCAGTTTAGAATCAGGCTAAACTGGATTGCAGAATTTGTGGGCAGAGCGGTATGTGTGCAGGTGAAAACAACTAAAGCTTTCCTTTACGTTGTTTAAAGATGCGCTGCAATTAAGTGGGCACCTGGTATTTAAATAAACCATAGCCTATGAGAAAGTATTTAAACAATTGTAAGCGGAAAAATAATCTTTTATTGGAAAGCAATGATAATGAAAGTAGGACTATTTTAAATTCACTCACCTTTCTAGAATGCGGGCTCTTGAACTTGAATGCCTCAACTACTTATTAACCGCTCTGTGCCACACTTGGGTCACTGAGAATTAAATGCCACAAGTAAATGTTAAATTTATCACCATCATTATCATTTAGATGTCTGTTGGCTAGAACCTTTGCCAACCTGAACAAATAAGAGAGAATAGCTTCATGGATAGAGGAATAAAAAGAAAATCTCTCTGCTGAAGTCCTAGGAAAGGAAGGACTGGGCTTGCAAATAGAACCTGTGGTCATTTAACCATGTGACTCATTGTAATGGTCAGAATTGTATGCCTTAGACCACCTGAAGCTTGAAACACTTTCTTAACTGAAGTCTTGCTATTTAATCCATATTTTCTGAATTTGGTAGTCGTGGAAAGAAATTTAACAGTTTTAAACATTTTCCTTTAATCATAAGTGATTTTTTAGTTACAGCAGTAAAATTGCCTGAATTAACATTCATAGAGCTGGAAATAATCTTCAAATAATTAGGTTCTTTTTCAGATTATTTTTTTACTATTGATAAAATATTATTGGTTAAAATATCTTTTAAAAATTTATAGTTAGAGGGGTGCCTGGCTGGCTCAGTCAGTGGACCATGCATCTCTTGATCTCTGGGTAAATTCAAGACCAAAACTGGGGGGGTGGGGTGGAGATTACTTAAAAATAAAATCTTAAAAATAACAAAAAAGGTATGGTTAGTTTAATAAGTTTTAGCGATCATTAATTTGACATTTAAGAAAGTACAATACCTGATAGTCACTATAGGTTGATCTTAATTTGAATTGAGAAGTATGACCAGTAAGATACAGAACCTAAATATATACTTAATAAGATAAAACTTCAATTTGCAAAGCAGAAATGTTGAATTCACTAAAGTACATTTTTCATTTGAGACCTTTTATTTTTTTTATTTTTTTTTTAAGATTTTATTTATTTATTTGAGACAGAGAGAATGAGAGAGAGAGAGCACATGAGAGGGGGGAGGGTCAGAGGGAGAAGCAGGCTCCCTGCCGAGCAGGGAGCCCGATGCAGGACTCGATCCAGGGACTCCAGGATCATGACCTGAGCCGAAGGCAGTCGCTTAACCAACTGAGCCACCCAGGCGCCCCATTTGAGACCTTTTAGTTAAGGAAAATTGTAAGTGTTCTAGAGTAACTGAACACCCACTATGATGGCTTTGGTGTTTTTTTAGTAGTGACTCGTGTCATATTTGGTGTTCCCTCCATGCAGTACTTAGGGTAGTACTTTTGAGTGTTTTTCTTAGAACATTAACTTCAAGCTTTTTGTTCTTGATTTCGTACGTGATTCATTTACTGTGGTCTTCATGAAGACACATTGTTATCTGGAAAATCACAGCTTGGAAGATATGTGTCTCTATTAAAGGTTTCTTTTTTTCTGCATGTAATGGCATGGTATGGTATGATCTGAAGACTATGCATGGGCTTCAGAGTTCTGTTGTTTTGGGTTTTTTTTTTTCCAGCTTAGTTTTGAATCTGAGCTCTAATGCTCTCTCTGATCTTAGGCAAGTTACTTGACAGCTTTGGTTTTCTTATCTACAGAGATAAGATCCAACTCAGTGAATGTGAGGATTAAATGAAATAATCTGTATAGCTCTCAAAGAGCAAAGAGGTAAAATGAGGTATGTATTTACAGGGTAAGAAATGGATAGAAACCAAGATTATAGGGAAGTTTATAGAGAGGGCAAACCTTAGATTAAAGAGACATTGTGAACACCAGCCTTAAATTTTTTTCAATGAAAAGTTAAAATAAGTTATTATTTATATATATTTGCATACATTTAAAATTTTGATGTTGACTTAACACATAACTTTCCAAACCCGTCTTTAAAAAAAAATAGTTTTGTTTTTTTTTTAAAGATTTTATTTATTTATTTGACAGAGAGAGACACAGCGAGAGAGGGAACACAAGCAGGGGGGAGAGGGAGAGGGAGAAGCAGGCCTCCCACCGAGCAGGGAGCCTGATGTAGGGCTCGATCCCAGGACCCCGGGACCATGACCTGAGCCGAAGGCAGACCCTTAACGACTGAGCCACCCAGGCGCCCCAAAAAATAAATTGTTCTATCGAATACTTGTGAACTAGGAGTCTTGATTTAATTTTTGACACCACTGATTGATAGTAATTTTGTATACATCATAAAAGGAATATTGTGTCATTTACCTACCCTAAAAGATGAGAGAAATTTTATTTTCTAAAGTACTTTTGAGCAACATTTTTTTAATGTTAATAAGTTAAAATATCTGGCCCTGATATTTAATATATTTCAAGATCCTTTAAATCTTAGGACACTAACAAGGACCTAGAATTAGGAGAAATCTCTAAGACTAAACTGAAAGTGGCTTCATCATTCAGTTACCCTGTTTGGGGATTTATTCTCAGGTAATTGGTTTTAACAGATACATTTTACCACACAAAAGTCTGTAGAGGAAATTCAACAAAATAATCAGATGTTAAGAGAATTACATGTAAAGTTTTGAACAAATAAAATTTGCTATTGAACAAAAGCAAAACAGCAGTAGCCCAAATATGGTCCACAGAGATATGAGTGAATACAGCCTGAATAGTCAGTCTTTTCCTTTCTGCCATGCATTAAATATGTATAAACAATAAAAAGCCCTTTTTCCCTATAAAACATGAAACTTCTATTTTAACAGTTTCTTCCTAATCTTTGCTTTTGATATAAGGTAAAATCCACTTTTTTAAGTGATGTGAAATATTCTAGAAAGCAATTTGACAGCAAAATGTAATGCTTTAGTGTGTGTTGTGAACTCTAATCATTAGCTGTCTATACATGTAATATATTCTTCTTTCTTTCTGTTTTCTTTATGTAATCCCAATATGATTTGCTTAAAAACTAACCTTGTCAAACCAGTTCCAGGATTTTTTACAGGGTGTACAGGTTTAGGGAGGGCAGTCTTTGTTCTCAAGCTTCTATGGTTCCAAAAAAAATGCCCTGTTAGTAAATATTTCATGAGAGATGCAATTTACTGGGGAGGTCTTTGTTTCAGTAGTAGTTAAAGAATGTGAGTTGCAACAAAACCATAGTCCAAACACCTAATTTTAGATAAGGAAACTGACACAGAGAGATTAAGTCACCTACTCCTGGACACATGCAGTTATCTATAAAGTCAGTCCTAATCTTTAGTTTTCTTCAGCTGAGTTAGTTGATGGTTCTACTGTACCGGGATGGTAATGGCTATTTTATAATAAAACCTGGGTAACAAAATCTAGTAGTTTTCTTTATGTGTAGGAAAAGAAAATATACATTGAATACCTTCTCATTACAGAAAAAATGCTGCTGTGAAGACATAATTATAGCTCTCACACAAATGAAGCCACAACTATCATGATTTAGTGCCCCCCAAAGGAACAACTTAAGTGGACAAGAGAGGGCATTTCTGGGAATGATAGAATGCTTGAGGCCTGAATTGAAATTTGAGCTACTACCTGAAGGTAATACTTTTATTTTTAACTAATTGAAAGTAACAGCTCTATAAAAGTTAACTATTACCTATTATATATTAATGAAAAACCAAATTACACTTTGTATATAGGTACTTTGTTCTGTTTATGTTTACCAGTTGGAAGAAAATACCTAGATACTTAATATCTTCATTCTTAAAAATTTCACTTTGACATAGTTAATTGAAAGTTAGGGGGCGCCTGGGTGGCTCAGTGATTAAGCATCTGCCTTCGGCTCAGGTCATGATCCGAGGGTCCTGGGGTTGAGTCCCGCATCATGCTCCTTGCTCAGCGGGGAGCCTGCTTCTCCCTCTGCCTGCCACTCTCCCTGTTTGTGCTTTCTCTCTCTCTCTCTCAATCTCTCTCTTTCTCTGACAAAAAAATAAAATCTTTAAAAAAAAAATGTTAGATATAATAATTTCTAGCATGTACTGACATTGAGGTTAGATGGGAAAATTGGATATTTTAAGTCACCCTGCATTTGTCAGGATTGAAAAGCATAATGCAAATTGATGGGGGAATTAAGGGAGGAAGGAGTAATGCTTTTCTTTTCGCTTCATTCAAATTTTTTTTTTAAAGGATGTCTGTAACATAGGAATGTACTTTGAACTTCCAGTTAAACAATGGGTTAGTCAATAGATATCGAAACCCATTTTTCCATATAGAAACTAAGTAGTATTTACCCAGTGTAACCATAAAAAACTTCTTTAACCTGTAGTATAGATGTACATACTGAAAAGAAAATTTTGAGTTTTCAGTTCCCAAAAGACAGCAGAAAAAGAAATTATCTTTGAGTGGTGAAATCCCAGTCTGAACAAAGTCCTGAAGTAGGTGTTTTTCTGTAAACAGCATCCTCACCATCTTTGCTGGTACAATTCCCTGGGGCATCCATCCTGTCCTCTTCATTGCAACATAGCTCAGGCCTCTGCTGAAGCCCTTTTAAGTGTTCTGAGCTTCAAGTGTACTTGCTTTCTCACCTCCAAATTAAACTTCCCAGGGTAGCTATTCTGAACTCTTCTTAAATGAAGAAAGTGATTTAAATTTACACAAATTTGTTAATGACTGATACTCTGTCCAGAGTTTTTTCTTTTTTAAGAGAAAATGCTTATTATCTCCAATGAAAATTTCAGCTAGGGTAAGAGAAAGTAAATAAAATGAAAAAGATTTAGGCCAGTAGGGATAATTTGTAATGGGATCAGGGCAGCTATTAGGAAACTGGGAGTAAGATTTTAGAATTCTTTCCCCTAAGCTATTTGCACTTTTCACTTCTCCTTCTCAAGCTCCACTTTTGAATCTATTTGCAGAATGTTTTCTCAATGACTACAGTGCCTGCAAGATTAGAACTCTAGCTTTTTCAAGAGATCAGAGATGTTTAGATTGTTTGCAGGAGGGCTTTGGTGCTTTAGGGACTGCCTCTAACTGAATTTGAACTAGGAGAAGTGGAGAACAAAAATGAACGAAGAATTTTCTTTTAGCATCTATAATTTGTTAACCTATCAAAAAAAAAAAAAATTAAAGCCATGACTAATGAAGGAAGGAGGGAGTTTTTTTCTGTTACTTTGAAAGAGTTCCTATTGTAATAATAAAGAGTAGGCTTTGGGATCAGTACATGTACCTTGCTCAGCCACTTAGTATATTTGTAATCTTGAGAAAGTTACTTAATTGCCTGAGTCTTATTTCCTTACACGTAAATTGGAGCAAGTAACTGAATCACAGGGTTGTTGAAAGGATTATATAAAATGACATATATAAAACACTTTTAGGGGCACCTGGGTGGCTCAGTTGGTTAAACCTCCGACTCCTGATTTCAGCTTTCATCATGATCTCAGGGTTGTGAGATCCAGCCCTGTGCTGTGCTCCATATTCACTGGGGAGTCTGTTTCTCTCCCTCTCCCTCTGCCCTAACCCCCACTCACACTCTCTTTCTCTCTCAAATAAACAAATAAATCTTAAAAAAAAAAAAAAACCTTTTAGCATAGTGCTTTACCGTAGTACTCAATAATTGATAACCTTATAACCTTGAGCAATGAGCCTCAGTTTCCTTTTCTGTAAAATGGTGGTAATAGGTTCTATATCACAGAATATAGAGTGATTATTAATAATTCTAGCTAATATTAAGTATAATAAATATTAAATTATATAGCTATGACAAATTCATAATCTTCATCTATTTTGTCATAATAGTGTTTATATTTAAAACTCAAAGGGCTCTCAAAAATATATATATATATTTTTAGAGATTTATTCATTTTAGAGAGAGGGAGAGTGAGGGGGGGGCAGGGAGGAGCAGAGGGAGAGAGAGTCCTAAGCAGACCTCACACTGAGCATGGAGCTGGACGTGGGACTTGATCTCACAATGCTGAGAACGCAACATGAGCCAAAACCAAGAATCGGAGGCTTAAACAACTGCCCTACCCAGGTGCCCCTCAAAAATATTTCTTAATCTTGGGGTGCCTGGGTGGCTCAGTTGGTTAAGCGGCTGCCTTCGGCTCAGGTCATGATCCTGGAGTCCCTGGATCGAGTCCCATATCGGGCTCCCTGCTTGGCGGGGAGTCTGCTTCTCCCTCTGACCCTCCCCCCTCTCATGTGCTCTCTCTCATCCTCTCTCTCTCAAATAAATAAATAAAATCTTAAAAAAAAAATTTCTTAATCTTGATGTCATCATGTTTAGACAGTGAACATTTCAGTATAATTAATTTACTTTAAAAAATTGAATTGTAGGGATGCCTGGGTGGTTCAGTTGGTTAAGCAACTGCCTTCGGCTCAGGTCATGATCCTGGAGTCCCGGGATCGAGTCCCACATTGGGCTCCCTGCTCGGCAGGAAGTCTGCTTCTCCCTCTGACCCTTCCCCCTCTCATGCTCTCTCTCTCTCATTCTCTCTCTCAAATAAATAAATAAAAATATTAAAAAAAAAAATTGAATTGTATTCTTGACAGCAATTATTTCAGTTTTAATACATCCCTCAGTAGTTGAATCTAACTTTGTAAGACTTTTCTTTTTGAATAGTGTTCTTTTATTTTTCTACTCTGGACATTGGAAGATTTACAGAAAAATCAATAGATTTACAGAAAAATCGAGCAGGGGCACCTAGGTGGTGCAGTCAATTAAGCGTCCCAACTTGGTTTCAGCTTGGGGTGTGGTCTGGGGGTGGTGGAATCAAGCTCTGCCTCCAGCTCCACACACAGCACGGAGTTGGCTTGAGATTCTCTCTCCTTCTTCCTGCCCCTCCCACTGTGCGCGCTCTCTCTCTAAAATAAATCTTAAAAAAAAGAAGAATCAAACAGGGAATACAAAGATTTCCATATTCCCCCACACACACATTTCTTCCTCTATCTGCTAGCACACAGTTTTCCCTTTATTAACATTTTGCATTAGTGTGGTATGTTTCTTTTTTTTTTTAAATATTTATTTATTTAGTAAGCTCTATGCCCAGCACAGGACTAGAACTCACAATCCTAAGATTAAGAGCTGCATGCTCCACAGACTGAGCCAGCCAGGTGTGGCATATTTCTTAAAGTTAATGAACCAATATTGATAGATTATTGTGAACAAAAGTCTATAGTTTGCATTAAGGTTCACTATTTGTGTTGTATAATTATATGGATTTTCACAAAACCCATATCAAAATGTCATGTATCCACCATTATGGTATCAGAAAGAATTGTTTCATCACAATAAAAATCTCTCAACCTGGGGCAACTATTGATCTTGTTACTGAGTCTATAGTTTTGCCTTTTTAAGAATGTCATATATTTGAAATTATATAGTATGTAGCCTTTTCAGAGTGACTTCTTTCACTTATCAGTACGCACTTAAGGTTTCCCTTGTCTTTTCTGGCTTAATAGCCTTTTTCTAAAAATTGAAGTTCACAGGGGTGCCTGGGTGGCTCAGTCGTTAAGTGTCTGCCTTCGGCTCAGGTCATGATCCCAGGGTCCTGGGATCGAGTCCCACATCAGGCTCCCTGCTCCGTGGGAAGCCTGCTTCTCCCTCTCCCACTCCCCCTGCTTGTGTTCCCTCTCTCGCTGTGTCTCTTTCTGTCAAATAAATAAATAAAATCTTTAAAAAAAATAAAAATAAAAAAAATAAAAATTGAAGTTCACATATAATAGCAATTTCAGGTGTACAACATAGTGATTTGACAATTATAAACATTATGAAATGCTTACCGTGATAAGTGTAGGTGCCATCTGTCGTCAAAAAGTTATTACCATACTATTGACTATATTCTATGTGCTGTGCTTTTTATCTTTGTGACTTATTATTTTTTTGAGAGAGAGCGAGCAAGCAGGGAGGAGGGGCAGGGGGAGAGAATCTTTTTTTTTTTTTAAAGATTTATTTATTTACTATTTTAGAGAGAGAGAGGGGGTAGAGGGATAGAGGAAGAGGGAGAGAATCTCAAATAGACTCTGCACTGAGCACAGAACCTGACATGGGGCTCAATCTCAAGACCCTGAGACCGTGTCCTGAACTGAAACCAAGAGTTGGACACTTAACTGATAGAGCCACCCAGGCACCACATGACTTGCTTATTTTATAACTGGAAGTTTGTATCTCAGTTCCACATGTAAGAGATCATGTGGTATTTACCTTTCTCTAGCTGGCTGCATATCTTCTTTAGTAAAGTGTTTGTTCAAGTATTTTGCCCACTTTTTGTTTGGTTGTTGTCTTATAATTGAGTTGAAACAGTTCTTTACAGAGCTGGGATACAAACTCCTTTATCAGGAATATGTTTTGCAAATATTTTCTCCCAAACTGTAATGAATAAAAGTTTTTAATTTTGATGATGTCCATTTTATAGACTTATATTTTCGTGCTTTTTGCGTCATGTTTAAGATATTTTTTGCCAAACCCACAGTCACAAAGATTTTCTCCTATGATTTCTTCTAGAAGTTTTATAGTTTTACAGGCCATGATCTGTTTCAAGTTAATTTTTTTTTATGGTTTGAGGTAAGGGTCATTTACTGTTTTGCATATAGCTATTGTTTCAGCTCCATTTGTTGAAAAGACTGTCCCTTTTTTCTTAATTGCCTTGGCACCTTTATCGAAAAGCAGTTGACAAGGGGTGCCTAATCTCGCTTGAGATTCTCTCTCTCCCTCTGCCCCTCCCCCTGCTCACTGTCTCTCTCTCTCTCTCTCTCAAATAAATAAATCTTTTTTTTGTTTGTTTTATTTTATTATGTTATGTTAATCACCATATATTACATCATTAGTTTTTGATGTAGTGTTCCATGATTCATTGTTTGCCTATAACACCCAGTGCTCCATTCAATACGTGCCTTCTTTTTGTGTGTGTGTGTGTGTGTTTTCATCTATTCATTTTTTATTATTATGTTATGTTAATCACCATACATACATCATTAGTTTTTGATGTAGTGTTCCATGATTTGTGCCTTCTTTAATACCCATCACCAGGTTAACCCATCCCCCTACCCCCCACCCCTCTAGAAGCCTCAGTTTGTTTCTCAGAGTCCATAGTCTCTCATGGTTCATCTCCCCCTCTGATTCCCCCCCTTCATTTTTCCCTTCCTACTTTTTTTTTTTTTTAACATATATAATGTATTATGTGTTTCAGAGGTACAGGTCTGTGATTCATCAGTCTTACACAATTCACAGCGCTCGCCATAGCACATACCCTCCCCAATGTCTATCACCTAGCCACCCCATTCCTCCCACCCCCCACCGCTCTAGCAACCCTCAGTTTGTTTCCTGAGATTAAGAATTCCTGGTATCAGTGAGATCATATGGTACATGTCTTTCTCTGATTGACTTATTTCACTTAGCATAATACCCTCTAGTTCCATCCACATCGTTGCAAATGGCAAGATTTCTTTTTTTTTTTTGATGACTGCATAATATTCCATTGTATATATATAAACCACAACTTCTTTATCCATTCATCTGTTGATGGACTCTTGGCTCTTTCCATAGTGTGGCTATTGTGGACGTTGCTGCTATAAACATTGGGGTGCACGTACCCCTTCGGATCACTATATTTGTATCTTTGGGATAAATATCCAGTAGTGCAATTGCTGGGTCGTACGGTAGCTCTATTTTCAACTTTTTGAGGAACCTCCATACTTCTTTCCAGAGTGGCTGCACCAGCTTGCATTCCCACCAACAGTGTAGGAGGGTTCCCCTTTCTCCGCATCCTCGCCAACATCTGTCGTTTCCTGACTTGTTAATTTTAGCCCTTCTGACTGGTGTGAGGTGGTATCTCATTGAGGTTTTGATTTGGATTTCCCTGATGCCAAGCAATGTTGAGCACTTTTTCATGTGTCTGTTCGCCATTTGGATGTCTTCTTTGGAAAAATGTCTGTTCATGTCTTCTGCCCATTTCTTGATTGGATTAGTTGTTCTTTGGGTGTTGAGTTTGATAAGTTCTTTATAGATTTTGGATACTAGCCCTTTATCTGATATGTCATTTGCAGATATCTTCTCCCATTCTGTCAGTTGTCTTTTGGTTTTGTTGACTGTTTCCTTTGCTGTGCAAAAGCTTTTTATCTTGATCAAGTCCCAGTAGTTCATTTTTGCCCTTGCTTCCCTTGCCTTTGGTGATGTTTCTAGGAAGAAGTTGCTATGGCTGAGGTCGAAGAGGTTGCTGCCTGTGTTCTCCTCTAGGATTTTGATGGACTCCTGTCTCACATTGAGGTCTTTCAACCATTTTGAGTCTATTTTTGTGTGTGGTGTAAGGAAATGATCCAGTTTCATTCTTTTGCAAGTGGCTGTCCAATTTTCCCAACACCATTTGTTGAAGAGACTGTCTCTTTTCCATTGAACATTCTTTACTGCTTTGTCGAAGATGAGTTGACCATAGAGTTGAGGGTCCATTTCTGGGCTCTCTATTCTGTTCCATTGATCTATGTGTCGGTTTTTGTGCCAGTACCATACTGTCTTGATGATTACAGCTTTGTAATAGAGCTTTTGAGTATTGTAGCTTTGTAGTAAGTTTTGAAATTGCAAAGAATGAGTCCTCCAACTTTGTTCTTTTTCAAGATTGTTTTGGCTATTCAGGTTCCTTGTAATTCGATATGAATTTGGCTTTTCCATGACTAAAAAAAAGGCATTGGGATTTTGATAAGGATTGCATTGAATCTATACATTGCTTTGGGTAGTATTACCATATTCATGTCTTCCAATTCCAGGAGCACAGTTTATCCATTTATTTAGATCTTTAATTTTATTCAGCAATATTTTGTAGTTTTAATGTACAAGTCTTATACTTCTTTGCTTAAATTTATTCATCAGTATTTTATTCCTGTTGATAAAATTGTAAATGAATCATTTTCTTAATTTCATTTTTGGTTTGTTCATTGCTAGTATATAGAAATACAATGGAATTTTGCATATTGATCTTATATCCTGTAACTTTGTTGAATTTATTAACTCTGATGGTGTTTTTGGGAATTCTTCAGGATTTTCTATATATAAGACCATATGCAAATAGAGATAGTTGTACCTTTGTTCTTAGTATTTTCTCATTATCCTTTTAGTTTCTGTAATATTTTATACTCATGTCCCACTTTGATTTCTGATTTTAGTTGTGTCTTTCTTCTTTTTTTATTGTCAGTCTAGATAAAGGTTTGTCAATTTTGTCAATCTTTTTGAAGAACCAACTTTTAGATTCATAAATTCTTTTGTTTTTCTATTCCTGATTTTGCTTATCTCTTCTCTAATCTGTATTATTTTCTTCCTTCCGCAAGATTTCAGTTTAGTTGGCTCTTAAATTTGTTTTTGAGGAATAAAGTCAAGTTATTGTTTTGAGATTTTTTTTTTTAATATAGGCATTTTTGCTCTATATTTCCCTCTGAGCACCACTTTCCCTGCATTCCATAAGTTTTGATATACTGTGTTCATCTGTCATTACCCCCTCCTGAGTTATGTGTATTTTTAGTTCTTCAGTATTTTACTTCTATTCTTAAAACACACATACACAAAATTATAATAGCATTATTGTTATTTATACAGACAGTGTTTATTTAGATTTTTCATAGAGTTATTAACTTACTAGCTTACCATTTTGCTAGTATCTCGGGACTTCCTTCTGGTATCATTTTTATTTGATGTATTCTTTAGAAATGTCTTTCATGTAGGATCTGTTCATTGTAAACTCTGAGTTTTTTATTTTTATTTTTATTTTTACTTTTTTTTAAAGATTTTATTTATTTGACAGAGAGACAGTGAGAGAGGAAACACAAGCAGGGGGAGTGGGAGAGGGAGAAGCAGGCTTCCCGCTGAGCAGGTAGCCTGATGCGGGCTCGATCCCAGGACGCTGGGATCATGACCTGAGCCGAAGGCAGATGCTTAACGACTGAGTCACCCAGGCGCCCCTAAACTCTGAGTTTTTTAACATCTTAAAGTATCTTTCTCTCACCCTGTTTTGTGAAAAAAATGGTCTTGAGCATATGTAATCATATACTGATAATTACTTTTTTTTTATTCCCATGACTTCTGCCATTGTTGCTATTGAGTAGACTGCTATGTATCTAATGTCAGTACCCCATGGGTGATCTTATCTCTCTGGCTACATTTTTAGATTTTCCTTTCTCTTTAGAATTTTGTACTTCTACTACACTGGGTATGGATTTCTTTTGATTTATTTTGGTATATTTTGTACTTTATCTGTGGATTCAGTTTTGAAAAATTGTTAGCCATTATCTCCTCAAATACTGTCTCTCATCCATTTTCTCTTTTCTTCTGAGATTCCAGTTATAAGTATGTTGTACTTACTGTATTTTTCCTACTTTTAAGTCTCCTTATATTTTTTTATCTTCTGTTTTTCATATGGTGCATTCTGAGTAATTTTTTAAAAATCTGACTTTTAATTTAGTAGTTCTTTCTTCTGCATTTATTGTATTTAATGCATCCATTGACTTACAGTTTTTATTTCTGAAAGTTCTGTTTGGTTTTCTTTCAGATTAAACTTTTCAGTCTTGTTGCTTGCTTATTCCTGTGATTCATTCATGTTTATTTCTTTGAGTTTTAAATGATTTTTATATTCACTGTTAGATGGTTCCAATATTTGAAGTCTGTAGGAGGTGTCTAAATTTGCTGGCTCTTTCTTTTGGTGGTTTATTTCCTTGTGTTTTTGACACTCTGATTATAAGCTTATATTTAATCTTACATGTAAGGTAACTAATGCCTTAATTGGGTTTGTGTTCCTCCAAATAATAGCTCCATTTTTTCTTACTAAACTATTGTCTCAGGATCTTTCAGGTTCCTAGTCTTGGGAACTTTAAGTTCCCCTCCCCTGAGAACTGCTTATCCAAGCCGTGGTTTCCCAGCCATAAAATTTGTGTATTAGTAATGCTCTTGCAGAAATTTTCCTCTTTGCTTGTGCTTATCACTTGGGTTTTGGCTCACATCTTTTGCTTTTCTTTTGTGGTGGGGAGGGGATATGGAGGGCAGGGAATGGCCTTTGATTTTTGTTACTTCCTGTAGCAACTCCCAGTCACAAAATATTTTTGTTTTAGATAAACTTTCTGGTTTTGTTTTGTTTTGTTTTGTTTTCTAGCAAGAGAGCCTTCTATATTATCTAATCTGCCATATTTCCATTAGTGGAACTTTCTTTTTATTTTTTAAACCATATATAAAACATTATTCCTAAGTTTTATATGTAAATTAATTTAGAATACAAGTGGTAATTTAAAATCTTAAAAGAGAAGCAATTTTAAGATATTTTAAAGCTATATATTAAAAATAAGATTGATTTTAACTTATTATAATTTATATTTGAGTAGAAGTATTTATAATATTTTGGAGATATGAAGTGGCAAACCTTGTAGATTTTCTGAAATGGTTAATTTTACAAATGTATGTGTGGATGCTATCACAGAAAAATAAGTTTTCAGTGTGTTCTTTTTTTTTTTTTTTATAGATTTTATTTATTTATTTGACAGAGAGATAGAGAGAGAGTACAAGTAGGCAGAGAGGCAGGCAGAAGGAGAGGGAGAAGCAGGCTCTCCGCTGAGCAGGGAGCCCCGTGCGGGGCTCGATCCCAGGACCCTGGGATCATGACCCGAGCTGAAGGCAGCCACTTAACCGACTGAGGCACCCAGGCACCCCCAGTGTGTTCAAATATATATAGCAACTGAGTACAAGGTATAAATTTAATTTAGGGCATAGGATGATTTCATTATTGTATATCCTGACTGTGATGTGGTTACATGTGTTAAAATCCATAGAACTATACAGCAAAAACAAAAAAAGGAAGTTCAATTTAATACATGTTAATTTAAAGATAAAATTTTCAGGATTTTTAAAAAACAATTATGCTGTCTTATGAAAAATAAAATGTGTGGGTTCTATGAAGTTTATATTATAAATTTTTCAGTGGTATTCTTCAACAGTTTTGTTTTGACTTTACTCCAATTTTGAGACTTAAATCATCATTCCTTTCAGATAATGCAGAATCCAGTATTCACTATAATATATTAGGCCAGGGTTTCTGAACCTCAGTACCACTGACATCTTTGTTTTGGGGGCTGCTGTGAGCATTCCAAAATACTTAGCAGCACCCCTAGCTTCTCCCCATTAGATTCTAGTAGCACTTCCCTCTCAGTTCTGACAACCAAAAATATTTCCAGACATTGCCAAATATCCCCAGGGGGCAGTGTGCGTGTGTGTGTGTGTGTGTGTGTGTGTGTGCATGCACGTGTGTGTGTAAAGACAAAATCACCACAAAAGCTAATCACTTTACTAGGCCTAAGTGGCTCAAACTTTTTGGAATACATATTTCTTCATTTTCAAAGTTTGTCAACCCAGTATGAGTGGTATGATGTGTATTATGATAAGAGCTATGTGTATATAATCTCTGTCTACACCAAAATATCTTTTCTTAAATTATCTAATGCTACAATAGTGCATGCCCAACTCATAAAATTAAGAACCTTTATTTGCATTAAATCTTTGTAAAATAAGAATTTTAGAAGTATTTGAAAGGGTGAAAAGTACCTGTCCCATAACAACAATCTTAATTAACCAGTACAGGAGTGTAATTAAGGGTAGGATGAGGGAACTACATAATGGTAATCTCTGTTTTGCTTTGAATGTATTCTGGTGCCTTGGCAAGTCATTTTAAAAAAATGTTTATTTTCTTAATCTGTAGAATGGAAATGATTTAACCTGAATTGTATTGGGTAACACAGTAGGGGAAATGTGAGATTTGTTTAAGACAAACATTCCATAAAAATGTTAAGTGCTTTAATCAGATACTTAAATTTTTTTTCAGCTATTAAATAATAGAAGAAAATGGAATTGAATATACCAGCATGGAACAATCTAATGATTCACTAAGAGTCAACCATAATGATTCTGAAGAATCAAAAACAGATTCTCAGGTATTTGAGGTAGGAATTCAACTGGGAACTTTTTTCCATTCCATTTAACAACTTTTTTTTTTTTTTTTAAGATTTTATTTATTTATTTGACAGAGAAAGAGCATAAGCAGGGGGAGTGGCAGGCAGAAGGAGAGGGAGAAATAAGCTCCCTGCTGAGCAGGGAGACCAATGTGGGGCTCAATCCTCGGACCCTGGGATCATGACCTGAGCCAAAGGCAGACGCTTAACCAACTGAGCCACCCAGGCACCCCCATTTAATAACTTTTTAACATATAAGAAATAGTATTATATTTAATGTATTTAAGACTATTACAATTTGTCCACAATTCTATCATATATTTAATTTTATAATATAGAGCTTTACTTTTAATTAATATAGAGCTTTATTTTTAATTAAAGCTCTATATTATAAAATTCTATATTCATAAAAATCTATATATAAAGAAAAATCTGTATTTTGAATTACATATCATGATTTCATGTTATGTTCCCATGGACAACTTTATTTCAATAAAATTGAAATAAAATATAAAAAATCAACAATTTCACTTAAGAACTGCTTTTTGTCTATATCAGTCTGTGTGAATTGACAACTCTTACAAAAAGTGAAGTGAATAATTAACTGAAAAATGAATCTTTCCCTTTTTATTATAGAATTCTATATATTTTATTTTAAATTCCAGTATAGTTAACAAATTATATTAGTTTCAGGTGTATAATATATGGATTCAACAGTTTCATACATCACCTGGTGTTCATCAAAAGTGCACTCCTGGGGCGCCTGGATGACTCAGTCTAAGGTTAGGCATCTGACTGTTGATCTCAGCTCAGGTCTTGATCTCAGAGTTGTTAGTTTGGGCCCTGGATTGGGCATGGAGCCTACTTTAAAAAATTGTAAAAACAAAACAAAAAAACAAAAACAAACCCAAAAACAAGTGCATTCCTTAATCCCCATCTCCTATTTAACCCATCTGCCCATGGTCCTCCCCTCCCCCAACCTCCCTCCTCACACTGCTCTGGTAACCATCAGTATATTCTCTATTATCAAGAGTCTATTTCTTGGTTTCTCTCTTTCCCTCTCTTTTTCCCTTTGCTCATTTGTTTTGTTTCTTCCATATATGAGTGAAATCATGGTATTTGTCTTTCTCTGACTGACTTCACTTAGTATTATACTCTCTAGCTCCATCCATGTTGTTGCAAATGGCAAGATTTCATTCTTTTTTTATGGCTGAGTAATATTCCATTGTGTCTTATACCACATCTTTATCCATTCATCAATCAATGGTCACTTGGGCTGTTTCCATAATTTGGCTATTGTAAATAATGCCGCTATAAACATAGAGGTTCGTGTATCCCTTTGAATTAGTGTTTTTGTATTTTTGGGTAAATACCCAGTAGCGTGATTACTGGATCATAGGGTAGTTCTATTTTTAATTTTTTGAGGAACCTCCATACTGTTTCCCACAGTGGCTGATAAACATTCTTTTTTTTTTTTTTAATTGTAACATTAAGGGCACCAGGCTGGTTTAGTTGGTAGAGCATGCTACTCTTGATCTTGAGGTTGTGAGTTCGAGCCCCATTGGGGTGTAGAGATTACTTAAAAATAAAATCTTTTGAGGGGGACAAGATGGCGGAGAAGTAGGGGACCCTGTTTCAACCGGTCCCCTGAATTTAGCTGGATACCTACCAAACCATTCTGAACACCCACGAAATCAGCCTGAGATGTAAGAATATATATCTGGATCTCTACAAGCAGAAAAATGCTGCCTCTCGCAAGGTAGGAAGGGCAGAGTCATGAATAGGCAGGCAAAAGTGTCTTGTGCCGGAGCCGGCAAAACCTCACAGAGTGGTAATGGCTGGGAAAGGGCTTTAGAGCAGCACTCAGACAGAATCCAGGCGCTGCGGGTGCACACGCATGGACCTGGGACCGCTTGTGGTTTTAGAAGCGCAAAGGGCAGAGACAAGCCCAGGCCCCTGGGTCGACCACTAAGAAGGTTGCTGTGGGTGCGCACCCCTTATGGGAAGCTGCAGTTTTCAGCAGCACCTACAGAAAGGAAGACTGTGTATTCGGAGGGTTCAGAGGAGAGCAGACTATGATTTCTCTGCTCTGGGACAGAGATCTGGGTGTGGCCATTTTTGCTCTGACCCTCAGAAGAGGCACAGAAAGCTGCCAGAGAACAAAAGCTTAAAAAACGAGTTTCTACGGAGCCTAGCTGCCCCCCCCCCCCGCCCTGACAAGGGGCAGGGCAACTCTGCCCAAGCAGGGTTCCTGAGAAACAGTGTCAGGCCCCTCCCCCAGAAGACAGGCTGGAAGAACAAGAGGAGACAACCCTAGGGCCCCCATAAAACTGTAAAACCCCCATAAAACTGTAAAACCCCAACATCAGGGGAAAATAGTATATTGAGCTCCAGGCGTTGCCTCACAGCTTGTGTATTTTTCAGATACAGCTCCCTTTTTCTTTTTATTCTTTCTCTTATGCTTCTTCTCTGTTTTTTCTTTTTACCTTTTTCTCATTTCAACCAGATTTTCAGTATATCAACTTATAATTCATAGTAGCTTTTTAGCTTATATTTTTTCACACCTATATATTTTAATACAGATATATGCTTTAATGTAGTCTTTTTTTCCCTATTCAATATTACCTTTATATATATACCAGTTTTACTTTCCCTGTAATTTTGGGAAGTAGTGCCCTTTAGCAAACAACAAAATACACCCAGGAAGAACTGAAACACCCTACTTTGTCCACACTGAGGGATTATATCCCCCTTTCCTTCACTCCCCCCTTTTTTAAATTTTTAATTAAAAAAAATTTTTTTTTTAATTCTATAAATTTTATTCTTCGGTTTCATTTTGGCTTTGTTTTTTCGGTGGTGGCTTCCGACTGCTCCAGATTTTCCTAGGCTGCATCTTGCTTGGGTTGTGGTTGATTTTTTGGACTCTGTACATTCCCTGAACCATCCCTCAACAGAATGACTAGGAGGAGGAACTCCCAACAAAGAAAAGAACCAGAGACAATGGCGTCTGCTGCAGACCTAATGGATATGGATATAAGCAAGGTGTCAGAGATAGACTTCAGGGTAGCAGTTTTGAAGGCAATAGCTAGTCTTGAGAAAACCATTAGCAACAATATAGAATCTCTTAGGGCAGAAATGAAATTTAATCAGGCCAAACTTAAAAATGCTATGAATGAGATGCAGTCTAAACTGGATATTCTAATGGCCAGGGTAAATGAGGCAGAAGGACAAATTAGTGATCTAGAAGATAAGCTGATAGAAAGGAAGGAAGCCAAGGAAGACTGGGATAAACAACTGGAAGCCCATGAGAACAGATTTAGAGAGATCAATGATGCCATGAAATGTTCCATTGTCAGAATTATTGGGATCCCTGAGGGGGTGGAGAGAGAGAGGACTAGAAGATATATTTGAGCAAATCATAGCTGAGAACTTCCCTAATCTGGGGAAGGAAACAAGCATTCATGTCCAAGAGGCAGAGAGGACCCCTCCCAAGATCAATAAAAATAGACCAACACCCCGGCACGTAATAGTAAAACTTGCTAATCTTAGAGCCAAGGAAGCTATCCTGAGAGCAGCTTGGGGGAAGAGATTTCTTACGTATGGAGGGAGGAACATCAGAATAATGTCACACCTATCCACAGAGACCTAGAAAACCAGAGAGGGCTGGCAAGAGATATTCAAGGTCCTAAATGAGAAGAACATGCAGCCAAGAATACGTTATCCAGCAAGGCTGTCATTCATTCAGAGCGGACGGAGAGACAAAGAACTTCCAGGACCAGCAGAAATTGAAAGAATATGTGACCACCAAGCCAGCCCTGCAAGAAATATTAAGGGGGATTCTATAAAAGAAGAAAGACCCCAAGAGTAATATAGACCAGACATCTACAGAGGCAATCTATAGAAACAGGGACTGTACAGGCAATATGATGGCACTAAATTCATACCTTTCAATAGTTACTCTCAACATGAGCAGCCTAAATACTCCCATGAAACGGCACAGGGTTGCAGATTGGATACAAAGACAGGACCCATCCACATGCTGTCTATAAGAGACTCATTTTGAACTTAAAGACACCTCCAGATTGAAAGTGAGGGGATGGAGAACCATTTATCATGCCAACGGACCTCAAAAGAAAGCTGGGGTAACAATTCTCATATCAGACAAAATAGATTTTAAACCAAAGACTATAGTAAGAGATGTAGAGGGGCACTATATCATACTTAAAGGATCTATCCAACAAGAAAATCTAACAATTGTAAATATCTATGCCCTCAACATAGGAGCAGCCAACTACATAATCCAGCTGTTAACCAAAATAAAGAATCATATTGATAATAATACATTAATAGTAGGAGACCTTAACACTCCACTCTGAGCAATGGACAGATCACCTAAGCAGAAAATCAACAAAGAAACAAGAGCTTTGAATGACACATTGGACCAGATGGACTTCGTAGATATATATAAAACATTCCACTCTAAAACAACAGAATACTCATTCTTCTCAAATGCACATGGAACTTTCTCCAGAATAGACAACATGCTGGGTCACAAATCAGGTCTCAACCAATACCAAAAGATTGAGATTATTCCCTGCATGTTATCAGACCACAGTGCTTTGAAACTGGAACTCAATCACAAGAAAAAATTTGGAAGGAATTCAAACACTTAGAAGTTAAAGAGCATCTTGCTAAAGAATGACTGGATCAATCAGGAAATTAAAGAAGAACTTAAACAATTCATGGAAACTAATGAGAACGAAAACACATCTCCAAAACCTGTGGGATACTACAAAGGTGGTCCTAAAGGGAAATACCTAGCCATCCAAGCCTCTCTCAAAAAAGTAGAAAAATCCCAATTGCACAAACTAACCTTATACCTAAAGGAGCTGAAGAGAGAACAGCAAATAAAACCTAAACCAAGTAGGAGAAGAGAAGTAATAAAGATTAGAGCAGAGATCAATGAAATAGAAAACAGAAAAACAGTAGAACAGATCAACGAAACTAGAAGCTGGCTCTTTGAAAGAATTAATAAGATCGATAAACTTCTCGCCAGACTTATCCAAAAGAAAAGAGAAAGGACCCAAATTAATAAAATCATGAATGAAAGGGGAGAGATCATGACTAACACCAAGGAAATAGAAACAATTATTAGAAATTATTACCAGCAACTATATGCCAAAAAATTAAGCAACATGGAAGAAATGGATGCCTTCCTGGAAACTTATAAACTACCAAGACTGAGGGGTGCCTGGGTGGCTCAGTCGTTAAGCGTCTGCCTTCGGCTCGGGTCATGATCCCAGGGTCCTGGGATCGAGCCCTGCATCAGGTCCCCTGCTCAGTGGGAAGCCTGCTTCTCCCTTTCCCACTCCTTCTCCTTGTGTTCCTGCTCTCGCTGTCTCTCTCTCTCTGTCAAATAAATAAAATCTTAAAAAAAAAAAAAACTACCAAGACTGAAACAGGAAGAAATAGACAATCTCAATAGACCAATAATCAGTAATGAAATTGAAGCAGTAATCTAAACCCTCCCAAAAAACAAGAGTCCAGGGCCAGATGGATTCCCAGGGGAATTCTACCAAACATTTAAAGAAGTAATAATACCTATTTTACTGATGCTGTCTCAAAAAATAAAAACAGAAGGAAAACTTCCAAATTCATTCTATGAAGCCAGCATTACCCTGATCCCAAAACACTCCACTCCCAAAACCAGGCAAAGACCCCATCAAAAAGGAGAATTATAGACCAATATCCCTGATGAACTTGGATGCCAAAATTCTCAACAGGATCCTAGCCAATAGGATCCAACAGTACATTAAAAGGATTATTCACCATGACCAAGTGGGATTTATTCCTAGTGGGATTTATACCTGGGATACAAAGGTGGCTCAACATTCGCAAATCAATCAATGTGATAGAGCACATTAATAAAAGAAAAGACAAGAACCATGTGATCCTCTCAATTTTTGCAGAAAAAGAATTTGACAAAATACAGCATCCTTTCCTGATTAAAACTCTTCAAAATATAGTGATAGAGGGAACATATCTCAATATCATAAAAGCCATCTATGAAAAGCCCACAGCGAATATCATTCTCAGTGGGGAAAAAACTAAGAGCTTTTCCCTTAAGGTCAGGAACACTACATCAAAAGCTAATGATGTACTATACAGTAGCTAACTGAACATAATGACAGGGATGCCCACTCTCACCACCTTTGTTCAACATAGTACTAGAAGGCTTGGCCTCAGCAATCAGACAACAAAAGGAAATAGAAGGCATTCAAATTGGCAAGGAAGAAATGAAACTCTCTTCGCAGATGACATGATACTTTATGTGGAAACCTAAAAGACTCCGCCCCCAAATTACTAGAACTCATACTGAAATTCAGCAACATGGCAGGATACAGAAATCAGTTGCATTTCTATACACTAACCGTGTGACTGAAGAAAGAGAAATTAAGGAATTGATTCCATTTACAATAGCACCAAACCCCATAAGATACTTAGGAATAAACCTAATCAAAGAGGTAAAGGATCTGTAGTCTAGAAATTACAGAACACTTATGAAAGAAATTGAGGAAGACACAAAGAGATGGAAAAACATTCCATGCTCATGGATTGGAAGAATAAACATTGTGAAAATGTCTATGCTGCCCAGAGTAATCTACATTTTCAATGCAATCCCTTTCAAAATACCATCGACATTTTTCACAGAGCTGGAACAAACAATTCTAAAATTTGTATGGAACCAGAAAAGACCCCGAATCACCAGGGGATTGTTGAAAAAGAAAGCCAAGCTGGGGGCATCACAATGCCTGACTTCAAGCTATATGATCATCAAGACAGCATGGTATAGGCACAAAAACAGACACATAGACCAGTAGAACAGAATAGAGACCCCAGAAATGGACCCTCAACTCTGTGGTCAACTAATCTTCGACAAATCAGGAAAGAATATCCAATGGAAAAAAGACAGTCTCTTCGATAAATGATGCTGGGAAAATCGGACAGCCACATGCAGAAGAATGAAACTCTTATACCTTACACAAAGATAAACTCAAAATGGATGAAAGACCTAAATGTGAGACAAGAATCCATCAAAATCCTAGAGGAGAACACAGACAGTAACCTCTTCGACACTGGCCACAGCAACTTCTTTCAAGACACGTCTCCAAAGGCAAGGGAAACAAAAGCAAAAATGAACTTTTGAGACTTCATCAAGATAAAAAGCTTCTGCACAGCAAAGGAAACAATCAACAAAACTAAGAGGCAACCCACGGAACGGGAGAAGATATTTGCAAATGACATTATGGATAAAGGGCTTGTATCCAAGATCTATAAAGAACTTCTCAAACTCAACATCCAAAAACCAAATAATCCAGTCAAAAAATGGGCAGAAGACATGAACAGACACTTCTCCAAAGAAGACATACAAATGGCTAACAAACACATGAGAAAATGTTCAACATCACTAGCCATCAGGGAAATATAAATCAAAACCACAATATGATACCACCTTACACCAATTAGAATGGCAAAAATTAACAAAACAAGCAACAACAAATGTTAGTGAGGATGTGGAGAAAGGGGAACCCTCCTACACTGTTGGTGGGCAAGCTGGTACAGCCACTCTGGAAAACAGTATGGAGGCTCCTCAAGATGTTAAAAATAGAGCTACCCTACGACCCAGCAATTGTACTACTAGGTATTTACCCCAAAGATACAGATGTAGTGAAAAGAAGGGGCACATGCACCCCAATGTTCATAGCAGCAATGTCCACAATAGCCAAACTGTGGAAGGAGCTGAGATGCCCTTCAACAGATGAATGGATAAAGAAGATATGGTACATATATACAATGGAATATTACTCAGCTATCAGAAAGGATGAATACCCACCATTTGCATCAACATGGATGGAACTGGAGGGGATTATATAAGTGAAATAAGTCAAGCAGAGAAAGACAATTATCATATGGTTTCACTCATATGTGCAATATAAGGAATAGCATGGAGGACCATAGGGGAAGGGAGGGAAAACTGCAGGGGAAGAAATCAGAGAGGGAGACGAACCATGAGAGACTATGGACTTGGGGAAACAATCTGAGGGTTTCAGAGAGGAGGGGGATAGGGGGATGAGGTAGCTGGGTGATGGGTATTAAGGAGGGCACCTGTTGTGATGAGCCCGGGTGTTATATGCAACTAATGAATCATTGAACACTACATCAAAAGCTAATGATGTACTATACAGTAGCTAACTGAACATAATAAAAATAAAAAATCTTTTAAAAAATTTTTTTAAAAATTTAAAAAATACAAATTGTGACATATTTTACAAACACCCAAGTGCTTTTTTTTTTTTTTCTTTGCAAAAGCATCTAACCTGTATGGACTCCAGGGATCCTTCCTTTGGACAGAATGGTTCTCCTAGAGTTTTACCCATCACCTCTCATGAAGCAGATAATTCACTCACATCACAGAATATACCAGGGGCCCTGACTCAGACACAGACTCTTTCTGCAGAACAGTTCCATCTAGTGGACCAAAATGAGCAGCCTATTCAATATGAACTCCAGTCATTGGGGGATTCTAATGCACAAATGGTGAGTGTATTTTATAAATAACCAGTTTTATGCTGTTTAGCAAAATATATTAACCTTACTAGACCTTAATTTCTTGAAACTGTTGACTTGCATTGCTTTGAAAATACTGTTTCCGTGACGTTCATTTTGTTATGTGAAGATTTCAAAAGATTTTCTTTCAGGACTACTAATAGAACGTTAAACCACTGCTTACCAGTCACTTCGTCTAGGTATACTGTCACTTCAAGATCAATTGGAAATGTATCATAATCCATACTAGTGCCAGAGTTTACATGTAACTTATGTTTATTTTTGTTTATACTTTTGACTGGACTCAAAGTTATTGCTTTATCTACCTCTCAGTCACTCGCTTGCTTGCCACAGGCTGGTACGCCTTCTTGAAGCAAAAGAAACCAGTGGAGTGCCAGAGGTACACTGGCAGTTAGACATACTTGCTGACGGGTGGATATGTATGTGTCACGTATGTGTCATGCATGTAAAGGTATATGCGTCTGTCACGTATGTGTCATGCATATAAAGGTATATGTATGTGTCACGTATGTGTCATGCATATAGAGGTATATGTATGTGTCACGTATGTGTCATGCATATAAAGGTATATGTATGTGTCATGCATATAAAGGTATATGTATGTGTCACGTATGTGTCGTGCATATAAAGGTATATGTGTATGTCACGTATGTGTCGTGCATATAAAGGTGAGAATGCTACTTTAAACTGTTAGCTGAAGTATTCATGGCCAAGTTTATAGTTTGAATAGAAGAAATGAAAGATGGTTTGGATTGAAATTAAAGAGAATTACTGAGAAAAACTTCTAAGTTTCTCTCTGGTTGATAAGAGTATCCTTACATTAATAATATGAAGAATAATGTATCTTTTGTTTACCTGTTTTCCAAATTTTCTACAATGGATATTCATTAACTACATAATAAAAATTATTTTAAAAATTATAATTTCAGTTATAAATTATAACACAAGTGAGCAATCATTTTACCTAAAATTAATCCCTCTTTTGTTTCTAGTCTAGAGCATTCTAGAGTTAATCTATATGCTATTGTATGAAGGATTATCATTTTACACATGGTAGCTTTCTTAAAAAGCACATTAAAGTCATTTATTTGTTTGAGTCTAAAAAATGTTTGAGTTCCCATTCTCTTTGCAATTTTATTAAACTTTCTTTACAAAGTGGTCATAACGGTGATTTTACATTGTCTGGGGTAAGAGATGATACAGAGGGTTATCTGAAGCTATGAAATAGAAAACCTATGGCATGAAGCATGGAATAAGTGTAAGAAACATAGAGTATAAGAAAGTATCTTCGGGGCACCTGGGTGGCTCAGTCGTTAAGCGGCAGCCTTTGGCTCAGGTCACGACCCCAGCGTCCTGGGATCAAGCCCGCATTGGGCTCCCTGCTCAGCAAGGAGCCTGCTTCTCCCTCTCCCACTCCCCCTGCTTGTGTTCCCTCTCTCGCTGTGTCTCTCTCTTTGAAATAAATAAATAAAATCTTAAAAAAAAAAAAACGAAAGTATTTTCTTCAAAGAACCAATGATCAGAAAGTGGTGATGTTTTGGGAAACTTAGTGGAACTTTTCAGGGTTTTTGTTTGTTTTAATAGACTTTATTTTATAGAGCAGTTTTAGGTTCAGAGCAAAACTGAATGGAAGATACAGAAATTTCTCATAAAACCCCTGCCCCTATATATGCATGGTCTTTCCCATTTTCAACATCTTCCACCAAATGGAGCTCTTTTTAAAGAAATGGTTTTTTTAATATGTTTTTTTAATGTAGAAGTTATCAAGGAAGTAGTAAAGATTCAGTACTGAGTGAATCTGCAACAGATGAAGAAGTTATAAAGCAAAGCAGGGATGGTATTTTGGATTTATTAGATATATTGTACAGTACACAAAGAGCCCAGTAAATATGACTACTTATTAGCCAAGGTTTTCTTTTTTTTTTTTTTTTTCAAGGTTTTCTGATAATGTTTATGGTCTGCCTCAAATAGAATGCATTGCAACAGATGACTTTTCAAAACTCTGTTTTCATAGCAAAGATTAAAGATAATTAACTTTTTTTAAATAGGAAAAGTAATATTATTGTCACCATTATCAAATTACATGAACTGAAAATGGTTTTTTAGGTATCAGGTAGAATTAGCTAAGAAAGAGAAAATGGAGGAAACTCTTCTCCACTATACATAGGAAACATTTTCAAAATTAAGAGGATATTCCACAGATCATTCTTAATTATGAAATTTTCATATGATTGAATAAATTGTAAATATATGTGTTTTATTTGCATTTAGTAGTAACCACAGCAGTCTTATTTTCTAAGAATGAATGGAATATTTTTCACAAACATTTAATCTTAAGGAGAAAAGAATTTAAAATCATGTTATTACTGTTGCCTTTTAAAGTCCAGCAGTATTTTTTGTCTTTTTTTTTTAGGTTAAATAACATCATCAGATAATGGGAAGCAGTACAGAGCAGTTGTTTGAATTTGGGTTTGAATTTCAACTCACCACTGTATAACTCTGTGTTATCTGCATGAGTTGTATAACCTCTTATGACAATATTCTCAAGTATAAAATGTATATGCTTCATATACATGTGATAAGGATTAAATACAGTAACGCATATAAAGTCTTGTCACTTAGTATGCACTCAACAAATGTAAAGCAATTATCATCATCAGAGTTTACAGTTGCTTTTTCATGATGAAGTGATAAGAGGTAGGCAAGATATTTTTATCTCAAGAAACTTGATAAGCATTGGGGGAGGGAAACAATTCCTACTCTTAATTTCTGGGAATGTTTACAGTTATACTTAAAGCATCTACTTTGTTGAAGTTTTTTTTCAAATTTAATTTTTTTTTTCAAATTAAAATTTTCTCAAATGACCCTCTTTTTTTTTTTTTTTTTAAAGATTTTATTTATTTATTTGACAGAGAGAGACACAGCGAGAACAGGAACACAAGCAGGGGGAGTGGGAGAGGGAGAAGCAGGCTTCTTGCCGAGCAGGGAGCCCGATGTGGGACTCGATCCCAGGACCCTGGGATCATGACCTGAGCTGAAGGCAGACGCTTAACGACTGAGCCACCCAGGCGCCCTCAAATGACCCTCTTAAAACTAGGACTGCAGTCTCTGTCAGGCATCAGTAATGTTTTCATGTTTCACATAGCAAAAAGGCGGTCTTGGAAAGTGGGTTGGAAGGATTGCAAAAAATTATTTGAGGGAGAACTGAGGCTAGCCGACTTTGGGTAAAACAGTAACACTGTGTCAATAGAAGAGTAGTATATTAGGTAATAAAGTTTACAGGGTGTCTGAAAAGTCTGGAAATTTAGGATAAATTTATTTTCAAATAATACATTAGTTTTATTTTTCAAATGATAGGCTTAAAATTGTTTTTCTTCAGCTTCAGACACCTTTTTAATTGACAGTTCTCTAAATTTAAGGTAATGGATTCAATTGTTAAACTGAAGGAAAAAAAGGAAATAATAAACAAATGATTTTTCTTATATTTTCAGACTCTTTGGGCATTCTGTGGTATTCCTTATGTACCAAGACAGGAAATATATAAATTCAGAGATATAAAAATAAATTCTGTTTAATTAGACATCTAACAAGGTACTGTTTTTAAACTAATGAAAGTGACTTAAAATATGGAACAAATGATTACCGCACAAATAATTCAAACACATAGGGATATAATATAGTAAGTAGAAGAAAGTAAATATATTAAGTCCAGTCAGAGCCTTGTTCACATTATTAAGTAATTAGACCTCATACATGTGTAATGATTAAGACCATAGGTGGTTAAGATCATAGGACATAGGGTCAAACTGCTTTTTTTGAATCCTAGCTTTACCACTTACCAGTTCCGAAACTTTGGAAAAAAATTTTTAAGTACCTCAGTGTTTTCATCTACAAAATGAGGGAAATGATAGTATCTACCGTACAGATAGGCATGTCTTTAATCATCTATTTAAGTAATAATTCTGTTAAATCATTGTTGGCTTATGCATTTGATTTCTTTTTTAATGCTTCCAAGATGATTGTTGCTAACCCGTCAGAAAATGGACAGGTGCTGCGTGTAATTCCATCTACCCAGACAGGAATGGCACAAGTGATTATACCTCAAGGGCAGCTTGTGGATGTGAATAGTCCTCGGGGTGAGTAATCATGGCATATAGGGGATTTGAGAATGTTTTAAAGAACAAATGTATATTTCAGAAAATCACCTCATGAAAGTCAGTGCTAAAATTGATCTCTTTGGGTAAGATTGTGAACTGAATAATTAGAAAAAGTTTCTTAGCCCAAATAAATTTCAAGTTCATTTTTCAACTCCTGTCTAGGTTAGCTGTCTATTTCATTTTGGAATTCTATGAAGCTGGTTGACTCTTGCTTCCTCCCAAATGACCAGTGAGCATAAAATAAATTCTTCTTTATTACAATAACAGTAATAATAACAGCAACAATAACAAGAATATATTGCTAATAGCTTTGGAGAAATTTTTACATTTATATTTTTATCAATATTGTTAGCCATGTGACTCATTACTCTTTTATTTAACTATTCTTTTCATCCTCTTTGCTCTTTTCCTCTTTTCTTTTTCCTTCAGATTCAGAAAGGAGAATTATGCTCCCCATTTTTTTACTCTTTCTTAACCTATTAGATAATATCCCTGCTAGTTCTCTTCTTTTACTTCCCTTCCTTTTCCATCTGTTTCAATCTCTTTTCTAACACCATAGCTACACTGTTTCATCGTTCATTCATAGCTAATGATTTAGAGTAGATATTTTTACCTTAGTTATATGATTCTTTGCCTTTGTTAATAGTTAAAACTTAAGAAGTTTGCAGACAAAATGATAAACATGGTATAGAAATGAAAAAGAGTCTGAAACTAATGATGTATTATATGTTGGCTAATTGAATTTAAATTAAAAAAATTAAAAAAAGAAATGAAAAAGTTTTACATTTACATTATATATTATGAAACTATTAACATAATTCTACCACTTTTATATCCTAGCTGTTCAATATAAGCTTCAAAAATTTACAAAATTTCAGTAGTCAGTATTATAATTTGAAACTAAACAAGTGTATTAGGGAAATTCTCAAAGCATTATAAGTTTTACTATCTTTAGAATATATCTTGCCTTTCCTATTTCAAATGTATGAGTCCTAGTTAGTTACATTCTCATGGTCTTATTCAAGATACTGATGTCGCTTTGTTTTTGTTACTGCTGTTAAGATGTCTCTGAAGAGAAACCCAGTGATAGAAATTTACCAACTGTAAGAGTGGATGTTCTAGCGGATAATACCAGTAATTACACTGTTCATCCACAAGCATCTGTCACATTACCCAAAAAGACAGTGGCCAGGTGAGTCAGTGAGAAAGAGGAGTTCATGTTTTGAAATTATTGTGGAAATCTTTTTTTTAATTATCATATCTAAAGTGGGCTGACTATAGAAAAGATCAGAAATTCAGGAAATAGAATAAACTCATCAAATTATCAAATAGCTTTAATTATTTTAATGGCATCTTGGCAACTAGGAGACTATCCTAGAAGCCCTAATGTCTAAAGTGCTACTTTTCCTCAGTGACACTTGCCTGTTATCTTTTTTTTTATATATATTTTTATTTATTTATTTGAGAGAGAGAGCATAAGCAGGGGGAGCAGCAGAGGGAGAAGGAGAAGCAGGCTCCCCACTGGGCAGGGAGCCCAATGCAGGGTTAGATCCCAGGACCCCAGGATCATGACCGGAGCTGAAGGCAGACGCTTAACCAACTGAGCCACCAGGCACCCCTTGCCTGTTATCTTTTGAAGCAATTTGAAAACATCTAACACTAATAGGGTTTTTATTTTATTTTTTTTATTTTTTATTTTTTTAAAGATTTGTATTTATTTATTTGACAGAGAGAGACACAGCAAGAGAGGGAACACAAGCAGGGGGAGTGGGAGAGGGAGAAGCAGGTTTCCCACGGAGCAGGGAGCCCAACGCTGGGCTCGATCCCAGAACACTGGGATCATGACCTGAGCTGAAGGCAGATGCTTAACTACTGAGCCACCCAGGCGCCCCACTAATAGGGTTTTTAGAATAAAGAAATATCCATTCTAGTTCCTAAAATGTTTAATGGTTCATCATCTTTTTATGCATTTAATTCCTCTGTGGTAAAGTATTTAAGTGTTTTTTGTTAACATGTTTCAGCTTTTATTTTTGCCTTAACATTGTTTATAATAATTTAGGCAAATATAGACATAGGTTTTGAATTATTTATATTCTTTTAACTGTTTAAGAAAATATTTAAAAATTAACACAGTATTTATGACATTTAGTCTTAGAGTTTGACATAATATGTTAACAAGTCACCTGAAGATGTTTTATTGGCTCATTTTTTTTTTTTTTTTAAAGATTTTATTTATTTATTTGAGACAGAATGAGAGAGAGAGAGAGAGTCATTTTTTTGTTAAATGAAAAACAATTATATAATGAGAAGACTACAAAATAAGCTTTGAGGGAGATATATAAAACACTTAAATTTGTTGGGGCTACAGATATTTGGAAGAAGAAACTTAGGCCTTTGCTTTAGCAGTTAATAAAAGAGTGATGTTTAAAGAAAATTATAATTAATACACCCACCAACTCTATTATTATTATTACAATTAAGATTTCATTTATTTATGGGGCACCTGGGTGGCTCAGTTATTAAGCATCTGCGTTTGGCTCAGGTCATGATCCCAGGGTCCTGGGATCGAGCCCCGCATCAGGCTTCCTGCTCAGCGGGAAACCTGCTTCTCCCTCTCCCGCTCCCCCTGCTTGTGTTCCCTCTCTCTCTGTCTCTCTCTCTGTCAAATAAATAAAATCTTAAAAAAAAAAGATTTTATTTATTTATTTTTTTAAGTAAACTCTACACCCAGCTTGGGGCTTGAACTCATGACTCCAAGATCAAGAGTCGCACGCTATACTATTTGAGCCAGCTAGGTGCCCCTGTTATTACAGTTTCTTATTGATGACTTCAATATCTTGTCTGTAACACTGGCTAAGGGATAAAACAGTTGAATGTTGTATGTGTGTTTGTGTGTGTGTAACTTATAATATATATTTATATTTATTCCTCCCTTGTCCCAGAATGCTTGAAGAACCCTTTCTGGCTCCTCTCCAGCCACTTTCTTCTAATACACCTATGTGGGCCTGCCGTCTTAGGAGCTGTGAGGTGAGTTAAAAATAATCCTTACCTAGAATCACTAAATTGATTATCACTATAATGCATCCCAATATGTCCACTTTTGAGTACAACTAATATAGACTGTATCTGTAATACTTTATGTTTGTGCTAACTCTGATCTCATCTATTATTTTATTCCTTAGAGATTGTAAGCTTTGTTAAAGCAGAGATCATATAAATCCCTTCATACTTCACTGTCATTTCTTCTCTTACAGCTCTTTTCTATTGTCTTCCATGAAACTTCATTATCATGTTTTTCTACTTTTTATTTTTTGACCATTACTTCTCTTTCTTTACTTGTACTTATTTCTTTTCATATTCTCAATGGAAACTCTTTAAGTTTTGCTGTTTGACCTTGTCTTATTTCTCTACATTTTATCCCTTGGAGAGCTGATCAACTTTGTTAACTTTCACCTCTCACTTTTATAAAAATGATTTCCAAATCAATATCACTGGTTCTTTAATTATGCCCTTGTCTTGCCCCAGATCTCAAGCTACTTACTTGAAGCTTTACTTGAATTTCACCTCAAATTCACCATGTGCTAAACAGAAATTACCATGTCACAACTAGCTCTACTTCCTAAATTCCTTGTCTGTTTAATGACAAATACCTTTTCCTTAGACATTCAGGCACAGTGTTTTATTTTTTAAAGTTTTTTTTTTTATTGAGAGAGAATGATAGAGAGAGAACATGAGAGGGAGGAGGGTCAAAGGGAGAAGCAGACTCCCTGCTGAGCAGGGAACCCGATGCGGGACTCGATCCTGGGACTCGATCCTGGGACTCCAGGATCATGACCTGAGCTGAAGGCAGTCGCCCAACCAACTGAGCCACCCAGGCACCCCATGACACAGTGTTTCAGATTAATTTCTTCCTTTTCCATACTAAGGTAGTCACCTGATTCTTTTAGTTTTTCATTTAAAGTATCTCTCTTTTTTTGTGAGGTGGTTGGGCTACCTCTTCCACAGACTTGTGTTACCTTGAACTTTTTTTTTTTTTAACAGTTTATTTATTTGACAGAGAGAGAGAGACAGCAAGAGGGAATGCAAGCGCGGGTGGGGGGGTGGGAGAGGGAGAAGCAGGCTTCCCACTGATCAGGGAGCCCGATGCCAGGCTCGATCCCAGGACCCTGGGATCATGACCTGAGCTGAAGGCAGCCACTTAACAAGTGAGCCACCCAGGCGCTCCATCTTGAACTTAATTATAGTGACAACCTTCCCTCTAATCTCTTTGACTCTTCTGTTTCTGGGCCCTACTATCTAGTTTTCTAAAACTACTTGTCTTTAAATATTGCTTTCATTATTTTTTTCTCATTGCCCAGTAAGTTCAGTGTTATTTTTTCCATATCATTTACCACTATACATAGCTTTCAAGGTCTTGCATAATCTGGTATTACTTTATCCTATTTTATTTACTACTTTTCTCCAGCTCATCATTCATTCTTGTTAGCCTTATCTTCCTACTTTGTACAAACACTTCAGAATCTTCTCTTATCTCTGCCTTGACTTGTTTTTATTTCCATTTCCTAATATGTTTTATTTTCTTCTGCTTACCTTTCTAACTATTCTTTAAATCCTAATGCAAGTCCTATATATCTTTTCTGTAAATAATGATTATTTTAGCTTTTACCTATTTATCTCTTTAAGTTCTTTGGTATTTACTGTCATTACTGTTGTAAATTATTTGCTTAATTTTTTGTTCATCATTACATAGCATTTAGACTATACAGTTTTTGAGGGAAGGGACCATGCTCCTGTACATGTAAACCATACGTGATGATGACTAATTATTAAATGCCTCATTGTTTTAAACAAATTTTCAAAATAGAAAGGGAAAACATTATTTCAGTTTTAATATTTTGTGAAAAGTTCTAATAATAAAGTCTAATGATGTGATGTATTGCACTGAGTAGGACATTTTTACTATTGTTGCTTTTCTAAGTCATATTTATGAAAGTCTGTATGTATAGGTAGGTAGATAGATTTTTTCCCTCACACTTTTTGTTACAGTTTTTCACTGGTTTCCAAAAGGAACTATTATTGTTGTTTGATAAAGGTTTTTTTTTTTTTTAAAGATTTATTTATTATTTTAAAGAAAGAGAGAGAGCGTGAGCAGGGTGAGGGGTAGAGGGAAAGAGAATCTCAAGCCGACTCCCTGCTGAACACAGAGCTGTTGCAGGGCTCAATCCCAGGACCCTGAGATCATGACCTGAGCTGAAATCAAGAGTCAGATGCTGAACCTACTGAGCCACCCAGGTGTCCCTGATGAGGGTTTTTATTTATTTATTTATTTATTTTTTAAGATTTTATTTCTTTATTTGACAAAGAGAGACACAGCGAGAGAGGGAACACAAACAGGGGGAGTGGGCGAGGGAGAAGCAGGCTCCCCGCTGAGCAGGGAGCCCGATATGGGGCTCGATCCCAGGACCCTGGGATCACGACCCTGAGTCGAAGGCAGACGCTTAACAACTGAGCCATCCAGGCGCCCCTGATGAGGGTTTTTAAAATTGTTATTATAAACTTTACAGAATGCTATAGACATTAAAGCATTAGCAATTATGTAGTCAAATCACTTTATTTTACAACCATTTGCATTGTGTGGCTTACCTCATGTCATACATCTTATAAGAAACTAATAGTTAAAATCTCTTCTAGTTTCATTCTGTCCAACAGAATGAATATCTCCATCAGTGAAGGAGTCTTTCTTCTCTCCTAAGCTGTATCAGTAGTGAAAAACAATTTTGGTTAATGGCTGAAGAAATGTTTTCTGCATTTTGCTTCAAAATATTGTTTAATAGGGACACCTGGGTGGCTCAGTCTGTTGAGCATCTGACTTCAGCTCAAGTCATGATCTCAAGGTCCTGGGATTAAGCCCTGCATTGGGCTCCACACTCAGTGGGGAGTCTGCTTGTCCCTATTCCTCTTCCTCTGCCCCTTCCCTCCACTCATGCTCTCTCTCTTAAATAAGTAAAGTCTTTAAAATATATATGTGTATTTAATAATCCTTTTTACTTTTTGACTTTTCATTTAATTATGTTTTTCCATAAGCATTTTTTGGGTTTGACCAAAATGCACTAGTTGAATAAATTTCAAAACTGTGTTAAACTTAAAAAAAACAAAAAAAACAAAAAAACTGTGTTAAACTTTTTATCTTCTGATAGAGACCTGGTTATATTGTACTAATTCTGAATTTTTCGTTTCATTGACAACGTTATAAACTCTGTTCATTTTATTTGTTAAAAATTGTTAATAAGCTGGACTTTATGTTTCTACTTTTATTTGCAGTCGATATTTTTTTTTTTAAAGATTTTATTTATTTATTTGACAGAGACAGAGATAGCGAGAGCAGGAACACAAGCAGCGGGAGTGGGAGAGGGAGAAGCAGGCTTCCCGCCGAGCAGGGAACCCGATGTGGGACTCGATCCCAGGACTCTGGGATCATGACCTGAGCCAAAGGCAGCCGTTTAATGACTGAGCCGTTTAATGACCCAGGAGCCCCTGTAGTCGATATTTTGATGCAGAAATATCTGGGCTAGAAAAATATTTGTAAGCCTAGGCATTTTTGTTATTTTTAGGGGAAATTGGAGATAATGTATTGCTTGGCATCAGATTATCTCTTCTTATTATGACCCAAAGTACAGCCACAACAGTATTTTGATACCTTCCTTTCTTAATTAATTAATTAATTAATTATTTTTAAGACTTTATTTATTTGAGAGAGAGAGTGTGAGAGAGAGCACAAGCCAGGGGAGGGGCAGAAGGAGAGGGAGAGGGAGGAGCAGACTCCCTGCTGAGCAGGGAGCCCGATGTGGGACTCAATCCCAGGACCCTGGGATCATGACCTGAGCTGAAGGCAGACCCTTAACCAACTGAGCCACCCAGGCGGCCCTATACCTTCTTCTTTTTAAATGTATTCCTGCAGGGTGAAAAATTTAGTCTAGTAAAAAGATTCCTAGTCCCACATCTCTGCTCTTGTTCCCTTTAATGGAGAAACATACATGGAGTCAGTTCTAGGTCTGTATGCATTTAGTGTAGGAGATCACAGTTAATAGATTTTTCTCTATTGGTATAGAAAAAGCTTCTACTTTTGTTGAGGGTTACTTACATGCTTATGGGTAGATAATATCAATTTATTTACACGATTTATTTACACCTTCCTTGTTTCAGGAAGAATGAAGACAGCTTACAAAAATACATAAAATATATTAGCAAGGTGGAAATTAAAATGGGAACTAAAGAATAAAGAAAAACAAGAATGTAACCATAAAATGGAAGTACAAAATGTATATCTTAATGAACTGTATGTACACACACACACACACATATATGTGCACACATACACATACACTTGTCTATAATTTAAGCATCTACATTTCAAAAAGGGAAAACACAGTCTGTTTCCATTAGATAAAAGTAATTAAGTTAATTTCCATAAAATAAAACGATTAACTATTTTTGGTACTAGGTTCAGACAGGTTTTCTCTCAGAGAAGGATCTTCTTAAAAAGAATCTTGATATAATGAGCAAATTCTTTGATACCATTTAGGAGATACCATCACAATTTTCATAGGCTTTCAAAAAGATTCATGTCCTATCAAAATTAATTTTAGCAAAAGAAGCCCCATAGGGAACCAGTACTTTATGGCTAGTTTTATGCTGATCTGGTTGGATCTAGGGGTAGAATTTTAAATATATGGAGGAATAGATACACAATATATTCTTCAAACCACCTCCCTAAGTATTATTTCTCTCAAGCAAGATTTTGATACTGATGGTGTGGCCATGAGTTTGACATTATCTTCTCTTAACAAATATTTGGAGAATATCTATTTGATAATGCTGGTTGAAAGCAAATCAGATACACTGGTTGTACAAGATCATTGATCTGAGGGGAGAATGACATTCTCTTTTGAAAACTGATGAGTCTTTTATCTTGGACAACCACTTCATTAAATTTTTTGTACAATGAAACATACTTGCTAATGATTTTGTTATTTAATTTCTACTACATGCAGAAAATTGGAGATTCATACCGTGGCTACTGTGTAAGTGAGACTGAATTAGAAAGTGTCCTAACATTTCATAAGCAGCAAACACAGAGTGTTTGGGGGACCCGCCAATCTCCAAGCCCAGCCAAGCCAGCTACACGCTTGATGTGGAAATCTCAGTATGTCCCATATGATGGAATCCCATTTGTCAATGCAGGTACTTTTTAAAAGAATTATTTTAAAAGGTTCAGCACAGCCATGATCCATTGTGAAAATGTGTTTTCATAAAAATTTCCTACCAAAATTTTCATTTTTGTGGATGGCAACTGAATATTAATTGATGAAAGTGCATATTAAATTAAAAAGAAAACTTGAAGTAAATATGACCAATTATTTTATGAAATTGTATTTTAATACATTAGAATAAATAAATAATACTTCCTTAGATATTATGCTGATAAATAGAAAATAAAAATATTAATAGAGCAATTTTATTATTCTAAATATGTATATCTGTTGGATTTTTTTTTTTATCCAGTCCAGATATTCTCTTCTCTCTTGATTCATCTTGTGGGACAAATTTGTATTCATTTTATATAGCTTATAGCTTATAACTCTGGAGTTACTGTGTAGAATTTGTATGCAATCTGGAGTTATAGCATACAGAATTCCAATATTAGGATTCTCAAGCATCAAATGTGTTACATATACTATTCTCAAATATTGGGCTAGTGTGTATTAAAATGGTAGAGTTTTGTGTGTGTGTTTTTTAAAGATTTTATTTTTAAGTAATCTGTATTCCCAACATGGGGTTCAAACTCACAACCCTGAGATCAAGAGTCACATGCTCCACTGACTGAGCCAGCCAGATGCCCCTAAAGTGGTGGAGTTTCAAACAATTTCCAGAGATTCACCCTAGGGCTAGTCAAATCCCTAAGAACATAAAGAAAAGTGATTTATTTTAGGACTATGGAAATACTGATTCAGCTGGAAGAGTTGCAGTCTCATCCTGGACCTCTGAAGGTAAAATAAGATATGTGGAGGAAGATGAGATAAATGTAACCTCTTCTACCCAGGTTTCATCAGGATTCTATAAAAGATGGAACATTTTTCCCCTCCATAGTTCTAATCCCCATGTTAACCCTCCACAGGCAGCCACTACTTAAATTTGCTGTGTATCTTTCCAGTCTATATTTTTATACTTTACCACACATATTTGTATTTATAATAATGTATTTTATTGTTTTGAATAGTTTGAAATATTCATAAATAGTAAACTATGGACATTGTTATGTAAATTTTCACTCACCCTTATTTCTTGAAATCCATCCATATTGATACTTACAGATCTTAATGTAACCAGTATGTAACATTCCAGCATATGACCAAACCACAATTATTTTTCTACTAATGATCATTTAGGATGTTTCTAATTTTCAGTATTACAAAGAATGCTGTAGTCAAACCTTGACAATATACATTTTCTGTTGAAAAGATGTAAATAAGTTAATAGTGCATGCGTTAAAGTGGAATTGGTAAGTTGTGAAGTATGCCCATTTCATCTTTACAAGATTATCTCAAGTTGCTCTCTAAAGTGGTTGTACAAGAGCCATCCTCCCCCTCAAAAAAAGAAATCTTGCCATTTGCAAAGACGTGGATGAAACTAGAGGGTATTATGCTAAGTGAAATAAGTCAATCAGAGAAAGACAATTATCATATGATCTCACTCATATGTGGAATTTAAGAAACAAAACAGGAGCATAGAGGAAGGGAGGTAAAAATAAAACAAGACAAAATCAGAGAGGGAGACAAACCAGAAGAGACTCTTAATCATAGGAAATAAACTGAGGGTTGCTGGAGGGGAGGGGGGTTGGGGGATGGAGTAGTTGTGTGATGGACATTAAGGAGGGCACTTGATGTAATGAGCACTGGGTATTATATAAGACTGATGAATCACTGACCTCTACCTCTGACACTAATAATACACTATATGTTTTTTTTTTTTTAAGATTTTATTTATTTATTTGAGAGAGAATGAGAGACAGATAGCAAGAGAGGGAAGAGGGTCAGAGGGAGAAGCAGACCCCCGCTGAGCAGGGAGCCCGATGTGGGACTCGATCCCAGGACTCCAGGATCCTGACCTGAGCCGAAGGCAGTCGCTTAACCAACTGAGCCACCCAGGCGCCCAATAATACACTATATGTTAATTAATTGAATTTAAATTTTAAAAAAGACCACCTAATAAAAGAATTAAAAAAAAATAAAGTGGTGCAAAATCTCTTCTCTAAATTTTTTTGGCCACATGTATTTCAGAATTTTTGGAATGTAATATGATAATATTACAGAATATTCCCAGCAAGTATTCTGTTGACCATATCACATAATCAAATACAGTAATATTTTATGGATAGTAACACTAAGAGGAATAAAGATTATAAATAGCCACATAAAGTTCAGGTCGGGTTTTGCAGTCAAATGGGTTCCAAAAAATTTTGTTTTCTGAACTTTTTCAGTTTCAGAATTGTATATGAGGAATTGATGACCTATACCAATTTTTACTTGTTTCAGCAATGTATGAAAATTTCCCTTTCCTTCATTTACCTTATGACTTAGCATTGTCAGACTTTAAAAATCTTTGTATTCTGGAAATTTTCGTATATATATGACACACATATATACATGTATATACATATATATATACATATATTAAAGGTAATATATATAATAATATGTATTATATGTGTGTGTATATATATATCTCAAAGTAAAGGTAATAATATATGAAATCCCATGACTGTCCTGTATCCATCATCCAGCTTCAACAAATATTAGCATATGGTCATTCTTGTCTCATTTATATCCCTACCCACTTCTTCATTCCCCACCTCCAAGATGATTTTATAGCAAATTCCAGATTCCAGTTGCTTTATCTGTAATTACTAAAGTATATATTATATACTAAAGTATATATCTCTAAAAGATAAGGATTCTTTATGTACATACATATATACAATGGCAATCACATTATCATACTTTAAAAGAATTAACAGTAATTTCTTAATGTCATAAAATGTCCAATGTTCACATTTCTTTACTTATCTAATAATTCTTTTTCCATAGGTTTGTTCAAATTCACATCCAAACAGATTACATTTGGTTTTATCTCTTAATTTCTTTTCATCTAAAAATTTCTCTCCTCTTTTCCCCCAGGTAGTTTATCCTGTAGTTTTCTATATTCTGAGTTTTGTTGATTCCATCTCTGTGCTGTAGTTTAACATGTTTTTTAAAAATCTCCTATATTTCCTGTGAACTGTTAGATCTAGAGGCTTAATTAAATGAATATTTAATCTCCATTAAAGTATTTTGCAAGAATACTTCATAGGTGTGCTGTGTACTTCTTATTGCTACCTATGTGCAACACCTTTTTGTGATGTTAAAATTCATAAGTGGATACAGTTATTTTAGTATATGTGCTGCCGAAGCGAGCACTGGATTCAGTTATTTTAGAGTATTGTCAAATTTTTTATTTTGCCAATATGAAGAGTGTGAGATAGTATTTTACTATTGCTTGAATTTGCATTTCCATATTTACTAGTAAAGTTGAACATCTTTTTATTTGTTCATTTAATATCTTTTTTTTTCTTTCTGAATTGCCTATTCATAGTCTTTACCCATTCTTCTGTTTGGTTCTTTATTTTTAAAAATTACTTGTAACTCTTTACATTCTGCGTATTAATTCTTATTATCTCTATATTAATATAAATTCTTAAATTTATATTTAAATTTTTAAAGTTTTAAATTTTAATGTTGGCTTTATCAACACTTTCACTTACGACGTTTTTTTTATTTTATATTTGAAAAATTTGCTGTACTCTACCTAGAATAGGATATTCTACTTAAAGCCATGAACTTTTCACATCCATTTATTTATATTCTATTGCTATGTAACAAATTACCCCAAACTTGATGGGTGAAAACAGCAAACATTTATCTCCTGGTTTCTCTGAGTCCAGAATCCAAGAGTGGCTTAGCACGGTGGTTCTGCCTCAGGTTCTGTCACAAGACTGCAATTCGGGTGTTGGCTGGAGCTGCAGGCATCTCACTGCTTGGCTGGGGGAGGATCTGCTTCCAAGCTCACTCATGTGGCTTATTCCTTGCCACATGGGCCTCACCACAGAGCTGCCTCACCTCAGACAGCTGATTTCGCCCAGACAGACCAATCCAAGCAAGAGCAAGAGCGTACCCAGGATGGAAGTCACAGTCTTTTTATAACCTTATATCAAAAATAACATCTTGTCACTTCTGCCATATTCATTAGAAGTAACTTAGTAAGTCTAGCCCATGCTAAAGGGGAGGGAATTACACAAGGACGTGAGTACTAGGAAGCAGGGATCACTGGGGACCATCTCAGAGGCTGGTTATTACGTTATTGTAGTCCCCCCTTATCCGCAGTTTCACTTTCCAAGGTTTCAGTTGCCTGTTCTCAACCACAGTCTGGAAGCAGATGATCCTCCTTCTGACGTATTGTCAGAAGGTCAGTAGTAGCCTAATGCTACATCACAATGCCTTCATCATTCCCCTCACTTCATCTCATCATGTAGGCATTTTATCATCTCACATCATCACCAGAAGGAGGGTGAGTACAGTACCATAAGATATTTTGAGAGAGACCCCATTCATATAACTTTTATGACAATATATTGTTATAATTGTTCTAGTTTATAAGTTATTGTAGTTAATCTCTTACTGTGCCTAATTTATTAATTAAACTTTATCATAGGTATATATGGATAGGAAAAAACATAGTTTATATAGGGTTTAGTATTATCCATCCTTTCAGGCATTCACTGTGGGTCTTGGAACGTATCCCCCGTGAATAAGGGGGAACTATATTTTAACAGTACAAATAGAAATAAGGAAATAACTATAAAAGGAAATAAAACTTTACATGACAATATTTACTAACAAATGTAGCTTTTGCTAATTTCTACTTATAAAGTGGTGAAATTTTATTATTAAGAACCGTATGTATGTAAATATCAGTTAACATTCAGTAAATGTGGTATTTGCAAATTTCTTTACCATAATGTACATTTGGTAAATATTATAATAAACTTTTAAACTTATGTGTTTGTACAACTTAGTAAGACTTACTGATGTTTTCTTTCCTTAAAGTTGTGTAATTGAAAGTGTAAATTTTGACATTGCCACCACCAAGTTATTTTTATTCTAGTGTCCAGAACAGATGGATACTTGAATTAATATCAATAGTTGGTTTTGGCCCACAGGGAGTAGAGCCGTGGTAATGGAGTGTCAGTATGGGCCAAGGAGAAAAGGTTTCCAGTTAAAAAAAATCAGTGAGCAGGAGAGCAGGTCTTGTCAGCTCTACAAAGCCACTTGTCCAGCCCGGTAAGCTTTATTTTCTTTAATTTCCTTTTTATTATAAAAAGTATTTATTTTCTAATATCTAATATGCACATTTTTATTAAGTTTAAACAGTGCCGGTAAATATACAGTACACTGTAAGTTTCCTTTTACTTCTACTCCCTATGTCCCTTTTTATTATTTATTTATTTATTATGTTTAGTTAGCCAGCATATAGTAGATCATTAGTTTTTGATGTAGTGTTCAACGATTCATTAGTCCTATGTCCCTCTTTAAGGCAACAACTCTTACCAGCTTCCTGAGCAACCCTCCAAAGATATTCTGTGTATGTGCATGCATATATATATATATCCTCCTTTACACTCATAAATGTTGAAATCTCAGTAAAACTTACTAATATTTTCTTTCCTTAAGGTTAGGTAATAGTATACCTTCTTTCCTGCTGTGAATTCACATTGCTTTATTTCTATTTTGAATGCCTGTTGTGGTTATTTACTGCACAACTATTGCTTCACACTAATGTGAATGTAATGACATATACCACTCTATGCTTTGTTTTTATTTTTGTTATTTCATTCCCAGTGTATCTCAAAATTGTCTCCATATCTGCATATAAAAGGAAGGGTTCCTTCTTTGCATTTAGTTATTTTAAAAATTGAAATATAATTGACATATTAGTTTCATGGTTCCTTCTTTTCAATAGCCATACAATATTACATTTATGGATGGGTTGTCATTTACTGAATTAGTCCTCTAGTGATGGACATGTAGGATCTGAAAAGTATTCTTTGTTATTATATACAAAGCTGCAGTTAATAGCATTATACCTATTTGTATACTTGTGCAAGTATATCAGTAGAATAAATTTGTTGAAATGAAATTGCTAGGGCAAAGGTTATATTATTTTAAATGTTTACAGGTATTATAAAGATGATTGCTCTTTAGAGAGATTTTATCAATGTATGAGATCAACACAATAAGTTTTAGATAGACTAGGACTACAGATTGGTCATTGCTTTGGGAGAGAATGAAGAATTTGAAGCAATAAAAGATTTTTGTAATGTTCTTTCTAATATTTTTTTAGACATTGAAAGTGTTAAATTCTCAGATAAAATTTAAAAAGATAACATATAAAGGTTGGGTATAGTTGATCTTTGAAACATTTTATTTCAGCATCATATCTTATATGACAAACCTGCACATTCTCAAGTTTTTCAAATTAGTTCAGAAGACTTTGCATGTTTAATCTGATAATATTAACTTTAGGCAATATTTAAACCTGACTGTGAAGCAAAACTTTTAACTGCTTTTAAATATAAGCAATATAAAACTTTAGATATAACTTAGGAGAAAGTCTCTATGTGTAAAGAAATAATTTTATTCCCTATGTCATTCTACAAGTACTTTTTGAGTATCTGTTGTGCCCAGCAATACTTTGGGTGCCATGGACTGAAAGAGGTACAAGATTTTACTTAATCACTGGGAACTTAAAATATTGTTGAGGTAGATCAGAAAACAAAAAACTGTTGGAAAACATAATGGTATAGTATATAGTACCAAATGTGTCAATTAGCTAACTCATCAGAGAAGGAACATATCCATGCAAATTCTTTAACAGGAAAGTGCAACTTAACCTGAATGCTAAAGTTTAGATTGAATTTGGGTAGATAAGGAATTATAGGGGGGAAATACCGTAGGCCAGGAAATTATATGAATAAAGATATGGTGTGATTGTATTTTTGGTATCAGAGGAGGAAGGAACATTGAAATGATAAACTTCACCGAAAAAGCAATTTTACATTTGAAGTAATTGAAAGTAAGATTAGGTAAATAAGCTAGAATCATATGGGATGGCTTGAATGCTGCCAAGAAATTTGTACTTGATTAAAGAGCAGGTAGATTCTTCAACAGAAAAGTACAAATGTGAAGAATTATTGTAGCATTACTATATCAAGTGGATTTAAGGAACGAGGCCCAGAGGCCCAGAAGGAGGCTATTAAAGTAATCCAGGCATGAGTTTTTTTGTTCTTTTTTGTTTTTATGTTTAAGATCTATTTATAATTTATTTTTACAAGTAGCAAAGTCCCTCCATTTTTTTCCGGCTTAATGTATATGAATATAAAGAAGTATTGATTTCACACTGCCTCCCACCCTGACAGAATGGGGTAACAGGAAGTTGTGAACTGAGAGCAGCCTCCTGACACCAAGATGGTTTCCTCTGTATCTGGGACTTGAACTCTGGTGCTCTCATCAGTCATCCTCTTGCCGATTTCTTCTCAGTTTATGAAAATCTATGAGTTTATAAGCATCCTCCCCAGTAGATGGGTCTACAAAGTCCTTGGGAAGTCAGTAACTCAGGGACAGGGTTGAACTGTCACTTCACAGTTTGTGTAATGGAAAGCTGAAGAGTTAATTCATACCATTTTCAAAGAACAAGCTCTTATTCTATACAAGGATGTGGAGAATCATCAGTACAATGAAAAAATGGTTGAGTAAAGTCATGAGTGATGAAATCAGAACTCTTGAACAATAGAAAGACTGCACTGAGGGTTTTACATTTCAGAGAACTGTTTATTGCTATCCAGTATGTATCCCTTGGGTCACTCCAATTAAGCTTAGGAAATACACTGCCCCCCAGGGAATCGATAGCTTCTTGACCTTTAGTGGTGACTTCGGGAAATTCTGGTGCCATAAGGGTAGCCGTGTTCTCATCATCCGACCACTGTATTTCTTCTGCCTTATTATCACTGTTTGGCTGAGAACGTGTTGGCGGAGCTTCTCTTCCTGAAACCACCAGAGTTCCATCATCAAGTAAATAATCCTTCACATTCTGAGGAGTGGAAGAATGACACTCTTGATGGTAAGGCTTCCGAACAGTGGCTACCACACAGAGAACTGACAGTGCAGCACATGCTCCTTCTTCATCCTCCAGCTACCGCAGCTGCTGCCCATCCCCCTCCTGCCAGCACCCTTCTGGAACCCCCAGGCATGCGTTTTTTATGGCTTCCAGGAGAATTGGGAAGAGGCAAATCCAGAAACAAAAGTTAATATCCATAAATATTCAGATATTTTTACTGATGTCATGATTATTGTTAATTTGCTAAATATTACGCACTGAGAATATGGCTTATTTTTCAACGTAATCCTCTGAATGCTTTCTAGTTTAATTGATTTTTCTCTAAACTTTAATGCTCAAACTTCTGCTTGGTAAGTTTGATTTTCTTGATATTATAATATTATGAAAGAAATTCTACTTTTACTTATAAACAGGATTTACATTAAAAAAGTACAGAAGTTTCCTGAATATAGAGTTCCCACAGACCCCAAAATTGACAAGAAAATAATCCGAATGGAGCAGGAAAAAGCCTTTAACATGCTAAAGAAGAACTTGGTAGATGCTGGCGGTGTTCTTAGGTATGACATTTATATTATTATTTTATTTTTTACAAATTAATTAGCTCCATTTACAAGATTTTTTTCTTGTAAGAGAAATTATAATTATGTTTTCTAATTATTTCATTAAGAATGATTTTTATAAGGGAGGTGTCTCATTAGTGGTTCCCTAGGTATTAAAATTTGCCACTGTGTAAGCCATTGAGTTTATCAACCAAATGTTCTGATAATGCCTACCAAAGAATTCTGTATACCATATGGAAGTTTTTCCCCAAAATGACAAATAATGTGTTTAGCAACCTATATAATTATATATTTCATACTTTGTTTCTGATACTTCTTAAGAGCCAAACTTGCAGTCACCTGTATATCTTTTTAACCCATCTTTGATTACCTATAGCAGCTAGAAATTAATTCTAAGCCCTACATAAAATTCCATTTTTATATATTTTTTGTGCTTCAGATTTTACATAAGAAGACATATTAGCTTGCTTTCTTACTTTTCTTTATGTGTTAGTCCAGGTGAAGAATTTACAGTAATACCAGGGGATTAAGTGCACAGAATATAGTTTTTGTAAAAACAAAACAAAACAAAACTTTTGGCTATGGGCGCCTGGGTGGCTCAGTCGGTTGGGTGTCCAACTCTTGGTTTCAGCTCAGGTCATGATCTTGACCTTGGGGTTGGGGGATCAAGCCCTGTGTCCGGCTCCATGCTCAGCGGAGAGTCTGCTCCTTTCCCTCTCCCTCTGCCCATCCCCCTGCTCGTGCGCTCTCTCTCGCAAAAAGATAAATAAATCTTTAAAAAAATAAATACATAAAATAAACTTTTGGATATATGGAAAATGAGTAGCCAATAATTAGATCATTCAGTTTGGAGAACATTGCATATAATTTTTAAATAAGCCACCATTTCATGAGTATCAGTCATTGCAAGCACTTTGTATAAAAGTATCCATTAAAACAGTATCCTACCAGATCATTTCATTTTCCTAGCATCTGTTTTTTTGCACTCAATATGAAAGACCTATATTCATCTTTTAGTTGATTCTCTTGCTCATTGGGGCAATAGGAGCTGTGTGCAATAGAGGGGCTATGGGGCAATAGAGGTAGTGTATTGAGCTCCTGTCAGATAAGATTCTCCCACTCAGCTCAGTCTTGGTAGACTGTGATTTATAGCCAACCTTTGGAAGGATTATAGGATTTACTTAACATGAAATTTAAAATACCATTTTCATATATACTTAACTCCTGTACCCTCCTTAACTATAGGGCCATAGTGAAAGTCTATAAAGGTTTATAAAGATTTTTATTTAATTGAGTATAAAGCCAACTTAGAGGAGTCAAGCAGAGAGGGTGCCTGGGTGGCTCTGTTGGTTGGCTGTCCAGCTCTTAGTTTTGGCTCAGGGTGGTGAGATGAGCCCCAAATCGGGCCCCAAGCTCAGTGTAGAGTCTGCTTGAGATTCTTTGCCTCTCCCCCTCTCTCCCTCCCCTCTCCCTCTACTTGCCCCCATGCATGCACATGCTCTCTCTTTCCCTCTCTCTCTCAAATAAATAAATAAATAAATAAAATCTTTCTAAAAAAAATCAAGCAGAGGACATTTTAAATTTTATTTATATCATTTTAAAATTTTTATTATATTTACTTACTGATATAATCATATCTTAAAAGATTATTCTTTTTCTTGATGAGTTTTAACCTAAGTAACTATGATTCTTGCCTTTGTCTAGTAACATAATTTAACATTTTTCTTCTTGTCAGGTGGTATGTCCAGTTACCTACAAAGCAAGCTCATCAGTATCATGAATTAGAGACTTCCTGCCTCCCTTTGCCACCTTCTCCTTTTCCTATGTCTTCTCTTGAAGAAGAGGAAACTGCAGTTAGGGATGAGAATTGTGCATTACCCTCACGTCTACATCCTCAAGTAGCACATAAGATTCAAGAATTAGTGTCACAGGGAATAGAACAAGTATATGCAGTAAGAAAACAGCTAAGGTACAGTAAAAACAAATTGTTCTTTTACATTTTTCATTTTTGTTTGTTGGTTTAAATAATTTATCATCATAGACATTTTCCAAGATATATGCTATCAGAGGAGATAAGGAATATAATTTATTAATTTATTAAAATCTTATTTATGAACTGATCATTTTCTAGCAGATACTTGGCAAGCCATTAGTAATGATTCAGCTTACTCATTTGAAATATTCCATATTCAAACTTAGCTAATTGGACTATTTCTGAATTATATATAAATTGAATTATATAATAAATGCCTTTACAGAAAAAAAAAGCCTTTGTAGAATCAAAGATTTTAAAACCTAGGCCAGGATGCTTATTTAAGCTATTTGAAATGCAATTAAATTGTATTATAACAAAAGAACCTGGATAGTTCTTTGTATGATGGAAGTTTACATGTAGCATTCTGGTCCAATGTTACTGATTCTCAGGATACAATAATCATGATCTCATTTATTCTTGCAAGTCTATAAAATTGGTATTTTCCCATACTGCGCATGAGAAAACGGACACTATGAGTGGTTAAATAACTGGCTTAAGAGGTAGAGGCAGAACTGAAATCTAGATCTAATTCTACAGCCTGTGCTCTTTCACCGTGATTTCTGGTACTTAACTGGCCTTATTCCTACTGGTTACTGTGTAGTCCCATCTGAACAACACAGTGAGTATTTCCTAGGTTAATATCTTAATTAATACGTGATTTTCCCATTTAGCAGCTTTCTCAGACATTTTATATTCATTTTCATTGGGACATTGTTAGAACAGAGCCAAAATTTGGTAAAGTTCATACATTATTTACTAAACTTGAACCTTAAGAACAGAAGTATGATTCAGCTCTGCAGTATGGTCTATAGAATGTAATGCGCAAACCATATGAATATTGGACTTTATAATTTTTTGTGTATTTTTGTATATTGATGTGTCAATGCTGCCTTCTATTTCTATATTTCTCTTTTGTCTACTTAAAAAATTCAAGCAGGGCGCCTGGGTGGCTCAGTTGTTAAGCATCTGCCTTCGGCTCAGGTCATGATCCCAGAATCCTGGGATCGAGTCCCGCATCGGGCTCCCTGCTCAGCGGGAAGCCTGCTTCTCCCTCTCCCACTCCCCCTGCTTGTGTTCCTGCTCTTGCTGTCTCTGTCTCTGTCAAATAAATAAAATCTTAAAAAAAAAAAAAAATTCAAGCGGGTCATATTTTATATAGTAAGTGATGCCTTTTGGCAGCAGTGTAACTTGATGTTTATACAATAACCTGGGTGTAGGCCCAACCTCTCTTACTTACGGGCTAGATGTATAACTTTGGCAAATTATGAAACTTCAGCAGCCCTCAGTTCCCTGGAATGATAATTGGGAGTAAAGTGGGAATGATCATTGCACTTACCTCACAGGATTATAGTAAGCATTAAAGGAGATCCTTGATGTGAAGTGTTCAAGTACACTGCCTGACATAGTTAGCATTCAAAACATATTATGCTTAAACTGACAATAATGATTCCTATAAAAATGTCAAAGCTTATTCTAGATACAGAGTTATTTAACCAATGAAAGTATTATATTGCTTTTAATCTGCATGATTTCTTTGATTTAATGTACGGAAAAAATTAAAAGTGGAAAAATATAAATTATAAAACTGTAAACCATGCTTTACAGAAGTTTATGCTAAAAAGGAACATTTTCTCATTTGATCTGAAGTATATTACTATTTATGTTTTTATTCTATTTTTTGCTCTCCACAGAAAATTTGTAGAAAGAGAACTATTTAAACCTGATGAGGTGCCTGAGAGACATAATTTATCCTTTTTTCCAACTGTAAATGATATTAAAAATCACATCCATGAGGTACAGAAATCCTTGAGAAATGGAGATAATGTGTATAACTCAGAGATTATTCCAGCAACGGTATGATTACAATTATAATTCTTTGTTTTATTATAGAATCTTTCTCAACTTCTCTTACTATTTGGCCTAATGGGGTGGTTGTTATTAGGCCATATAAATAACTGTGATGAAAGAAAAAATAGTAGTTTTGGGGGCGCCTTGGTGACGCAGCCGGTTAAGCATCCAACTCTTGGTTTCAGCTCAGGTCTGATCTGAAACGGAGCCCTGCGTCAGGCTCCGTCCTCAGTGTGCAGTCTGCTTGAGTTTCTCTCTCCCTCTTCTTGTGCCCCTCCTGCCCTGAGCTCTGCCTCTCACTGAAATAAATAAATCTTAAAAAAAAGGGGGGGGGGGCTCCTGGGTGGCTCAGTCGGTTAAGCATCTGCCTTCAGGTCAGGTCATGATCCTGGGGTCCTGGAATCAAGCCCTGTGTCAGGTTCCCTGCTCAGTGTAGAGTCTCCACTTCTCCTTCTGCCTCTGCTCCCATTCCTCATTCTCTCTCCCGCTCGCTCTCTCAAATAAATAAAAACTTTTTTAAAAAAGAAGAAGTAGTAGTTTCTTTTTCTTAAAATGTAAACATTGTGAACCCTCAGGTGACGATTTGACTAAAATTTTTTTTATTACTCTCACAAGAAGAAATATCAATTTCCAACTCTGACTATAATAACAATAGTAATCTTCATTTAAAAATCAACATATTTTATTTCTGTAAAAGTATATCTTATTCATCTAACAAATATTTATTGGGTATATACTGTGTATACCTTCCTCTCTTTTTAAAAATAGATAGACAGGCGGTGCCTGGGTGGCTCAGTAGGTCAAACACCTGACTCTTGATATCTGCTCAGGTCATGATCTCCAGGTCATGAGATCAAGCCCCACATCCCATCAGGCTCCACCTCAGCAGGGAATCTGCTTGAGAGTCTTTCCCTCCTCCTTAGCCCCTCTCCCTGCTCGCTTACTCTTTCTCTAATAAATAAATAAATCTTTTAAAAAATGGGGCACCTGCGGGGCTCAGTCAGTTAAGTGTCTTGACTCTTGACTTCGGTTCAGGTCATGATCTCAGGGTCATGAGATCAAGCCCTGCCTTGGGCTCCGTGCTCAGTGGGGATTCTGCTTAGGATTTTCTGCCTCTTACTCTCTCCCTCCAACGCTTGCATGTGCTCCTTCTCACTCTCTAAAATAAATAAATAAATCTTAAAAAAAAAATCTCAGTAGCAATACCCTTTGCTCTCCAAATTTTTACTGCCCAAATTATGCCTTCTGAACTAAATAGATTCAGATTTTAAGCTAGTGCTACTATTCTTTTCCAACCCAAACTCCCTTATTTATTCACTATCCAAAGTTCAGGAAGTAAAATGGATTTGGTTAGCACTGATCTTTGCCATCTATACTTGCTATCCAAATTCTTGCTATCTGAACTTGGGAAGCTAATGTATTTGGATAGTGGACTATACTCATATTTTGAGAATGTAAACAAGTGAAGAGAGTAATTACTGAATGAAACACAATTATACTATCACTGAATAAAATATGACAGTTGTATTGATATTTTAAAACATTTTTTACTATAAATGCTTTATTGTTTTTACTGAAATAAATGTTCCCATTTCAGCTTCAGTGGACTACAGATAATGGGCATATTCTCAGAGAGACTGTGACAGTTACATTTGCAGAAGGTAAGTTATCTTGAATATATTTAATATATAAAATCAGTGTTAAAACTGGAAGACATTGGGGGCGCCTGGGTGGCTCAGTCATTAAGAGTCTGCCTTCAGCTCAGGTCATGATCCTGGGGTCCTGGGATCGAGCCCCGCATCGGGCTCCCTGCTCAGCGGGAAGCCTGCTTCTCCCTCTCCCACTCCCCCTGCTTGTGTTCCCTCTCTCGCTGTGTCTCTCTCTATCAAATAAATAAATAAAATATTTAAAACAACAACAACAAAAAACTGGAAGACATTGAAGATCTTATGTATAAACAAAAGGATACCATGTTAAATGCAGAGGTAAGTATAAAAGAATGAATGTCTAACTTTATATAGGGGGTGAAGTTAAGAGAGCACTTAAAGATTGATATGAGTAGTGAGAGGAGTTAGCCATACAGAAGCAGAGAAAACACATTTCCAGAAGAGAAAAAAAAAAAAAGGGTAAAATAAGCTTGGAATAGTAAGAGAACACAAGAGTAAGAGCATATGAAAAAGCGCAAATCATATAAAATGGACAAAGTTTCCTGATCAAGGTATCTTAAGGTTATCACTACTGGAATTAGCCTAGCTTTATAGTAAGCTGTACTAGCAGTTGGCCTCAAAATTTTAATCATAAAGCATAAAAGCTTATTATATGAGGAAATTTATTTTTTTTAAGTTTATTTATTTATTTTTGGTAATCTCTACACCTACTGTGGGGCTTGAACTCACAAACCCAACATCAAGAGTCATATGCTCTTGTTATGGCCCAAAGAGACAGGAACAACTATGTTAGGATTTGTCAAAATAATTATAGCTGTTTAAACATATATACTTATATGTTACTCATATATACTTTCTCATATGTTATTTAGCTATAAGAAAGGATGAGATGTTGCCTTTTATAATGACATGAATGGACCTAGAGAGTGTTATGCTAAGTAAAATAAATCAAACTTCTCATGAGAAAAACAAATACCATATGATTTCACTCATATGTGGAATCTGATAAACAAAACACATGAATAAACAAAAAGCAGAATCAGACCTATAAATACAGAGAACAAACTGATGGTTGCCAGAGGGGAGAGGTGGGGTGGGATGGGCAAAATGGGTGAAGGGGAGTGGGAGAAGGCTTCCAGTAATGGAATGAGTAAGTCATGGGAATAAAAGGCATAGGGCTGCCTGGGTGGCTTAGTCGGTTGAGCATCTGGCTTTGGTTTCAGTTCAGGTCATGAGATTGGGCTCCATGCTCAGTGGGGAGTCTGCTTGAAGATTCTGTCCCACCACCCCTCCCTCCCCTCTCAAATAAATAAATAAATCTTAAAAAAAAAAAAAGGCACAGCATAGGGAATATAGTCAATGATATTATAATCACAATGTTTGGTGACAGATGGTAGCTACACTTGTGGTGAGCATAGCGTAATATACAGAGAAGTTGAATCACTGTGTTACTCACTTGGAACTAATGTAACATTGTGTGTCAACTATATTCAAACAAAAATTAAAAATAAGGGGTGCCTGGCTGGCTTAGTTGGAAGAGCATATGACTCTTGATGTTGGGTTTGTGAGTTCAAGCCCCATAGTAGGTGTAGAGATTACCAAAAATAAATAAACTTAAAAAAAATAAATTTCCTCATATAATAAGCTTTTATGCTTTATGATTAAAATTTTGAGGCCAACTGCTAGTACAGCTTACTATAAAGCTAGGCTAATTCCAGTAGTGATAACCTTAAGATACCTTGATCAGGAAACTTTGTCCATTTTATATGGTTTGCTTTTTTCATATGCTCTTACTCTTATGTTTTCTTACTATTCCAAGCTTATTTTACCCTTTTTTTTTTTTTTCTCTTCTGGAAATGTGTTTTCTCTGCTTTTGTATGGCTAACTCCTCTCACTACTCAAATCAATCTATTTGGCTTTAAGTGCTCTCTTAACTTCACCCCCTATATAAAGTTAGACATTCATTCTTTTATACTTACCTCTGCATTTAACATGGTATCCTTTTGTTTATATATCTGTATCTTTCATTATGATTTGAGCTACTCAGGGGCAAGGGTTATATTTTATTCAAATTAACATAACTAGTGCCTAGCATAATCCCTGCTACAAAGTTAACATCTAAATAAATGCTTTAGAATAAATTAATGAATAACTGTATACAGTACAATTATTTCTTTATTCTTTGGCTGTTTAACCTTTAAAAGTCACTGTGCATAGAGAATAACTTTCAAATTCTTTATCATTATTCATCTGTTCTGCACATATTTTACTCACTGTGATAAATGCTGGACATAAAAAAGAATAAGTTTCTTGCTTCATTGAATTTCAAATTTAGCAAGAGAAAAAGACACTAAGCACATATATTCTAATTACTGTTATGAATAGTGCCATAAAAGAGTTGTGCAAAATTGCATGAGAATAGTGACAGACATATAACTTAATCTAGGGAGTAGGGAACTAACATTTGAGAAAGTGGCTTTTAAACTGACAACTGAAGAATGGATAGGAATTTGTCAATCAAAAGGATACCATGTTTGAAAACTAAGCAAGAAAGAGCTTGTCATGTTCAAGGAACTTAAGAAAGTTGATATGGTTTTAAGCATAGACAATGCTTGGAGATAAAACTGGATATGCAAAATGGGCTTAGGAGGCCCTTAGAGCTGTCCAAATGAAAGGTGTGATAGTGGTTTAGTCTACAGTGAGTGGCATTTATACTAGAATTGGACAGATGGGGCGCCTGGGTGGCTCTGATGGTTAAATGTCTGTCTTCGGCTCAGGTCATGATCCCAGGGTCCTGGGATCAAGCCCCGCATCGTGCTCCCTGCTTGGCAGGGAACCTACTTCTCCTTCTCTCTCTCAACTGTTCCCCCTGCTTGTGCTTTCTCGCTCTCTCTGTCAAATAAATAAATAAAATCTTAAAAAAAAAAAAAGTTGTTTTCAAAGGTTTTGGTTATTGATTGAATAGGTGTGGGAGGTAAAAGAATGGGAATGATCTGGGATGACTCCTGGGTTTCTTCCATGAGCAACTGACTGATAGTGGCATTTACTGAGGTAGGCAACACTGGTGTAAGAATAGGATTTGGTAATGGCAAGGGGAAAGAAAAAAGTTCATGAAATCAGGTTTGGAAAGCTTAGATACATATCAGAGCCATTTCAGTGGAGTGGATTGGGAATAAGCCACATTGGGATGGTTGAAGAGTGAATGATGAATGAAGACGTAGAGACAATGTGCTATGAGGGGAAAAAGGGTTGAGAGAAGGTATTTTCAGATAGGAGAGATCTGAAGAGAGAGATGAAGATGAAGGTATTTGATAGCTTTGATGATGGGAAGCTGAGGAAATTTCTGATAGTTTCTCTTTTCTCTTTAAGAGTGCTGAGAGTGAAAAAGATCTTAGGAAGTATGGCCAAGATTGGACAATTGATATCTTCTAAAATATAGAAACCTTGTGAGGTTGTCAGATACAGGTGAAAGTCCTGTTGAAGTTGATGATCATGAATTGGTATTAGTAGTAGCAGCAAGTTTCTCTTTCACTCGCATTCAGCTTCACATATATGGGCCATTTTCATTCAGTGTTAGGATTTTACCAGGGGTTGTAACAAAAGTACAAAGAAGCAAGGGAGGTTAGGGGATTTGCAAGAGTGACGGAAACTATAACCGTAGGATTCGACTAAGCTGGATAGGGAGAGAATTTTAATAAGAAAGAAGTCGATAGGGGCGCCTGGGTAGCTCAGATGGTTAAGCGTCTGCCTTCAGCTCAGGTCACGATCCCAGGGTCCTGGGATCGAGCCCCACATCAGGCTCCTGGCTCAGCAGGGAGCCTGCTTCTCCCTCTCCCTCTGCCTCTCCCCCTGCTTCTCCCCCTGCTCATGCTCTCTGTCTCTCTCTGTATCTCTGTGTCTCTAATGAATAAATAAAATCTTTAAAAAAAAAAGTTGATATATCTGAAGAAAACTGAGGAATCAATGGACTGGAGGTTCACATGAGGTTGAATAATTGTAGTGAAGTACTTACGCAGAATCCCTGGAAAAATAAGAGGTTGTGATCAAAGAATGGGATGTTTGAATTAGAGATTTTTAGATGTAAAAGAGTCGAGGGTATGACAGCAGTAGTGGGTGACTATAGCAGAGTGACGTACAAGGACAATTAGAAATGAAGAAGCCAAAAGGTGAAAGAGGTCAGGCAGAGAAAGACATATACCATGTGATTTCTTTTATATGTGGAATCTGAAAACCAAAACAAATAAGCAAATGAAGAGCAGAAACAGACCCATAAATACAGAGAATAAACTGATGCTTCTCAGAGGGGAAGAGTGGTGGGAGATGGGCAAAATGGGTGAAGGGGAGTGGAAGATACAGGCTTCCAATCCTGGAATGAACAAGTCACAGGGATAAAAGGGAACATAGTCAGTGGTACTGTCATGGCATTGTATGGTGGCAGCTGGTAGCTACACTTGGGATGAGTATAGCACAACATACAAACTTGTGGAGTCCCTGTATCGTACACCTGAAACTAATTTAACAATGTGTGTCAACTATACTTTAATTAAAAAAAAAAAACTAAAGAAGCCAAGAAATGTGAGAGTGCTGTTTAATCCTCTCAACAACCCTTTGAGGAAGATTCTCTTACTATCCTGATTTTACAGATGAAAAAACTGAAGTTTAAAAACCAAGTTAAGTAGCATGTTGAAGGTTACAGAGAAAAGCTAGCTAGTGCTTAAATTCATCCTTGTCTGACACCAGGGCCATTTTGAAAAATTACTTAGTTACAGTATGGAAGCAATAAACGGTTGTTGATAATTGGTTTTTGATTGACTTAAAGAGATGAATATATTTGGGTTAAAACATAGAAATTACATGAGAGGAACTATATTCCCTAAGAACAATTACTTTAGCAAATGAGATTTTAAGAAAACAGATTTTTACTCTTAGTCATTTATTCCAAAATGAGTTATTGAAAGAAATTTAATGCTGTTATTATTGAGGACCAGCTTTATGCCAGGCATTATCCTAAGCATTAGGGCTACCAAAGATGAATTGAGTTTGGTCTTTTTAATTGAGAGGTTCAATAGGTTTCACACATCCAGAGAAGTTTAGATGTAGTGCAGCATCATAGCATAGAAAATGGACTAGATTTGAGTTACAAATACATAATCTTTCAAGGAAAAAAATACTGTTTCCAACATCACATCCTAGATATACTGAATTAAAATTAATGGAGGTTGAACCTAGGAATTTATATTTTTAAAAACTTCCTGAGTGATTCTGATTCTACCAGTTCTGGAAATAGTGGACAAAATAACTTCTTAAAGTCCTTTTCAAACCTTTGAATTTATTTCCTATTCTAATTATGATAGTAAGTGTTGTAATAAAATACAGTGTCACATAGCATAGAAACCATAAACATTATTTTGTTTTGATAGCTGATTTTTTTTATATAACTTAGGAAATTCATCAGGGGAATCAATTAACACCAAAGTGGAAACAAATCAGACAACGGGTTCTTTGTCTCCAGAGCCAGCCCATTTGCTTTCTTCACTTTCCTCATTTCAACCAAAAATATTTACACAACTACAGGTAGGTATCCAGTGAAATAGACAAAATTGAAGCCCTTCCCTTTCTTCCTTAATCTCTCTTCTTCTTCTAGGGATTTTATAGAATTATTATAGAATTATGGTAATGATCACAGATGTTTTTTTTTTTTTTTACAGATGTTTTTATTATTAATTTCCTGACTTTTTTGTATCTTGATATAAGATCATTTAAACAATACATTTTGAAAAAGTTGGAGTTGACTATGCATGCAATAAAGTTTAGTTGTACTACTTTTCCTTTGATTCTTGTTTCTGTCCTCGATATTTGTTAGTAATTATACACCTGTATTTTATTCCAATTATGTGTCAAAAGAATAATATATCCTATGAGAAAATTATACTTAGTAAATTTAAACATTTTGATGTGACTCTTTTTGGTTTAAAAGGGTTTGCAGTTGCAACCAAGATTCACTTCTCCTGATGGATCAACGGCTCCAATATCAGTAAATAACCACCCTTCCTCCAGTCCTTCAAGACTCCTGGATTCATTAGAAAGTACTGTAATGAGTAATAATTCTCTACTGCTTGGTCAAAGTCATAGTCTTCAAACAGATACATGCCTTACCCCAAACAGTAGCATTATTGCCTCTACCATGGGTAGCCTTCCGGGACCAGATCAAAATCTGGCTGCAATGGACCAGCTGGTGGAAGTTGGAGATGTTGAGGATACAGAGAATATGGAAGGAAGTGTTCATCGGATTCTGCTGGGAAATGTGCAGACCATCCCAATACAGATTATAGATAGCCACCCAGCTATTAGTAAGTTAAAAGCAACTTGTGATTTTATTTTTTTAGCCTTTATGGACTATCATTACTGTTACACTACAGAAAAAAAACAATCATTTCTACTCAGGGGTTTATAAAATATAAATAAATAAAGTAAAATTACTAGAAAAAGGGAGAAATATCAAGAGCATAATAACTTTTAAACTTTTTTATTTTTTCTTCTCCATCAAAATTATTCATTCCCTAATTACCTCAGTTTACATAGAAAATCTATGGTGATATGAAATCAGAGAGTCATTTTAGAATGCATGAAAAAAATGAGAAACTTTTTTTTTTAAGATTATGTATTTATTTATTTATTAGAAAGAGGGCATGAACGGGGGGAGGAGCAGAGGGAAAGGAAGAAGTAGACTCCCCACTGAGCAGGGAGCCCGAAGTGGGGCTTGATCCCAGGACCCTGAAATCATGACCTGAGCTGAAAGCAGATGCTTAACTGACTGAGCCACCCAGGTGCCCCATAAAATGAGAAACTTTAAAAGGAAAACATTTAGTGTAAATGTTACTATGGAAAAAGTGTTACAAGGAAAAATGGAATGAAGTAGGCAGATATAAATGTTAAAGATTTTGAGATATAAACTTAGATGTTGAGTTCTATGGAAATTGAAAGGGAATTAGTTAAGCCTTGGGGACTTGGGTTTAATCCAAGACCTTGTTATCTTCACTTTGTAACAAACCCAGTCAACCTAGTGATAAATTCTAACTGCTACTTAATGTATGTCGCTCCCTTCCACATAGAATGTTTCGGATTGGGCACTTTTGTGCAGAAAGATTTGCAGTTTGCTTTGAAGAACAAAAATCTTCATAGAAATTATCCTTAGAACATACAAAGTATTTACCCTCCATTCTTAGTCATCATTCTTCTGGGTAAGGAAAAGTGTAAGGTAGTTCCTTCCAGAAAGGAATCATTATCTTTTAAATTTATTGGAAGTGTTACTTTTAAGAAAATTTATCCAGAGAGCTGTGGCAGTTGTCACTACTGAATAAGTTTAGTAGAAAAGAGGGAAAAGGAATATATGTGAATTAATCCTCAGAACTTCATGAAATAGTTGATGGTGTGCCCATTCTACAGATAGGTAAATCAAGGCTCAGGGAGGTTAAGAGATTACCTAAAAGTGATAGAGCAGGGATTTAAACCCAGATCTATCTGCCTCCAAAGTTCTTTCCATTCTAACATGCTTCCTCCCTCTATGTTGTACCAAGGTATTTCTGGGAGCTCTAATTCAGATTGTTTTAAAGGAGACCCTCTTTGTATCTGAACTTGCATGATTTATCAAGTTAGATCATGATCTGAGGGACTACTTTACCTGAATATGAATTCTCAGGGTCACTCAAATCCATCTTCTACTGGTTTTCTTTATGGTGTGGGCTAAACTCCTAATATACCCATATGTGACAAGCATTAGGGGTATTCAACATACTTTCCTGAGTAAATATTGGTCCCCTTAATCTTGGTTCCCTATAGCAACTGAAAAACTGATATCCCTGAGAAAGAGAAAGATTTTATCTTAGACATCCCACCTGCCAATTCAAGATAGTGTTGCTGGTATCCTGCAATCAGATTAATTTGGTCGTAAGTACTTTAAAATCAGAATAGTAAGTGCATTGTACAGTGTTTCAAATAAGCAAACATACAGCTTGTAGAGCTAAGTCAGAACTATCCTTTAAGATGTGGCATATTTTTTTCTAAAGTACTTATGTAGTTGAGTTTCTTTAGGGAGGGAATATTTTCCTTATATATGGCCACATATGGAAACCATATGGGATTGGTAACAAATTTGTAAATTTGTAATACATATACCTACTGTTTGCAAAACATCATTTTCAAATAATAGACTTCCTGACTTTTATTTACACATATTTTTAAAGGCAGTTAAGTTTAAATATGAGATAGTCCTCATAATTTTATCAAATTATGGACTGCTTTTTTGTCAAAGTATCTGTAGAGGAGAATAACTATGGTTTTCTTAGTCTCTTCTTGTTTTTATTACCAGAAACATACTGAAGGAATTTTTTTTTAACTTCTCAACATTTAATTTTTTATTATTTTTCTTTTTCTTTCCTTTTTTTATTGAAGTTTAGTTGACACACAATGTTTCATTAGCTTCAGGTGTACACATCCTGAGAGAATTTATTATGAATGACTATTAAGATGTCAGAAATACTGAGTTCTCAAATACACTGTTTTTTGCTTCTAAATTCATATAATTATTAAGATTCCAGTGTTATAAGTTACATTAACCTTTAGGGTTTTTCTTTTATGTTTGGTTTTAAAGTTGAAGAAAATCCAGAAGGTACCATTTCTGTGAGCCAAGTTAAGCAAGAACCCAAAGAACCAGCATTGTCTATGGAAGCAAAAAAAAATTTGGACTGTAAGAAATTATCTGCCACATAAATTATTGAAGCTTTTCAGAATTTACAACTTGGGTAACTTCTGATGTCATAACAAAGAAGGTGAATATTGTCAAAGTGCAGCAATGTGATAAATGGACTGAAGACTAGTTCAATGAGCAACTTTGATTTAAAACTGATATGTTTGTTGCCAAGTCCATATTTTTGGAAGCTATTTTACTGCTCTCATTTTGTATAATTCTTATGCTTTTTGATTATCTGATAAGGCCAGTATTTCAAAAGATCATCTGAATTTATTCATGACAATATAGTCTGAACACAAATAGTTACCTAACTCATCCCTTGGAAATATCCAATTTGGGTTCTGAAAAGACAAAAACAACAACAAAAAATAGTGTGTGAGTGTGTGTGTGTGACTGTATGTGTGTGTGTGACTGTATGTATGTGTGTTGACTTTTTTAAAAGTTATAAAAGAACTTATTTCCTCTTTAAAGTTGTGAAGAAATTCTTTACATTAGCAGACAGGTGAGAGATTATTTGTAGTCTGTCGCATTAGGAAAGATAAAACAGTAGTAGATTTGAATCATAACATGAAGCCCAGCATTCACATCTGTGGAAACTGTAGTTGCAATTTGGCTTCTTCCATTATAGTTTTTTATACCTGAAACTACAAACCAATAGCATACTAATGGTCATCTAATAGAAATTTAAAGTGTCTTGGTAAGTACTCAGAATTTTAATTTGAATTAATCAGATAAGCAACAGAAATAAATGTATATTGCATGGGTTTATATAGTATTGTAGGTAAAGCACTACTTATGGATAGGAAAATGTAGAAATTGAGAGAATTCAGAAAGAATAATAGACTTCCCCTGGTGTTTACAGATGGTTTGGGGGACTTTTTGATATCAGCAGAGGATTTTTTTTTTCCTATTTTGTATTGAAGATTCAGCTCTGGATGGAAAAGAATTTGAGTTGTATTTATTTTTCTATGCCAGAGTTCTTACTGAATTGGTGGTATTAGAATTTATAGTATTTCAAGGTAAGTATTTGTAGTTAAAAAATTAGTTCATATTTAAAACTTTAAAACAACTATGTGTACATATGTTTGCTTGTTGAGTAAGTATATTTACTCCAAATACTGAATAGGTACTAATCACTATATTCATTGTAAGCTTCTGTTTTCTGGAAGGTTGGTAAACTAGAAATGTCAATTATAAATGGTCAAGAAATCAACGTAAAGGCTTTTTTCACCCCAGGAACCATGTGTGGGTATATTTAAAATTTTATTTTAAAGTAATAAGGATTTCAAATGGATATTAATGTTTAATATTCAACGCATATGAAATATATGAAATTTAACCTTAATATTTTACATGAATATGAGTCATTTTTGGCTTTTCTAAGTCCAGTCTCCCATTCTTAATTCACTTTGTTGCAGGTACACAGCATGTATCTAAGTATAAAGCATTGTTATATTAGAAGTCAGTGGAACTCTAGTAAAAAGACCTTGCTCTTTAGATTTATACCCTATTTAATATAAAATGTATTATTTATACCCCTATTAATACAAAGTTAATATTCAATTACATATATGCTTTTTAGTTAGAATGGCTAACTATTCTAAGATTTGAAAATATTTGATGTCAGCATTTTCACACAAGCTGCCAAATCTGATTATGTTACTCTAAGTTAAACACAGCTCTTAGTTACCTCAAACCCAGATTTCTCTTAGTCTGTGTGTACTTAAAGGGTATAAGTCTAAATTTATAGTTTAGTATTACATTTTAGGTAATATTCTTTTCATTTGTTATTTCTAATTTTTATGGAAATTGTTTTCAAGATTTTAAGTAATCTTCACTTTTCATTAATGGCAATAGCTTATTAAATATTTTACCAATTGAACTATATTCCTTTGGAGACATTCTTTTCTTTTTTGATGTTGAGTTGTTAAGGAGAAATGCTTGTTAAGATACAAACTCTAGTGAGTTACCTAGGATGTAACTAGATGTTAGAGGATTCAGACTTTGGCACTTGATCAAGAACAAAACATAGTTAAAAAATATTTCTCTCACTTCATTCTATGTGAATGTCTCTTTCTGGTACTGATTTTTGGTTTTGTTTTTTGTTTTTATTTTTGTTTTTTATGAGGACAGAAAGTCACAGTGCATCCTCACAAACAAAAAGCAAAATTAAAAAAGAGCATTGAAGGAAGGTTTAAGTCCCTAATTGTATACTCTTTTGGTTTTTAGGTAGAAACTGGAACTATCAATATTTTCATGTAAGTATTTCAATGAGTAGCTCTTTAAAAATAGTTTCTAAATTTTTAAAAATTCATTTGTCCTCTAAATGCATGTTCAGTCACAATATACCAGTATTGTATTTTAAAGGTGCTTAGCATCGCTTTTTAAAAAGTATGTTTACATATTTTAAATATTCAGTTATTTTTTAAATGCACAGGGTATTAAATACAAGTGCATAAAATTTTCAGTATCTGTATTTGGCATTCTCCTAACAGCTCTACAGCAAACTTTGACATGTGCTCTTTTGTGTCATGTATTACAAGGTGTAATATCTGTAGTAGTGAGTTGGACATTCAAAATAAGCCGTTAGAAATTCATAATTACAGCTGAGCTTTTTTCATCATTGTGGTTTTCATGTTCCAAAGCCGCCCAGTGAATTTTATATATACTACAGTGAATTAAAGATAAACACCATCATGGTGGGCTTTTTCCTCAATATTGATTTTCTCCATAAGCAGTTAACATGCTTAAAAGAAAAAGCTTTTTATACAAAGTACCTTATCTTATCCAAGGTAAATGTTTTCTAAAAGTCACAAAATGATAGAAAACAGACTTTAGAAGCTGGTCCTGCTTCTGAGTTTCTGATTTTGAGGCCCACCAGCTTGTGTTTCATTTTTACATCCTGTCAAAATACATACTTAATCATGTGAGTATGTGAAAGATGTCATTTAATTTGTACCAGGTTTTTTAAAAAGTTTTAAAATGTGTGTATATATATATATATTGTAACTTAATGTATAGTGTCCTTGTTATAATGTAATTTTTTTCATTAAAAATCCTATGTTATTTTTTTCTTAAACTTGTTAGTTTTCTTTTTATACTTTTCTGGGGATAGTGGTAGTTTTGTTCATCTTAAAGATGTTGAATAAACACTTTAATTACATGAGAACTTAGGCTAGAAATTTATGTTCAATTTGGGACCTGGAAGTTTTACAGCATAACTACCAGTAACTCCTGTTATCATTACATTTAGGGACATATATGCATTTAGTACTCTCAGCTCAGCCAACCATCAACATTTTAAAACAATGCAGGTAATAAGGTATTAGTAATTTTTTTTCTCACATCTTGGCATTGTGATATCTTTAAGTACAGCTTTTTATTTTTTTGGCATAATGAAAGAAGTATGTGGGTTTTTTTAAAAGAGGAGGGATCATCAGTGTTTTTCCTCTTGGGTTTTTTTTTTTTTCCCTTTATTCCACCTTGCCTGTTTTATAGGACCATAGAACATCTTACTCTCTCCAGAAGGGGTACTGTATTAACTATTCCCCATCAGTTGATTTAGCTTTAGACATCTTAAATGGTGTATTACTTTGGTATCTAAATATCTGTAATTCTACTTAATTAACCTAGTTGTAATGGCAAAGCCTTAGTGTACTTTTGCCACATACACATTAACTATGAAAACTATTGTTAAATAATACAAATATTCATTGCTGATTGAATTCTTAAAACTTCAGGAATAAAATCAGAATCTTAAAAAAACTCACTAATGGATTCTAAATTTGATTCATGAGAAAAATAAATAAATTGTATGGTTAATATTGAAAACCTTTGAAAATGTGATATGGGTATAATTGTGCAGAGGAAATGTTTAAGGGTAAAACTTGCAATTAGTAAATAAGTCCTGGAATTCTAAGGTACGGCATAGTAATTATAGTCAATAATACTGCATTATAAAATTCAAAGTTGCTCAGAGACTACATCTAAAAGGAAAGAATGAGGGAGGTAATAAAAAAGGGAAAGAATAATTGTGTGGCATGATAGTGGTTATTAGCTAACTCTCTGGTGGTAATCATATTGCAAAATATAAATTACCAAATCAACACATTGTATACCTTAAATTTAATGTTATGTGTCAGTCATATCTCAGTTAGAAAAAAAAAAAAAAGAATTCTGAAACCAGAGGACAGAGGGGGAGTCAGATATTGGCAGTTTCTAAAAATATTTTTATTGAGGTATAATTGACATAAAATAAATTGCACATATTTAAAGTGCACAATTTAGTAAGTTTTGATATATGTATATATCTATGAAACTATCACCACAATCAAGATAATGAACATATCCATCACCTCCAAAGATCCTAGTGCCTCTTTGTAATCCATCCCTTCTTCCTGCCTCCCATCCCTACCTCACCATCCCCAAACTACTGATTTGCTTTCTGTCACTAGAGATCAATTTTGTCTACAATTTTATAAAAATTATATAGTATAAACATTTCTTTTTCTGACTTTTGTCACTCAGCATAGTTATTTTCAGATTCATCTATGTCAGAGTATATGAATAGTCCATTCCTTTTTACTGCTGAGTAGTATTACATTGTATGGATATACCATAATTTGTTTATCCATTCACCTGTTGATGGACAGCTGGGTTGTTTACAGTTCTTGGCTATTACAAATAAAGCTGCTATGAACATTTGTATAAAAGTCTTTGTATGAATATATGCTTTCATTGCTCTTAAGTAAATAGTGGAATGGCTGGGTCATATGGTAGGTATATATTTAACATTTTAGGAAACTCAAGTGATTGTTTCCAAAGTGGTCATACCATCTTACATTCCTGTCAGCCATATATGAGAGTTCCAACACTTGGTATGGACAGGCTTTTATATTGTAGGCATTGTAACAGGTGTGTAGTAGTATCGCATTGTGGTTTTAATTTCCATTTCTATAGTGACCAGTGCTGTTGAACATCTTTTCATGTGTTATGTACCGTCTGTATATCTTCTTTAGTGGAGTGTCTGTTTGAATCTTTACCTCATTTTTAAATGGAATTGTTGTTTTCTTATTATAGAGGTTTAGAAAGTATATTCTAGATACAAATCTATTTTTTTAAAGATTTTATTTATTTATTTGACAGAGAGGAGCACAGCAGGGGGAGAGGGAGAAGCAGGCTTCCCGCTGAGCAGGGAGCCCGATGCGGGGCTCGATCCCAGGACCCTGGGATCATGACCTGAGCTGAAGGCAGCCACTTAAGACTGAGACACTCAGGCACCCCCAAGTCCATTTTTTAGAAATGTTATTGACAAGTATTTTCACCTGATCTATAGCTTATCTTTTCACTTTCTTAACATAATCTTTCAAAGAACAGTTCTTTTTTTTTTTTTTTTTTTAAGATTTTATTTATTTATTAGAAAGAGAGAACACACAAGCAGGCGGAGGGAGAGGGAGAGGCAGGCTCCCTGGCTGAGCAGAGAGCTCGATGTGAGGCTCCATCCCGGGACCCCGGGATCATGACCTGAGCCGAAGGCAGATGCTTAACCAACTGAGCCACCCAGGCACCCCTCAAAGAGCAGTTCTTAATTGTGATTAAGTCCAGTGTATCTTTTTTTTCCTTTGTGGATCATGCTTTTGTGTAAGAGATCTAAGAGATCTTTGCCTAGCCCAAGGTTAGATTTTCTCCAGGTTTTCTTCTCAGAAGTTTTATAACTCTGAGTTTACATTTAGGTGTATGATCTATTTTGAGTTAATTTTTATATACATAGTACACAACCCTTTTTGCTTATGAATACCCAATTGTTTCAGTACCATCTTATGAAAAGACTATTTCTTTTTTTTTTTTTAGATTTTGTTTATTTATTAGAGAGAGAGAGACAGCGAGAGAGGGAACACAAACAGGGGGAGTGGGAGAGGGAGAAGCAGGCTTCCCACGGAGCAGGGAGCCCGATGTGGGGCTTGATCCCAGGACCCTGGGATCATGACCTGAGCTGAAAGCAGACGCTTAACGACTGAGCCACCCAGGCACCCCAAGACTGTATTTCTTTATTGAATTAAATTTATACCCTTGATGAAAAATTCATTAATCACATGTATTTGGGTGACTTTCTGGACTCTCTTCTTTTTCACTGATAGATTGTCTATCTCAGTGGTCTCAAGCAGGACAATTTTGCCTCTAGGGGACATTGCACAAAGTCTGGAGATAGTTTTAATAGTCATAGCTAGGGAGATACTACTTGTTTCTGATAGATAGAAGTCAGAGCTTCTGCTCAATATCATACAATGCATAGGACAGTGCCCACAACAAAGAATTATCTGACTCAAAATGTCTGTAGTACCAAGATTGAGAAACTCTGGTCCATACTGATGCTAGTACCACGTTGTCTTGATTACTATAGCTTTATGGTAAGTCTTGAAGTCAGGTAATACAGTCTTTGAAACTTATTCTTCCTTTCAAATTTCTTTTGTCTATTCTAAGTTCTTTGTTTTTCCATGTGAATTTTAGAGTCACCTTGTCAATTTCTTTTTTTGAAAATGCCTGATGGGATTTTGACTGGGATTATATAGAATATATAGATCAATTTGGGGATAATTGAAATCTTAATATTGACACTTTATTTTTTCCTCTGCAATGTCTTAGAGTTTTCAGTGTATAGGTCTCACATATCTTGTCAGATTTATCACGAAGAACTTCTAAATGGCATTGTTTTTTAATTTCAGTTTCTTATTTTTTGCATTAATATGGATATACAATTGATTTGTTATATGGATCTTATATCTTGCAACCTTGTTAAACTCACCTATTCTCATAGCTTTTTGATACATTCTATTGGATTTTCTACATAGACAATTATGCTGTTTTACATCTTTTCCAATCTGGATGCCATGTATTTCTTTTTCACAGGTGTTACACTGACTAAAACCTAAACTACAGTTTTGATTAGAACTCGTTAGACTGGCCATCCTTGCCTTGTTTCCGATCTTAGGGGAAAAGCATTTAGTCTTTTCACTATTACGAGGTTAACCATAGTTTTTTCATATGTCCTTTATCAATTGAATGAGAGTCATCCTGTTCTTAGCATGCTGAGAATTTTTGTTAGGAATGGATATTTGATTTTGTCAAGTGCTTTTTCTGCATAGATTGAGATGATCATTTGGTTTTTCTTTTTTTAGTCTCAACAATGTGATAAAAGACTTTGACTGAATTTCAAAGGGTAAAACAGTCTTGCATCCTTACATTCCTGGAATAAATCATACTTGTTCATCAGGATGCATTATGCTGTTTTATATATTGTTGGGTTTCAGTTGCATTTAATGTTACTATTGATATGGTTATGTTTGAGTCTTCCTTTCCATCTTGCTATTTGTTCCATCTGTACTTTGTTCCTTTTTCTGCCTTTTGGTGCAATTGCCCTTTTTTTATGATTCAACTTTACCTCCTTTATTGACTTATTAGCTGTAACTCTTGTTATTTTAATGATTGCTTTAATGTTTATACTGTACTATCCCAGGCTGCCTTCAAATACTATTCCATCATTTCACATATAGTATAAGAATCTTACAATAATATACTTGTTTTTCCCCTTCTTTGTGCTATTGTGGTCACACATTTATTTCTATATATCTTATAACCTAACAGTACATTGTTACTATTTACACTTTAAAGAATCCATTATCTTGTATATATTATTTTTATATATTTTCCTGCTTTTTTGCATTTCTGGTAACTTGATTGGATGTCAGATATAACTTTTACCTTTTTGGGTGCTGGATATTTTTGTATTCCTGTAAATATTCTTGAGTTTTGTTGTAGGATACAGTTAACTTTCTTGGAAACAATTTGTTTCTTTAATGTCTTGCTTTCAAGCTTTATTAGGTAGGACCAGAGCAGCATTTAATCTAGTGTTAATTTTGTCTCACTGTTGAAGCAAATCCCCTCTGACTACTCTATACTGCTTTTGAATTAATGAGGTTTTCTACTCTGGCTGGTGGGAATAGGCACTCTTTTGGACCCTGCGAGCCTCAGAGGGTTGTTCTCCCCCTAGTCTCAAGTAATTTTCTTATACGCATGCATTGATCATTAAATACTCTGTTGAATGTTAGACAGTGATCTTCCGCAGATCTCCGGAGTTTTCTGTGTAGCTCTCTCTTCTCCAGTACTTTATCCTACAACTCTAGTTGCTTTGGCCTTCCTCGATTCCAAGTTTCGTCTCTCCCACTCTGAAGGCTCTGCCTAGTTTTCCACTCCGTGTGCCACAGCCTGGAAGCTCTTCAGACGCAATCTTGGGTGACATAGGCCTCCTCTCATTTGTTTTCCATCTCTCAGCGATCACTGTCCTCTCTTGCATGATGTCCAATGTTTTGAGAATCGTTGTTTCATATATTTTATTCAGTTATATGGTTGTTTCAGCCAGGAGGGTAAATCTGGTCACTTGTACTCCATCCTGACTAGATATGGAAATTCTCCAGACATGTTGATATCATGGCACATTTGGGTTTCTGCAAGCAGTCGAACTGGGAGATGATGTAGAGGTTGTAAGGGAAGCATAAGGATAGATTATGAGATGGAGTAAGGTACAACAAATCTGAGTGAGACAAGTAGGTATATCATGGTGGGATTTAGGGTATAGGATTGGTCCAAAGTAATTCTCCAGAACAGCCTGATTGTATAGGGACCACCTTCGATGGTATAGTTTCCAATCTCCAGCGGCCGGGGTTCCACTAGTCATAGTGACTCAGCCTTCTGTGTACCTGACAGAGTTAGGCCATGCAGGATACCAAAATGAATGATATGAAAGTTTGCCTTAAAGGAACTTAGTGTCTATTACAGGCGATATATAACTTTTTACAAGATAGAAAATGGTAAATTTGATAATAGGAATATGAATAAAATCATATAAGAATTAAGAAGAAGAAGACATTACTTACAACGGACATTTTAGTAAGCACCAGGCATTGTACTTGGTGCTTTATATTGTTTGGTTAAAGCACTTGGCATTTTGCCTGGCAAAAAGTAAGTAGTTTCTTATTATTATAGCTAAGACTGGTGGTTAAGAGCATGTGCTCTGAAGTTGGACAGTTTTGAATTTGAATCCCACTTCCTCTTAATTAGCTGTGTAACTTTGGATAAATTAATTAAACTTTCAGTTCTTCATATTTTTCTTTCTTCTGAAGAAATAGTAGTAGCTACCTAATTGAACTACTATGAGGATTTAATGAGGTAACCTATGTTGAAATCTTAGAATCTGTAACATACCAATCAATATATGTTCATTTTTATAATTAATATTAATAAAATTTTAAATCCTGAAAGGTAAGCATGATCCTTATTTATTTATTTTTTTAAATAAGCTCTACATCCAGTGTGGAGCCCAACATGGGGCTTGAATTCATGACCCTGAGATCAAGATCTGGGCTGAAATCAGGAGTTGGATGCTCAGCCAACTGAGCTACCCAGGTGCCCCATCCTTATTTTCAAGATGATGTATCTGTTAGGGAGTGTCTTTGGCTGCATGCAACAGAGACATGATTATGGTGGCTTAACCAAATAAAGGGGTCTTATTTTTTTATGGAACCAAATCTGAAGGCAGTCTTACCAGGGCTGGTATGGTGGTTCCATGTGACCACCAGGAACCCAGTCTCCCTTAATCTTTTCATATAACCATTTCTAACATGTGGCTATCATCTATGTACTTGTTGCTTTTTGGTCCATGATGGTTGCTCCACTTCCAGCGTTGATCAGAGTTCAGACAGGAAGAATGGAGTAAGCAAAAGCCCTGTGCTGGGAGAGTGAGCCAAAGGTCTTTTTTAGAAGACCCATCAGCAACTTCCACTTTTATCTAATTGGTTAGAAGTGTTATGTGACCACCCTACTTATAAGGGCTACTAGGAAATGTAGTTCTTTTAAAATCTGGACACCATCCCGAGAAAAATTATATTTTAGTAAGACAGAATTCATTGACTATCATTTAGGCCACTAATGGTGTCTCCCACAAATGGGAGAACTGAAATTCAGAAATTCAATTACTTGCTTGAGGTTGTTAAACAACTATTAAGTGATAAAGTTAATATTGGTAGCAAGGTCTGCTCAATACCATTCCACATTCCTTTTGCCACACAGTCCAGAAAACAAGTGATCTTTCATTTTAGGATCTTTGAGTTGGATCTTTCATGACAGAATATGGACATGAGATTAAAATGCAGATGTATAGAATTCAAGGAGCAAGTAGAAGTAATTATATGGCTTATTTGGGGATACAAATATACAGTTCATTTTGATGAGAACTTTAGGATTCAATGAAGGAAAGAAGCTGGGGAAAAGACTGGAAAGATGAGAGAAAACTTGAGTGGTAGAAATTCTAGAAGGCCAGACTAAGAATTTTATATTTTGCTTAGTATGTGTTACATTTAAAGTCTTATTGAAATGATCCATTAAAGGAGCCCATTGAATCAAAAAGCTTTCCTAGGGGCACCTGGGTGGCTGAGTCGGTTGGGTGTCTGCCTTCGGCTCAGGTCATGATCCCAAGGTCCTGGGATGGAGCAGCCCTGCATCTGGCTGACTGCTCAGTGAGGAGCCTGCTTCTCCCTCTCCCTCTGCCTGCCGCTCGCCCTGCTTGGGTGCTCTCTCTCTCTCAAATAAATAAATAAAATCTTTTTAAAAAAAAGCTTTTCTAAAATCTGGATGAAACTTTAAATTTCACAGATTTCTGAAGGTAGGTATAATGACCAAATGGAAGTGATAATTTTTTGATTACCACAATAAAATTGTATAACAAATTTCTGGCCTTGACTACTGTATCTATAATTGCTTTATAGAAACTGTTGGGTTGGGGCACCTGGGTGGCTCAGTTGTTAAGCGTCTGCCTTCGGCTCAGGTCTGATCCCAGGGTCCTGGGATCGAGCCCCTCATCGGGCTACCTGCTCGGCGAGAAGCCTGCTTCTCCCTTTCCCATTCCCCCTGCTTGTGTTCCCTCTCTCGCTGTGTCTCTCTGTCAAATAAATAAATAAAATCTTAAAAAAAAAAAAAAAAAAAGAAACTTGGGTTTTTACATTTATGTTCTACAAAGACACTCTAAAATCTTAAAGATGGACATTTATTCAACAAAACAGACATATTTCCTGCCCTTTTGGAGCTTACATTCCATGAGAGGGAGATAGATAAATAATAAACATAGTAAAAAAGTATATATAAACATAAGCACATTATATATGTTTATATTAAATATATGTACTTAAATGTATTATTGTATGTATACTATATACTTATACATTAGGTTGGCAAGTGATATAGCATAAAAATGGAGCAGAGAAAGAGGGACATATAGAGTTAGTATGGTAAGAGTTGCAATTTTTAAATAGGGCAGCCAGAATGGGCCTCATTGAGAAGGTACATGCAAGCAAATTCTTAAAGACAGTAAGAGGGTCATTCAGATACCATGCAGAGCAGTGCAAATAAGAGGGAACTGCAGGATTGGGCAGTATTCACTATGCCTGAAGGTCAGCAACAAGACTAATGTGGCTGGAGTGGAGTGAGCAAGTGAGAGAATACTGGGAAATGAGATCAGAAAGATAATAGGGAGTCCGATCATGTAGGGTCTTATAATCCATCATAAAGATTTTGGCTTTTACTCTGAGCAGAAATGGGAAGCCATTGCCAAGTTTTGAGCAGAAGAGTGAGAACATAATATGACTTACCCTTTAAAAGGATCATTTTGGGGATGCCTGGGTGGCTCAGTCAATTGAGCATCCAACTCTTGATTTCAGCTCAGGTCGTGATCTCAGAATCATTAGATCAAGCCCCACATGGAGCTCCATGCTCAGAGTGGAGTCTGCTCGAGATTTTCTCTCTCCCTCTACCTCTGTTCCTCCCCCACTCTTTCTCTCTCTCTCTCTCTCTCTCATAAATAAATAAATAAATAAATAGGTCATTTTGGCCATTATGTTAAGAACAAACTTTATAGTTTATCTGTCTCTCCCTACTAGATTAAAACTGCAGGGGCAGGGATCTTTGTCTTTTTTTGTTGTTGTTCATTGACAGTGGCAGATGCTTAGAAAATATTTTTGAATGAATGACCATCCAGATTTTAGATTTTAGAGTGTCCTTATAAAAAATAAATGGAAAACAACCTAAAGAGAGAAGGGAAAGTTGTTGAGGAAATTGCTGAAGAAATATTTTTTTAAATTATGTTAATCACCATATATTACATCATGAGTTTTTGATGTAGTGTTCCATGATTCATTGTTTGTGTATAACACCCAGTGATCCATTCAGTACGTGCCCTCTTTTTGAGTAGGAGAAAGGGGATCTAGTGTCTAAGTAAAGGGCTTGACTTTAGATAGGACCATGGATACCTTATCTATGGATAGATGACAAGGCAGACTACATGGGTAAAGATGCTGGTAGGGGGGTACAAATGAGAGTGGAAATCCTCTTGATTGCTTCAGTTTTCTCAGTGAAATAAGAGGCAAGGCCCTTAGGTAACTGTGAAGATGGGTGTGTGGGGGAAGCATGTGGAGGAGAAAAGCTAGTATGAGAGTAATTAGGCAAGGGAAATATAATATTAATGGGTCTACTTGATTAAGGGTTCATTTAAGGTTCATGTTCATAAATTGAAAATCAGATTAGTCAGCATGTTTGTGTGTTTTTGTCCAATCATGATCAACAGTGGCTGAGTGTTTATTGAGAACCAGACACTGTGTTACCTGCTGGCTATATGAAAGATTAATAAAACCTAATCCTAGCCCTATAGGGACTCACGGTGTAGTGGCAGGCAGGTTTTTTTAAGATTTATTTATTTCAGAGAACACACATGCAAGGGAAGGGGCAGAGGGAGAGAATCTCAAGCAGACTCCCTGCTGAGCTGGGAACCCTATGTGGGGCTTGATCTCACTACCCTGAGATCATGACCTGAGCTGAAATCAAGAGCTGGCCGCTTAACCAATTGAGCCACCTAGGCACCCCATGGCAGACAGTTTTTTGATCAACTAGTTATAAAATAGTGTGATAAGTACTTTCAATTCAAACAGAGGAAAAAGCATTGTAAATCAAAGAAGTTCCAGGCTAGTGAACAATTCAGGTTATGGAGGGAACAATGGATTAGTCTAAGAAGGCAAAAGATTGTGAATCACTTCCAAACTCTTACCTCCCAGTGTCCAATCAAAAAGGTATTATGTATGAACTTTGTATAATTCCAATCAGATCCTCTGCCTTGCAACTCATCTTAAAATAGATCCCAGAACTCATAAATATTGCACGTCTGACTTCCCCTGTGAGATACTAAGACTATCCAGATAGTATTCTCCCGTACTGCAGTAAGCAAAAACCTCAGTTTTGCTTTATCAACAGGTTATTTTGGAGGTATTTTAAAGGAGCCAGCATTTGACGGTCTTGGAGGTCTTATCAAAATCTGGTCACCTTGGAAACAGCATGCTTTTCTGAGGCCTTTTGAGCCTCCTGCACAGGGTCTCTCCAATGACAGTGGTGAGGTAAGTTCATATTGGGTTTGAGCTCTGATTTCTAATTTTTTCATCAAATACCCCAAATGCTAGTTTTGTTTAGTTTGAGAGTGGTATCTAGGAATAAACTCTTTTTAAAAATCCATTGATTGATCAGGTTTGAAAAACTTTTATTTGGTAGAAATCTGCATTATTACTGTCAATACTACTGTTTGTTTGTCCTTGTCATTTCTTCGTTGTGCATCTATAGGAGGAAGTTCATAGGGATGAAAATGGTTGTAAATTTGTAGGTTCAGAAGGTTTCTCTTCAGACTGCCATCCTTTGGAAAAATTGTCTCAAGTCATTTATGAAAGTTTTATGAGAATTTTTCCCACTCTTGTTTTGTCCATGAAAGTCTGGTTTTCTTTAGGAGGGGGCCCCAAGATTCAAGGTTCACATTTGGCTAAGTGTTGTCAGACTCATAGGTTTATCTTTAGTTTGGTTCTGTAGCCATTCTGGACTGGACTCCCACATGTTAAATGTATTTATGCTAGAATCAAAATGTGTCTTGTTTGCTTTATAAATGATAAAAGAATTATTTGGAATTATTGTTTTTGGGGGGAACTTCTGATATAAGCAAAACTGTTCATTTGGGGAGGTACTTCGAAGCAAAAAGGAAGCAATATCCCAAACATACAGTTGTCTACATTTTAAGGCAAGAGGAAAATTCCAAAATATATTGAGGGATTATGAAATTGCCTCCTTAAAAGATTCTTTGGCAAAGGCAAGAAAAAAATATGAAAAATTTAGAACTGTCTTTTCTAAATCCTTTCAAATCACAAGTTGAACATGATCCCTTTATTCTTCTATTCCACTTCCTCCTCCCATGTTCCTGTATTCCCCTCTGTTCTGTCTCTCCTTCTGACTTTTTCTCCTTCCCTTCAAAATGCCCCATAAAGAGATAGTTTTATTCCTCTAAAAGAGAAAGATCACTTTAATATAAGAAATACCCTCTCATTTTTATACTTAAAGTATTAACAATTACTGATGTTTTTATCGTATAAAATCAAATTGTCAAGGTGCCTAAATTAATGTTTAAACCAGCTGTAATGATGGACGCCCCCCCTCTCTCCCTCATCCTCTTTTGTGTGCATGTATGTCAAAATAGGTTTCCCTGCATCTAAACTTTCCCCTCTCTTTAATTAAGGAGAGATAATTAGTCTTTTACAATGATAATTTTGTCTTTGACTAAAGCTGGCTCCCTCTCATTTTTAATTTCTATTCTTCTTTTCCCTCCTTAGGGAAACATTAAAGATTAATTGATGAAAACAATTATTCTGTCATTATGTGCTCATTCTAGTCTAATGAAGAATTTCTAAAATAGAAAAATCATTAAAGTGTGTTGTGTTTCTTTTTCTTCAAAATTGCTTTTAAGAGATATTTCTGGTTAAAACTACAAGAAAAGGGGCACCTGGGTGGCTCTTTTGGTTGAGCGTCAACTCTTAATTTTGGCTCAGGTCATGATCTTAGGGTTATGAAATAGCGCCCCACCTTGGACTCCGTGTTCAACGCAGAGTATGCTTGTCCCTTTCCCTTTGCTCCTCCCCATGCTCGCTCACGCTCTCTCTCTGTCTCTTGCTCAAATAAAAAAATAAATAAATAAAATCTTAAAAAAACTGCAAGAAAAGAAAAAATCTTGGTTCCAAGATGAAGGGCTTTGAAACAGGATTTAAAGAGTTTTTATAATTTCATTTATGAATACAAAGTTTATATGTCATGCAGAAAATGTTCATAAAATATTCCTGATAGAGGAATCATTGGACAAATTAGAATGAGTTAATCATACTGGTTTAAAGGATTAAAAAACAATTATCTTCCTGACTTTAATATATTACATTAATACCAACACAATATGTTAGTTTATACAAGAAGATTGAACATCTTATAATTTAAACTTTATATATTTCTTGCATTGGTTTTATGGACACAATATTATCATTATTTCTACAAATTATGCTACAAAAATTTAGAGTCATGATTAACTAGATAAAATTGTAATGATAGATATCTTTTAAAAGTTTATAGTCTTATTTCTATAATATCAAAAATCTTAAGAACTTTATATTAGGGGCACCTGGGTTGCTCAGTAGGTTAAGTGTCTGCCTTCGGCTCAGGTCATGATCCTAGGGTCCTGAAATTGAGCCCCGTGTTGGGGCTCCCTGCTCAGTGGGGAGTGTGCTTCTCCATCTCCCATTGCCCCCCCGCTTGTGTGCTCGCTCTCTCTCAAATAAATCTTTTTAAAAAAAGAACTTTATATTTAACTAAAATGGTAATTTCTAGTTCCTGAGCTAACTTAAAGACCTTAGACAAAGGTTAAACTGAGTTAATTGATACATAATTTTTGAATACTTGGACAAAATCTAAAGAAAAAAATGAGTGACATTGGCCACAAAGCAGTTTTATTTTACTGTTATTCTTATATATTTAAAAATAGATACAGATTAGGGCTCCTGGCTGGCTTAGTTGGTAGAGCATGTGACTCTTGATCTCAGAGTTGTGAGTTTAAGCCCCACATTGGGCCTAGAGCTTACTTGAAAAAAAAAATAAAATAAAAATAGGTAGATTTATAGGATGTGAAAATGCTTTTGGAATTTTTTTTTTAAGTAGGCTCCATACCCAGCATGGAGCCCAAAGTGGGGCTTGAACTCATGACTCTGAGATCAAGACCTGAGCTGAGATCAAGAGTCGGACACTTAACCAACTGAACCACTCAGGCATCCCTGGATTTTTTTTATGTATATAATCTCCTTAAAATTTATAAGGACAATATGACAAACATGCTCATTAGAAAAATAACTAAACAATTCCTTATTTTCTGTTTTCTAGTTGAGCCTAGGGAGAAATAAGGTTAAATGGAGCAAGTAAGACTATATTCTGTATAATTACAGAGAGATAGGAATATGTATGCAAAACCATGTGTATGGTTTGTTTCTTAAATTTTTGCACTTTGTATGATACGTTGATAGAATGCTGAAGTGCGCTTCTAAAAGCAGAGCACCAGCATTAACTCAGAGGCAGCATTCTGAAAGGATGGGTACCATCCTTGAAGATGTAATATACGCCTTATTTCAGAGAACTCTGTATGTTGCTGTGTTCCTGACAGGAAGAATACACGGGTCCAGTCACCAAGGACAGAAGCAGGAGTAGCCCCGATGACATTCCCCGATGACATGACTGGGAGATTTTCTGCTTCCCATCCTTTTAATTCTGGGCTCTGTAGGTCCTGGTCCCTAAAGGGAGCATTCTCTTGCCAGGGGGAACACAAAGTTTTTATTCAACTATAAGACAGCAGCTTTATCTTATAGAGCTGCTGTCAGTGCACTTTGATGTCCCTGTATCCAGGCACCAACAGGTAAGAAGAAGCATCAATATACTGGCAGGGGTGATCAACCCAGATCAGCAGGAGGACGTACAACAGGGAGACTGCAGGTGGAACCCAGATGATTCATTTGGGCACCTTTTGGTATTTCCATGCCCCATTGTAACTGTGAATGGATGCATGCAGCAGTGTCAGCGTAAGAACAATATGATTGCTCGATTTGAGTCATACTGATGTGGGAAACAAAGGCAAAAGAAAAATTAAATTTCCTTACTACCTACAGCCCATTGACAAGTCCTTGAAACAAGTGGAGTGACATTCCTCTAGGAACTCAGCTACCTCAATATTACACTTTGCTAAGGGCAAAAGGCAATCTTAGCCTGACCCCCAGGATCCTGTAAGTCTCCTCTAACATATAAAAATTCCTTTGGAAACTTCATCTCTACACCCCAAGATATATGTTGGCAGTCAGATATACATCTGAAGGGTCTCATGACTAAGGTGTTATTAGACAGTAATAGATGACCTTTTCCTAATAATAGCTTGCCCCCTCAAGGTTCTGGAAACCTTGCTTCCAAAATTTCTTAGAGACTTACACTATCCCTAACCCCCTCCCAACTTGAAAGTATATAATCGCCACTCCTCATGACCCCAGTGTACCTCTTTCTGCCCACGGGTCCTGTCCCTGTGCATTCATAAAACCACCTTTTTGCACCAAAGACATCTCAAGAGTTCTTTCTTGGCCGTCGGCCCCGAACCCTAACGTCTTTCCTACATTAGTACCACCAGTAAACCTCCAAGACCTGGTGAGGTAATAGCTGAGGGTGAGGGAAATTAGAATAACTACTGGAAGTGGGAGAGCATGAACACCAGTTGTAACTCTAAAGATCAACTCCAGTGTCAGAGGTTCCTTCTGAGTTTCATCTCAGGAAGACAGACCCAGAAGAACCATGGAACACTGGCACTCTGACCTGTGGGAACAGAGAAATCTGTTCAAGGCAAGAGGTAGGCCACAGCAGCTATGAAAATGAGCCGCTCAGAGCTCCTGCTGCAGATGGAGTAATTGAGAAATGGTCCCAGCTGCTGTGCTCTGGATCTACCATGGTGCTTGTGCAGAAGCTGTGCTTCCCACAGGCTGCTCCCAGACAATGGCTGAGATGGCAGAAGTACAAAGATGGTCCCATTTCTGTGAGAAGGAGGACTTTTTGACTTGAGGTTTCCCCATCAGCCTTGCAGACTTTACTCAATACTAATGAGGCCCTTGCGTTGAAGAACTGAAGTTAGAACCTCCAAACCTCATAAATATCTCACCTTTGCCCTTCCTCCTCAGAGACACTGCTAAGATCTGTCAAGGTAGTATTCTCCTTACTGCAATAAGCAAAAAACTTAAGTTTTGCTTTATCAACAGGTTATTGTAGTGGTATTTTTAGGGAGATAGCACTCAATAGATAAAAAGGAACCATCATTCAAAAAGCAGAGGGAAGAGCTTCACAGGTAGGAGGAACAGTAAATGCAAAGGCCTTGAGGTGGAAAAAAGGTATTAAAGGACAGAAAGGCCAATGTGGTTTTAGCTTAGAAGCAATAGAAAAGGTGGTATGAGATGAGGTCAGAAAAGTGCAGAAGGCCTTGGAGTCCATGGTAATTATAGTATCAATTTCATTCTCAGTAAAACAAAACCCATTAGAGGATTTTTAGTGGAGGAGTGATATACCTGGGTGTATATGTTGTAGAAGAATGTATTTTGGGGGACATGAATGGAAACGGGGACAACAATTAGGAGGTTATTGGAATGGCACAGGTGAGAGCTTAGGTGATTTGGATCTAGAGTGATAGTGATACAGGAAGCAAAGAGAAATGGACAAATTAAGGATATATTTTGGAGATAGAATCATAAGGATTTGCTGATTGGTTGGCTGATGGAGAGGACATGTGGGGATGCATGTGAAGGGAAGGAATGAAGAATGACTCCTGCCAAGTTTTTAGCCTTGAGCAACTGTGTGAATGGTAGTGAATTCTACTGAGTTGAGGAAAACTGAGGGGAGGAATAGATTCAGAAAAGAAAAGCAAGAGCTCTTTTTTGGGCCTGGTTGGTTTTGACTTCCAAATGGAAATGTTAAGTAGGCACTTAGAGTTATAAGTATAGAGGTCAGGATTGGAGATAAATATTTTTGTGATCTCTCAACATATGGATGGTAATGAAAAACTAGAGAACAGAGAGATCACCTGAGGAAAAAAATGCAGATAAAGAAGAGAAGAAAAACTGAGGGTTCTAGAGGGGAGGGGGGTGGGGGGATGGGTTAGCCTGGTGATGGGTATTAAAGAGGGCACGTACTGAATGGAGCACTGGGTGTTATATGCAAACAATGAATCATGGAACACTACACCAAAAACTAATGATGTAATGTATGGTAATTAACATAACATAAAAAAAGAAAAGAAGAATGCACAGGATCTAGCCCTGAGGCCCTCCAACATTTAGGTTAGTTAGAGAAGGAAATACATCTAAGAAGTTAAAAGGAACACCAAGAATGCTTAAAACAGGTAAATTGAGTCCACTTTGGAATCTGTGAGGAAATGTCGAGGCAGGAAGCATCTCAGATTAGATTAGTTGCTAATTAAAGCAATCTCTTCAACCCCTTAGTTAACAAATACATATTCAGTATATACAATGTATTATAACAGAGGTGTCCAAGAGACATTACAATATAAGGTGGTAAGTCCCGTCTGAATGGCCCTTAATAAACCATGTTTATATATAACACTCCCCTACAAGTGAGGCATATCAGATTTTTAGACTTGATTATAAAAATATTTCAGAAAAGTCTGTCTTTCTGCTCTCTAGTCTTTTTTTTTTTTTAAAGATTTTATTTATGAGTGAGAGAGTGCACAAGGCGGGGAGGGGCAGAGGGAGAGGGAGAGGCAGGCTCCCTGCTGACCCCAAGATCATGACCATGACCAGAGCAGAAGGCAGACACTCAACAACTGAGCCACCCAGGTGCTCCTGTTTTCTAGTCTTTTTTAAACCAACTACCTTAAGCTTTCAATTTTTATCTTCTTTATACATTAGTCAATTTTTAATTTAATAAACATTAAACTTTTTTACTTATTTTGCTTTTACCTAAAATATGGTTAGGTGGCAGTAATAAATTCTGCCTTTAAAAAGATGATTAGAATTATATAAATATATTAACTATCTTAAGAAGACCCTTCCTGTCTTTTCAGGTTTGATTAATATTTGAAAATACATTGTAATGCATTGATATTCTTCAAAAATAATTTAACCAAAGGATATAGGAAAGAACAAAACAAAACAACAACATCTAGCTTGTAGTAGCTATAAAACAATTTGTGGCTTTCAGAGTAACAGACTTCTGTATCAGTTGCATAATAGTGATTATTTATTCATGGAGTCTTTTTATTTCCATGGAAACACTGAGATCATTTTAATTTTTAATTACACTAGAGTTTACAGTTCCATAGATTTTAACTCTGTAGTAGCAAGTACAGAAGCTAGAGCTTTACCCATTTCCACTTTAAAAAATATAAAGGAGGAAGAGAGGGTTTAAAATGATCATGAATTTCATTTAGTTACAACCTTTAGCTGTATAATTTCTCCTAAACCTGCCCTGCAATTTTATGTCCAATTAATTCTTCGATTTTTGTCTCTACCCTTTGACTAAAAGTGTTTTCACGGGAAATAACTGCAGTGCGAAATTCAGCAATGGGTGCTGTTAAGTAGTTTGTGAGATATCTAAAGTTGTTGTGAAGTAGTAGAAGCAGAGGACTAGATCTGCCACTTAGCTGAATTATCTTAGGTGAATCACTTTATTTCTCTGGCCCTCGATTTCTTCCTCTGCAACCTGAGGACTGAGGTTGAATGATAGAATTCAATGGTTCTCTGAAATAGCTTGGCTATGTGGTGCCCAGGGCCTGTGGCAACTATCCACATGGGCCCTACAAATATGTTGATAATATTTCTCATGATAGGAGTATTTGTCAACAGGGACTGGAAGCAGAACAGTAATAAAAAGCTATTAAGTGGAATAATTTGTACACGAAGTAGGTCTGATGAAGATTTTATAGATATGAAATCTTTTTTTTTTACCCCCTCTCTAAATCATTAAATTTCCTGATACATAAGTTTTACAGGTTTGTTTCCTATTTGATCAAAGTGATTTTCAGAGTGGAAACGATGTTATTGTAGTCGTTCTAATTTATTACCATTTTTAAATTTTTTGTTGAGATCTTTAAATCATTTGATTTATTAAATCAATGAAAAACATTTAGGGAAAAACAGTAGGAAAGAGATGGCGAAAGTTAACTCCCTTAGGATAGGGTGTAAATCAGTGGAAGAACTGCCCGATGTGAATCCTGTGTTATGTAATGTTTGTAAATCCTACCTTTCTCTCTGCAGTCCTTTGTCTATTTTTTAAAAACATGTTTATGGGATCATTGTTTTTCTTTTATTACTCGAGTAGATCTCTAGTTGTAAAAGATTCAAATATGGAAGCATACATAGGAAATTACTTCCTCCCTGACACACCTCCTTATAGATAACCATTATCAACAGCATTTTAGAATATAGTATTCCTATTCTTATTCTACTAATATGTACATATCTCCATATTCTTTAAATATGTATATGTAAATATACATGGATATATATATAAATGTAAATGGATCATATAATACCTACTATTCAGAATCTTAGTTTCTTTACCTAATAGTATGTCGTCAAGAGCTTCCTTTTTCTCCCTACAATGTAGGAAGCATCCTTTCCCTCATTATATACATGACACATGACACATGATCATAATAAAAAATTTGATTAAGATATGAAAGATGTTTTTAAAATAGTAAAAATCACCTGAAATCAGTCCAGAGATAACCACCATTAATATTTTGGCAATCATTCTTTCATGCATCTCTTAATAGATCTTAAGTAATTAATGTTTATTCTGACACCAACTGGTATACTGCAATTCAGTTCTGGCATTAACCACCCAAAGTTAGCACAGACCACACAAATTTAAAGACATGGTCTCCAACAAGACTGCCCCTACTTCAGATACCAGTCAAAAGTGGAGTCCCCAGGCCACCTGCATGTCCAGCTGCCTACAAATCTGGGACAATCCCATGACCCCTGAAGGTTTGATAATTTGCTGGAATGACTGAGAACTATACTTAACAGGGCGCCTGGGTGGCTCAGTTGGTTAGGTGACTGCCTTCGGCTCAGGTCATGATCCTGGAGTCCCGGGATCAAGTCCCGCATCGGGCTCCCTGCTCAGCAGGGAGTCTGCTTCTCCCTCTGATCCTCCCCCCTTTCATGCTGTCTCTATCTCATTCTCTCTCTCAAATAAATAAAATCTTTAAAAAAAAATAACTATACTTAACAATTACAGTTTATTAGAAGAATACAAGACAGAAACAGCCTAATAAGAGACATTTAAGGTGAGGTCTGGGAGAGTCCTGAATGCAGAGGTTCCCATACTTTTTTCCTCATGGAATCAGGGCACTTCACCCTCCCATCATATCAATGTGCTCACTGACCAGGAAGGACCACTGAGCTTCATGACTTTAGCTTTTATTGGAGTTTCATTACATAGACACAACTGATTAAATCATTGGCCTGTGATGGAACTCATTCTCCAGCCCCCTCCTTTTCCCAGAGGTCAGGAGGTTGAGTTGATATCATATGACTCAAAGCCCCAAACTTCTAATCACATGGTTGGTCTTTCAGGCATAACCAGCTATCCTGAACTATCCTGAAGGTATCTAGGGCCCACCGTGAGTAACCTCATTTGCATAAATTCAGATGTGATCCAAAGGGCTCATGAATAACAGAGACATTCCTTTTACTTGGGAAATTCTAGGAACTTAGTTTACTCCCAGGAACCAAAGACAAAGGTGAGTTAAATTCTTTATTACACAGAAGTGTCATATATAGTTTGTTTTTTATTGTAGATGCCTATTTTTGTCTCTGATTTCTTACTGTGTCTGTATATTAGTTCTATCTCATCTTTTCCCCAAGGCTACAGTATGAAACTTAACATGTTTTATATTTTAATGTATTAACTCTGTCTATAAATAGTTCTTTTTCCCATTTTCTAGTTTGCCCTTTAATTTGGTAATTAAAATGCTTAGTCCTATGCCTAGTCCTTCTCCTTTAGACCATAAATAAATATCTTACAGCTTTTAAGTCTTTTTCCCCCCATATATTGAACTTATTTCGGTACAGAGTGCAGGTAAAATTTAAATGGAGTTTTGTTTTGTTTTGTTTTGTTTTTAAGTAACCAATTGTCCCAACACAATGAATTTTCATTTTTCAGATTCACCCTTGCCAGGAGTGGGTGAGTTGTAAGGAATTAGGGGTTTGATATGTTGTGAGGAAGGTATTATTATCCCCATTTTTTAGATGAAGACACTGAGATTCAAAGTGGTTAAATAATTTTCCCCAGTTTATCTGGAAAGGACAGAATTGTCTATCTGAATCTGAAGCCTAAAAAACACATTTGTTAAATAATTTTTTTGAAAAGGGCATTTAATAGCCAACATTGGAGTCACACGTAAGTACCAAATGACTTAGTGGGTACGTAAGATTATAAAATAATTTGTTCTGATATGAAGATTGAAAATTGAGCAGAACATAGGTGAAAATCTAGTCATGACAGTGGAAAATTACATTAAGCATAAATCTGGATCTCCAAACACAAAATAAATTTCCATTGTGTGGATCAATTTAAATTAATACTCTACTTGTTACTGAGTCATACAGAAATGACTAAAAATGTTCACCAAATTTTGGGAGTATGTTCATAATGGTTCAACTGGTAAGTTTTGTGATGCACATACTAAGAAAATTCGTGTGAAGAAGTCCAAAGAGGCATATTAAAGAAATAGCAATCTTCCTGAGCCGCTCAAATTCAGAGACTCCTGCATTATAGAGGACCATTCAAAGACACATGCTGTACATTGAGACAGAAAGTGATTAAGTCCCAAATTGAAGGTCACAAGAGATGTTGAAGAAAATGATTAAGTCCCAAATTGAAGGTCACAAGAGATGTTGATTTGTGATCAAGTTACTTCACAAAAGCAACTCCTTGTACTGTACTTTAGGGTGAACAGCACAGACTCATTTGCTTAATGATGGTAATGATGGGTGATAAATTTCAGGAGGGCCAGCTAGTTGGTAAAAACAGTTTAGTGGGAAAGTATCCCTTCTTTTTTTCTCTTCGCAAGTCTGTGTTGGGGCACACTGAGAAACATTTATACTTAAAAACTAGAATGTTAAAATGAAAAGAAGGAGCAAAATAATTCAGATCGCTGCAGATAAACCAAGTAATTAAAATTTCATAGATACAAAGCAAGTGGAGAAGATGCCATTTTGTGAAATATTGCATCAGCCTTCACTATATTTATATAGTAATACATTTACTTTTATTTTTAAAGTAGGCTCCATGCCCACAGTGGGACTTAAACTTATGATCCTGAGATCAAGAGTCACATGCTCTATGGACTGAGCCAGCCAGGCACCCCATAATATATTTACTATTAAATATATTACTACATATATTATAAAAAGTGACTACTACTGCATGCATTATAAAAATCTGTAGACTCTGACTTCCTACAGTAATCTTCCCTTTAGATACTATTGTATTGGGTTAATGGCTTTATAGTAATAATAATATTAACAACAATAAAAATAACACTTTGAGAAATGTATAGTTTGTAGAAAAATCTGTAATATATACAATATCTCATTTGCTCTTTATATTTCCCTCATGGGATAGGATTTGTTATTCACTTTATTTCTAAGTATTTGCACATATTGCCTAACGTCACAAAATTTCTGTGCTAGAACTAAGTAGTCTTTTCTTATTTTATAGCTGAGGACACCAAATAATAGGGAATAAGTGACATGTTCATTACATGCGAAATCATTTGGAGCTGAAATTATTTAGACATAATCATTTGGAAGTAGTCTTCTTGTACTTAGCTGAGTAATTTTAAAATTTGAGATTAGATAAGCCACAACTACTAAATCTTAGAATAAATATCCTATTTTCTTTAGCTTTGCAATAATTCTGCTCACAATGCAGGACTGAAGCATTTATTTTATAGAGAAAATGAGCAGAAATTAACTAAGTCACTTGTCATGAAACAGGAATTATATTCATTTATGAAGAATTGTGTGGACCTTGTATGTAGATATAAAATTAAATGCGCAGCAAATGACAATATGTTTAATCATTTGTTCTTTCAGTAATGTATATTGAACTTACAATGCAAGCCCTAATGTTTCAAAGGTCATTTAAAAGGAAAAATATTGGGGCACCTGGGTGGCTCAGTTGGTTAAGCGTCTGACTCTTGGTTTTGCTCAGGTCATGATCTCAGGGTCCATGCTTGGAGTCTGCTGAAGATTCTCTCCCTCTTCCCCTCCCTCCCCCTCTGTCCCCCCCACTCCCCCTCTTGCATTCTCCTCCTCCCTCTCTCTCTAAAATAAATAAAATCTTTTTTTAAAAAAGAAAATCCTTTAAAAAGAGAAATAAAAGGAAAAATATTATGATTTGCTACCTAGCATCATGCACTTTCTTTTTAACTTGCTTGCCCTATCCTTCCCCAAGTTATACAGCATTCAGATTATAAGTAATGGTGGATCATAAAGCCATTGTTTATTTTGTTAGAGTAGGCAATTAGGTTCTAGCAGGAGGCCTAGAGGCCACCAAAGAAGAAGTCATAGCCAGCTATCTGGAAAGTCAGAGCCTGTCCTAGCAGCACTCCACAAGAAGCCGGATCAGATGAGACAGATCCAAGATGACAGGGGCCATGACAGGAAACCCCTGACCAACTAAGGAGGAAAAGGCTACAAACCCTGCTTCTAAGAAATCCTTGCCTTGAGTAATGAGTATGCCCCCCCCCCCCCCCCCCCGTCAACAACTGTCACTAAAAGATAGAAACCCAAACTCAAGAATCACAGCTCCCATGCTTGCTCTTTCTTTTTCACTCTCACTCTTGCTCTCTTTTTTAATTCCAGTATAATTGACATACAGGGTTATATTATTTTCAGGTGTACAATGTAGTGATTCAAAAATTGTATACATTACTCAGTGCTCATCATGATAAGTGTACTCTTAATCCTCCTCACCTATTTCACCCATCCCCCCACCTCCCTCCCCTCTGGTAACCACCATTTTCTTCTCTATAGTTAACAGTCTGTTTCTTGGTTTGTCTCTCTCTTTTTTCCCCTTTGTTTGTTTGATTTATTTCTTAAATTTTACGTATGAGTGAAATCATATGGTATTTGTCTTTCTTTGACTTATTTTGCTTAGCATTATATTCTTTAGCTCTATCCATGTTGTTGCAAATGGCAAGATTTCATTCTTTTTGATGACTTATATATATATATTTCCCTTATTTTTCCATTCATCTGTTGATGGACATCTGGGCTGTTTCCATAATTTGGCTATTGTTGATAATGCTGTTATAAACATCAGGGTGCATGTATGCCTTTGAATCAGCATTTTTGTATCCTTTGGGTAAATACCTAGTAGTGTGATTGCTGGATCATAGGATAGTTCTATTTTTAGCTTTTTGAGGAATCTCCATACTGTTCTCCAGAATGTCTGTACCAGTTTGCATTCCCTCCACAGTGCAAGAGGGTTTCCCTTTCTCTGCATCCTTGCCAACACCTGTTGTTTCTTGTGTTGTTGATTTTAGCCCTTCTGACAGGTGTGAAGTGATATCTCATTGTAGTTTTGATTTGCATTTTCCTGATGATGAGTGATGTTGAGCATCTCTTCATGTGTCTTTTGTCCATTTGTATATCTTCTTTGGAGAAATGTCTGTTCATGTCTTCTACCCATTTTTAATTGGGTTATTTTTTTTAGGTGTTGAGTTGTATAAGTTCTTTATATATTTTGGACACTAACCCTTTATTTGATAGGTCATTTGCTAATATCTTCTCCCATTCTATAGGTTTCCTTTTGGTGACTGTTTCCTTTGCTGTGCAAAAAGAAGCTCTTTATTTTGATGTAGTCCCAACAGTTTTGTTTTGTTTTGTTTGCTTTTGTTTCCCTTGTCTCAGGAGATGTATGTAGAAAGATATTGCTATGGTTGATGTCAGAGAAATTACTGACTGTGCTCTTTCTTCTAGGATTTTTATGGTTTCAGGTCTCACATTTAGGTCTTTACTCCATTTTGAGTTTATTTTTGTCTATGATGTAAGGAAGTGGTCCTGTTTCTTTCTTTTGCATGTAGCTGTCCAGTTTTCCCAATACCATTTGTTGAAGAGATTGTCCTTTTACCATTGGATATCCTTTCCTACTTTGTCAAAGATTAATTGACCATATAGTTGTGGGTTCATTTCTGGGTTTTCTATTCCATTCCATTGATCTATGTGTCTATTTGTGTGCCAGTACCATGCTGTTTTGATTACTACAGCTTTGTAATATAACTTGAAATCCAGAATTGTGATGCTTCGAGCTTTGGTTTTCTTTTCCAAAATTGCTTGGGCTATTCAGGATCTTTTGTGGTTCCATACAAATTTTAGGATTGTTCATTCTAGTTCTGTGAAAAATACTGTTGTTATTTTGATAGGAATGTTTAAATCTGTAGATTGCCTTGGGTAGTAATGACATTTTAACAATATTTGTTCTTCCAATCCATGAGCATGGATTGTCTTTCCATTTCTTTGTGTTATCTTCAATTTCTTTCATCAGTGTTTTATAGTTTTCAGAGTACAGGTCTTTCACCTTTTTGGTTAGGTTTATTCTTAGGTATCTTATTATTTTTGGTGCAATTGTAAATGGGATTGTTTTCTTAATTTCTCTTTCTGCTGCTTCATTATTGGTGTATAGAAATGCAACAGATTTCTGTACATTGATTTTATTTCTTGCAATTTTACTGAATTCATTTATCAGTTCTTATAGTTCTTTTGGTGGAGTCTTTGAGTTTTCTATATATAGTATCATGTCATCTGCAATAGTGAATGTTTTGCATCTTCCTTAATGATTTGGGGCCTTTTATTTCTTTCTGTTGTCTGATGGCTGTGGCTAGGATTTCCAGTACTATGTTGAATAAAATGATGAGAGTGGACTTCTTTGTCTTGTTCCTAACCATAGGGGAAAAGTTCTCAGTTTTTCCCCATTGAATTTGATGTTAGCTGTGGGTTTTTCATACAAGGCCTTTATTATGTTGAGGTATATTCCTTTTACACCTACTTTGTCGAAGATTTTTATCATGAATGGAAGTTGTACTTTGTCAGATGCTTTTTCTGCATCTATTGAAGTGATCATATGGTTTTTATCCTTTTTCTTATTGACGTACTATATCTCACTGATTTATTTGGGAATATTGAACCACAGTTGCATCCCAGGAATAAATCCCATGTGATCATGGTGAATGATTATTTTAATGTTTTGTTGGACTTGGTTTGCTAGTACTTTGTTGAGGATTTTTATATATATGTTCATCAGAGATACTGCCCTGTAGGTCTCTTTTTTTGTGGTGTCTTTATTTGGTTTTCGTGTCAGGGTGATAGTGTACTCAGAGAATGAGTTTGGAAGTTTTCTTTCCTCTTCTGTTTTTTGCAATAGTTTGAGAAGAATGGATATTAACTGTTCTTTAAATGTTTGGTAGAATTTGTTTGTGAAGACATCTGGTCCTGGATTTTTGTTTTGGGGGAGTTTTTTTGATTACTGATGCAATTTCATTGCTGGTAATCTGTGTGTTCAAATTTTCTATTCTTCCTGATTCAGTTTTGGGAAGTTATATGTTTCTAGGAATTTATCCATTTCTTCTAGGTTGTCCAATTTGTTGGCATATAATTTTTCATAATATTCTCATAATTATTTGTATTTCCTTGGTGTTAGTTGTTATTTCTCCTTTCATTTGTGATTTTGTTCTCTTTCCCTCTCTCTCCCTCTCTCAAGCTCATCTGCTCTCACATCTCAAGAGTATACTTTCACTTTAATAAACTTTCCTGCATGTGTTGCTCCTTTGCTGTCCTGTGTCTGTCCTTGAATTCTTTCTTGTGATGAGAACAAGAACCTTCAGCAACCTCTTTGGGATGGGCTGGGTCGAGGCCCCAGGGCCTGGGGTCTCCCAAGTTCACTTGGCAACAATTTAACTTACATTTACTTTACCTGGTTCCAAAATGTGGTAATAGATAACATTTATTGAGTGCCGGATGCTTTATATTCATGAGTTAATCCTCACACCTGGCCTGGGTATTATTATCCCAACTTTATGGAAGAAAAACAGGTAGATTAAGTACCTTGCCCAAGATTATATAGAGCTAGGAAGCCAAGAATCAAACATCTAAACCCAACACTTTTTTATTCCAAAGTCTGTGTTACAATCAGATTTAACTCTAAACAATTTGTGAACTATTAAATTCACCATATGGAAGAGTATACTCCTGCCAACCTAGAGTCTATAAATTAAAAGATAAGGGACTGTAGGATATGCATTAATATATTAATTGTGGTTTTAATTTGCATTTCCTTAAGTGCAATGAGTTTGAGTACCTTTTCAATATTTGTTCACCATTTGTATTTCCCTTCCTGTGAATGGCCAATCCAAATATTTTGCTCATTTAAAAACTTAGTTTCTTCTCAAGAAACAAGAAAGGTCTCAAATACACAACCTAACCTTACACCTAAAGGAGCTAGAGAAAGAACAGCAAATAAAGCCTAAACCCAGCAGGAGAAGAGAATTACTGAAGATTAGAGCAGAAATCAATGAAATAGAAACCAAAAGAACAGTAGAACAGATCAACGAAATTAGGAGCTGGTTCTTTGAAAGAATTAATAAGATCGATAAACCCCTGGCCAGACTTATCAAAAAGAAAAGAGAAAGGACCCAAATAAATAAAATCATGAATGAAAGAGGAGAGATCACAACCAACACCGAAGAAATACAATTATAAGAACATATTATGGGCAACTATATGCCAACAAATTAGATAATCTGGAAGAAATGGATGCATTCCTAGAGACATATGAACCAGCAAAACTGAACCAGGAAAAAACAGAACACCTGAACAGACCCATAGCCAGCAAGGAAATTGAAGTAGTAATAAAAAATCTCCCAACAAACAAGAGTCCAGGGCCAGATGGCTTCCCAGGGGAATTCTACCAAACATTTAAAGAAGAATTAATACCATTCTTCTGAAGTGGTTTCAAAAAAAAGGAAAGAAAGAAAGAAATGGAAGGAAAACTTCCAAACTCTTTCTATGAGGCCAGCATTACCTTGATTGATCCCAAAACCAGACAAAGACCCCACCAAAAAGGAGACTTACAGACTAATATCCCTGATGAACATGGATGCAAAAATTCTCACCAAGATACTAGCCAATAGGATCCAACAGTACATTAAAAGGATTATTCACCACGACCAAGTGGGATTTATTCCTGGGCTTCAAGGGTGGTTCAACATCTGCAAATCAATCAATGTGATACACTACATTAATAAAAGAAAGGACAAGAACCATATGATCCTCTCAATAGATGCAGAAAAAACATTTGACAAAGTACAGCATTTTTTCTTGATTAAAAATCTTCAAAGTGTAGAGATAGAGGGAACATACCTCAATATTATAAAAGCCATATACAAAAAGCCCACAGCAAATATCATTCTCGATGGCAAAAAAACTGAGAGCTTTTCCCCTAAGGTCAGGAACATGACAGGGATGTCTATTATCATCACTGTTGTTCAACATAGTACTAGAAGTCCTAGCCTCAGCAATCAGACAACAAAAAGAAAGAAAAAAAATCCAAATCGAGAAAGAAGTCAAACTCTCACTCTTCGCAGATGACAAACTCTCACTCTTCCACTCTATGTGGAAAACCCAAAAGATTCCACCCCAAAATTGCTAGAACTCATACAGGAATTCAGCGAAGTGGCAGGATATAAAATCAATGCATAGAAATAAATTGGATTTCTATGCACTAACAATGAGACAGAAGAAAGAGAAATTAAGGAGTCAGGCCCATTTACAATTGCACCCCAAAACCATAAGATACCTAGGAATAAACCGAACCAAAGAGGCAAAGGATCTGTACTCAGAAAACTATAGAACATTCATGAAAGAAATTGAGGAAGACACAAAGAAGTGGAAAAACATTCCATGCTCATGGATTGAAGAACAAATAACACTAAATGTAGGTAACATCGGCTACCTAGAGCAATCTACACCTTCAGTGCAATCCCTATCAAAATACCATCCACTCTTTTCACAGAGCTGGACAAATAATCCTAACATTTGTATGAAACCAGAAAAGACCCCAAATAGCCAAAGGAATGTTGAAAAAGAAAACCAAAGCTGGTGGCATCAAAATTCCAGACTTTAAGCTTTATTACAAAGCTGTAATCATCAAGACAGTATGGTACTGGCACAAAAACAGACACATAGATCAGTGGAATAGAATAGAGAACCCGGAAATGGACCCTCAATTCTATGGTCAACTAATCTTTGACAAAGCAAGAAAGAATATCCAATGGAAAAAGACAGTCTCTTCAAGAAGTGATGTTGGGAAAATTGGACAGCCACATGCAGAAGAATGAAGCTGGACTGTTTCTTTACACCATACACACAAATAGACTCAAAATGGAGGACAGACCTAAATGTGAGACAGGAATCCATCAGAATCCTAGAGGAGAACACGGGCAGCAACCTCTGTGACCTTGGCCACAGCAATTTCTTGCTGGACACATAGCCAAAGGCGAGGGAAACAAAGGCAAAAAATGAACTGTTGGGACTTCATCAATATAAAAAGCTTTTGCACAGCAAAGAAACAGTCAACAAAGCCAAAAGACAACCAACAGAATGGGAGAAGATATTTGCAAATGTCTTATCAGATAAAGGGCTAGTATCCAAAACCTATAAAGAACTTATTAAACTCAGCACCCGAAGAACAACTAATCCAATCAAGAAATGGGCAGAAGACATGAACATTTCTCCAAAGAAGACATCCAACTGGCCAACAGACACATGAAAAATTGCTCAACATCACTTGGCATCAGGGAAATACAAATCAAAACCACAATGAGATACCACCTCACACCAGTCAGAAGGGCTAAAATTGACAAGTCAGGAAATGACAGATGTTGGCGAGGATGCGGAGAAAGGGGAACCCTCCTACACTGTTGGTGGGAATGCAAGCTGGTGCAGCCACTCTGGAAAGAAGTATGGAGGTTCCTCAAAAAGTTGAAAATAGAGCTACCCTACAACCCAGCAATTGCACTAGTAGGTATTTACCCCAAAGATAGAAATGTAGTGATTCGAAGGGGCACCTGCACCCCAATGTTCATAGCAGTAATGTCCACAATAGCTAAACTATGGAAAGAGTTCAGATGAATGGATTGACAGATGAATGGGTAAAGAAGATGTGGTGTGTACACACACACACACACACACACACACACACACACACAATGGAATACTACTCAGCCATCAAAAAACGAAATCTTGCCATTTGCAACGAAATGGAACTAGAGGGTGTTATACTAAGCAAAATAAGGCAATCATAGAGATTATCATATGATCTCACTGATAATGTGGAATTTAAACAGAAGATCACAGGGGAAGAGAGGGAAAAATAGACAAAATCAGAGAGGGAAACAAACCATAAGAGACTCTTAATCCTAGGAAACAGACTGAGGGTTGCTGGAGGAGAGAGGGGTGGGGGGATGGGGTAACTGGATGATACACTGTATGTTAATTAATTGAATTTAAATAAAAGAAGTTTTTTAAATTTTTATTTATTTGACAGAGAGATAGCAAGAGCAGGAACACAAGCAGGGGGAGTGGGAGAGGGAGAAGCAGGCTTCCCGTGGAGCAGGGAGCCCGATGTGGGTCTTGATCCCAGGACCCTGGGATCATGACCTGAGCCAAAGGCAGACACTTAACAACTGAGCCACCCAGGTGCCCCCAAAAATAAATCTTATAAATAAAATTTATAAAATAAATCTTATAAAAAAGTAAAAATAAAACTTAGTTTCTATTACTTTTTTGTTAGAATTCTATATATATTCAAAATAAGAGTGTTTTATTAAAAATATATGTTGCAAATGTATTTTCCCATTCCAGGGTGTCTTTTTTTTTTTTTTTTTTAACGATTTTATTTATTTGACAGAGAGAGACACAGTGAGAGAGGGAACACAAGCAGGGGGAATGGGAGAGGGAGAAGCAGGCTTCTCGCGGAGCAGGGAGCCCGATGCGGGGCTCGATCCCAGGACCCTGGGACCATGACCTGAGCCGAAGGCAGACGCTTAACGACTGAGGCACCCAGGTGCCCCATCCAGGGTTTCTTTTTGCTCTGTCTGTGGTGCTTCGGAGGAATAGGCTTTTTAAATTTTAATGTAGTTAAAGTTATCAGTTTTTTCCCTTATGGCTAGTGCTTTGTTTCTTTTTTAAGAAATCACTGTGGGGAAGTCTAAACTGGCTCATGCAGACAGACCACATTTAACAGTTTTTTATGTTGACAGTCCAGCTAAAGTTCCAAGCCAACAGCCAGCATCCAGCACTAGCCATATAACTGAAGATGTCTCCAGATTATTTCAGCCCTCAGCCATTGAGTCATTCCCAACCTTTGAGCTTTCCAGCCAAAGCCCCAGACATGATAGAGCAGAGACTAGTTCTCTCTTCTGTGCTCTGCCCACATCCCTGGTCCATAATCTGTGAGTACAATAACATAGTTGTTTTATGCCATTAAGTTTTTGTTTATGCATAGCATAATTGTATTTTGTTAAAAAATATACTTGCATCATTGAATAAATTAAGAAAAATGGGGGGAAATGCACACTGAGTTGTCATGGTTGTCTCCTGGATCACGCATATTTACAAATAATGACACAAAGTTGGCTGAAAGGAAGAGAAATTTTACTCAAATTCGAAGATATCTGATGATCTTTCCAAATATTTATTTTTTATTTAATTTATTTAAACAAAAAACAGCAACAGTTCATCCATTTCTCCCACCCCTCAACCCCTGTCTCTGGCAACCACCAGTCCATCCTCTGTATCTATGAGCTTGGTTTTTGTTTTTATTTTTTTAAGATTTTATTTATTTATTTGACAGAGACACAGCAAGAGAGAGAACACAAGCAGGGGGAGTGGGAGAGGGAGAAGCAGGCTTCCTGCGGAGCAGGGAGCCCGATGCAGGGCTCGATCCCAGGACTCTGGGATCATGACCTGAGCCAAAGGCAGACGCTTAATGACTGAGCCACCCAGGTGCCCCTATGAGCTTGGTTTTTATTTATTTAAAAAAAATATATTTAGATTCCACATATAAGAGAGATCCTGCAGTGTTTCTCTTTTTCTTATTTCTCTGAGCACAATGCCTTTGAGGGACACCACTAAGTTTTAAAATTGTTATATAAGAATTATAGAATAAAAAGACCAGGGGAACCTTTTAGAAGAATGTGATAGGTGCAAGTTAATAGTTTTAGTCTCTGGAGATAGTAAGAGAATCGAACAAACCATGTGCAGTCATCCTGATGACATTGGGAATAGGGTAGTATGGCAGACTGCAAGTTGTTCTCCCCAAATCCATTTTCATAGTATTAGCTAGGCATATGGATTCCTAGTGTGAAATAGTATTTCCCAGTATCCTTTCCAGCTGGATGTAGGTGTTGACTAAGGTCTTGCTCATGGAATATGAGAAGTGAGAGCAACTTCTATATTATCTAAAAGGAATTGGCCCTTCATTTCCACTTTCTCTTCCTTCCTATAAGCTAGTTAATAAGGACAACATCCTGGGGTTTGGAAGAGCAATGAGAAGGGGAGAGCTAGGGTCCTTGAGTCTTTGTGGAATGAAGTTGCCCTATTACCTGGACAGGTTTTCCTACCTTAAGACTGTTAAAATGCTTAAAATTCTTGTCTTATTTAATCCATTGCTTTTTATATCTGTGTTACATTAGTCTACTCCCAGCCCCCACCCCCACCCCTTAACTTAAACAGGTAGTTAAGAATAGGAGTGGAGAGACAGAAAGAAAATAGGATTCCCAGGAGCACAGCCTAGGAAGTTGGCAAGATTGGAAATTATCAAGACATCCCTTTAAAGCAAAATCTGTAAAGGGGGGATTGGGAATCTAAAAGGGAAAGGAAGTTGCTGTCTTTAATCATATGCTGACTCAGCTGGTCAGTTACTGGTCACTCAGGTCTCTGGAATTTATAATCACTTCTATAACCTCTATTTTTTAATAGCTATTACAGCTGACTGATGAGAAATAAAATTTATAATGCATAAAATATTACACAAAATGTCCTAATTTGGCTTTTAGACTTTCTTGCCTTTTTTTCCATATCCTAGTCAAGTGGAATAATTGCACCCCTCTCTCTCTTTAATGATAAACTATACATAAGGTAAAGTTTACCATTTTAACTATTTTTAAGTGTACAGTTCATTACCATTCATTATATTCACACTATTGTGCAACCATCACCACTATCCATCTCCAGAACTTTTTCATCATCTCTAATTTTAACTCTATAACCATTAAAAAATAACTCCTCATCCTACACCACCCTAAGTGGTTCTCTTTTTTTGTAATAAAATATCAAAACATCAGAAAACCTTTAATGAAACTGAGTGGTTAACTGCAAACAGTAAGAAGATATAATTAGGAAAGTAGACTTTTGTATGCCATTTCTATTTGTGAAATTATTCAGATGAGAATATATTCTTAACAGAGGCTGCTTGATTTCTCATCTAGAAACCTAAAAACTAAATTGAAAAATTTTTTCTTTAATTTTCTATTCTTCCTCTTAATTTGTACTGAAACAAGCTTTTGTTTCATTCATACTTATTTCTTTAGGGCACTATTTTCCATCTGCTTATTCACAGCTGGAAACCATAATCTTCTTGATCTACTAATGGGTTTTACCATGATGAATCATGTGATAAACAAAACCTAATGATCCTTTTGGCAGGAAAGAAATATGAGAATGTAATGCTCAGTAAACAAAGATCTTTCTCCTTAATTAAATCCATTATAATGAAATAGGAAAAATGAAATATGTAAAAATATGTAATTTTTTTCAGAAATGTCTTTAAAAAACTGTGAAGCATTTCATGTTTTAATCATTGTTGAGTTGACTGCCTTTAATATGTGTCAAAGTGTCAACTTAAGTAGGAACTACCCGATCTCAGATTTTTAAAAAGTGTTACCTTTTTGATTACTATTAAAATTTTGTTGTAACATGGAAAAATAAAGCCCTATGAGTCATAGTTATAGGCCTTTACCTCTGAACTTTAGATCTCATAATCTTAATTCCAAATGAGCTGATAATTATTAATCCACTTTATTACTCAAACAGAAAAAATAAAAGTCAATAAATCAAATGAATATATAAATCAAAAGAATTATCCAAAAAACTGAAAACCAGTGCCAGATGTAGTTCCTAAGAATGCTGCTAGATTAATGTCAGAAATATCACACATTCTTTACTTTTACTATGAAGAATGTAGGGGAAAAAAGTAATTGAGATGTATGGTTGTACTGCATACATGGGGTAGAGATTACAAGGAGGTTTTTTTCTTTTCTAAGATTTTATTTTTAATCTCTATACCCAAAGTGGGGCTCAAACTTAACCCCAAGATCAAGAGTCAGCCAGGTGCCCCTTATTTTCTTGCTAATTCTTATAGTATTGTATTGCTGTAAGAGAGAAATAATACTTGATACATAACAACAGATCTTGGATATTGATTAACTTGAATTTGAATTTGAGCAATTGGATTTCAAAAAATCTGCTTTCCTAGAAAAAGAAACCTCTCCCAGTCTCAAAATTTTCTTTTCTTCACATTTAAGTAAAAGGGAATAATAATTTAGAAAGAGAAGATATTAATTTATATGTAAAATTTTCCTGTAATTTCTCTTTTCTTCTTGATTAAAGACTTTTTTTTCTCTACTGTACACTGTGGAAGTCTTAACTTTCAATTAACTTCCCAGGCACCATAGAAAGTTCATTATACATGAAAGTGAAGTGGTTTTCTTTCATGTTTCAACTGAATTTTAATTACTGTATTCTGTGTGTTGTGAAGAGTGTAGGATTACATGTTGCCTTGGGAAAGATATCACGAGGTCTAGGACAAGAGTTATAATTTTAATCTTGTCAGGGCCTTGCCTTAAAACTCTCATTTCACACAGAATGAAATCTAAATCATTGAGCCAGCATTCAGGACCCACGGTGAGCTAGTTGCAGCCTTTATGTTCCCAACCTCATCTCCTTCCTTCTTCCACCCTAGTTAGACTGCTCAAGTAAATCATGGTCTCTTCAAAATTCAAAGGAGAATTTCCTCGGGAGTCAATCCTTTACCAAAGCATTCTCTTTTCAGACTTCTCTCTTTTTTTCTGGACACTCAAATTCTGACATTCTTTCAAGGTCTAGCTCAGGTACCACTTCCTTCCTTAACTGTAGTAATCATTTGGTGGTATCTCCCTGCACATCTCTCCACTGAATGTCCCCACTCCTTTAAGAATTCTCTTTATCCTATTTATATTCCTTTCTCTGTCTTATGTTTCAGATATGCCTCTTCAGTCCTGAGTCCTAAAGAGGTTGTTAGAGAGATGTATACCTACGTAGAAAATAACATGGGTATAAAATTCAGATCTAGCTAATTGGTATGAATTTTGCATTTCCCTTTTGCTGGCCTGCTGTGTGACCTTGTGCCAGTTAAACTTTCTGAACCACGGTTATCTAATCCGTAAAATGAAGAGAATTCCATTTGCCTTGCAATGTTAGTTTGAGAATTAGAGATAAAATATGTAAAGCATATTGTTCTATGTACATAATAAATGCTCAACAAACTATTATGCATACTTGATTTTTGTCCCCATTCTAGTGGTAGCCACCAATAGGCAGCCCTGTTGAGTTAATTTGCACTGTCAAGTTGGATCTACCTTGCCTCTTATGGGGATCCTGAAGGACATCTTTTATTTATTTTTTTTAAAGATTTATTTATTTGAGAGAGAGAGAGAGAGAGAACACTTGAGTGGGGGGGAGGGGCAGAGGGAGAGAAGCAGACTCCCCACTGAGCATGGAGCCTGACATGGGGCTCCATCTCACAACCCTGAGACCCTGACCTGAGTGGAAATCAAGATCCAGGCGCTTAACTGACTGAGCCACGCAGGCACCCCCCAAAGGACATCATGTGATTAAGAAATCCTGGGAATCTGAGGTTCTCAGCTGGGGATGATTTTGCCTCCAGTTTTGTCCCCAACATATATGGCTTTGTCTGAGGACATTTTTGGTTGTCACAGCTGGAAGATACTATTGGCATTTACTGGGTAGAGGCCGAGGATACTGCTAACTAGTTTACAATGAACAGGACAAAAAAAATTAGTCCAGTCTAAAATGTCAATAGTGCTGAGGTTGAGAAACTCTGCTTTAAAATCATCATCCTATGGACTCTGAAGAGTCGGCACAATATAGTCAAAAAAGCCTAAGATTAAGGAATTCTGGGTTCTAGTTCTAGTTCCTGCACAAGTGGTGCATTGCAGGACAAGTCGTTTAACTTATTCCTCTATCCTCTGTGTTTTCTACAATGTAAATTAACTCTAGAGCTGCACTATCCAATATGGTAGTCATTAGCCACAGGTGTCTATTTAACTTAAAATTAAATAAAACTAAAATATTTCTCTGTTGTACAAGTCACATTGCAGTTGTTCAGTAGCAATGTATGGCTAACGGCTACTGCACTGAACAACACAGACGTGGAACATTTCCATCATTGCAAAAATTTTTATTGAACCGTGCTGGTCTAGAGGTTTGGTTATATTCAGAATCAGGTCTTGATTTTTCAGTATTTAAAATGGAGATATGAATAACATGATCTCTAAGGTAACTTCCAGTTCTCTAGTTTTGTGATTCTAATTTTTTAAACTTTTATTTTAAGTGAACTTTGTGCCACATGTGGGGCTCAAACTCACGACCCCGAGGAGCGTCTGGGTGGCTCAGTTGTTGAGCGTCCAACTCTTGGTTTGGGATCAGGCTCTGATCTCAGGGTCCTGGGATTGAGCCCTGCGTTGGGCTCCACGCTCGACGCAGAGTTTGCTTGTCCCTCTCCCACTGCTCCTTCCTCCCACCCCTTTCTCAGATAAGTAAAATCTTAAAAAAAAAAACTCACAACCCTAAGATTAAGAGCCACAAGCTCTGCCAACTGAGCCAGCCAGGCATCCCTAGTTTTGTAATTCTGAAGGAGAATACATAAAGTAATGTACCTTAATAAAAGAATTGTAAATGGGTGGCTAGGAAATTTTGGAATCACCGATATTCTAATCAATGTAATCATAATCAGAGTATTTGTATTAACATGTCTGACACTGAAGCTTAAACAACTTTATGGTACCTACTACAAAGGTATGGACTGGACTTCCAGTTTCTGGTTCAGCATGTAAAGATCTTCAAAGTCATCACTCCATCCTAATACCAAGTAAAATGCCAGACAAACTGAAAACTCAATTCTACTTAGCTCCATCAGAGATGTGAAGTCACAGGGCAAAACAATACTCCCAAAATTGAAGAGACAGGTGAATACAGAGAATTACAACTTACCAGGGCAGAAATCCTGTGCAGAATCTTCAATAGGGACTCCTACTGTGATGGGAAACCTAAACTATAATTGATGAATTGCTGGAGGCTCAAAGTGGACAAGTCTGCGAGTTAAAAAATCTAGAGGGTCCCAGTCATGGGCAGAGGGCACAATTTTGTGAGTTTTATTTCTAGGAGCTTGACCAAGTTTTCACAGTAAATATTGGAGAAAAATCCCCTCGTGCTTCTGGGAGGGGAAGAGGAAAAGGAACCATTTTCAAATGACCAGAGCATTCTGTTCTTTTTAACAAGGCCTGGCATCAAGAGAAGCTATTTTACCAGAGCCTGACTGATCAGGGGGTCAGGAAAATACCCAACTCCAGCCTATTTTAGCCATCCTTTCCCATTTAATTCGGGAAAAAGTTGAGAAACACTTCTGAAGTTCACAGTCCACAGGCACAGGCTCACTAAAAGACTGAGACCTAATCATAGGACTATAGAAAGCTTCCCTTATTGTAATATCTTAACACCTCACTACTGAAGGTCTATTTATTGCAGTTCCTTTTACCTTGCACATCATGGCTGGTTATCAAAAACTTACAAGGCATACTAAAAGGCAAAAAACACAGTTTGAAGAAACAGAGCAAGCATCAGAACCAGACTCATATATGGCTGGGATGTTGAGAATTATCATACAGGGAATTTAAGACAATTATTATTAATATACTAATGGCTGCAATAAAGTAAACAGCATGCAAGAAGTGATGGATAATGTACACAGAAAGATGGAAATTCTAAGATTCAAAAAGAAATGCTACAGATCAAAAGCACTATAACAGAAATGAAGGATGGCTTTTATCAGTAGACTGGACATGGCTGAGAAAACACCCTCTGGGCTTGAGGATACGTTAATAGAAACTTCCAAAATGGAAACGCAAACAGAAAAAAACCTGAAAAAATCAGAACAAAATAGCCAAGAACTGTGGGACAGCTACAAAAAGTGTAATGTGTGTAATGGGTACACCAGAGGTAAAAAAGGAACAGAAGAAATATTTGAAGCAATAAAGACTGAGAATTTCCCCAAAGTAAGGACAGACACCAAATCACAGATCCAGGAATCTGAGAGAACATCAAGTAAGATAAATGCCAAAAAAAAAGCTACACCTAGGCATATCATAGTCAAATATTAGAATGTCAAAGATATCAAAGATAAGGGCGCCTGGGTGGCTCAGCTGTTAAGCGTCTGCCTTCGGGTCAGGTCATGATCCCAGGGTCCTGGGATCGAGCCCTGCATCGGGCTCCCTGCTCGGCGGGAAGCCTGCTTCTCCCTCTCCCACTCCCCCGCTAGTGTTCCTGCTCTCGCTAACTCTCTCTCTCTCTCTCTGTCAAATAAATAAATAAAATCTTAAAAAAATAAAATTTAAAAAAAGATATCAAAGATAGAGAAAAAAAATTTTTTTTTAAGATTTTATTTATTTGTTGGATTGAGAGCAAGCACAAGCAGGGGGAACAGCAGAGGCAGAGGGAGAACAAGGAGCCCGATGTGGGACTCGATCCCAGGACCCTGGGATCATGACATGAGCTGAAGGCAAACACTTAACGACTGGGCCACCCAGACGTCCCAAAGATAGAGGAAAAATCTTGAAAGGAGCCAGAGGGGAAAAAGTATTATAGAGCAGCAAAGATAAATATTATGTCTAACTGCTTTTCAGAAACCATGCAAGCAAATAGTGGAGAGAAATATTTAAAGTACTGAGAGAAAAAACACCAACCTAGAATTCTGTATTTTGTGAAATTATCCTTCAAAAGTGAAGGGGGTGGAAATAAAGACTTTCTTAGACAAAATAAATACATATAAATAATAAAAAATTAAGGGAAATTCTTGCCTTGCAAGAAATGTTAAAAGTTCTTCAGAGGGGCACCTGGGTGGCTCAGTGGTTAAGTGTCCCACTCTTGATCTTGGCTCAGGTTATGAACTCAGGGTTGTTAGATTGAGCCCCGTGTTGAATTCCATGCTGGATATGGAGCGTGCTTAAGGTTCCCTCTCTCTCTCCCTCTGCCCCTCTCCCCAGCTCGCTCGCTCTCTCTCTAAAAAAAAAAAAAAATTGTTCTTCAGAAAGAAGAAAAAAGATATAGGTCAGCAACTCCAATCTACATAAAGAAAAGAAGAGCATCAGAGAAAGAATAAGTGAAAAGTAAAATAAAACCTTTTACTTTTCTTATTTTTAAATGGTCTAACAATTATTTAAAATAATAGCAACAATACATTCAATTATGTGTGTTTATGTATATATGTATATACATGCTTATGTATAGGTGAAATGAATGGTGGCAATGATATAAGGGATGGAGGGAGGAATTAGGAAATATTTTGTTATTATAAGGCTCTTATAATATCTGTGAAGCAGTATAAGTTTATTTAAAAGTGGATTTGGTTGAGTTGTAAATGTATATTGCAAATTCTAGGCAACCACTAAAAAAAAAGCAAAGAGAGGGCGCTTGGGTGGCTCAGATGGTTAAGCGTCTGCCTTCGGCTCAGGTCATGATCTCAGGGTCCTGGGATCGAGTCCCGCATCGGGCTCCCTGCTCCTTGGGAGCCTGCTTCTCCCTTTGCCTCTCTCTCTCTCTGTCTCTCATGAATAAATAAATAAAATCTTTAAAAAAGAATTCTGGCAGAACTTTAAAAAAAAACAGAAGAGGAAATGATATTATATAAAATGTTCAATTAAAACCATAAAAGGAGGAAAAAGTGGAAGAAAAAAATAGGAACAAAGAATAAAGGCAACAAATAGAAACCAGTAACAAATATGGTACATATTAGTATAACTATATCAATAATCACTTTAAATACCAATGATTTAAATATACTATTTAGAAGACAGAGATTGTCAAAGTGGATCAAAAAATTAAGACTCGGCTATAGGTTGTCTACAAGAAACCAACTTTACTTTTTTTTAAGATTTTATTTATTTGACAGAAAGAGACATAGTGAGAAAAGGAACACAAGCAGGGGGAGTGGGAGAGGAAGAGGCAGGCTTCCCGCTGAGCAGGGAGCCCGATGTGGGACTCCATCCCAGGACCCTGGGACCATTACCTGAGCCAAAGGCAGATGTTTAACAACTGAGCCACCCAGGTGCCCTACAAGAAACCAACTTTAAATATAAAGGCACATATAGATGAAAAATAGATGGGCAGAGAAAGATAAACCATCCTAACACTAATCAAAAGAAAGCAGAAGTAGCTATATTAACCTCAGATAGAACAGACTTCAGAGCAAGGAAATTTATCACGGATAAAGAGGGGCATTACATAATGATAAAGGGGCCAATTATCCAAGAGGATATACAAATTCTTGGGGTGCCTGGCTGGCTCTGTCAGTAGAGCATGTGACTCTTGATCACAGGTTTGTGAGGTCAAGTCCCACATTGGGCATGGAGCCTACTTTAAATAAATAAATTAACTAATTAGTTAAAAAATAAATTCTTAATGTGTGTGTTCTTAACAAGAAAACATCAAATTATGTGAGGAAAAACTGATAGAACTGCAAGGAGAAATAGATGAATCTGCTCCAACCATATAAAAAAATGGACAAATTCAGCAGGCAGACATAGGACAGAGTTGAACTCAACATCACCATCAATCATATTGGATATAGTTGACGTCTATCAACTGTTTCACACAACAACGGCAGAATACATATTCTTCTTAAGTTTACATGGAAAATTCACCAAGATAGACCCCATTCTGAGCCATAAAACACATCTTCACAAATTTAAAGGAATAGAAATAAGGCGCAAAACTGGGAGCTTTTCCCTTAAGGTCAGGAACAAGACAAGAATGTCCATTCTCATCGCTGTTACTGAACATAGTACTGGAAATCCTAGCCACAGCCATCAGACAACAGAAAGAAATAAAAGGCATCTAAATCATTAAGGAAGAAGTAAAACATTCACTATTGCAGATGACATGATACTATATATAGAAAACCCAAAAGACTCCACCAAAAGAATTACTAGAACTGATAAATGAATTCAGTAAAGTTGCAAGATACAAAAGCAGGGAGAGGGGCAGAGGAAGAAGCAGACTCCTGACTGAGCATGGAGCCTGACCTGGGGCTGGGTTCCAGGACCCTGAGATCAGGACCTGAGCCAAAGGCAGATGCTTAACTGACTGAGCCACCTAGGTGCCCCTAAACAACATAATTCTAAATAATATATGGTCAAAGAAGAAATTCCATGAAAAATTAAAACATATTTTGAACTAAATGAAAATGTAAATACAATTTATTAAAACTTGTGAAGTGTGGGGCGCCTGGGTGCCTCAATCGGTTAAGGGTCTGCCATCTGCCTTTGCCTTAGGTCATGATCAGTTCAATCCTGGGATCGAGCCCCGCATTGGGCTCCCTGCTTCTCCCTTTCCCCCTCTTCCCTGCTCGTGCTCTCTCTCTCTCAAATAAATAAATAAAATCTTTAAAAAAACACAAAAACTTGTGAGGTGTGCCGCAAAATCAGTGCTTAAGGGAAAATCATAGCACTGAATGCATTAGAATAGAAGAAAAATCTAAAATCATTCACCTAAACTTTCATCTTAGGAAACTAGAAAAACATAGCAGGAAAAAAATAATAAAAAGTAGAGGAGAAATCAATGAAATTGAAAACAGGAAAACAATATTGAGAATCAATAAAACCAAAAACTGGTTTTAGGAAAAGATCAACAAAATCAACAAGCCTGTAGCCATGCTAACTGAAAAGGTATGGATTGAAGGGAAATGGGCAAGACAGAATTTATGAAAGGGGAAGTTGAGAGTGTTAACTTGTTTACATGTCTCCAACTCTGTCCAAGCGAAACTGTGTTCTATCTAGCACAGTTGAGTATCTGCTTCAATTGACAGGTTGTCCATAATGGGAATGATTGCATGCGGGTTTTTACAAGATATCACTACCTATCAAGCTAATCTTATTAATTTTACTGGCTCTGAGTCATGGTGAAAAAGCAATCCCAAGATTATAATTTACCTCTTTTTTTTTTTTAAAGGAAGAGTTTTCTTTTTAAAAAAGATTTTATTTATTCATTTGAGAGAGAGAGAGCACAAGCAGGGGGAGCAGCAGGCTCCCTGCTGAGCAAGGAGCCCGATGCAGGGCTCGATTCCAGGACCCTGAGATCATGACCTAAGCCAAAATCAGACGCTTAACCAGCTGAGTGACCCAGGCGCCCCTATAATTTACCTCTTTATGTAATTATTTCACTGGGGTGATAATGCCCTGATTGATTTACATAAGTTATCCATTGGTCTTGGTAGATATAATTTGCATTGTTTATTAATTTAGTAACAATCTAAGGTTATATAGGTGAAGGGAACTGAAACTCCTAACCCTGTCATCAGATGAGAAACTATTTGAACACAGAAGCATCCAGTGGATTTAGGCAGGGCCATTTCAGTTCATGAGTATGCCTTTTGAAAATAAAGAGAATCCTCACTACAGTAGAGTAGGAAGGATAGAAAGGGAGGTTAGAAGTGGGAGCCAGTACCACTCAACATCAATTACCGGAAGAATTGTCAATTATAGACCCCAACAGAAGAATCTTAAACAGGGAAGAATCATCAATTACCGTCTCCAATGGGGAAAGAAGTACATTGCATCTTCTACAAAAAATCTACTACCCCTGCAACTTGGCCGGTGAGAAACCATCATCATGTAGAACTCATGTCCAGTGGATTTTCAGAACAATCTCTCCCAACTTCCTCCTTCTTCTCCATAAAATAATGTTCCTCTCCTTTGTTTGTTGGATTTGCCTATGGTTTTACCTTAGAGTGCATGTTCTGAATTGCAATTCTGTTATTCCCAGATAAAACCATTTTTGCTGGCTTTCTTTTTAAGGTTAACACCTTTTGTCATGAAAATTAGGCCAGAAATATGATTTTAACATAACAAGGCCATGTTGTTTCAGAAGGCAACTAATAGTCTCAGTAAGAAAATGTGTTTTCCAGGTGGCAACTGTGTTTGCCTTGAGCTATTTCTGAAGATAAAGTGGTTATAGCTTCATTGGTGGAGACACCTAAGTATTGGTTAAGGACCACTCATAAAACCAAAGCTTATCCCCACTCCAGGGATCTGTCAGAAGTCTCAGCAGTGGAATACTTATTGGCATCTGGCTGACGCCAGCAGAATTTGACAGACTCAAGAAGGGACTTGGAATAATACACAGACATATAGTGAAATAGGTAATTTCATTTTGTAGTCTGCAAATATTTATTGGGCACCTATTGTGTATAAGACACTATTCAAGGACCTGAATGTATATACCAGTGAATAGAGTCCCTGTTTTAATAGTGCTTACATTTTACTAGGGGAATTTCCAAAAGACAAAGAAATTATATGTCAGCTGTTAAGTTCTACAGTGAAAAATAGAGTAAGGGAGAAAAAGGGATGCTATTTTCTAAAAAAAGGATGAGGAATGCTTTACTGATGTCTTAGAATGTTTGGGCTGCTATAACAAAACACCACAGACTGGGTAGATTACAAACCATTTTTTTTTTTTTTTTTTTAAGTTCTGTGGGCTGGAAGTCCAAGATGGGGTGATTATGTGAATGCCATCTTTCAGGTCCCATACTTCTTGTATTCTCACATAGTGCGAAGGGCCAGGGAGCTCTGTGAAATCGACTTCATAAGAATACTAATCCCATTCATAAGGGCTCCTCCCTCAGGATCTACTTTCAAAGGCCCTACCTCCTTCAAAGGATGTCAACATACGAATTTTGGGAGGACACAAAAATTCAGGGGTATGACTATACAAACAGAAAAGGTGATTCTTCAGCAGAGACTTGAAGATTGTGTGTGGACATTTGGGGAAGGAGCATTCCAGGTAGAGGAACAGCTTATGTAAAATCACTGAAAATGGAGTATCCTTTGTGAATTTTAGGAGCAGCAAGGAAGCCTTTTGTCTGGACTGAAATAAAGGAAGGCCAAAATAGTTGAGAGAAGTTAGAGAGCTAAGTGTGGGAGGAAAACACAGGTCCTTGCTTGCTGTTTTAAGTGGGATGGGAAACTACTGGAGGGTTTTTAGCAGAGGAGTGACATCTTATTTCTATGCTAAAAGATCACTTTGCTTACTGTGTTGGGAATAATCCATGGGTAGGGAGAGGGCATAGGCAGAGGCTATCATAATAATCTAGAAAAGATTTAGTGGTAACTCACAGAGTGGTAGTGGTGGTGTGTATAAAAAGAGTAAAGGAATGGACATGGCTGTGTTCCAACAAACTTTACAACACTAAAACTTGAATTTCACCTAATTTTCAAATGTCACTAAATATTCTTATATTAATTTTTAAATACATACCAAGCAAGAGAGTCTGCAAAACCTAAAATACTCTGGCTGTTCACAGTTTGCCAAGTTTTGGTATAGATGAAACAAGATAGGACATTAGTTGGTAATCTTTGAAGATGGGTGATGGTATGTGGAGTTTCATTATACTAGTTTACTTTTGCATATGGCTGACATTTTTCATAATACAAAGTTTTTAAAATGTTCAGGTGTACCAGAGGTGATTAATCTATGTGTCTTCACACCCCCTTTAGACAAATATCTCCTAGAAGTTGTCTATATCTAGTAAATGCAGCCTTTGCTTTTTCTTTTCCTGAAAAAGCAAAAACCCTTTGAAGCCTTTAGTATTGTCAAAATAATCCCTTTGGATTGGACATTTCGCAACTGCGAAAGTAGAAGGCAGAAACGCGATTGGGGAAAAGGACTTTTGTTTTTGTTTTGTTTTGTTTTCACAATAGTATACGCTCCCAAGACCAATCCCCTTTTTACAAAAAATGAAGACAAAAATCCCCTTTAGTTAGCACTCCAGGATTCTCCGCCCTCAGATGAATCCCGGAAATGACGCCATCAACCAAATGCTACCGTCCCCAGTAGTGGCGGGGCAAGAACGTCAGCACGTCGATCATCCTACACGTCCAGCCTGGGTAAGACTGACTGGAACGCCCCAGCTGGCGCCAGTCCCCGAATCTTCGGGAGCACGGCCGACTGCGACTGCGCAGGAATGCTGGGGCGGGTCTTCAAGTCACCCCGCCCCCTTCCAGCCTGTGCGACCAATGAACAGCTCCTGCCCCGGGGCCCGATAAATCCTTAGAGGCCGTAGTGATTAGCCGAGAGGACAGCCCCGCCCTTGGCTCCTCCAGGCCCTCACTCCCCACCTCGCGCCGTCGCCGCCCCGCCTCCTTCTCCCGCCCGCCTGTCCTGCTGCGAGGTGACACGGGACTTCGGCTGGGGAAGGGGGCGAGGGAAGTAAGTTAGATGTCGGCCTGGCGGCCTTGGCGCAGCCCCCAACGTGAGCGCGGTGAGGGGAGCGGGTCGTAGGGAAGAAGGGGCCGCGTGGCAGATGTGGGAGGCCCCAGGGTGCGTGGTGGGGAACGCGCAGTAGATTCTGGGGCGGCTGTGAGGGGGCGAGGTTGACCCGGGTGTGTCCCAGTGCTGTCGGCCGGGCGTGGATAGCGGGTCGGTGGATGCCGAGCTCGCGTCGTCCTATTTCCAAAGCCTCTGTTGGCTGCTTGGCACACCTTAGGTTTGCCTCTGTTTTGGTTGTCTGGGATGCGAGGAGGAAATTTAAAGATCCCTGAAAACACATGGAGGCTTTCTCTGGGTGTTTTCCGTGCCGGTTCGTGCGTGCTCCTTCCTTCTTCCCGGTCGGAGAGGTAGAGAGGCCAGGTGGGCCGGTCTGCTTTCACTCTCTTGAGTATTGTTAAAATAAACAAACCAGGAATTCGTCACCCTCCTCCCCACGCCCTGCCCTGTAACTCAACGACAAACATTCCCAACAAGTTTTAAGAAGCAGACTAGAAAATTCTAAGGGATTCTTTGTCTTTGAAATACAGCACTAGTGAGTGTTGCTTTCTTTATGTATATAGAAAATATGAGTGGCAACGGGGCACATTTTTGGTTATGAGTACTCATCTTTCAGGGTCTGCCCTAGAGAATTCTAACTTTATATCGGTGTGAAATACTGTGTTAGCTGTGATGTTTTCCTGAAGCACTAGTTTTTGTGAACTCGATCACCATAAAAGCTTAGCTGGTTGTTTGCAGGAAGTGAAGTGGATAAATCTATAGTTCTGGTAAATCTAGTTTTTAATATGGTCTCTGTTTCTAGCAAACCCTTACGTATTTTTCTCTTTCACAGATTATTTAATCGCCCAACTACCACTGATGAAGATAAGTTGGAGTAACTGCTTGAACTGAATTTTATTGACCAGAAGACAGTCCATTTGTTCCACTTCTTTTTGTTCTCCCTACTGCTTTGAGCTTTACTGTAACGGCTGAAAAACTTGGAAAATAAAATGAACATGCTGTGGTCTTGAACATAATTTTTTTTTTTTTTTGAGGAAAAATTAAAGTGCCAGAGTGAAAGCCAGAATGGCATCCAGAGAGAGGCTCTTTGAACTTTGGATGCTTTATTGTACAAAGGTAATTGCTTTCCTTTTTATTTCTAAGTTTTAAAATACTTTGTTATAAAATTTTGTGACTGGCCTTATTTTATTTAATGGATAGTAGCATATTTTTATTCATAGTAATGACCCAAAATTTAAAAGCATGGAATTTTCTGTTTCCCACTTTTCCAGGTTTGAACACATGCACAATATTGACACATTTTTAAAACCTGTAGGTATGGTTTTGATATTTTTCTTAAGTGATCCCCAAATTATATAAGTAACATTATGACCTTAGGAGAAAAATAAAATATTTGTTTATGTGCTTTTCTTTTTCTCCCACAAATTGGGGGTGGGCTAGAGATATTTTTATGAGCCTTCAGCATTTTTACTATAATTAACCTTTTTAATTAGCTTTAAAAAGGTTATTGCTTATGTAAACATGTTACTGATTTGAGGTGGTTTCTGTAAGCTTACTGTGATGATAGCACCTTATGAGTATTGTCTCATTTGACCCTCACAACAATCCTGTGAGATGGGTATTGTAATTATCCCCTTTTGCTGATAAGAAAATTGATGCAGAAGTTAAAGGGGCTATTGAGAAGCAGAACCACCTGAGTCAAGTCCACACTTTTATCCATTATGACTCCTTAATATTTTTTATTTTCGCATTCAAAAATAATTTTTTGTGTTTGTCTTTATGTGAGTTTTTACATGTTAGCTTTGATTTTAGGTTATTGGAGGAGGATACTACTTAAAAACATGTTTTTCAAGAGAGGAGCTACATTACTACTATGAAGATATTGGAGAGGGTCAGAGAAACATCTCTAATTTACTACTTGAGTTACTTTAAGTCTGTGGTGAAGTTCTCAAGTCTCAGCTTCTGTTTCTGCATTATCCCTTTGGGTTTCTTTTTTATTCAGCTTTTTAAAGAACAAGTTATTCTTTAACAAACCATCTCAGTTATCTCTAATACTAAATTTTAGAGGTCACACGGGAATTTTCTTTAACTTCCTGGTTTGGTATTTCTTAGAGTTACTGAAGGACATCAACTTTGAAATGTTTGATATGGATTTTTAAAATAGCTTTTTAGTCTTGTGTAATTTAATGCCAGAAATGTCTTTTTAAAAAGAGACCACTCTTCTAATAAAAAAGGAATCTAATTCACCACTTTTTTTTTTTTTTTAGATTTTATTTATTTGACAGAGACACAGCGAGAGAGGGAACACAAGCAGAGGGAGGGGAGAGTGAGAAGCAGGCTTCCCGCAGAGCAGGGAGCCCAATGCGGGGCTCGATCCCAGGACCTGGGATCATGACCTGAGCCGAAGGCAGACGCTTAATGACTGAGCCACCCAGGCGCCCCTAATTCACCACTTTTGAAAATAGTCACTAACACACGTCAGCCAAAAATTAAAATGCATTTTAGTATGAATGTCTGGTGGTTTAAAAATGATTTATTTAAAAATACATTTAACTTACTAGGTTTTATATTTTCAGGATGATAAAAGATAAGGGTTACATTGTGTTATTAATTAGTTATGCTGCTTGTAGGTGGAGTTCCTGTTTTATTTGTCATTGTGCTTATTGAAAAGATAGTATGGGGCACCTGGCTGGCTCAGTTGGTAGAGCATGCGACTCGTGATCTCGGGGTTTGTGAGTTTGAGCCCCACGTAAGGTGTAGAGATTACTTAAAAATAAAATCTTAAAAAAAAAAAAAAAGAAAAGATAGTATAGTTTGTTGGCATACCCAGAGTTTTATTCTTGATGACTTTTAGTATAAATATGAATCTTTACTCCTTTATAAGATGTCTAAGTAAATAATGAAGACCCTTCATGGTCAAATTTTAAAGCCTGTTTTTGGACAGGAAGATAAATCCCCCCGCCCTTTTTTTTTTTCTTTAATAAATCCCGTTTTTATGTTTAAGATTTAAATCAGTTGGGCACTTAATAAGATTTAAAATTTTTTTCAACTATTTTCAAAAATTGTTATTAAAATAATGATTTTATGTTTCATCATTTCATGTGTAAGCTTGTAAACTAGACAACGACTTTCTTTTTTACAAACACTTGGAATTCAAGTAGTTTCCAAATATATATCATAGATTTAACACTTCTGCTCCCTGGTGAGGATGATTACCAAATGCCCAGTTGTTCTCTATACCCTCTAGGCTTATTGCTCTTACTCTAGCATATTGCCTTTCAAAACACCTGCCTCTTTTTTTCACCTAACTTTTAAGACTTTTTTTTACACCTTTGATGGGTTATCAGACTTACTTCAGGATTGCACAGATCTTATAACTTAGCTCCAACTTAGACTTCTTTGTGGGCTTGTAATTGTTAAGTTTAGTTTTGGCTCTGCTCCTGTTTTATTTTGTCACCTTGAGCAAGACTTACCTCTTTGGGTCTCACATATTCTCCTATTTCATGTAAGAGTGTGTGTGGTACACGTGTATGTGTGTGTGTAGGGAGAATGCTTGTCTAACTCACCATTAAGATTTTCATTTGTTTTGACCTCTGAGGGACGTGCATTTGTTTTGTCCTTATGCTTATGGATTGTCATATAGACCTTTTAAGTTCATCTTCTTTTTTAAGCTTTTCCTTATGGAAAATTTCAAGTGGGCATAAATAGAGAAGATAATACAGTGAACCCTTTTGTATCTGTCATCCTGCTTCAATCCAGTTCATGTTTGGTAATGTTTTCATCTATAACCCTCCACTATCCCTGCATTATTTTAAAGCACATCCTAGACAACATAATCTTATCTATAAGTATTTAAAAGTATATCTATAAAATAAGAACTCTTCTTAAAAACATCATCACAATATGATAATTCTTTGAATCATCAAATATCTGGTCAGTATTCAAACTTCTCTGGTAGTATCATAAATGTTCTTATTTTCCTGCTGTTTGACTCAATATTTAAACAAAGTATACACATCATATTTTGTTGAAAATGTGTGTTAAATCTTTTAATCTATAGGCTGTCCTTCACCATACTTTTTATTCCTTCTATTTATTTGTTGAAGAAACCAGGTTTTGTTTTTGTTTTTTTTTTTTAATATTTTATTTATTTATTTGACAGAGAGAGAGAGGGAGGGAGAGAGAGCACAAGCAGGGGGAACAGTAGAGGGAGAGGGAGAAGCAGGCTCTCCGCTGAGCAGGGAGCCCGATGTAAGACTCGATCCCAGGATCCTGGGATCACAACCCGAGGCAAAGGCAGACACCCAACCGACTGAGCCACCCAGGTGCCCAAGAAACCAGGTTTTGACATTAGAGTTTTCCTCAGTCTGGGTTTTGCTGGTTTAATTCCTTGATTTTAATTAATTATTTTTCTCTCCTGGTGTCTGCAAACTGGCAGATCTAGAGACTTGGCAGATTCATGTTCTCTTTGGCGGGGGAAGCCTAGAATAATTTATAAGTGTCTCCACTATCAGTGAGTTTTACCTAAATGTATTAATTATTTCATTAGGAGTTTGCAAAACTGTGATATTCCAATTCTATCATTTCTTTATTAGCAGAACATATATAGACAAGTGTTCCCTTATCAGCTGTTTGACAGTTCCTTAAAGGGAAGGCAGGCAGAATAAATATTTGATTATTTCTCTTTGTTTTCAGAATAATGACTTGATTTACTAGCATCCTCCCAAGGTGACCAGTTATTTTTCTTAAGTATCAAGTTCATCTTTTTTTTTAAGACTTTTTTCTTTTTTTTAAGATTTTATTTATTTATTTGACAGAGAGAGGGGGAGAGCAGAAACAGGGGGAGCAGCAGGCAAAGGGAGAGGGAGAAGCAGACTCCCAGCTGAGCAGGGAGCGTGATGCGGGGCTCGATCCCAGGATCCTGACCTGAGCCGAAGGCAGACGCTTAACCGACCCAAGTCCCCTCAAGTTGATCTTTAATGATTAAAATTTAAATATTGTCTACCATTTTGCTGCCCTAGTTGGTGTGCTATAAATACCAAAAATTGTATGCATACCTCATTAAAGAAGATGACTTCGAAGATTTTTGAAAGTCTGCTTCAGAGTGGTAAGGTTAGGACATCCTCCATATTTGCCACAGTGCTAACCAGCGTAGGTATTCCACAGTGTATTAGCCACAGATCAATATTAAGGTATTACTATAGGGTTTCCATGTAATGTGATATTTTAAAAGTTACCATTGCGAGTTAAAAAGTTTAGTAGGTGTTTAAATAGGGTAATATCAGAAATAATCATTGGGTCATACTGTTTAGGTAGGCAAAAGAAAAGAGAATATATAAATACGTTTTCTGTTAGTCTGGGTTCGGTTGTAAGCCTAAATGCTAGTGATTAAATCAAGTACACAATTAAAATAAATTACTGGTTTCAGTTTTTAGCAGATGGCTTCCCACATATTAAACTTTATATTTGAAAATTTGGGTAAAAAACTTGGCAGTTTGTTTTTCTAACCAAACTTTTCAGGTCTAATTTTTCATTTTCTCCTTCTAGGAATAGGATTTAATTGCATTTTAGAAACATGCATCTTCTTAGTAGGTTATTTGTTAACGTCATGTAGTTGTTATTACATAATAGAGGCAGGATGATTTCTGAAGACCCAACATTCCTGCTTTCTACAGATAATTTCACTAGATTATGTAGTCTGAACTTACCTCCGAATGGTCATACCCACCCAGGGTCAAGGATTTCATTAACAGTACATTTCATATAGCTCTTCTAAGTTAAACATTAATTTGAACGGGTTTAATCATGTATCTGGATTTTAGTTTAGTAGTTAACTACTTCTTGTCTGAGCATATTTTTCTTAAGTATTAAAGGCAAATTGATTTACTTTTTAATATCTGAAGATTTTAGTTCATATTATCTGTCATAGGCACCATGTTATTCCCTGTATCCTTTGACATTTTTTTACATAATGTGCTTATGGTAAGAGAGACAGTGCTGAGAACAGTTTTCGTCTCTACATTATCATACAACTTTTTGGAATTCATATATTGCAAATAGCAAGACGTAATATGTATCATAAAGTCTCTCAGCTCCCCTGATAGGCATTAGGATATATTTGTGTTCCACATTCGGCCTTTTGGGAGTGCTATAGTTGATCACCAGAATATGCAGAAGAGAAACTGAGCCTCTCAAATTCTTAGATAAGATTAAGTTATTTTTGTTCTGTGTAGTGGAAAGTATCAAATGCATGAACTCACTGAGAAGACACAAGGCGACTCAAAAGCATCATGACATTTGAAATGTGGCAATGTGGGTTGAAATTTATGGTTCATTTTTATCATTTGCTTTTCTTTTTTTTTTTTGATACTCATTTTACACTAAAAAGTTTTGTGAAGCTATAGAATTAGAGCCAAGATTTAGTCCCAGTTTTGCTTCTGAGCTTAAGGAAGGACCTGAAAAGAGGTTACATAATTTCTTCATGTTAACAGTTTTCTCATCTGTGAAATGGGAAAAAATAACTGTTTTTGCATCTCAAAGTTGTTGAGAAAAGATGAATTGATTATATTGAAATGCACTGTAAGGGTAAGAAATATAAAATGTTATCTCTATTAGTAGTTTTAAAATACATGTATGAGCTCGAGAGTGTGTATCAATACTTCCATTTGCCTTTATTTAATATAGCAGAGAACAGTATTATCTTTTTGTCTAATGATGAAGCACTGCTCATCAGTGTCTTAATTTTTAATCTGTTTTTATTTTTCTTTCAAGCATAGTGCTTAATTATCCTAATAATATGAAATTTTTTTTTTTTTTTTTTTTTACTCTAAACCAAGTTTGTTTTGGACCTTGGTGATGCTCCATTTCCTGCTGTTGCCCTTTGTCCTGCTAAATCTGGAATATGACTGAAATAGATAGTTTTGCAGTGAGCTCAGAGTAAACTTCCTTTTCAGAATAAAAGTTTTGCTTCATAAAGAAAATAGAATTTAGAGTTTTTATTCAAATAAAAAGGTAAGTACCTCTTTTTTTATATAGATTTAGAAAAAATGGAATGAACATAAACTCTTCCAATGAGAAAATTATAATTTAATTATAATCAGAAGTGAAGCTTTTAGTAAGATGCCTCAGTATACATCAGCCCTTATAATTTAACCTGGTATGTGCAAAGTGTAAAATGGCTCTTAATTTTCTGTGATTTAATAATGACTTTGTATATAAAGAAAGTAACATTTGACTTGAAGCAAAACAAAAAAAATTGCTAGCAGCTCAGTAGTAGTGATTACCTGTTTATTTTAGGAAGTTAGATGTGAGAGCACGAAATGAATATTTTATATCAATAGACATGGAAAGGAATATATTACCTTTGTGGTTTGACTTGAGGAGCTTATGCACCACTCTAAAAAGTTGTTAAGGTACATGAATATTTCTTTTTTTTTTTTTTTTTAAGATTTTGTTTATTTGACAGAGACACAGCGAGAGAGGGAACACAAGCAGGGGGAGTGGGAGAGGGAGAAGCAGGCTTCCCGCAGAACAGGGAGCCCGACGCAGGGCCAGATCCCAGGACCCTGGGACCATGACCTGAGCCGAAGGCAAATGCTTAACGACTGAGCCACCCAGGCGCCCCAAGATACATGAATATTTCTTATTCTTTTCTTTTGAATATCAAAATTTGAACTTCCCTGGTAGAAAGTAGAATTGATAGCACTTAAATGTGTAGATAGGAGCATGAGTGAAAAATAACATTCTAAAATAATTCTCAGGTTTTTTATTGGCAGATTCAGGTTTTATTGGCAATTACTGAAGAGTTATATAAAAGTAAGAAGAGAATAAGGTCATAGGGAGTGCTGGAGAACATTATCATTTAAGAAGAGGATAGAAGAGTTTGTAGGAGTTTGAATGGGAGGACAACCAGGAGTGAGTAGTTGCCTCAAGTAGAGGGCTTTTATAAAGAAGGGAGTAGTCCGTACTGTCAAATTCAGTATGGCAATAAAGAAAAGCATTATGGAGCATATACTGGAATTGATAAGAGATTATTGGTGGGGTGCCTGGGTAGTGCAGTCGGACTCTTGGTTTAGGCTCAGGTGGTGATCTCAGTGTTGTGAGATTAAACCCCACATGGGGCTCTGTGCTCAGCGGGAAGTCTGCTTCTCTTCCTCTCCCTCTGCTCCCCCTGTACCCCACTTTGCGTGGCACTACTCTAGAATATCTGAAAATTTTCGGATTGCCAAGAATCCATCTGTAATTTGAAAAATATAGCTCTACAAATTGAATAGTCACTGATGATTATTGGTAGCAGTGCAAATGTGACCAGTGAAATTGAGTACTAGGTAACAAGGTAGTCAGCTTTAATAGACTTAAATTAATTTGAAAATTCATAGAAATGTGAGTACAAACTTTACAAATTTTTATATGAAACTTATGGACCCAGAAATATTTCTAATAACTCCCAGGGTTCTTGGACATGTTTTAGAAACACAAGCCTTGGTCAGTATCTGACATACTGCTGCTACCTTACCTTTTCTATAGCTTCCTTTCCTTATTGCAAAATTACTTGGCAGATTTACTACAAGGGGGTGAAATTTGGGACCAACAATCCAGTCTGCCACAGTCTGATTTCTTGGTTACAATTATTTGTATCTCTCCCATATACAAAATCTACTTCATGTCCATTTTAAGAACTCCAGAAGTCTCATCCAATCCTGGTATCAGTTGAAACCCAAGATCTTGTAATACATATCAGGTCCAGTTGTGGTTTTTATTGCTGAGACCCGTGACCTCGGACGACACATGTTGATATCTGGCCCTTACAAACCCAACATATTGTGATGAAACTGAGATAGTAATGCCACAGTAAAGGCTCTTGAAAAAGAAAGAATAGGAGGCATATCGGAGGCTTTGGTCCATAGCAATTCTGAAAACTGGGCAAATGTCGCCTGGTCCCTCTACTTTCAGAGAAGGAATGTTCCTTGGTTCTGTTCTTGGGAGTAGGTGCACAGGTCACTGTTCTTTATTGCACTTGGCTCCATATTCTTAGAGGTTCTTTTTCTCTCATTGTTCTTTTGGTATGTCTGAGGAGGGCATTGGAGACTATACTTTCTTATGACTGAACAACTCATCTGGCTTCCTGCATATAGAAAGGCCCCTATAGAAAATGGGAAGTCCACTTTCTAATTCTTCTGCCTTCACTTATTTTCTCTTGTCTTAACTATATTGTGTATACTCTGGTTTCTCTTCAGATCGTATAAATCTTTCCCCTTAACTATATTGTCTAGTAACTCCAGCATGATGTTCTGTAGTATTTGAAATAAAAGACATACTTGTTGGGACACCTTGGTGGCTCAGTCAGTTAAGCGTCTGCCTTCAGCTCAGGTCATGATCCCAGGGTCCTGGGATTGAGCCCCACATCAGGCTCCCTATTCAGCGGGGAGCCTGCTTCTCCCTCTCCGTCTGCCTGCTGCTCTGCCTACTTGTGCTTTCTCTCTGTCTGTCAAATAAACAAAATCTTTTAAAAAAGACATACTTGTCTTCCTCTTCACTTTATGGGGGGAGAAAGGCTGAGGTTTTCTATTAGGTTAGCTTCAGACTTTGGGACTGAGACATGTATATGTATAATCCCTTTAACTCAGATCAGATTTATGGTAGGTAAATGATAGATGTTTTACTTTATTCATTTTTTCTTAGGTATACTGTTGATATTTCTAATGCAGGTTTGCTACTTTTACAATATATTATAAAACTACTTAGAATAGTTTTATGTGTGTACTGGTTAAGATGTGGATAATTAGACTATTCCTAAGTTCCAGAAAAATATTAAAGTTGAAAAAGTTATGAAAAAATCATAACTTACTTTAATCATTGGTACTTAGTGGTTGCCATTTTAAATATTCTCCTTTATTAGAATCATTATGAATTGTAAGTAGGTACATTTGGAATCAGGTGCTGCACTTACTTCTCAGTAGTCCTTCATTTTAAAATATGTAAAATATAATGCTTATAGATCAAAGTTTAGTGCCTTGTAGTATATGAATTTAAGTGTTTGGCCACCTAACTTGCTTTTTCGGTTTATTCTCAGAGGTTTTGACAAAAAATTTGATTTATTTTGTGAAAATGGAACTTATTTTTTCTGAAAATTTTATTCTGGTATTTCAAAATCTATTAAGATGTGGGTAACTATCTGAAATGACTGGAATCTGCCATAACTATAAATCAACTCCTTTGATGATGTCAGAATTCAGGCAAGAGTTAGAAGCACTGATTTCCTCATCTTTTCCTCAGCTTTTACTGAAAAGAATGGAAATCACCTTATAATGTGCCATTTATTTTTCAATAAGGGAAACAAGGAGCTCTGCTCTTAAATATATTTATATGTACTATACTGTTTTTTTAAACTTTTTTTTTTTTTTTAATAGTGTGTGTGTGCATGGGCCAGCGACGGCAGTTGGGGGGTGGGAGAGAGGGGCAGAAGGTGAGGGAGAGAGAGAGAGAAGCTTAAGCAGGCTCCACACCCAGCACCAAGCCCAACGTGTGGCTCAGTCTCATAACCCTGAGATCATGACCTGAGCTTAAATCAAGAAACAGACACTTAACTGGTTGAGCTACCCAGGCACCCCTGGACTATACTGTCTTTTAAAATATTGAAAGTAACTTGTTCTTACCTATACCTAAGGCATATCAACATTTTCTTTTTTCTTTTTCTTTTTTGATTTAAAAAATTTTTTTTAAATTAACATATAATGTAGTATTTGTTTCAGGGGTACGGTGTGTGATTCATCAGTCTTACACAACACCCAGTGCTCACCACAACACATACCCTCCCCAGTGTCCATCATGCAGCCACTCCATCCCCCCACCCCCCTCCCCTCCAGCAGCCCTCAGTTTGTTTCCTAAGATTAAGAGTCTTTTATGGTTTGTCTCCCTCTCTGGTTTCATTTTGTTTCATTTTTTCTTCCCTTCCCCTATGATCCTCTGTTTTGTTTCTTAAATTCTGCATATCCGTGAGATCATATGATAATTTAGGTCTTTCTCTGATTGACTTATTTTGCTTAGCATAATACCCTCTAGTTCCATCCACATTGCAAATGGCAAGATTTCATTTTTTTTTTTTTGATGGCTGCTAATATTCCATTGTGTGTGTGGGGGTGTGTATATATATTTATTTATATATATACACACACCCCCCCACACACACCTCACATCTTCTTTATCCATTCATCTGTCAGCGGACATATGGGCTCTTTCCATAGTTTGGCTATTGTGGACATTGCTGCTATAAACATTGGGGTGTAGGTGCCCCTTTGGATCACTGTATCTTTAGGGTAAATACCTAGTAGTGCAATTGCTGGGACGTAGGGTAGCTCTATTTTCAACTTTTTGAGGAACCTCCATACTGTTTTCCAGAGTGGCTGCACCAGTTTGCATTCCCACCAATAGTGTAGGAGTGTTCTCCTTTCTCCGCATCCTTGCCAACATCTGTCATTTCCTGATCTGTTAATTTTAGCCGTTCTGACTGGTGTGAGGAGGTATCTCATTGTGGTTTTGATTTGTATTTCCCTGATGCTGAGTGATGTTGAGCACTTTTTCATGTGACTGTTGGCCATTTGGATGTCTTCTTTGTGGAAATGTCTGTTCATGTCTTCTGCCCATTTTTTGATTGGATTATTTGTTCTTTGGGTGTTTCAACATTTTCTTTTAATTTATAGTCTTGTGACTTAAATTCAGGCTTATAGGGTTGTCTACTCACATTGAACCAAAGCATTAATTGATCCATACTTCTCTCACAAAATTTCACAACAGTTTGCCTCTGTAAAAAAATGTAGTTTTGTTTGATACATTTAACTGTTAAATTATTTTTTGTGACATTAAACATTTGCATAGTAGGAAAGAATGGTACTATTTTAATTCATGATATCATTGTGAGGTGAATTTATACTTTTTTATTGAATAATTTTGACTTAGGATTTTTGTTAAAATACAAAATTTAAATAGCTTTAAATATAAAATTTCAATTTTCTAGTGAATGAATTTCATTTTAGGGATAAAATATATAAATTTTCTAATTTAGATTTATATTCTTAGAAAAGTAGTAGTGTTTTATGTTAGGATTGAAATTTTTAAAATTTAAGATACAATTTATAGAAATACAGACATGCTGAAAGTAAAAATTTCATTTTTCAGTGATTTTCAGTTAACGTACTCTATCGATGTGATTGAAAAGTCTATAAATTAATTACATTTACTACTACAAATCATTAAGATATTAAATTTGAAAAACTTCAACCTGACATGAAACTTCAACTTTAAGCTTTTAAGCTCCATTTAAAAAGTATCAGTGTTATATTTAGTTAATACATGCACAGTGGTGGGCTTTTCTTAAAAGAATTCACTGTAGGTAGGAGTGCCTGACTGGCTCATTCGGAACAGCATGCAACTCTAGATCTCAGGGTCTTGAGTTTGAGCTCTGTGTTGGGTGTAGAGATTACTAAAAAAAAAAAACTTAAAAAATAAAATCTTATAAAAGAATTCAGGGACGCCTGGGTGGCTCAGTCCGTTAAGCGTCTGCCCTCGGTTCAGGTCATGATCCCAGGGTCCTGGGATTGAGCCCCTCATTGGGCTCCTTGCTCAGCGGGGAGTCTGCTTCTCCCTCTCCCACTCCCCCTGCTTGGGTTCTCTCTCTGGCAAATAAATAAATAAAATCTTAAAAAAAAAATTCGGGCAAAAAAAAAAAAAAAAAATTCGGGCGCCTGGGTGGCTCGGTCGTTATGCATCTGCCTTCAGCTCAGGTCATGAACCCAGGGTCCTGGGATCGAGCCCCGCTTTGGGCTCCCTGCTCCACGGGAAGCCTGCTTCTCCCTCTCCTGCTCCCCCTGCTTGTGTTCCCGCTCTCACTGTGTCTCTCTCTGTCAAATAAATAAATAAAATCTTTTTTTTGAATAAATCTTAAAAATAAAATTCACTGTAGTCCAATTAACTAGTTATTGGGTATCTGCTGTATACAGATGTTATTTACTATCATTTTATCTCTTGAATTGTGTATTTTCCTCTTTCTTTTTAAAAATTTTTTAAAATAAACTTCATTTTTTAGAGCAGTTTTAGATTCATAGCAAAATTGAACTGAAAGTACAGAGAGTTCCTTTGTATTTCCTGTCCCTACATATGTACAGCCTTTCCTGCTATTAGCATCCCATACCGCAGTGGTATGTTTGATCACTTGACTGATTTCCCAAAAACACCTGAGCCAGACATTTCTTTACCTTTCCACCATGTGTGAAACTCCAAGGTAAACACAAAATTAATGAGCAAGTCATGTTTTACCTAACATTTGAACATTTCAGATGTTGGCTTTTTCAAGTCTTGCTAAGTTTAACTGTGAATTTTCTATACTATGTTGATCAAACCTGGAACTTAGTTATCTGAATGACGAGTTTTTTATTGTAATTTAAGAAATACCTAAAGTAAAATATGAAATCTGCTCTCTAGGGATTAGTGTATTCTAAGCCTATTTTTTATGTAGACCTCTATATGAATATTGCTTTTTCATCTATGTTAAAATGACTTCCAAACCTTTCAAGATGTGACAGGCTTTTCATCAAAATTTTGTCTCTTTTATCTGTTTAATTGACTGACTTCATCTATGGGCATGCTTTTCCAACTAGAGTCAGTTTCCCATTTAGATTGTAGGCTTAGATGTGAGACCTTAGGGAAGATGAATGAAGTCATCAGGGATTGATTAAAGAGATAGCTTTGTTCAAGGTTTTAAAGAATGGATTGTAGTTTAAGAGCCACAGAATATGTTCCAGGCACATAGAAATCCTGACCAAAAGTACAAAGGAAAAGTGACCTTAATTTAGACTTTCTGTTTGGTAATAAATTAGGCTAGGTTGTTGGACCAACCTTTCTGAAAATTAGAATTCTGAATAAAATTTAAGAAATATCTTGATATCATTGAGAAGCTGGCAAGATGATGGTAAGGCTTTATGAGGCTAAATCTTAGTGGAAACAGGAATTTAGGTAGATGGAGAATGGAAGCTACTTTTTCTGGTGAACTTGAGCTTTTGTTTTCATGGTCTTGTGGATGGAAGGAGGAAGTCAAAGCTAAGGGACTAATCAGAGTGAGAAGTCTTAATAGATTTTCTCTTATGATCCCCAGAGGTGTACACCTGTGGGGTAAAGATCAACTGGGAACAGACCCACCTCATCTTTCATCTTTACTTGGGGACTCCAAGGGAAAATGGCTTTGTGTTAAGCAGAGCCAAAAGGTGAAAAGTTCCTGAGAGGATGGTACCACCAGTTGATTCTTTCATAAATTTGCAAATCAATTTTACCTTTCGTTGTAGGGAAAGTCCAGAAAGACCCAGGTCATGCAGACTAGTCTGGTGCTTGGTACAAGCAAATGCAATCCTTCTGGAAGAAGAAACTTCAGATACCAAGTATTTTTTCAAATTGCAGCTTAATACTTTAATTCATGATGTATGAATCAACCATACCAGACTTTCATTGCCTTGGAATTTCTTTCATCTTTTCCAAGCGATTTGATAGGTTCTCTTGTCTTTATTTGCACTGATTGGCATTGGTAGGTAATTCTTTTGCATGTATTTCAGTTTTCCTCTTTTGAGGGTCTCCCATTGTCAGTTTTGTAAAGCACTTAGCTGTTGCCTTGCCATAAAACATAAAATCGTGATTATTTCTACAGTAACAAATAGTTGTGTCATTAATGTCAAATTATACCCTACTGCTCTGTTTTCATGTCTTTTTTGTGTACACAATAACTTCATTTTATTGCCTAATCATCGTATAATTTTTCGAACATTTTGAACAGCGATTAAACTCAACATGTGGTAGTACTTTGTGCATAAATCTAGTGAAAGGATATCAATATGAAACAGCTGTTACCAGGTTTGCACAGGCATTGACAGATAGGTCTTAACAGCAGCCTCTCTGAGAGCAATTGTAAGATGCATTTTGATTTCAAAGATACCAAAATTTAAAAAACAAAACAAGTTAGAAACAGAGAAATATGATATAAAAAGTGAACTAGCAGTTTTTAAAAAGAAATAGAATATCTAGAAATAGGGGGAAAACCCAATAATGATATTTAAAAACCAATAAATGTGGTTGATAGGAGTTTAGACAGCAGAAGAGAATTAGAGAATTGGAAGGGAGATAAGTCCTTTTTACAATATAAGCTAGGAGTCAAAGAAATGGAAAATATGGAAGGAAGGTTAAGAGATATGAAGGCTAGTGTGAAAAGGCTTAATACATGTTTAATTGGACTCTGAAAAGGACAGGAAAGGAAGAATGAAACAAATGTAATATTTGAAGAGATTACAGGTGAGAGTGTTCCAAGATTAATGAAAGTCCACTGAATTTCAAGCAGAATAAGTAAAACTAATTCCATACCAAGTTACATTGTAGTGAAATTGTAGTGGTTTTGCAGAAAATCAAAGAGAAAGAAAAATCTTAAAAGCTGCAGAGGAAAAAAGATTATCTTCAAAGGGATGACAGATTAATAGCTGATTTTTCAGTAATAACGACAGAAGGGAAAAGGTTGACATCTTTAAAGAAAAGACTTACCTATCTATTATTTCCAACCAAATGAAATTTTTTCCAAGAGTAAAGTGAAATAAAGCCATGTTCAGCAAAACAAAACAGTTCAATTCACCAGGAAAATATAACAATTTTAAATTTGTGTATACCTCATAGTCTCAAAATAAACACAGAGAAATGAACATATGACAATTTTAAGGGTTTTTTTCTATTTAACTTGCCTTAGTAGTTTAAAAAAAAATGTCAATAATTGATAGAATGAATAGACAAAAAGGTCAGTAAAGATACAGAAGACTCAAACAATAGAATTGACAAACTTGATGTTAGGGATTTCTGTAGAATACTATATTCAACATACAGTCCTTTGAAGCACACATTTACAAAAATGATATAACAGCAAATTTCAACAAATTTCTAATGATCAAAATAATAGATTATGTTTAACAATGACAATGAAGGAAGAAATCAATAGCAAAAAGATTAAAAATGAATGTTTGGAGGCCATGAAATACCCTTTTAAATAAACCTTTGATTAAAGAACAAGTAATAAAAATTAGAATTCTGAGGGGCATTGTGTGGCTCAGTCAATTAAGTGTCCGACTCTTGATTTTGGCTCAGGTTATGATCTCATGGTTGTGAGATGGAGCCCGGAGTCAGGCTCCGCGCTGGGCATGGAGCCTGCTCTCCCTCTCCCTCTGTCCCTCCTCCACCTCTCTCTCTAAAATAAATAAGTAGATAAATAAATTAATAAATACATTAATTAATCAATTAGAATTTGGGGGGACCTGAATGATAAAAGTACTGCAATTTTAGAACTTGATGGGAAGTGGCTACACATTACTTAGGAAAATTTATCACTCTAAATACTTAATGTTTAGGGGCGCCTGGGTGGCTCAGTTGGTTAAGCATCTGTCTTTGGCTCAGGTCATGGTCCCACGGTCCTGGAATCAAGTCCTGCATCGGGCTTCTTGCTCAGCGGGAATCCTGCTTCTTCCTCTGCCTGCTGTTCCCCCTGCTCGTGCTCTCTCTGTCAAATAAATAAATAAAACCTTAAAAAAATAAATAAATATGTTTAAAAAAAGGCTAAAAATTAGTGAACTAGATAGACATTTGTGGTCACCAGCCTTTAAGATCCTCACATCCTGGGTGCCTGGGTGGCTCAGTTGGTTAAGCGACTGCCTTCAGCTCAGGTCATGATCCTGGAGTCCCGGGATTGAGTCCCGCATCAGGCTCCCTGCTCAGCAGGGAGTCTGCTTCTCCCTCTGACCCTCCCCCCTCTCATGCTCTCTCTCTGTCTCATTCTTTCTCTCTCAAATAAATAAAATCTTTAAAAAAAAAAAAGATCTTCACATCCTGGTATTCATACCCTTTTACAGTCCTCTCCTACATTGTACCAGGGTTCTTTTGTGACCATAGAATTTGGCAGAAGCGATGGTATATCATTTCCGAAATTAGAAAAGACACTCTTGTTTTCATCTCGGTTACTCCTTTTTTTCTTGGATCATTGATTTGGTGAAGCGAGCTGCTATGTTGTATGCAGCCCAGTGGAGAGCCCCATGTTATGAAGAACTGAAGCCTTGCCAGCCACCAACCACATGAGTGAGGTTGAAAGTAGTTCTTCCAGCCCAGTCAAGCTTTGCTATGACTGCAGCCCTACTTGACATCTTCACTATGATGAAGGCTCAGAAATTCTGAGCTGGTTTTGAATTCATCACCCAAAAAACTGATAAAATATTTGTTGTTTAAGCTTCTATATTTAATTTATTTAATTTGTTATACAGAAATAGATCATTAATATGCCATCCATTTCAAGAAGACAAGAATAAACCCAAAGAAAGTATAGTGAGGGAAAATAAAGTTTTTTTTAATGTGAAAATTCTCAAATTTATTGTTTTTTTTTCAGTTGTTGCCGGAAATACACATATATAAGAAGGCTGATGTGTATTGAGTATATTTAATTTTAATAAAGCATTATATAACATCTTGGGATGAATGGCATGAATATCTGGATATAATCTTAATTAGGACTGTGGAAGTGAGATTGAGAGTATGTTAATAGTGGTTTCTTTTGCAAATATTTCTAGTAGTCATGGTGACATAAGAAAATTGTAAGGTTTATTGCAAAAATTACTCATAAAATACTGGTTGTAGAAAATGATCAGTAGCTTTAACATCACAAAAGAGATAACTCGATATGTACCTTCTGAAGGACATGTTAGCAACACCTATTAAGTATTTTTTTGCCAAAAAAACCCCAGAAGAACCTAATTTTGATAGTCTCTAGATCTACTAATTAATTAGAAATATAGAGGACTGAGGAACATGTTAAATGACATAAGAACATGCAGTCAGCAAAATCCTGATGTGAGAAATACTACCTTATAAATGATCCAGTGTCTTCAACAAATAAATTAGGACAAAAAAAATAAAATTAATAGAAACCTATGGGTTTAAATAGACCTAAAAAATACATCAACCAAATGCAATTTGTGGACTTTATTGGGTCCTAATCTTATCACACAGTTAAAAAAGAAGGGCATTTGAACACTGACCGATTTTAAGGAACTAATTTTTTCAGATGTGATAATACTGTCATATTTTTAAAAGATACCTTTTGGGGATATGTATTGAAATATTTGTGGATGAAAGGATATATCTGGGTTTGCTTCAAAATAATATAGTTGAAGATGGGGATACAGGTGAAAGAATATTGGTCATGCATGATTTGGTAGTTGTTAAAGCTGAGTCATTCTATTCTCATTCTCTCTACTTCTAAGTATGTTTGAAATTGTTCAGTAACATGCTTTTGGAAAGAGCACAAATTAATAAACATAATGGAAAAGATCAACCAAATAAAAAGTTGTTTCTTTGATAAAAACTAATGGAATTGAGTCAGGAAGATAAGGTTTGTGATTATATACGTTTTGAAAATTTCACCTTAGAAACACCACTTCCAGTGCCATTCACAAGGCATATTTCATCTTCAAGATAATATATTGTTAAAAATCTCATTTAACCTAACTAGTGCTTCTCAAACTTGATTAAACACAGCCATCCTTCTTTTTCTTCTTTTTTTCTCTAACTTCACATAATACTTGTCATCCAAGTAAACAATGTCCCTAAGTACTTGCTCAGGAAATGCTGACTTCTCCAGGTTTATCTATTTATTTAATGGGACCAAATATTGTACATCTTTGAAAATATCTTGCTATTTTCTGTCTGGAATTCCCCTCTTAACCTCCTCTGTCCTTGAATGTATCTGCTTATGATCTGTGAAAACTTTTAAGTGCCTCTGCTCTTCAGTTATTTCTGATTTTGACAGTAACTCACTTTTTATTCTTTTTTTTTTTTTTTTTTTAAGATTTTATTTTTAAGGAATCTCTACCCCCAACCTGGGGCTTGAACTCACAACCCCAAGATCAAGAGTTGCATACTCTACCGACTGAGCCAGCTAGGCTTCCCCCTTTTTATTATTTCTATACTTTTTACAACTGCTTTACTTCTTATGTTGTTGTGCATTTATTTGTTTGTGCCTCTCTTCTATTGAACAGTGAGCACTTTGAGGATGAGATTATAGGGTTTTTGTTTTTTTTTTTAGGTAAAATTGACTTAAGATTACGTTTTAGTTGTTGTCATAGCTGTAGAGTCTAGTACTGTTCTTGATTGTTATGTGGTTGGTATGTACTTATTAAATGTTTTTTGAGGTAGCTAGGTTCTGTCAGAAAAACCTGAGGGCTGACTTGAGAGATGAATTACCATTAATAATTATGTTTCCATTGAGGGGAGATTTATCTTCTTTTGGTAGGAATTAGAAACTATATTATGAATATAATGGACTTAAATGAACTTTTATAAATGCAACTCATATGTAAGTTGGGAACTGCCCAATATTGGTTGAAATATGTATATGTATTTAAAAATTTATAGTTTTAAAACTTGAAGGACTGTTACATCCTAAATATTGCATGGAGGAAGTAAGGTGTTCTCCTATTCTTACCTGTAACCGCACCCCTTAAGAACTACGTGAAATTATATGGATCTCTTAATTCCATTACCCACTAATGCCTCCCACCAGGGGAATGGGTGTTAAGAGAAGGTAAAAGCCTTCTGTGCATTAATGTAATTTAAATATTCACATTTGGCTAGTGGTCACTGTATTGGGCAGTGTTTAAACTTCATCCTGTGGTAATGGGGGCCATTGAGGGTATTTGAACAGGAGGGAAGAAATGATTAGATTAAAATTTAACAAATTCCATTAGTAGCTGTATATAGGGAGGATGAATTGAAGCTATAAAGACCAGTAGAGAACTATATAACAGTTCAAATGAAAGACTATTTTAAACAATGGCACATGATTGGATGAATATTTGATTTTGTAATTATTTCATAAGTGCTTATTTTATTACATTGAATCATGACCAACTTGATGGCAGAGTCTATATCTTAATGGTAACCAACGTGTTTTGAGTAATTGCTAAATGACAGGCATTGTTGAATGTCTTACGTATGTTATCTCATTTCGTGCTCTCAACACCCTATGAGGTAGGAAATAATATAGATGAAGAACAAATTGGAGAAATCAAGTAACATGGCCAAAGTTACACAGATAGTAAATGCAAAGAGATTTAAAAAGAAGAGAATACAATTAAAATCATATGTCAAGGGGGATCATGAAATATTTAAATATGTTTGTTGCATAGATTATTCCTGTTTTATGGGAGTTTCCTAATTTTGGCACATAGTAGGTTATAAAAATAAAATTAATTCTTGAGCATATCCTCTGTGCTAGGAATTATTCTAAGCCCTTGACATATATTAGATTATTTAATTTTTATAACGGCCATGTAAGAAAGGTACTATCATTATATTCATTTTTATAGAGGAAAAGACTGATAGCAAAGATAGGATGACTTGTTCAAGAAAGTGGCAAAGCAAGTATTAGAGTCCACGTAATTTGGCCCCAGTGCTCCTGCAGTACGTAATACATTTATGTGTTATGTTAATAAATAGTGTACAAATGGAAAAATAGATCATACTGTGGTGTTTCAGTATACCAAACTCTTAACCATGAAAGTGACTAAACTTGAGATTTAATTAATATGGTTTCTGGGTACGTGGAGATCTTTCTTTTTATGGTTTTTGGCAGTAAAGTGTAGATTCTCTAAGAATTTTGTCAGGCTGTGTAGAATGTGGTTGTTTTGTGTATTAAATTGTATACGGCCTTGAGTTTACTGACCCTGATAACTCTTTTTCCTCTATTTGCTCACTAGAGCTGTGCTTATAGTTCAAAGACAGTATAGTGTAGTAGAAGGACCACAGTTGGATTCATATATCTTGCATTTTAATCCCAGCACTATCAATAACTAACTGTGTGACTGGACAAGTTATATATTCTAGAACATCCCTTTTCTAACCTACAAAATGGGGAAATGAAACCTCTGGATAGATGTAAGGAGTAAATAGAATGATACATATTATTTAAAAATGCTTGCTGTAGTACTTAGCACATGGCATATGCTCAAAAAACTGCAACTACTTTACTTCTTACTAAATGAAACATTTCCAGATTTAAGTACCATTTCTTTCCTTATAGTTGGTCAGCTTCCTAGGAGAACTTGTACCTGCCAACCACTTGGTACCCTGACCTTTAGACTTTGAACCAGATACTGTAGAGTTCCTAAATAAACTATGAGGAGAAATGCATTAATTCTTTATGGTGTTATGAGACTGTTTTGTGGCTTTATTAAAAGCAAAAATGATAAGGAAAACTCCAGCTACTTGTATTTCTGGATTCCTATTCTGAGTGGATAAATGAGTAAATGAATACATGAATAATGTGCTAGTTGGAAATGAAAATAGCAAGTAATGGAACCCTTGAGAAAATTTCTCACGTGAGAAATCTTTTTTTGAAATATTTCCATCTTATTTCTCAGTGATGATGTAGATAGTGGCAATTTACAATCTGATTTTGGAACAGTATATTAATAGAAAAAACAAATACACAAAAGGTCAGCAGTCTCTGTACATTCTGGGAACATTCTTTTAGCAATTCTGATTTGTAGTGTAATGCTTTTATTTTAGGGAAATAAATTACTTGAGTTCCCTTTATCCAAGTGCAGTGCCTAACCAGTAATATTTAATGACTAAGTAAAACTTCTGAGTGTTGTTGAAATTGACTTCAGTAAAGAACGGTCAAGGAGAGGAAGGAAATAAATTTGAGCATCATTTTTAACGATGCAGTTTATATTTAAAAAGACATTTCTGAGGAATCATTTCAAATAAACTTTGAGATACGACTTACAGACCATAAAATGCACACATTTTAAGTGTCAAATTTCATGTTTTGATACAGGTAAACATTTGTGTAACTGCTATATAATAAAACAGAAAATTTCCATCACCGAGGAAAGTTTCTTTTGTGTCCCTTTGTAGTCAGTCCTCTGAAAAACAGCCAGTAATCTAATTTCCGTCACCATAGCCTGCTCCAGAACTTTGTATAAATGAAACCATACAGTGTATACACTTTAATGTCTGGCGTTTCCTGCTCAGTTACGTTTTTAGAATTTCTGCTTGTCGTCGTCTCAACAGTCCATTCAGTGTTACTCCTGGATAGTATTCCATTGTGTGAGTATACCACGATTTCTTTGTCAGTGAACAGGTTGATGGAATTTTGTGTTGTTTCCAGCTTTTGCCTATTAAAAATAAATCTTCTATGAACATCTTTGTACATTTTTGTAGTTCTGTGTTTTTCCCTCTTTCAAGGAAGGGCCATGTTCTGTGTCTATGTTTAACATTAAAAGAAACTACCAAACTATTTTCCAAATGATTATACCATTTTATACTCCCACCAGAAGTGTGAGTTCTAATTGCTCCACATCTTCTCCAACACTTGGAATGGTCAAGGTTTTTAGTTTTGGCCATTCTCGTGAGTGTGTAATGGGTGTTCCATTTGATTTTTATTTGCTTTTCTCTGGATAGCTAATGATGTTGAGCATGCTTTCACACACTGGTCATTCCTGAATCCCCTTTTGTGAGGTGTTTGCCCTTTGCCCATTTTTAAATTGAGTTGTTGTCCTTTTGGTATTGATTTTTAGGAGTGCTTTATATGTTTTTGGTGTAAGTTCTTTGTCAAATATATGTATTAAGAATATTTTCAGCTGGTATATGGCATGCCTTTTCATTTTCTTATTGGTGTCTTTTGGTGGGTAGATTTTTTTTTTTTTAAGATTTTATTTATTTATTCGACAGAGAGACAGATAGCGAGAGCAGGAACACAAGCAGGGGGAGTGGGAGAGGGAGAAGCAGGCTTCCCGCGGAGCAGGGAGCCCAATGCGGGGCTCGATCCCAGGACCCTGGGATCATGACCTGAGCCGAAGGCAGACGCTTAACGACTGAGCCACCCAGGCGCCCCGATGTTTTTAATTTTGATTAAGACTTACTATTATTTTTTTTGGCTTTTGATTTTTGTGTGCTCCCAAGAAATTTTTGTCTACCCCAAGGTTGCAAAGGTATGTCTCCTATAAAGGTATATTATATCTCCTATAGTTTCTTCTAGAAGTATTTAATTTTAGCTTTTATGTTTAGGTTAATGATCTATATCTGATTTTATTTTATTTATGCATCTTGTATTTTTCACTAATTCATTAAACAAATATTTATTGAGCACCTGCTCAGTCTCAAGCACTGTTTAGGCACTTGGTATCCATTAGTAAACAAAAAGAAGTCACTTGTGGTAAGCCCTTAGAAAGGCCTTAAACTTGTGAAGTCTATATTCTAGGGGAAATGACAGACAATAAATTAATAACTAAGTAAATGACATGGTATGATAGATGGTGAGAAAGCACCACGGGTGGGAAGACAGAATGGGGTCAGGTAAAGGATAGTAAGAAGATCAGCAGTTTTAAGAAAGGGTGGTAAAAGTAGGCTTTTTTGAGAATGTTGTTTAAAGAATGACTTGAAGAGGATGAGGGAGTTAGCCATTCATCTATAGAGTCTTCTGGGTAGAGAAAACAGCTATTGAAAGGAGTTAAGGTGGGAAAGATGGGAGTACGTCTGGCATGTCCCAGTAACAGCCAGGATGCCAGGGTAGTAGAGGCTAAGGTCAGAGAGATAGGGGAGGGCAAATTGTTTAGAATCTTATAGGACATTGTTAAGACTGTAGCTCTTTGTGTGAGTGACGTGGGAAGCCACTTGAGGGTTCACTGTACTTAATAGACATTATTATTTTTTAAAGATTTTATTTATTTATTTCAGAGCGAGCGAGAGAGAGAGCTTGAGTGGGGAGGTGGGGAGGGACTGAGGGAGAGGTAGAAGCCGACTCCCCGCTGGGCAGGGAGCCTGATGCGGGGCTACATCCCAGGACCCTGAGATCATGACCTGAGCCAAAGGCAGATGCTTAACCTACTGAGCCACCCAGGTGCCCCTATACTTAATAGACATTTTAAAATAGCACATATGTTTTCATGAATATCACTTAAGAGATTTCATATTATTGCTTCATATCTGCTTATAGGAATGAAAGCATGTTTTTTGTTTTTTTCTGATAGGTATACTTAATATTGGTTTTCTTATTTCAGAAAGATCCAGATTACCTGAAGCTCTGGTTGGACAGTTTTGTTTCTAGCTATGAACAGTTCTTAGATGTTGACTTTGAAAAGTTGCCTACCAGGTATGTATAAACTTCTTATCCTTAGATGAGTTTGTTAATTTGAGACACAAAGACTTCATTGATGACCTGTTACAAGGATGGCAGTTATGTGACATACATGGTATTCCTGCATAACCCTGCTCTCATGGCAGACTTCGTTAATTGATCACAGCAGGCTTTCCTGCTAATATGAAATTTGACTTCTAGAAGTAGAGAGGACTACCTTGGTGAACTACTAGCAACTGGGTGTCCTGCAACACACTTCATTTCTAACACTAACTACCTGGAGGTAGTGACAGATCCAAAAGATGAAGGGCAAAGTCCTCAACAAGACTGCCCTCACTTCAGACACCAGTTGCAAGTCTTGGGAGCCTCCCTCATCTCTGACCAACCAGATACAAATTTGGAAGTTTTCACGACTCCCTTTGGCTCAGTAATTAGTTAGACTCACAGAACTCACTGAAAACACTATACTTAAAATTATGGTTTTATTATAGAGTAGGGCCTTCGAAAACATCTTGGAGGAGGTGAAGTATTCAGATTTTTCAAAGCTAGATTTAAAAATCATAAAATGGGAGGAAAATTCAAATTTTGTGGAAAAGTACAAGTAGAAGTATAAATCTTATCTGCCATTGCTCTGCCTACTACCATTTTACATTCACAGTTCCCAGGCCCACTTCCCAGAAAAAGTTTTTTACTTTTTTCTCAAGCCATCTTGAAGACGTCATAGTTGTTACTTGGATAAGAGAGGTTAGGCTGGGGTAAAAAGCTGGAGAAGTGAGGAGACACCAGACACTTTTAGCCACAATAGGAACTCCATTTATAGAGATACTATGAGGTGGAAGGGGAGAAATGGGTGGTGGTTGATGATGAGAAAGAGTATCTAGAGAATTAAAAATCTTCAAGGAGGGAAGTGTTTGCAGTTTGCGGATGGAGGTAGGCAGTAAGAGGGTGGGCGTGGGTGAATTGAGTCTGGAGAATCAGAACCCAGATCATGAAATGCCATGCATGCATAGCTAATGGACTTTGATTTTTTGTTACAGAAGATGCGAGGCTCTACTAAAGAATTTTCTGCATGAGAGTGTCATGATGAAGTTTGTTTTTTAAAAGTCCCTGTGGTAGCATTAGGAGGTTAAACTGGAAACGGTTGAGACTGAAGGCAAGAAGCGCAGTTAAGAGGCAATTTTAATAATTCAGAGAAGAAATCATCAGAGCTTTGGACCAAGGCATTGAACTTAAGATGTGCTTTAATGCTCAGAAAGCACTAGTACTTCATTATTTATAAGTACAGTCTTAGAATTCTTCATTAGATGATTTGTAACAGGTTTATAAAGGTTGAAAAGTATTAAATCTTGAACTCAAAACAAGATTACATATTATTGATGTCTACTCATAAGAGAGTATTCTTTTGGTTTGTGCTTCGAAGTGCTTTTATTTTAATAATTTGCAGCTCACTTTAAATCATGAGCCTAAGGATTTTATGGAGTCAGGATTTGGGCCTTTGAATACTTGGAATATTGAAATGAAGTCTTCTAAAGTTTGTAAGGTGCACTTGTTATACATGTCTCCTTTTTTGGGAGGTCATTTCCTAAAACATTATGTAGACTTTTATTGCCACTATATTTAAAATAAGATGAAGAATGCCAGAACATTGCTTTATTCATGATTTAGCTGGTTTATTTAAAACTTTATTTCATATCTGACAGAAAACTAAACCATGAATTTAGATCTTACTAATAGAGAACTTTCAGTTTTTCAAGTGAATATGATGTGCAAGATGTATAAAACTAGTCTGTTCACCTTAAAGATAAGAAACTCACAGATAATCCTCATTTAAGTTAAACTGACTTGATAGAACTTTTATTTATTTATTTTTTAAAGATTTTATTTATTCATTTGAGACACAGAGATACAGAGAGAGGGAGAGCATGAGCAGGGGGAGAGGCAGAAGGAGAGAGAGAAGAGGCTCCCGCTGAGCCAGGAGCCTGATGTGGGGCTCGATCCCAGGACTCTGGGATCATGACCTGAGCCGAAGGCAGACGCTCAACCATCTGAGCCACCCAGGCGCCTCTTGACAGAACTTTTAAGTTAGAGAATTCCTAATGCAAGCAAAGAATGCTTTTACCAGAATTTAAAGCCTTGGAATTTAAGCTGGACTTCTCTTCCTGTGTTAGATGGAGACAACAGTAGGCAGCTGTTTAATGTAGACATTCAGTAGTCAAACAGAGAAGTGAAACAGATTTCTGGGGATTGGGAAATTTCAGCAAAAGGAGCTTAGAATTTGGGGGCAGTAAAGTTCTAATGATGGGAAAATGCTTCCAAATTCTTAAATCCTCATCGCATTAGGAACATGGCCAAAACTTTCTCAACTTTATCTACAAGTCATGTTCTAATCAAACCCCAATTTTATAACGAGCATAAGTACAATAGATTTCTCTTTTGTAAGCTAATTTTTTTCTGTCTAGTAAAATTTTTAAAAATGCAAATAGAGAATGGGACAACTAAGGAAAAAGGGAACTAATCCTTTATAACTAGGATTGAATATTGAGAAATCTAATGTTTCTTTCTTGTTGACTTATGATTTTGGAAAAGTGAATAGGAATAGTTTAGCTTAGTCTTGAAAATCAGTTATATTTAAATTTAAATCTTTATTATTTTGAAGGTACTGTGGTTTTTCTCATCACCTCTTTTTAGCTCTTTAGCAGGGAAAAAAGTATATATAAAAATGAGAGTTTTTCTGGTACCATCTATAAAAGAGAAGGAAAGAATACAAATTACAAGGGAAGTGGTGGGGCGCCTGGGTAGCTCAGTTGGTTAAGCGACTGCCTTCGGCTCAGGTCATGATCCTGGAGTCCCTGGATCGAGTCCCGCATCGGGCTCCCTGCTCGGCAGGGAGTCTGCTTCTCCCTCTGACCCTCCCACCTCTCATGTACTCACTCTCTCTCATTCTCTCTCTCTCAAATAAAAATAAATAAAATATTTAAAAAAAAAACAAAAAACAAAAAACAAAAAAAAACAAGGGAAGTGGTGCCCGGACTAAAATGAAACATGCATTTTTGTGACATGGTTATAGAATTCCGCAGCCTTAGTAATGTGCTTTGTGATTTCTGTGTAATTGAAGTTAGGTGCTTATTTTATTATAATGTTGTGGGATGGTTCAGGAAGAGGCTAAAAATATTTATCATATATTTATATGACTACTGGTAATGTGCTTGAAATTTTTCTGTCTACAGTGAATGAAATAGCTTTAAACTCAGTGTAAAAATAATAGTAAATCATATTAAGCGTTATCTGAAGAAGACACGATTTAAAGTATGATTGTCATTTAATCATAGTTGCTCTTCATGGTGCTTCTTTGTGATTGGGTATTTTTCTTAAAAGAAATAGGAAAATTAGTATTCAGTGACTTCATGAAAAGATTTGTAGGCTTTAGTGATAGTTTATTTATTTATTTTTTAAGATTTTATTTATTTATTTGACAGAGAGAGACACAGCGAGAGAGGGAACACAAGCAGGGGGAGTGGGAGAGGGAGAAGCAGGCCTCCCACCGAGCAGGGAGCCCGATGCGGGGCTCGATCCCAGGACCCTGGGATCGTGACCCATGTCGAAGGCAGATGCTCAAAGACTGAGCTACCCAGGTGTCCCTAGCGATAGTATATTTAAAACATATTACATTTTTATAGTTCTTTACATATTTCATAGTTAAAAATGCACATTGACTTTTTGGTTTCAGAACCCTATGAAATAGGGCAGAAATTACAATTTTATAGAATAGGGCACTTCACAGATTAAATGGTGTACTTTATGGTACAGAGGTGGAACTTAATACACAGATCTTCTCACTTTGATTCTGGGGGATCTCTCCTAAGAGAGAGTAGCCAGTCACATCTGGTGTTGGCTTTTGTCTTTGAAGAACCAGATGGTCTTCTTACCCAGAAACCGGTTGTCATAAAATACTGATGTATTACTTTAAAAAAATTTATTAATGTTCATGCTTAGGGTTCTCCATTTACCTATTTATCCTTCTCCTTTCCTTTTGCTGGTTATCTTATCTCCCTCTTCTGACCACATGGTTTGGGGAGCCTATAGGTAGGTGAATATTGTTTATTTAGTAAAGCAGTTGACAGATATTAAACTAGTTATAGGTACTCCATTTTTATATGCTAGTTATTGTTCCTTTAGAAATGGTATACATGCATATATACACACGTTTTATTTCTAAGTAGCAGGTGAACTAATTCTGAATATTTTCTTTGAAAATAGCACAATTGAAGATATTAAATAGATTCTCTAACTCTCCCTCTTTTCAGTAAGCCTCTTCTGAAGTAAGACTAACTACTGTGTTATACTAATCTTCTAAAGTGTCATAGTGATCATCTGGTGGTGCCTTGCAGAGAAGGCACAGAGCATCTGGAATAAAAGAGTTTCTTTAGGATTTGAGGTGAAAATGCAGTTCCTTTAAAGTGCCAAAGATTTTCTTCATACTTAATCACCCTTCTTATTTTCCCCCTGATAGGGTAGATGATGTGCCTCCAGGAATATCTCTGCTTCCTGATAATATTCTGCAGGTTCTAAGGATCCAGCTACTACAGTGTGTTCAGAAAATGGCAGATGGGTTAGAGGAACAACAGCAAGCTTTGTCAATTTTGCTTGTCAAGTTCTTCATTATTCTTTGCAGGTACCTGGTACAAACAAATAAACTAGTTATCTGTTTTAAAAAATTATCAAAATAACAATGCATTTATTTATTATTAATGGTGTTTGTTGTTCATATGGAGCTTTAGATTGAGTGCACCTTTTTTTTTTTAAAGAGTTTATTTTTATTTGAGAGAGGGAGAGAAAAAGAGGGAGCACGAGCAGGGAGAAGGGCAGAGGGAGAGGGAGAAGCAAACTCCCTGCTGACGGCAGAGCCTGACTCAGGACTCGATCCCAGGACCCTGAGATCATGACCTAAGCCAAAGGCAGACGTTTAACTGACTGAGCCACTCAGGCGCCCCTTGAGTGCGCCTTTTATGAAAGCCTTGTGATTTGTTATTATATTGGAAAGCTTTTTATTTATTTATTTTATGTTTTACTTCTTTATTTAAAGTAGGCTCGATGCTCAATGTCGGGCTTGAACTCATGGCCCTGAGGTAAGAGTCTCATGCTCCACCGACTGAGCCGGCCAGGCACCCCTACTGGAAAGCCTTTTAGTTACCAGACTTAGTTATAGAGAGATTCAGCTAAGATTTAAAAAAAAAAAAATTACCGTAAAGACAGTGACTGACGTTTTTACCTAACCAAGAATTTGTTTTACCAGTATTTTCTGTGTGGTCCTCACCTGTAAACACATATACATTTTTACTACTGTGCATTATCATTTGTGAAATATATTTTTCTAACCTTTCATTTTATAATTTTGCCAAAGAAATTATAATTATTCTACAGCTTATATTTCCAGGTTTATAGATGATTAGGTCTGTGGTACTTAAATTTCGGTGTGCATAAGTATTAACTGGGAAGCTTAATAGGAATACAGAGCTTGAGCCTTATGAAAATTCTGACTCTAAAGAGCTCAGGCATTCTAATTCTTCATGAATTCCACATTAACCTGCATATACAAATTTAAGAACTGTTGGGTTAGGGGCACTTTATGCCTCTTTAAAGTCTATCTTCTTTTTGGAAGCCATTTCCTATAATATATACTATTTGTTCTATAAATATTTTAGAATTAATTAATAGACAAACAGGGACTTAATTTACTGTGCATTTATTTACCTTTCACTTAATTGCTCATTGTATTTGATTGCAGGAATCATGGAAAGATTGAGCAGTAATTGCTAAAATGTTTCTACCCTATTTTAGGCTCTCCCAGAACTGTAGATATTTTTTTGATTTTGTGTTCTTAATCATCCTTAAAATTCAGAAAAATAATACAAGAATTAAAAGGTTGAGGGAAAAAGGGTTTATTTATGCAATAAAACATGAGTTGGTCTGTTGATCTGTTATATTTTGTCTTGTTAACTACTTAGTACAATTTTACAGAAATCAGAAATCCTATAGATAAATAACCGTTTTAAATCTAGTTATGTTTAGGGGCTCCTGGGTAGCTCAGTCGGTTAAACGTCTGCCTTCAGCTCAGGTCATGATCCCAGGGTCCTGGGATTGAGTCCCACATCGGGCTCCCTGCTCAGCGGGGAGTCTGCTTTCCCCGCTCCCTCTGCCCCTCCCACCACTCGTGCTCTCGCTCTCTTGCTCAAATAAATAAAATCTTTAAAAAAATAAATCCAGTATGTTTAGCTGTTTTTAAAATTTATTTATTTGTTTATCTTAGAAACAGAAAAAGAGTGCATGGGTGTGTACATGCAATTGCGGGGAGGGGTAGAGGGAGAGAGAGAGAGAATCCCAAGCAGACTCCAAGCTGAACACAGATCCTGACACAGGGCTTGATCTCATGACCTTGAGACCATGACCTCAGTTAGTTGGGCTTCCGACTAACTGAGCCACCCAGGAGCCCCTAACTCTTGATCATTATAGGCAAGCACTGGAATGTTCCAACACATCTTTTGGTTGAATTTTTTTTTTTTTTAACTAGGAGATAATCTCTGATGATTAATTTAATGTTTATTTTATTTTAAATTTAATGTTTAATAGCTGCCAGTCACAGAACATGTTTCTATTTCCAGAGACCTCACTTTTTAAAAAACTTCCTTAAAAAATTTCTAATAGGTTTTATGTTGTATAGCAGTTTCATTTTATATAAAAATTTGGAAAAACTACAGAGTTTCTACATGCTCTTTCTCCTTCCTCCACAGTTCTCCTATTATTAACATCTTGCATTAGGTTGGTACCTTTGTTACAATTGATGAACACGTACTGATATATCATTAACTAAGTCTGTAGAGTACATTAGAGTTTACTGTCTTGTACAGTTGTATGAGTTTTGACAAATGCATACTGTCATGTATCCACCATTATAGTATCTTACAGAATAATTTCATCACCCTAAAAATGCCCTGTGCTCCATCTATTCATTTCTCTCGTGTCATGCCCAACCTCTGACAACCACTGATTTTTTTATTGTATTTATAGTGTTGCTTTTCCCAGAATGTCATATATGTGAAACCATACAGTATGTACTGTTTTCAGACTGACTTCTTTCACTTGGAAGAACCATGTCTTTATGTGGTTTGATAGTGCATATCTTTTTATCACTGAATAATAATACTCAGTTTATGAATGTGCCACAGTATGTGTCTTCATTTACCTAATGAAGGACATCTTGGTTACTTCTAGTTTTTGACAGTTACCAATATGGCTGCTATAAACATTTGTGTAGATTTTTGCATGGACATAAGTTTTCAGCTTGTTTGGGTATCACTCTGTCAGCACCTCCTCCCTTTCTCTGAGGCAGCACAATCGGATTTATTCTCCCAGTCCCTGTTCTGTTCCTTGGAGCCTACAAGGGGAGGTCTTCATGCCCTGTTGCTACTTCTCTAGGGAATGTGGGTATAAACCCAGGGTTGGGGGCCTCTCTCCTCACCCCCTCCCACCCAGTATCTTAGCCCCCTGCCCTCTAGCACAGCTTCTTTCTGCTCTTCTTTCATCTTTACCTGAGAAGCCATGTCCCTCGTGCTGTCTCTCACCTGTCCTACCTGTGCCCTGCCCTCCAGCTTGTATTTAAGTCCCTGGCATGCCCCCCACTCCCAGGTTCCCCTCTGTCATGTCATGCATTTTGCAAGGAAAAGCAACTTGGTAAAAGATGGAAAGGACAAAAAATAAATTTCCACTGGCCCTTAGGTGAGTGAAGGGTTTAGGCAAGGAAAAAAAATAAATAGAAAAATAATTCTCTTATGAACATGAATGTATAGATATGTCTGGTGAAGGTGAGGACACCTCAGTTCTTTAGGCTACATATCCAAAAGTGGACTTGCTGGATCAGATGATAACTGGAATCTTAAATTTTTGAGGAATTGCCATACTGTTTTTCATAGCAGTGGCTGCAACATTTTACATTCCCATCAGCAGTGCTTAGATGTTCCAGTTACTCCACATCCTTGCAAACACATGTTGTTTTCTGTTTGTTTGGGGTTTTTTGTTTTTTGTTTTTGTTTTGTTTTGTTTTGTTTGGAAGGGGAAGGACAAAGAGAGAGGAAGAGAGAGAATCTTAAGCAGGCTCCATGCCCAGCGTGGAGCCTGACATGGGGCTTGATCTCATGACCTGAGCCAAAATCAAGAATTGGACACTTAACCAACTAAGCCATCCAGGCACCCTGGGTTTTTTTTGTTTTTGTTTTTTTATAGTATCATCCTAATGGGTGTGAGGGGGTACTTCATTATAATTTTGATTTGCATTTCTCTAATGATTTTTGATGTTGAGCATCTTTTCATGTGCTTATTGGCCATTCATATAGTAGTTCTTTGGAGAAATGTCTATTCAAGTCTTTTGCCTGTTTTTGAATTGGGTTGATTTTTTTGGTTGTTGAGATTTAGGAACTCTCTTTATATTCTGAATATTAATCCCTTGTCAGATACATGATTTGCAAATATTTTCTCCCATTTTGTGAGTTGCCTTTTTACTCTAGTGATAGTGTCTTTTGATGCACAAAATTTTTAAATTTTCATGAAATCCAATTTGTCTATTTTTACTTTTGTTACCTATACCTTGGTATCATATCCAAGAAATCAAATCCAATGTCATGAAGCTCTTGTACTTTATTTTCTTCTAAGAGTTTTATTATTCTAGATCTTATATTTAGTTTCTTGATCCATTTGAGTTAATATTTGTATATGGTGTAAGGGTCCAGTTTCATTCTTTTGCATGTGGATATCCAGTTTTCCCAACATCACTTTTTGAAAAGACTTTCCTTTCCCCATCGGTTGGTGTCGGGACCCTTGTCAAAAGCATACATATGAAGATTTATTTCTGGTCTATTTTATCCCATTTGTCTATATGTCTTTCTTTATGCCAACATCACTGTTTGATTATTGACGCTTTGCACTAAGAAATAAAATCAGAAAATGTGAGTATTCCAGTTTGGTCTTCTTTTTCAAAATTGTTTTGGCTATTTGGGGTTCCTTGGGATTCCATATGAATTTTAGGATGGGTTTTTCCGTTTCTGCAGAAAACATTGAGATTTTGATAAGGATTGCATTGAATCTCTAGATTGCTTTGGGTAGTTTTGATATTTTAACGGTAAGATGTCCTTTGTGAACGTCACATGTGTTTATGTTTATGTCTTTTGAAATGACTTGCAGCAATTTTGTTTTGTTTTGTTTTCATTTTATAAGGCTTTCTCTTCCTTGGTTAAATTAATTCCTAAGTATTTTATTCTTAATGCTACTGTAAATGGAATTGTCTTCATGATAATTCTTTCTCATTATTTATTGTTTATGTATAGGAATGCACTTGATTCTGTGTGCTGATTTTTTTTATCCTAATACTTTGCTGAATTCATTTATTAATTCTTATGGTTTGTGTTTAATGTCTAGATCTAGATTTGCAAACAGATAAATTTTACCTCCTCTTTTCCAATTTAGATGCTTTTTCTTACCTACTTGCTTTGGTTAGAACTTCCAGTACTATATTGAATAGAAGCAGTAAAAGTAACCATCTTTGCCTTGTTCCTGTTCTTAGAAAAAAAGCTTTCGGTCTTTCACTATAGAATACGATGTCTCCTGTAGAATTTTTATATATGGCTTTTTATTATGTTGTAGTACTTTCATCCATGACCCTTTAAGTTCCCTGAAAGTTCCTTCAGCCAGAGAGCAAGGGGCTTGCAACAGTGGGGTGAGGTGCACTAACAATGGCTCCCACCTCTTTGTCTTCATTTCTTTGATCAGAAGCACAAATTCCTGATATTTGAAGAACAGGGTCCTTTTTGCCCACCCTGGTTCCTTTAACTTGTTAACAAGCGATTCTGGGAAGATGTGCAGAGCTGCCCACTACATGGGTGGTTGCTACTATGCTAATAATAGCTGAAATTTACCAAAATTATCGAACATTAACTGCAGTTTACTGTCCCATGTCTTCCCCTGGAAGTTGCCAGCATTCAGCACACTTCAGAGTTCCAGAATAAGTTATATCCAGCACAGTTGTTTTCTAGGTGTGGAGACATATGCCTAAGTGCTTCCTATTCTGCCATCTTCCTAGAATCCTCCATAGGGTCTTTGAATTTTACCTCTCCTTTACTTTTTCTTTTCTCAAAGAAGTCATGCCAGTCTGACTTCTTATATTAAGAACTGTTAATTCTTTTTTTTTTTTGAACTAGTCAAGTTTGTTTTTTATATTATTTAAAAAAATTTTTAATTAACATATAATGCATTATTTGTTTCAGGGGTACAGGGCTGTTAATTCTGTTATTTTTTGGGTTCTTTTAGCATTTGCTGTATTTTATTTTATTTTATTTTTTAATTTAAATTCAATTAATTAACATATAGCGTATTACTAGTTTCAGAGGTAGAGTTCAGTGATTCATCACTCTTATATAACACCCAGTGCTCATTACATCACTTGCCCTCCTTAATGTCCATCACCCAGTTACCCCATCTCCCACCCCATCCCCTCCAGGAACCCTCAGCTTGTTTCTTCTAATTAAGAGTCTCTTATGGTTTGTCTCCCTCTCTGATTTTGTCTTGTTTTTCCCTCCCTTCCCCTATGATCCTCTGTTTTGTTTCTTAAATTCCACATATGAGTGAGATCATTTGTTAATTGTCTTTCTCTGATTGACTTATTTCACTTAGCTTAACACCCTCTAGTTCCATCCATGTCGTTGCAAATGGGCATCTGCTGTATTTTAGATAAATAGTTTTTTTCAGTGTCACAGCGTCTCAGAAGAGAAAATTAATAGATTGTTTTATTATGTTAAGAAAAAGATAGGTGATATTAGATACAGGAAGTGTTAGCATTATGTGTCCTGCCTTGTCTTACAAAAATGGGATAAAAGTGAGGACCATATTTTAATTAAACATCACTTACTGACCCACTCACTGCTCTAAACAGCACATATACTGTGCCCTCATGGAGAATGTACAGGTGCTGGCTTTTCTATCAAGGCCTTTCAGTATAGTTGAGAAACACGTCTAGATAAGGGAACTGTAATTTCAAAGAGCAAAGTGAAAACTCTAAAACTGTACATGTGTTTTAATGGCAACAATATGTAGAAAAACCAAAGTAAGAATCTGCATACGAAAATAAAAACAAACCTGAGAAGAAATAATCCAAAATGTAAATAGTTGTGAACGGTTGGGTTGTAAGAATATTTTTGATTTTTGTTTCTCTTTTGTTTCTACTTTGTGATATTTTTCACTTTTTCTGTAATAAATAATTGCTAACCAGCATGTATTTCTTAAACATTCTGCTTAGAGTAGCTAAATGGTGGTTGAGGTGTGTTTCACATTCTTAGTGGAAAAACAGTTATATAACCATATTGATTTTAAGGCTTAATGAATGTCATTTATATTTCCTTTGCTAATATGTATTTTCAGAATTCGACCTGAATAAATGAGCATACATTTTTGTCACTGTTCATAAGTAATAAATATTCTTTTTTTCCTCACAGAAATCTATCTAATGTGGAAGAAATTGGGACTTGCTCATATATTAATCATGTCATCACTATGACAACACTTTATATTCAGCAAGTAGGTGAATTAATATATTCCTTTTGTTGCTTTACTGAGAGTAACTAGGTTTTACTTTTTTAAATATTATAGTAAAGTTAAATGTTTTTAGAGGATGTAATAATCGAGAAGTGAATTAAAATTTCCATTAGGTACTATATAGTTCAGACATCTTAAACATGTTATCTAAAAATAGAAAAGCAATTATTAATATATTTTATTTTAATTAAAAATTAAAGTGTTTTATAAATGGCTTTTTACAGTGACATACTTTGTCAATTTATATATTATATATATTACATATTATTTATCATCAAATATCCCTCTTATTGAAAACATATTTTTTTTTGCTATCCATTCGAAACTCTTCCTAGGCCATATTAAAATTTGAAGGATTATATTCAGTCCACTGACCCTTTAGACGCAATTGGAACATAGGTTTATTTGAATAAAAATGATTTATTAGATAATTAATGAAACATGTTGTCTTTTAATGATGTAGATATGTTATGCAGTTTAATATTTTTAACTAAATATAATTTTTTGTTTAACTTTACTTTCAGTTAAAAAGCAAAAAAAAAGAGAAGGAATTGGCAGATCAGACATCTATTGAAGAATTTGTGATCCATGCATTGGCGTTTTGTGAAAGTTTGTATGATCCATATCGGAATTGGAGGCATAGAATTTCAGGGTATGTCTTATATACCTTATAATGTTCATTTAAAACCTGAATGTCATAAATATATGTAATTCTTCAATGCAGGTCTTATTCTCTGTGAAAGAAATATGTAAGATGTGTGTAACACCCCTATCTTTATCTCTGACCTCTATCTATCTCTGTTGGAAGTAATGAATTAGTGAAAATTGCCACTTCCAGATAATAAATTTACTCTAAACTTTTATTTTGTAATGCTAATAATCTGATAGGAAAATTTCAAAGCACAGTAACATCAAGTGGAGTGTACATATTTTTCAAGGAAAGTTCTCTTTTTTTAAGCTCATTTCATAGGATGAAAATGATTTTAACAATATTTTGTCTGCTTTTAATTGTGGAGCTTGTGTCAGCTAGGGTCTGGTCAAGAAAACGGTAATCATACCAGGTATTTTAAAAAGATATAATTGAAGGAAATTGTTAAATAGGTATTAGAGAACTCAAAAAGCAAGTAGGGATAGTGATGTAATACAGAAATAGTGACTTCTGGAAGCAGCTACTTCCTTCGGGGTATGGGACAAGAGGAAGAGACTGGAGTTATCAGAGAAGAGGTCCTGCAGCTGGGTCTCAGACCTCTGATGAAAGAGCATTGCTTAGCTGTGCAGGTATCACTGAGCAGCCAGGAGCATAGGCTGGTGCTGGAATTGTCAAAAATAACCTGAAGACAAAGAACCAACTGTGAATGCTACAGTTAAGAACTGTTGGCTGGTAAAAAAAAATAAGGAATCACTTTCTTTTTACCCTTAGCCTTCAGGCTCCATTTAGTACGTACTATTGGTGAACCCAACAGTGGAGTACCTGGAAAAAGAGAAGTATAGTTTGCAGAGTGCTTGTCACAGCATGACAAAGCAGATAGAATATAGGATGATGGTTTTGCAGCTTAGTGACAGTAGTGTAATTACCAGTTCAGGGCTCACAGAGAAGAGTTTTGAACTCATATCTTTATTACCTGTGGGCACAGAAGAAGAAGAGTTGTATCATCAACTACAGTCAGATTGCTTGTTTAGGTCTCCCAAATCTGCTGTATTTTCAATTTCAAGATTTTTCCATTTTCATTTTTAATTTAACCCAACCTACTTATACCATTGCCACTTCCTGCAGCTTTTCACTGCTAAAATGTTTGATCTTTATAGGCTTTTCAGGTTTTTTAGGGTCTTATACCCTCACTTTGAGTAGCCACCATTAGATGATGGTGAAGAATTGATTAACTGAGAGAACATTTATGTAGACTATATGGTAATACTTTGTATGTTCTGTGTAGTGATATTTTATTGAAATAACACATCCTATAGTAAAAGTAAGAAGTAAAAAGTAGATGTAATAGGAACAAGTACTCTAGTTATTAAATATAACAATCCTGTCTACTTATTTATACACTGGCTTTCCTTTATACGTTGAGAGAAGTTGTCTTTATTAGGTTTCTCCATAGAAACAGAACCAGTAAGGTGTGTGTGTGTGTGTGTGTGTGTGTGTGTGTGTGTGTGTGTGCGCGCGCGCGCATGCATAAAACAAGCTTTATTATAAGCAGTTGCCTCATGTGATTTTAGAGGCGGACAAATCCAAATGTGGGATGTCAGGCTTATGACCCAGGAAAGCCAAAGTACAGTTACAGTCTGAAAGCTGGCAGATAGAAAGCCGATGTTCTAGTTCTAGTCCAAATGTAGTCAGGCTGGAGACCCAGAACTGATGATGCAGATGAAGTCCAAAGACAGTCTGCTGGAGAACTCCCCCTTGCTTAGAGAGGCCAATTTTTTTGTTCTATTCAGTCTTTCCACTGATTCATTGAGGCATTTTGTATAGGGTAATCTCCTTTATCCATATTTCACCAATTTAAATGTTAATCTCATCCAAAAACACCCTCCCAAGTTGACACATTAAATTAACCATCACATTGCCCTAATAATTTTCTTGACTGTTCATTAATGGAAAGGAACTAATGACCTTCTGAATGCTTCCTTTTCTCCCCTTCCCCACCACAGAAACAATACTGTTTTTCAAAGAAATATTGCAACTTGAACTAGGGTTAAAAGGTACTGTCTGGCAGGAGTCCTGCTTTAAAGAATAGATAAAAATAGTTTGTACTTATTATATCAAAATACCAACCTTAGCAGTACCTAGCTTTTGGTTATAGTGCACTTACATTGTTGGGAATTCATGACTCTGAAATTTTTGTCAAGTAAACAGTTCTTTTACAAACAGTTTACTTAGTATTGAATACTTCCTTTTCAATTGAGCTTTAATATGTCTTTTCCCAGAGAGAAAGTACTTTGAATTTTCCTTGGCAAAGATGGTTTATCAGTCAGGATAAGACAGATGATGTTGCAATAACAAACAAGGGGTTAGAATAACAAAGGTTTATTTCTTGTTCATGCTGTCTGCCATCGTTGGCAGGAAGCCCTCAGTCATGACAGTCACTCAAGATCCTAAGCTGACAGAGGAGCAGGCATCTAAGGTTTTGCTAGTTACCACATGAGAGAAAAGAAAGCTCTGAAATGTCTCACATTAGCAATTTAATGCTCTCGTCTGGTCATGACACATCTTATTTTCATTCAGAACTCATTGGTCAGAATTAGTCCCACATCCCCATCTACCACAGTGAAACCAAGAAGTTCTACTTTGACTAGAAGGGGTAGACATGGAAATAATTGGCAGACTGCGCTGTCACTACCTTTTGCCTCTGCCTGAGCACTACTCATGACTCTGAAGATTGAAAGAGGCACATAACAGTGTTCCATTTGTAGCCTTTCTACTCATTTATCACTTTGGTTCTCAAATAATCAATGTTCTATTTTTTTTCCCCCCAAAAGGCTTATAATATACAGAGGGGAGGGGTTCCTTCTTGGCTGCTGCTTTCCTCATTGCTGCCAGGACATTGCTTAACTCCTCTTTCCTCTTGGCATGGAGGTGTGTTTCCACATCTTTCTTGATGAACTTGAGGGCACCCTTGTCCTTGGAGACCTTGAGCAGCTCCATGGCATACTGCTCATATGGGGTGAAGCCCCGCACCTCTTGGATCCTGCCGTGCATGAACTTGGTGTGCCTCAGCTTGCTCACATTCTTTGTCACCTTGTGGCCCTTGTTGAGGCCCATGGCCATAGGGTCGTGGAGAGCCATAGCTGCTGCTCCTCCATGGCTCCCTTGGTGGAAGCCGGTGTTCTCTTTTGACACCGATGCTAGAGATTTCTTAAGGAAATTATATCCCTTCCTTTCACTCTTGCTACTTCCCCATGCTCCACCTCAGATCTGTCAGTAATGGCAAATCTAAGATAATGTTTTAAATTTTGAAACAATGACAAATAGTTTTTCTTTATAGACAGCAAGACATATATACAAAGAGGCACATGAGAACAGTCTGAAAATGACAGGGGAGAGGTTTTAAAGGAATCTTAATAAGAACAAAATGAATTTAAAAGTTGGGGGAATGAGAGAAGATATAAAAAAGTAGATCTGACAACAAATTAATACCAATAAAATTGGCAAATGAAAACAAAAAACAAGTTTTGAGAACCAAAAACAGGAAGATATTTAAATGCTATAGTATAGAAAGAGAATTCTACATATATAAAGTGGCAACAGGAAGAGGAACAAAGAGTAGAGGATGAGTGGTGGCATTTCATGAGTGTGTGTAATATATATGCCAGGAATTATGCTGGAAGCTTTCCTATTATCTCTAATAGGCATAACAATTTTGCTGGTAATAGTAGGAACTGCTTCAGAGGTAAACAGTAAAGCAAGGGTTCAGACTTGGGTGTCTTTGACTTTGATAGGGAAATGAAACATACTACAAATAAATCATGGAATTAGGAAACATCTATAGCTCATGGGAGACCTATACAAGGGAGCGATAGCAATAACTTATACCTTATATGTTAATCTAATTCTGAAGTTAAGTGAAAATATGGAATGTATATATTTTCTTACATATTATTTGTTTTTGTTGCTTACCCAAACGACTAAAACAGATTAGAACAAATGTAAGTTAGCATTATTCCAAATACAGAGCCATTTAAAAGTATATTTCTTGGGGCGCCTGGGTGGCTCAGTTGGTTAAGTGTCCAACTCTGGGTTTCAGCTCAGGTCGTGATCTAAGCTGCGATCGATCCCTGTGTTGGGCTCTGTGCTCAGTCTGTGGTGGGGTCTGCTGGAGGATTCTCTCTCTCCCTCCCCCTGCTCGCATGCTGTTGCTCTCTCAAATAAACAAATCTTTAAAAAAAAAATAAAAGTATATTTCTTATTTGATGAAATACATAGATTTTTTTCATATCTCCGTATGTAATTTGATATAATGAATAGATTTGATTAATCTATTAGCTCAATTTTAATTCTGTTTGTAGCATCTTACATATTTAGAAAGCTTTTCTCAAGTGGAACTAAAATAGATGTAGGGAAAGAATTCTTTCCTGAAAAGGCCTTATCATTCAAGCATTTATTTAAAAATATATTTATTGAGTTTCTACTTTGTACCCAATATAAGTACAGTAGGAATCATTATCTGCCCAAAGAGGAAAAACAAGTTAGACTAAGTTGTCTAACTGGGGCTCCTGGGGCTCCTTCTGGCCAAATCTAGGACAATGTATATATGAAAATAATTAATTGCCATAAAGAATTATAAACTGGGCCACCTGGGTAGCTCAGTCAGTAGAGCATATGACTCTTGATCTCAGGGTCCTGAGTTTGTGCTCCACACTGGGTGTAGAGTTTACTTTAAAAAAAAAATAGAATTATAAACCATGGGGGGGAAAAAGGAATTAATGAGTCCATACTCGTGATAGGTGATAGATAGATAGATAGGTGGGTGGATGGATAGATGGATGGATGGATGGATGGATAGATAGATAGATAGATAGATAAAGGCAAAAGAGAGGACCCTTGCTTATAATAGAAGTCGAAGTGCCAATTAGTAAATGTAGAAGGAGTGTTGGAAGAAAATCAGCATTTTACAGAAATTATAGGAAAGGTATGGATCAGGATGGCTAAATCTAGGGAAAGTTTTGGCAAAGGGCGTATTTTTTGCATGGTTTTAAAATGTTTCCCCACAGATTCTTTATTCATTGCAAAGGAAAAATTAGTAATTATTTTGTATAGTACTGAATAGTACATTGACTAGATGATCAAAATTAGCATCAGTGAGAAGCAGATGGACATCTTTGCCTCCAACTGTGATGCTCTAAGAAGGACACATATTGCTTTTATAGTATTCTACCAAGAATGCATAATATAAATTTCGTTGTATGGAAACATCAAGCAAACCCAAAATGAAGACTATTTTAATGAATAAAAGGAAGGAGTGTGGGACAACATTCTTTAAGAATATCATAAAGGCTGTAGAAATGTTTCAGATTGAGAGAGGGAAAAGAGATATGACAGCTAAATGTAATATCTGGACAGGAAGCTGTACTGAGAGGGGGAGAAAATGCTGTAAAGGATACTAATGGGTCAATTAACAAAATGGGATTATGTATGGTAGATAAATGTTTTATATTAGTGTTAAATGTATTAAAATTTATAATTATGCTGTTATTGTGTAAGACCATATCCCTATTCTTAGCAGGTATTCACTAAAGTATTTAGAAGTAATATGCCAGAATATACATAATTTCCCTTTAAATGTTCTGGAAAATGTTATATGTGTGAATGCATGTATATATAACTATGTGTGCACTGTATAATATGGGGAGAGAGTGAACAAATGATGAAGTGTTTGGGATAAAATTTTAACAATGAACCTGGGTAAGATATATTTGAAGTTCTTTATACAATTTTTATTCTTGCAACTTTTGCAAGAGCTTGACTTTATTTCCAGATTAAAAGTTTACTGGAAATAGTTATGTCCTAGGCATGATGGCAGCACAAAAAAGAAGCACAAAATAATTGACCAAGGGACATGAACTTAGAAAACTAGATGCGAACACATTTTACAGCCCTCAGAAGTTGGTATAGGTATGTATTAGCCTCTGCTAGGTGCCACATGCTTGACCCAAATATCAGATAATAATGCAACAAGGAAGTATGCTGTGATTTAAAAATGGTACAAGACTAACTTCATTTTTAGCTATTCTGTCTTACCCTATTACAAATGTGTAGTGTAAACTACTTATGTTTTAATGTTTGTGTTACATAGAATAGTTTTCACCCCTCTTATTCATGTTAGTATATTAAATTTTACTACAACAATATTGGTAATTTTTTAAAATTTTTTTATTTTATTAAGATTTCATTTATTTATTAGAGCCGAGAGAGAGAGAGAGAGAACACAGCAGGGAGAGGGAGCAGACCCCTTGCTGAACCAGAGAGCCTCATGTGGGACTCAATCTCAGGACCCTGGGATCATGACCTGAGCCGAAGGCTCAGTCTTAACCGACTGAGCCACCCAGGCACCCAGGCATTTTTTTTTTAATCATTTTTTTTTTAAGATTTTATTTATTTGAGAGAGAGGGAGACCACAAGCAGGGGGAGTGGCAGAGGGAAAGGGAGAAGCAGGCTCCCTGGTTGGGGCTTGATCCCAGGACCCCAGGATCATGACCTGGGCCAAAGGCAGATGCTTAACTGACTGAGCCACCCAGGTGCCCCATAATGGGAATTATTTATGTTCATATGTTACATCTAATACATGGCCTTTAGAATAAGTCATTATTCACAAATTGCAGGAGTACATTTTCACTATGTTACTAAAGTGAGAACGCTTATTGTTTGTAGCACAGGATATTTGGATAGGATATATCCAATCTATTGGTTCATACTATAACTTATAATATATGTGCCAAATATAAACAATGTAAATAATCTCATGGAAAAACCTAACTGAAAGCTAAATCGTCCTTTTAAAATTAATTTTTCTACGACATTACTGAATTCTTTTAAAGGCGTGACTGAATTTTTAATTTGAAACTCCAGTAATGTTTGTATTCTCTTAAAGGCATAAAAAATCTCAATACTGGTCTTAATTAAATAGATCCAATAATATTCTAGGATATTATGTTTGAATTTAAAATAAATACACAATATGGTAATTCTTCTGCCTTCTCCACAATGGAAATAGACACAGATTTGGGGGCACCTGGGTGGCTCAGTTGGTTAAGCATATGCCTTCGACTCAGGTCATGATCCTAGGGTCCTGGGATTGAGTCCCGCATCACGCTCTCCACTCAGTGGGGAGCCAGCTTTTCCCTTGCCTGCAGCTCCCCATGCTTTTGCGCATGCACTCTCTCTGTCACATAAATAAATAAAATCTTAAAAAAAAAAAGGAAATAGACACAGATTTGGAAAGCATTGTATTAGCAAATGGTGTCTAATACAATTTCTAGTGAATCTGGCTATTAGATCTGGATCTTAGAACTCTTTATTCTGTCATTACTGAGCAGCTGTGTCTATCTTACTTGACTTATTCTGTGGCCAATTGACTTTTCTTTCTAGCTTTAAATATAAGGAAAATAATTTTAATATCTCAATTATGGTTGTTAAAAAGAAGTCAACTTAATCCATTGCTTTATCAGTAGATCATATTTAGACATACAGAATTTCTTTGTGGCTGTTTTTCAAATATTTTCCTTTTTTGTTGGCTTTATCTAACAATGTTAGGAATTTTTTCAGGACACAAAAAAAGTGTCTGAGTTCTTTGTTTTTTGTTTAATTTTCTGCAGTCAACTGGTCAGATATATCATTTTAACAATAGCTTTTATTCCCCAATCCCCACACTACCATGCCCATTTAGGAGACTCATTTTGTGTTGAATTGAAATGATCTTGGTAAAAGCACATGCTATATGTGTTGGCCTTGCCAAAGTCTGTAGAAATATTTCAGCCATCAAAACTACTGGAATTGTCATTAAAAACAAAAATAATTCCCTGGGCACCTGGTGGCTCAGTCGGTTAAGCATCTGCATTCAGCTCAGGTCATGATCCCAGGGTTCTGGGATCGAGCCCCACATCAGGCTCCCTGAAACAGGGAGCCTGCTTCTCCCTCTCCCTCTGCCCTTCTCCCCCAACTTGTGCTCGCTTGCTCTCTCTTTCTGTCAAATAAAAAATAAAATCCTTAAAAAAAAAAAAAAATCCCAGCGCATACTAGATCTACATTAATTTAAAATGGAGGAAGGCAGTGGAATGGATTCTTTGTGTCCAGATAAAATTTCAGAAAGTGGCAAAGAGTGGCCTGATTTCTGATGAATTTCATTTGCCCTGTAGTAATAAGGTACAGCCTTAGGTGTCAAATTAGCAGTACTGCTGAACAAATAATCTTACAGATTGGAAATTTTAAATGCCTAGTTCCTTTTTTCTGTTTCTAGTTCTTTGGAGACTTAACCTGGCTGCTATGTTTCACCATTAAGCATTTAAATTTTTTTTGCTTAATTCAAAAGAAGAAATCCTTTGATTGGTGAGCATTTAAATTATAGGTTAGACTTCCTTTTCAAGATTATATCAATCCTAGAGATGTATTGTTCAATATATAAATAAAAAGTAATATATTAAATTTATAGTTGTTTCTGTAATTATGCCATCTCTACTCACCATTGTTATAATTTGGTATTAACTTCTTTTTAATGATAGACGAATCCTTAGTACTGTGGAAAAGAGCAGACAGAAATATAAACCAGCTTCTCTCACAGTGGAGTTTGTCCCTTTCTTTTATCGTAAGTATCGATCCTAATTTCTCTTTGATTTTGATGTTACTCTGATTATTCTTTATTTTTATATTCTTATTCTGATTCTGCTTGCTTCAGCTTTCTGTATTTGTAAGATAAAGATTGTAAGAACCTATCACTGGAGTACTTGATTGATATTTTACTATGATTAGTGTTCTTCTCTAATTTTCTGTTCTGAAGGTGGTTTTTTTTGTTTTTTTAAAATTTTATTTTATTATGTTAATCACCATACATTACATCATTAGTTTTTGATGTAGTGTTCCATGATTCATTGTTTGCGTATAACACCCAGTGCCCCATTCAGTACATTCCCTCTTTAATACCCATCACCAGGCTAACCCATCCCCCCACCCCCCTCCCCTTTAGAACCCTCAGTTTGTTTCTCAGAGTCCATAGTCTCTCATGGTTCGTCTCGGAGGGGGAGATGAAAGTGTTTTTATTTTGAGAAGAGCTTAATATTGTAATGACTGTATTATAGACCTTCTGAATTTTTACTGAAATAAACTTAAGAGGGGCATGGGGGCCCAGCTGGTGCATGGCCACAGCCTGGGAGCCTGAGGCCAGGGCCTCCTGCCCAGGAGCTACCTAGCTGGGCTGTGAGCTGGTGGTGGGCTCGGGGATGAGGCCTCCCTTTTGCCAGTTGGGGCTCTGTAGAGCCGAGTGCAGCTTTGGCCCAGGCCGCATTTGCAGTAGGGGGCTGACAGGCCCACTCACCCCACAGGTGGATGGCATAGGGGCAATAGTGATGGACACCCTAGAGGAAGAGAGCTTTGCATTGTCCTTCTCTTCTACCTCTGATACAGAATTTGATGCTGTGGTTGGATTTTATTATCATGGATGAAGAGTTCCAGTTATTAAAGAAAATTTATGGAGGAGTTTGAAGACATGGGAGATAATAAACGCACCTACACACCTATTTGTAATGAGTATATTTCTTTGGTAGAAAAGTATATTGAAGAACATCTGCTAGAGCAGATTCCTGGATTTAACATGGTGACTTGCACAGCATCTTTACAGCACTGTAAAGAGAAAGTAGCTGGTGACATATTGGACATGCTGTTCATGTTTACAGCTTTTCTGGCTTTTAAAGAAGTGTTTCTGGGCTATAGAGCAGAAAAAGAAGGCTGGGGACTGGATTTAAGCAGCAGTTTAGTGGTGACTTAGTTGTGCAACTCATCTTTATCAGCTTCCCAGACCGATCTGAGGCCCTAGGGCCCACCTCTGGGCGGTGAGATCTTTCTGGGCTTGCTAGCCCATTAGACTGGGGGAGGCTAAAGCTAATGTGACAGAAGAATACATCTTGGGAAGAGTGACTCTGTTTTGCAACTGTTCATTAATGTTAAGTATAGTTGGGTTGAAAAGAAAATTACCTGACCCTCCTGGGACCTGTTTCTCTTGAAACACCTTCTTGTATTTAGTGGCCCTGGTACTCCTCCCCATAGTAGACACCTTTCTCAGGGGCTTTTGGGTCGGGAATTGCTGTACTCTGTGAGTCAGGCTCTTCTAGAGCAATCCCAAGGCCAGCATTCCACCTGGGGGCCTCTTCCCCAGCATACATGTTGGTGTGTTGGTGTTTGAAAAACTCACCATCACCAACCCTCTTTGGCCCAACAGGCTTTGCATGTCCCAACCGGCATTTTGTACACTCAGGTTTTCATATGCATCAAAATTTCAGTCCTGCAGCCTCATTGGGGTTTTTGACTGGGAGTATTTATCCAGGGTGTTAAGCCAGCTGATCATCCTGAAATTTCTGAAGCTCCTACTGTAACAGTTAGTCTTGGCTGTAGGAATCAACTGAGAGAGGTGTTCTTTACCCAGACGCTTCATGTGAATATCAGTTTCTAGTCTTATATTTGCAATCCTTGAATCACTATCTTCTGCTGGTCCTGATGTAGTTCCACTGTTTCTTGAACTCCTTCTAAGCATTTTTGAAAAAATATTTTTATAGATGAATACTCAGGCTAACCTAGTGGATGTAATCTTGGAACTTCCATGATTACCCATTTAAAGACCATATTAATATACGCTGCGTGCTTTTTAGTTATTAGTACTATGAAAGCAAAAATGCTTTCTGCCTTGGTGTTTCTATTTTCATGAACACCAATAAATGTATACTCATGCTGGAGGTAAGTTAAAAGGTATCCTTTTCTTACAGCATGTTAAGTGTTTGTGTAGGTTTGCTAAAAAAAACCCTTTCTGTATAAATCGGTTCATTAGGTTTTCTGTTGAGGTAAGGAGTTCCTTCTTCCTGTTACAGGTGTAACCAGCTCAGTATGAGTTTGCTTTGATTCAGTAGTGTTTGAAAGAACATTACTGACCAGAAAAGATGATGTCACATCTCTAGAAAGAAGAAAAAACATAGCTGTTGAATTCCTAGTGTGTTCTGTTTCTTTCCCTAGCTATATATATATATGTGTGTGTGTATATAAATTTATTACTTACTTTTAAGGTTTAAAAATACACACATGTTTAAATATAAGGTTTAAATATACACACACGTGTATATGTATATATACACACATATATGTATATATGTATATAAATTTATTGCTTATTTTTAAACCTTTTTAAAGTAAAAATTCTGTACTGAATTTTCACTTGGCTGTTCTGGTTTTAAAGGATGAGTTATAGGTTATGTGTTTTTTAATGTGTTTTCACTTATTAAATACTTCTGTGAGTTAGAAAAAACTTCCAAGAGAGTTGGCTACTATAGGTGTGACCTATGTGGAATTAGTTTTCTTTCTTAAAAAATGGTTATGCCATAGTTCAAGAATGTAGAAAATATTGCTGAATATATACAAGGAATACCTTGTGTTTCCTACTCACATTGTCAGATCTTGCCATAACATTTTACCATATTGGCTTTCATTCTCTTTCCTTTTTTCCTAAGAATTAAAACAAGACAAATGGTCCGTTGTTTGAGTGTTTGGTGAAGATGATTGCAGCGCCCACTCTGTTTGACCAGCAGTAGCGATACTGGCTTCAGCTGCATAATCAAACTAGGCTGATTTCTGGATTCTCTCTTTTTTTTTTTTGTTCCACATATCTGCCCTTATGATATTGATTATTGTGTATTGATTATTGTGACTTTATGCTAAGTCTTGAAATCATTAAGTCCTCCAACTTTGTTTTTCTTCAAAAATTTTTTGGCTATTCTGGATCCTTTACATTTTTATATGCATTTTAGAAGGCAGTTTTTAAATATTTTTATAAAGGCGCTTGCTGATATATTTGTTTGGGATTGTACTGAATCTAGGAACCATTTTAGGAGAATTGGTATCTTAAGAATACTGAGACTTCCAATGCATGAATCTGATAAACTCATTATTTGTTACTTATTCAGTCAGTATTTTGTAGTTGGCAGAATATAGATTGTGCACATATTTTGGTAGTTTATCCCAAAGAAGTTATCACAAGTACTTGTAAATGTGAAGTCTTTAAAATAAACTATTGTAGATTTTTAAAAAATCCTATCTTTGATAATGACATTTCCCTTTTCACCCATGGTAATATTCCTTGCCTTACCTTGATAATATTCTTGCCTGCTTTTGTCAGATACTAATATAGCCACTCCAGCATTCTTATGATTAGAGTTTACATGGTATATCTTTTTATATCCTTTATATGTTTTCTGTGTGTCTCCTGTGGCTGATCAGAACTCTGTCTTCTTGCAGCTCTGTGTAAAATATGACAGTTACTCAGCTTAAAACTTCTTGGTAGGTTTTTGCCTGTCTTGTGGGATTTCACAGTATCATGTAAGAATTGATACTTTGACTCAAAGTGAGCCCTACTAATATTTCTGGAGTGCTTCTTCTACTCCTGTACTGCTTCACAAATTTCAGTTGCCTAGGCCTCCCCAAAGGTTTTACCTGTCTCCTAACTTAACAAACAGCCATCTTCTTTTAGGGTTCCCCTTTTCTGTGCAGTTGTTCAGAACATGTCCACAGCAGGAAGCTGAGATAATCGTTGAGCTCACTTTGTTTCTCTTGAGAGAAGGAAAATTTCTAGAGTGCATAAATTTCTACCTATTTTGTCTAATTTTCTAGTTATTTCTAGCAGGAAGCCATGGATAGTGACAATTATTCCAACAAAGCTGGAATCATTTAATTTTTTAAGTGTAGATTTCTATCAATACATTATCTCAAAGCTGTTTCTTTTTGGTAATGTTTATTATGTATAAAATTGGAAATCTGTTATTATACCTTCTCTATGTATGTAAAGATATATGCAAAAAATACTCATTACTGGGTTATTAGACTGTCAAAATGAAAAGGAAAATCATAAAAGTTTATCAGTAGAGAACTGGTTAAGTAAATTAAGGTATATCATTGTAGTGGTCCTAAAAATGAATAAGGAAAATGTTTATGTTAAGATGTAATGATACCCAGTATATATTAATGTTAAAAAAAAAAACACGACGCAGTGGTATATGTATAGGTTTTTTTTTTTTTTAAGGTGTGGGGAGCTTGGTAGATTGAGGAATAGGTTTGAGGGAGACTGACTTTTCCTTGTCACAGTTCTTTTATGCTGTTTTAATTATTTGTTATGTGCATGTATAACCTTTTGAAAACAATAAAATACTTTATAATATTAAAAGAAAGGTTATTATTGGTACCAGAATTTTGGAATGTTTGCCCTGAAGTAAACCCAGGAAATCTTTTTGTCCAACTCTTCCAATTTTATAATTGACTAATTATAGTCAATTATACTAATAAGAGGGAGTAGTAGTAGTAAAAAAACACATCTAATTTTATGTCAGATTTCAGTTAGCTTCTAGCATTGTCACTTAGCAGCTCTATAACTTTAGATAAGACATTTCATTTGCTCATTTATAAATGAGGGCAAAATATTCTCATATGGAGTATTATGAGAATTAAATGAGATAACATAAATAAATTATCTAAAATACTACCTGATGGATGGTTTCTCTTTTCCTTTACTATGAAAAAATGCATATCAGCCTTGCCTTTTAACAAACTTTAGCCTTTTAATAGTTTTTAATGTTTCAGTGTCAGACATTCCTTAGAGATAAATCATACTGTGAAAGAGAAATCTTATTTGTTTATTTGTGTATTCACAGAGTGTTTTCAGGAAAGTGAACATCTCAAGGAAAGTCTTAAGTGTTGCTTATTGCATCTCTTTGGAGCCATTGTAGCCGGTGGGCAGGTGAGGAAAGTGTTGAAAGTTAATATTTAAAACAATAGTTAACAGTGCAAAAAGTTTTCTGTGGATTATTTAATCTATTCTTTGTTCTTTTATAATTTCATGAACCATACAGATATTTTTCTGAGTTTATATCTTGTTTAAAACTAATCTTTTAAAACTTCTTTAAAAACCTAAGTAATAATATTAGCACTAACAATAAAATTACTGCCTAAATAACCATATTTAACAATTTAAGTTCTTAGTTGTGTTGACTTTCAACTGCTAGTTCTTACTTTAGAATATAAAGTCAGCCCTTGTTAGTCCACATGATGAAATCAAACTCAAAATTAAATATATATGAATTAAACACTCTTCTGTCTACTTAATTTCTAAATGCATATATACAAGGTTTATATGCATTTTTTTCAACAAACCCAACTAGCTTTTTATTACTCAAAAGAAAGAAATCCTAGTAATCCTTATTTCTTTATTTTTGAAGGTGAGCATCTTGAAAGTTTTCTGTGGTAAACTTTGAGTATAACTACTAGTTGAAAACAGGATTATAGTTCAGAAAGAACATCCTATATGTTTTCTTTAAGCACACAGTTTAGATCAGAAGTTTCTAACACTTTTTGTGCTGCCTGTGCTGTTGACAATCTGTAAAGCCCCTAGTTGGAATATTTCAAATGCATAAAATTAAATACAGAAGATCGCTAAGGAAACTAATTATGCTAAAATGCAGTTACTAAAATATTAAGATAAATTTGTAACAGTAATGTGTTTTTATAACACTAAAGAGATATAGCAGCAAGTCTAGTAATAAATGTAATTTCAAAAAAAAGACAAACATGATTTTCAAGACATTGCAACAACTAGAATATATGAAAATATATAGGATTTCTTTTGGTAACAAAGTTACAGATATTGCTAATAATACTATTTGGGTTTCCTAGTGGGCTACCTTGCCTTTCATCTTCACTGTAGTAGAAGAGTCTGTTTTTTTGTGAGGGTGATAATGACTAGAATCTTATTTTTTAGTTTGTTTGCTTTGTCACCTTCCTTTATTAGCTGATATTCTTCTTTTGCATCAGTATCTACCCATTTCTGTCATTTCTCTGCTACTAAAAGTAAGAATAAGTATACATGAATAAAATTGGAAATGACATTGTTTTTGACTAGTGGAGAAGCTGGTTGGATCCCATTACCATTTTGAACACAGAGACTTGTTTTTGTTAGTGCCCAGGGGTGATGAAGCCCTGAGAGACCTCCAAAAATTAAAACTCACATAGAAATCAAGTAGCTACTAGAAGGCCAATTCATTATTTTATGTACTAAAAATACTCAAAATCCTTATAATCAGGTTATAGCTGTAGTTATAGGTGTTTTGAGGTCAGAAGTTTATTGAATATAGAGTAAATACAAAGATATTTAGATGAATTGAATATCTAAAGGTGTAAGAATGGCCTTGTTATAAACAGAAAAATTGAAGTCCTGTGACTGGTCTCCCTTCTCCAAGCATCGTGCCTGGGCTTCCCATTGGCATATTTGTTGTTTTGTGTTATGTTAAGAGGATAGGCTTTGGAGACAGACTGACATAGGTTTGAATCCCATGTCCATCTCTAACTAGTTGTGTGACCTTGGATAAACTATTTACATGTGTTTTAGCTTCTTTATTTACATGTGTTTAAGTTTCTTTATTTATAATATGGAAACAGTAACAATTACAAGATAGTCATAAGGACCAAATGACACATAATATATGTAAAGTGCTTATAAGAACTAAGTAAGTCATAGGTCTATCACTTAGATGTGTGATTCCCATAATTAGCCGTAAATACTAAAATTGTAACAGCTTAAGTTAGAAGTTTACTTTTTTTTCCTCATTAAAAAAAAATAGCAGTAAGCAGTCCAGAGTTAATCTGGTGGCTCTAGGATCTTCAAGGATCCAGGTTCCTTCTGAATGTCATATTTGTTATTATTTCTTTTGTGACATGATTAGCTTCTAGAGTTCTGGCCATTTGCATTTGTATTTTGGGCACAAAAATGGAGGGGAGATGAGGAGGGAGACAAATGGCACATGCCAACTATCTTTAAAGGAGATACTGAAAAGCTGACACTCATCTTTTTTTATCTCATTTGCCAAACTCCATGAGATAACTGCAAAAAAGGAAAATACGTCCAGATAAAAAATTTGATAAAACGTGCTTCCTCAGCCTCCTTGGCAACAAGGGGGGTTAGGAAATGTAATCTTTATTTCTGGTAGCCACATGTCCAGTAAAACATCAGGGCTTCTTTTTATAAGGAAGTGGAGGAAAATGGATGTTGGGTGTTCTATTGGCAGTTTCTCCCATTGTAGCACTTGTTATTGATATTATTTATTATATTGATAATAACAAGCTCTAATGGCCTAAAGTGCTGTTACTTTCAGATGATTTTGCATAATTATGTTTAGATTCATTATATATCAGTTTAACAGTTTTAGGCAATAGGTATTATTTACAAGTTTAATGGATCACTTCGAATAGCTACCAATTATTTAGAATTTCAGAAATATGTTTGTAGAAGCAGAGTCAAGCCAGTCCTCTAATATATCTATATCATTTGGGATGGATTTGCTATAACCAACACAAAACCCTAGAGAAGCCTAACCAAATTGAGGGTTTTGTTTTGTTTTGTTTTTATGTTTGCATAAGAAAACCAGATGTAGGCAGTTCTGGGCTGGTATAGCAGCTCCATGGTATCCTTAAGGACTAAGTCCTTTCCACATTTCTGTTCTGCTCTCTTTATTATAATTCTTGGGTTTTGTTTCTTCATGATTTAAAGGTGGCTTCAAGCATTGTATCTGTATTCCAGGCAGGAAAAAGATGAAAAGGCCAAGAGCAAAGGGTTCTTCTGTTTTTATTTGTAAAGTTATATTTACTTCATAGTCTACTGGCATATATTCTTGACCAGAACTTTGTCATATGGCTACCCCTAGCTGCAAAGGAGGGTGGTAAACAAGTTTTCTATGTGGGCAGATTGCTTTCTGAATAAAAATGAAAATCTAGTAATCTAGCACATTACTTACTTACAGATTTTAAGACTTAATATGCATAAAACACTAGCAATGTCTGTCAAAGTATGTGCTTAAAATTTTTTATGTTGATTTATTAAAAGAAAAAGTCTGCAGATTTATTAAACTTTATTTTTGCAAACATACAGAATTTCAGTTAGATTTGGGTTTCATTTTTATTATCTCTCATGTTTCAGAGGAATGCTTTGCAAGCAATTTCTCCAGCCACCATGGAAGTTCTTATGAGAGTTTTGGCAGATTGTGATTCCTGGGAGGATGGAAATCCTGAAGAAGTGGGTAGGAAGGTAGAACTTACTCTGAAGTGCCTTACAGAAGTAGTACATATCCTTCTCACTAGCAGCTCTGATCAGCGTCAGGTGGAAACCAGCACTATTTTGGAGAACTATTTTAAATTGCTAAATTCAGATCATTCGGCTTTACCTAATCAAAGGAGGTCCAGACAGTGGGAAAGCCGGTTCATAGCTCTGCAGATCAAAATGTTGGGTAAGTATTACATAAAGTTTATTATACTCTGTTTTCTCTGAGTCTGTTTTTTAAGACTCATTTGAAATTCAAGGCTATCATATAGAAGTATTGATTGTTTAGTTCAGCTATTGTGTGACTTTAGATTTTGACTTCAGAATAATTAATATGGAATCAATTTGTTTACAGCATCTTTGCTTTAACAGTGACAAAATTGAGCCTCTGTTGTTTTTTGAAAGTGTAATCCATTAAAAGCATCAGTGTTAAAAAGAAAGTCAGCTATTATTTTCAAATTCTAGGAAAAGTAAGTTTTCAGGAGGTGTCATTTGCATTGTCTAACCCATGGCAAGAGTCACATATGACAATTTTATATGTCCTTCTGTAAATCTCTATAGATGTCACTTTAACATCTATCCTTTCTCTAGAGGACCTCTGTTTTATTTTGTTTTTTTCATTTCTCTTGCCCTCTCTTTGTGTTTGTTGGTTTGTGTCATTCTTTGCTTATGTATCTCTGTTTTTCTCTGTAAGCTCTTTCATCAGTATATGTGATTTCTTATTGTATTCCCCTGTTAGATTGATAGTACAAGTATTATTAATTGAGAGTTTCTTTTTATAGAAATAAAATATTTTTATTACAGCTGTACTAGGAAATTTGGATAAGTAAAAAGTTTTTTATATCTTACCACCCAGACATAACCAACATTAATGGTTTATTATACAGCTCTAGAGACTTAAAAACATGGTTGTGTAAGGGTGTATGTGGTGTCTAATTTAAAAATATTGGACACCAGAATCTTGGTGAAACTTGATCCCTTACAATGCACAAGAGACTTTGTTTCTGTAGGAAAATAAGATTCATTTTGTCTAGTTTCTGTTCTTTTATGTTTTATAATTGTTATAAATTATAACTTTATAAGAAAGTTTGAGTCTATATTGAATGGACTTCTTATTTGTTAAGAACTGTTGTATTACTTATGCTGATTATCCCTTGATTTCTGAATGAGGATATCTGTTCAGTAGGAAACAAGAGCAGACCTCATCATAAATGGATTGATTTCCTAAGTCTCATTTTCTTAATGGCTACATGCTAATTCTGTTGCAAAACATAACCAGGTGTTACTTATTAATAGCAAGTTGGAAACCTCAGTTAGTTATACTTGAGCATTATAATGGAAGAATAACTACGTAAATCTCTGGGAAATATATATCACTCTTATGTATAAAAATTTAAATATTTTTAATAATAAATTATAAAAATATTCATTTTTCTTAACAAGTAATAAGTACAGTTTTTTTTCCACCCTCCATCCCTATTTCTTCCTAATTCATTTACATCTGTTTGTCAGCTGAAAAGCCTAAATTAAAAATATAGCCAAAGTAAATGTTTCTGTGATCCCAAATTTTCCACTTTATAAATGGATGATTTTGTTTTTATTTTCCTAGATACCATCACAGCCATGTTAGACTGCACTGATAGGCCTGTTCTTCAGGCCATTTTTCTTAACAGTAATTGCTTTGAACATCTCATACGACTGTTACAGAATTGCAAGGTATTTTTCTATTACTATTGTCTTTGATTTTAGAAAGCTCTTATTTTGTTTATGCTTTGATTCAAATTTAAACATATTATTACTGATTTTCTTTTTTATTATGGTAAAATACACATAAAATTTACCATCTTAACCATTTTTAAGGGTATAATTCAGTGGTATTAAATACATTCACATTGTTGTGCAACTATCATCACCATCCATTCTCCATAACCCTTTACATCTTATAGAACTGAAACTCTATACCCATTAAACAATTCCACATTCTACTCTCCCTCCAACCTCTGGCAACCGCCATTCTACTTTCTGTCTTTATGATTTTTGATTACTCTAAGTACCTCATGTAAGTAGAGTCATATAGTATTTGTCGTTTTGTGACTGGCTTATTTCACTTAGCATAATGTCCTCAAGATTCATCCCTGTTGTAGCATATTGCAGAATTTTCTTCCTTTTTTTAGGCTGAATAATATTCCATTGTCTGTACATGCCACATTATGTTTACCTCTTCATGTGTTGATGGACTCTTGTTATGATTCTACCTTTTGGCTGTCATGGATAAAGCTGCTATGAACCTGAATATACCCATATCTCTTTGAGTCCCTGCTTTTGTTCTTTTGGATATATTCCAGAAGTGAGATTGCTGGATCATATAGTAATTAAATTTTTAATATTTTGAGGAACCACCTTACTGTTTTCCACAGTGGCTGTGCCATTTGACATTCCTGCCAACAATACATAAGGGTTCTGATTTTTTCATATTCTCCTTGACAGTTATTTTCTTCTTTTTGATAACAGCTAATGCTAATGGGTGTGAAATGGCATCTCATTGTGATTTTGATTTGCCCTTAATGATTAGTGAGACTGAGCATCTTTTCATACGCTTATTGGCTATTTGTATATGTTCTTTGGAGAAATGTCTATGCAGGTTCTTTGTGCATTTTTTAATTGGGTTGTGTATTTTTTGTTGTTGAGTTTTAAAGTCTTTTGTTGTGCATTGTTAAAATTTGGTGTATTTGATGCATATAATTTTGTGCTTTTGTTTCATGTAAGATGATTTTGTTTGCATTTTCCTGTGTTATGATTTTAATATCTACATAATATTAAGTGGATGTACCATAATTTACCTAACTATTCCCTATGGCAAATACTCAACTTATTTCCATAACTCCTTCAAGTTCATAGACTAGAATTCTATTTCTAGTAGAATTCCTAGGTCAAAGGGCATAACATGCTTTTTTAAAACTAGGGAACATTGTATAAAAACAATTTGTAAATTGGGGAATATAGAAAAGTAGGAAAATAGAAATAATGTTCTTGATATATACTGCCAATTTGCTATTATTTTTCTTTTTTACTAGTTTACATTTGTAGCAGATCTGTGAGTACCTAATAACTAATATCTGATTATTATATTTTCATAAATTTCAAGATGGTATCAGAAATTTTTTAGAATGCTTCTTGAAAAGCCTTTGAAAATGGAACTACTTCAAAGAGCTTTTACTTTTTTTTTAAGTTTTTTTGTTTTTTTTTTAAGATTTTATTTATTTATTTGACAGAGAGAGAGAACAAGTAGGCAGAGAGGCAGGCAGAGGGAGAGGGAGAAGCAGGCTCCCCGCTGAGCAGGGAGCCCGAAGCGGGGCTCGATGCGGGGCTCAATGCGGGGCTCGATCCCGGGACTCGATCCCGGGACTCCGGGATCACGACCTGAGCCCAAGGCAGCCGCTTAACAGACTGAGCCACCCAGGCGCCCCGAGCTTTTACTTTTCTATTTGAGGTATTCCTTTCATGGAATCTGTGCTGAAAAATGCTAGGGTTTCATTCTGATTTTGTGAGGATATCCCAAAAAGGAGGATTTTAATATCAGCTCCTCGAATTTTTTCACACTGTTAGGAGAGATATCCATGAAAGCATTTTTGTCACTATGTTGCTTAGCTTATAAGATTAAAGAAAGATTAAAGAAATGGTATTAAAAAAATAAGGAATATATTGATGAAGTAAATAGGATGAATATTTACAAAGTCAATGAAAGTACTACCACTAGAAAGTTAAGATGCCTCCCCCCACCTTTTAAACATTATTCTTGGGAAAGAAATCCTAGGGAGATGAAAACAGCATAAGAAAACTTTATAAAACCTTTTGTTTGTTGTTTAAAAAAAAAAGCAATGTGTTTTTATCAGTTACAAAGGCAACTTCATCAAGACAAAATCTCCCATGTATAAGAGAACCTGCCAGTCACACATTAGAGAAGAGTAAATCACTAGGATAAAATGTAGTTCCTACTAAAATTGATTAGTGTTTTTCTTCAATATACGAAACTCAGATATTTAAAAAAATGTCATATCAGGGTCAACAGTATCTTTTTTAAAAAGTGCAAAGCTTTTTGGCATAGTGGTCATGATGTTGAGCTAATTTTTGCTCTTTCTACTGTCCTATAGGCCAGAGTTCCTTATAATTCAGATCTGGAGACTTGCTGACAGTCCTAGCATTTTAAAATTTAATTACTTGATAGCATTTACCACATTTTGTTTTGAGACAGGAAATGCTAGAGAAGAAACCCATTTCAGAGGGGAAAGCCAGGCTTTGGGACCCCAGCCTACTCTGCTGGAGGTGGTGTTCTAGGCAGGATATTCTAGTCAGAATCACTATAAACTGATCACTAAACATTACAGTTACTAAGTCCTAACAACATGGAAGAACCTTTAAAATAGACTGCCCAACTCTTTTATTATACAAATGAAGAAATAGGTCCTACAGGATTAAATGATTAACACAAGGTTAATACTGTTCCATGATGGAGCCAGGATTTCTTAATTCAGGTTCCATGATGGAGCCAGGATTTCTTAATTCAGGTATTCTGACCCTGAGTTCACTGGTTGTATGTAATTTTGTTGTATTGGTACTTAAGGTCAGTGGAAAAATGTTTTCTGTGTATTAAATATAGGAGGAGTACAGGTTTTATTGATAAATACATTTGATAGGGATAGGTTAATATGATTCTTAAATGTATAAAAATGTTCGGAATCTTGTGAAAACTTAAGTTCTTAAATATATTACAGGATGCCACAGGTGACTATGATTGACTTCTGTTTAAATTATTTTGTTAGTAAGGAATAAATAATTTATTCTATTTTACATAGTAATACAGAATCAAGACAACTGTTGTTTAAATATTCAGACTCAGAGGAAACATTGTCATCTAAAGCTTAAACAAACATTTTATGAATTACATGGAAAACTAGGCTGACTGCTGTAGTTTCTGTGCTTTCTTTTTGTATGAGATTCACCAGCCAGTTTATGCATTAATTTCCTTAAGTATTTGTGTAAAGACCTTTGGTTTGTCAAAATGAGTTTCATCTTACTGTGAAGTACTTAGAATATAATTCAGTGAAATCATACATTTAACTTTTCTGATAGCTATGATGAACCTTAAACATTTGAGAGTTGTTTTGTGTCACCATATTGCATTTTGGAAGGGGGATATGCTTTGAATTAATGTAAAAATTATTTTTAGAAGCTGTCCAAGGTATTTGGAGTAATGAGAAGAAAATAACAGCAAATTTCTAGTAGCAAAGAGAAGGGTTCAAAACCATAACATTTACTTTAGCATTCTGCTTGGAGTTTTAATCAGTTTTTTAAAAAATATAGACGTTGCAATGTATTATAAATATGTAAAGTTCTATTTGAGGACTTAAGTCATAAGATTCTGGAAAGCTATTGATACTGTTGTCTTGTTTACATTCCTTAATTTATTTTCTTCACTTTCTTCCCTTCCTTCTCCACCTCTACCCCTGAAAATCAAATACAACAAAAAAATTATCACTAAAACAGTCTTGGTAGGAATGAGAATTTATGAAAGGAACAACTAAAGGATGCTTTGTGGAAAAGATTGTTGGGAGTGGATACATAGAATGGTATAGTTGAAAGGTTGATTTTGGGAATTGTACCTGCCTGGATTCATACACATTGCCTTATTTGAACAAGGTTCTTTTCATTTTTTTAAAGTAGATTTTTATTTCAATTCTAGAGCAATAATCAATATAGATTTTGGAGGAAAAAAGAAATATAAAAAATATATTTTCTTAATCTTTTTATAAAACGTGTGTATATATAAATCTTTAAATTTTAAAAACTGTGGCAAAATACCCATAACAATATTTCCACATACATTTTTATTTTTTATTTTTTATTTTTTATTTTTTTTAAAGATTTTATTTATTTATTTGAGAGAGAGAATGAGAGAGAGAGAGAGAGCATGAGAGGGGGAGGGTCAGAGGGAGAAGCAGACTCCCTGCCGAGCAGGGAGCCCGATGCGGGACTTGATCCTGGGACTCCAGGATCATGACCTGAGCCGAAGGCAGTCGCTTAACCAACTGAGCCACCCAGGTGCCCCTCCACATACATTTTTAATGAGGATATATTTTTCTTTACAAAATTGGAATACCAGTGAATATTTTTGTATCCTGCTTTTAAATGTATTATATCATGAGTCTTTCCCATATACCATCATATATTTTTCAAAACATTGTTTTTAATGACTGCAAATATTTCAACCCAGCAGTTTTCAGAGTATGGGGTCCCCAAGATCATTTTAGGGAATCTGCAAAGTCTAATCTTAACATTTCAGTTTGAGGCTAGATTTTTTTTCATAAACTTGAATCAAAACAACATTATCATAACAGTCTGAATGCAAAGTAGATATTAGAGTTCATCTGTCTTCTATCAAGTCAGACTTTTAAAGAGATTGCAAAAATGTAAAAGCAGTGCCATTCTCACTAATGTATATTTGAAAAATAAAGGTTTTTTTCATAAAAATGTGTTATTTATGTCATCATGTAATATTGAATGACTAAACAAATATTACTTAAATGTTTTGATTTTAATTTTTCATGTGTAAATATTGAGAGATGTAACCCCACATAAATAGAAATTCTTTGTGGTTCTCAATAATTTTTAAGACTGTTAAGTGGTCTTGAGGCCAGAAAGTTTAAGGACTTCCCTTTCAGCATATGGATGAATCATAATTTATTTAACTATTCTACTGTTTAAGGATATTTGGGTGGTTTCTTACTTTATGCTATTGTAAATAAAGCTGAAGTGAGCATCTTTGTTTTAAAATCTTGGTGTGAGTTTCTGACCGTTTTTAGGGTAGATGTCTAGAAATACAGTTACTGACAGAGTAATTTTAAGATTCTTGATATGGATTGCTTTCTAGAAAACCTTTACTCATTTTTGCTTTCATCAGTTTTTAGCATTTCTGTTCCCTGCACCAGATAACATGGAATATTACTATTTAAAAAATTTTGCTATTGTGACACCTGGGTGGCTCAGTCAGTGAAGCATCTGCCTTCGGCTCAGGTCATGATCCCAGGGTCCTGGGATCAAGCCTTGTGTCTGGCTCCCTGCTCAGCGGGGAGTCTACTTCTCTCTCTCCCTCTGCCCCTCCCCCCTGCTTGCGTGTTCTCTCTCTCTCTCTCTCTTTCTCTGTCACTCTCTCTGTCTCTCAAATAAATGAATAAAATCTTTAAAAGTAAATTTTGCTGTTAATAATAACAGCTTTCACTTATTAAACCCTTGTTATGTGCTAGACACTATGTTAATAACCTAGCGTGGATTATCTCATTTAATCTGCACCCGTGTTTCATGAGTTACTCTTTTCCCTTTTGAGAAAATAAGCTCAGAGAAGTTAAGTCGTTTTTCTTAAAACCACACAGCTAATAATTAGCAGAACCAGGATTCAAATCCAGGTTTCTGATTCCAATGCCTATGTTGTGTACACTAATCTATTTTTAGGTTAAGCTTTATATATGTTCTACATATCATGTCATACCTTATCTTTATCTATTTTATTTTATATTGCATTATTTCAGTATATGGACTTTTGTTTTTTATTTTCTGATAGAACTTCCTAAGAAGAACTTCCTTCTTAGGCTGCTCTTGATAAATTCCTTTATAAATCTAACTTTCTTTCCCTTTTCACTTACATTTGAATTATCTTTCTTTTTATACAAAATGTGCCTGAGATCTTTTGGGATGCTAATTTTATATACTTAAACCAAAATACTTGATTCCCTTAGCAACCCCCATGTATGTCAGAGCTAATCCTAATCCCCTGTTGTGTAGAAACTAATATAAATTATACTCAACTCTTCATAATTTTGGAAAATAATTACCTCCTTTGTCAAAGCACATTAGCATATTTGAGACTCTGATAAGTATTTTCAGAAAGAACTCTTTTTTAATAGCATTTTATAAACATACTTGACTACAGAATCCTTACTGTACATTATTTACTACAGTATCTTTAATCTACCTCAAAAGCAAATTTCCTTCTTTTTTGTGATACATTTTCTGCTGATTCTTGAAGAATTTAGGAATATTAACTAATCTACTTGTTGCTATTATTTCTTATTTTAGTAACTTCAAGTTCCAAAAGAGAAATAACTAACAATGAATTATATAGTATATGAACTAATGTTAGTTTGTAATCCAAAAAGTGAATAGTTGATTGTCAGTTTAAAAGTGATATACTTCATCGCTTCTCGGCCTTTTGGCTAAGATCAAGTGTAAAAGTGATATACTTCACCAGTGGGTTCTTGAATTTATTTTCAAGAGACATGGAAATCCATTTAAACTTCATTTCTGCTTATAGGTAATTATTTCATGTTCTTTCTCCATTATTCTTGTCTCTGTTTTTAACAGCTCTTTTTAAATGCTAACACTAAGGTGGCAGACAAGAACGAGAAAGACCTTGCCAACAAATTACTGACAGAAATAAATGAGGACCAGGTATCTACAAAGCCTGCATCTTGTTTCATCTGAAGTCCAAAATCAGTCAATGGGAGTAACTATTCCTGTACTTTTCTTCTTATGTCTTAAAATATACAAACACTATCTAATTCTAATCTTCATTTATTATTTTTAAAAATTGTTAAAAAATTAAAAATAAAAATTTTTTTCATCTAAAAGATAAATATATTGAAATCTTGGTGGTTGATATAAATGATCAACAGTATTCCATCTGTATATGTGTGCATTCTTTTCAGTTTAAGGAGACACAAAGTACAGGAATGGAATCCCAGTATCAATGCTGTCCACGTGGTGGTGACTTCATATTTTGGGAGCTTCTTTCTCTAAGCATTGTGGTGTATTGGAACCTTAGGCTTTGTTTGTGAATATGTATGGTCAATTTTAATATCTTGATTCTTTGCTTCTTGTTGACAAGTAATGATTATAATTCAATGGACATCCGAATCCTGGAGGAAGGGGAGAAGATGCTGAACTCTTTGAGTCTTAATTTAGCATAAAACTTTTAACTGTTTTCTTTTCTAAAAAGTCACCCCTATATGGGTATAGAGCAGAAATAAGCAATTTTTGTTGCTTTTCAGCATTAGGTAATTCAGTTTTGAAAAAAACTACCTATTAAAAATGCTTTGGTTTTTTTCGTTGCCAAAATGTTTTCAGAGAGCTTACATGATGTCTTTTGTTATCTTAATACCCAGGTTTATAAATAGAGCTGTGGGGTAAAGAGACATGAAAATCTATTATTTTCTGTTCTGGATGTAAAATATCAACTATAGAGTACTATTTTAGATTTCTCTATAAATGTTAGTCTTAAGGCCTTCTTATGTAGATTAATAAAATATTTACAATGATATTCTTAGAGGTTTATGTTAGTATTCCTAATTGTAGGTACTATGGCCTAGTCGTCTTGAACAAAGTGTAAGAAAGATCTTACTCATATGAAATTCTTTATACAGAATGATTAATGTATATTATGTGTTTATTACATAATGTTTAATAACATCAACAAAAATCAAGATACTGGCTTAAATAACTAGCCTAAAAATGATAGACCTTAGCTTAAAATGACAGATCTAATCAGTCCCCTTTTACTCAAATCATTTTTAGTGGAAGGGAGAAGGGAAAGTCCTATTCATGGAGTAACTAGTTTAAGTCATAGTAATATATTCCCAAAAGCAGATTTTTGGGACTGTGAGTTTTTACAACTTTCTACTTCTCCTGCTATGCTTTCATGGTTGATTAAACCTGATGATATAACAGTCATGTTCAGTTTTTTAATGTTGTTAATGTTACCTTTTGTTTTCACATTTTTTCTCTAAATGCATGGCCCTGAAATTTAACACATCTCTTTATGATGAAGCTTAAACAGAAATAGACAAAATGAAGCTGAAGCTGGTTTTTATTTTTTACTTTTTTATTTTTTACAGCTTTTGGCATTAAAGGTTGCCTTCTCAAAAACATGATAGTGCTTATAGATACATGTTTCATATTCTATTCTGCCTCAAATTTTGCATTTTATGTAAAAATAGATACGCCTTGTGTTTGCAAGTGTGATTGGTGAATAAACGTACCATTTCAATTATAATGCAGGGCTTGTAAACCAAATAACACCATTTTAAACATCTTATTATACATGATAATGAAATTTCAACCTAGGAAGTTCAATGTATTTCTGAAGGGAAATTAAAATGTGATAGAATTTCTAGTGATAGCCTTCCCTCCCTTCCTCTGGAGATTGTCCATTATTTTTAAAAGCATGTATTAAGCTTGGTGTTCTTTTGGTTTTTGTTTTTTTCCAAAACATTTCAAAGTAATGAGTGAATGTGACTTTAATCCTTCTTGACACATGGCTTATTTTCTGTCAAGTAGGTAACTTTTCTTGCAGGTATAGTGTTTCAGAAATCTGTTTTATTGGAAGAGGAATGTATTGCATGTTAAGTAATTATTTTTTTCAGGTTTTCAGAACAAAGGTTTCCTAACAATACAAATCTTGAACACATTGTTAATTTCTTACCTTTTCTTTTTTTCTCTCTCTCTCTCTATGGTAGGTGTTTCAGGGACAGTTGGATTGTTTGGCTATATCAACCATTCAGGCTTTGACAGCAGTAATGAACAAATCTCCAGCTGCTAAGGTGAAACATACATCCTTAAGCTCTAAAATGTTATTTTAGATAAACTAATTTTCACTGTATAATTCCCAAAGTAATGTATGAAAGTATGTATATAATACCTGTGATTTCACACCTGAAGTGAAATAGTTCACAAGCTATCTCAGTGTAAAGAATCTTTTTGCTGATAATTTTAGAGCAAACACCTATGGGCACTACTTTGGGATTATATGATAGAACTGTAATTTCGTAGAGATTTATAGTGTCAGTCAACAAAGGTAGCACTGATGTTGGAATGATCATTTTATGTGATTCTATGGTTAGTGTGTTTAAAGAATTACATTTTATATCATAGTTTTTCTTCATTAATAAAATAATCACTCTTTGACTATTTGCTCAGTTTATGACTGCCTAGATTGTGAACATTTTCCACATGTGAACAGCCTTACCAGTTTGGGACTTGTTTTTCCACTTGGCCGTGGAAATTCTGCTTTTTTGTTACTCTCAGGATTTTCTTTCCATCTCATTCACTACCACTGACTTTGTCCTGCTGGTCACTGATGCTGATTTTGTGCTAGTAATTTCCTCACTGAATAGTTTTAAGGATTAATGAGATCATCTGTATAAAGTGGTAAGCATAGTGCCAGGCACATGATAAATGCTTAATGAATATCAGTGCCTATCATCATCATCATTATTATTACCGTTACCATTTTACCTTCTGTCTACCACCTCTAATATAAATGGCAGACATGAATGAATTATTCTTTGTTCCCTAAGCCATGCCTTCAGTAGTATTCCTTACTGTCCATTGGTTTTTGTTAGGAGACTAACGATTGCTCTATAAATGTTGCTATGTATAACTCATGGTTAGATGCCTACCAGATAGGCTTTTACAACTTTTACAGGCTGGCTTGGGAATCAAATCCCATTTATAATAGTTGATCTAAGAAAAAAACAATTTTAAGTTCTCAGTAACTGGTTTATGAGTATAATGGGTTGGCTGTACTGTATTATGATATTCAGACCTGGAATGATGTTTAAGTCTTATTAAAATATAACTTTTTTATTATGTAATGCTTTGCATGGTTTAAAATTCAAAAGGTTATTTTAAAAATACCCTTTTTTGGGGCAGCTGGGTGGCTCAGTCAGTTAAGCATAAGACTCTTGACCTCAGCTCAGGCCTTGATTTCAGGGTTGTGAGATTGCCCCCCCCACGTCTGGCTCCATGCTCAGCATGGAGTCGGCTTGAGATTCTCTCTCTCCCTCTCCCTCTGCTCCTCTCCCCGCTCATGCTTTCTCTCTTTCTCTTTCTCTTTCTTTAAATAAATAAATAGAATCTCTGTTTTCAAAAAGCCCTTTAAAAAAATGATTGGTATTCTTTTTTTTTTAAGTTTTTATTTAAATTCCAGTTAGTTAGCATACAGTGTAATATTAGTTTCAGGTGTACAATAGGGTGATTCAACAATTCCATACAATACTCAGTGCTCATCACAAGAGGTACATTTCTTGGTCCCCATCACCTATTTAACCTACCTACCCACCCATCTTCCCTCTGGTAACCATTAGTTTGTTCTCTATAGTTAAGACTATTTCTTGGTTTGCCTCTTTCGCTCTCTCTCCTTTTTTTTTTTCTTTTTTTGCCCTTGGCCTGTTTATTTTGTTTCTTAAATACCATATATGAGTGAAATCATATGGTATTTGTCTTTCTCTGACTGACTTATTTCTCTTAGCATAATACTCTCTAGATCCATCTGTGTCATTGCATATGACAAGATTTCATTCTTTTTTATGGCTAATATTCCATCATATATATATTTATATATCTGTCTGTCTACACACACACACACACACATATACACACTCTCTCTCTCTCTCACACTACATCTTCTTTATCCATTCATCATTTGATGGACACTTGGGCTGTTTCATAATTTGGCCATTGTAGCTAATACTGCTATAAACATAGGGGTGCTATATCCCTTTGAATTAATATTAAAAAATACCTTTTGAAAAAAGATTCTCTTCCTACCCTTGGCTCACAGTCAACTAGTTCCCCTCCCCAGAGACAACCAGTTACTCATTTTGTTTGAATCTTTTGATTTTGTAGTAAGTGTGTAAATTTATGCCTGATTTACTGGACCAATTTAGTATTACTAGCTTTTTTGGTTCTCTTTTTATTTTACTTTATGGTTTTCTGTGCCCACAAGTTCAAAAATACATATGACTTTAGACCTTACTAAAATGAACTTGATGTTCCAGATAATTCAGTCCATTTAGATACAAAAAGCAGAGAGAAAACTACCCATTTTTTCTGGTCACTACTCAAAATTGCCAGAACTCTTTAGTCTTCTAGACTAGTCTTCTAGACTGACTCCTTTTACCCCTAAAGTCTCATTTTTTCTTCATTTTTGTTTTGACTTCATGTAATACTATATAATTACAAATCAAGTGAAGAAAGGAAGTGATTGTACCCTAATCTGAAATTAATATAATAATTTTATAATATACAATTATTGCTTATTTCATTATATTTTGGTAGATTATGGTCACATCATATTTCAGAAGGTATATGGAATTTATTTTAAGATGAAGAAGTGATCTAGGAAGCAAATATTGACCTCAGTCTTTTCAACATTAAGTTAATTAACTTAAATGGGTATTACTCAGCATTTTATTTTATTTATTGTTTTAAAGATTTTATTTATTTATTTGACAGAGGGAGACACAGAGAGAGGGAGCACAAGCAGGGGGAGTGGGAGAGGGAGAAGCAGGCTTCCCGCAGAGCGGGGAGTCCGATGCGGGGCTCGATCCCAGGACCCCGGGATCATGACCTGAGCCGAAGGCAGACGCTTAACGACTGAGCCACCCAGGCGCCCTTTACTCAGCATTTTAAATATTCCATTAAATTCAGTCTTTGAAAATGTGCTTTGATGTATGTATTTCCCTTCCTCTAGGAAGTATTTAAAGAAAGAATTGGTTATACACATATGTTTGAGGTTTTAAAATCCCTGGGTCAGCCACCACTGGAACTACTTAAAGAACTTATGAATATGGTGAGTTTTTTAGCTTTATTAAACAAGTTCCATTATCTCCATGTCCAAGGTGGTTACTAACCTTTTGTCTTTTATGTTGCTTTATAGGCTGTAGAGGGTGACCACACTTCAGTTGGGATTTTGGGCATTAGTAATGTCCACCCTCTCTTGCTTCTTATCCAGTGGCTTCCAGAGCTAGAATCCCATGATCTGCAAATCTTCATCTCTGATTGGCTGAAAAGAATTTGTTGTATCAATAGGCAGAGTCGAACTACTTGTGTCAATGCAAACATGGGACTTCACATCATCAAAACTCTTGATTCCCATTCTTCCCTCCACCGAACTTGTGCTGAGAACTTGATTGCACTTCATGGTTCCTTGGGGAGTCAGTCAGTGAGCTCAGAAGAAATACGTCGACTACTAAGATTGCTGAGAGTGGATGAATCTGAGTATATTCACCCTTATACCACTCCTGTGACTCGAGCAATTCTGACAATGGCCCGAAAACAAAGTCTAGAGAGCGCGCTGCAGTATTTTAATTTGTCACATAGTATGGCAGGAATTTCTGTGCCTTCCATACAGAAGTGGCCAGGGTCTGCCTTTTCTTTCAATGCTTGGTTTTGCTTAGATCAGAATCAGTTGACTCTTGGCAATGCTAACAAAGGAGGAAAAAGAAAACAATTGTACAGGTACTGGTACAAGTTACAGAATATAAATGAACACTGTCATAACAGCATGTGCTGTAATTCCCAAAGGGGAAGAAGCTTTTCAAGCATCTAATTTTTGAATGCAGAACAGTTTATCTGAAGCCTCTTTATCCTTAGGGTGCACACAGTTTAATTATAAGTGTTTTATTGCTTTCATGATATTGATTACATGTCTCACATATTTTGCTAGTTCTTAGGCTAGTTTGGGAAAAAAGTTCCTTCTTAAAAGTATTGTAAAAGTAGAGAAAAAAGAATAACAAATTTTAAAATGAATGGTGATCTTTGTGTTCCATTGAAAATGCTGTATATTTATATGAAGGATCAGAAAACCTTTGTGTATGTACATCCAAACTTAGTTACTTCAGTAACTAATAATTTTTAATATGCCATGTGATTTTTAAGACTTTTATTTATGCTTTCTGAATCCTATTTGAAAGAATTTTGAAGATTTGAAAGTTTATTGTTTTACTGTTGTTTGATAATGGAATTCCACTCATATGGCTACCTTTAATAATTTACTAAACCAGTAAGCCCACAAAAAGATTTAAGAATTATCTTTGAAGCAAGATTGGACTGACATGTGGCAATAGAATGTAAGCCACAGCATTATTGATAAAGATATTTATGATGACATGGTTTTGTGTGTTTCAGTGATGATAAAGCTGAAAAACTGATTTCGAAAGTTCTTATAATATATATTTTTGTTAGCTTCTTTACAGGAAGTGGCATGGGTTTCGAAGCTTTTATTACCCATTCAGGTATGTTGGTTGTGGCAGTGTGCACAAAAAGAGAATATGCTACAGTTATGCTTCCTGACCACAGTTTCTGTGATTCCCTCTGGGTAAGGTTTTAGGACATCACATTTAACTTTCTGGTTCTTTCCTTTAAAGACACACTTGGTGTATGTACATCAGGAGTTGTCTCCTTTTTGAGAATCGATTAATTTTCACTTTAAAATTCTATGTATGTTGAAGTTTATAAGGAAGTTAATATTATTATCATCATCATTATAAATTCAGCAGCAGTAAGTTTTCTTCTAAAAAATTAAAAGGAAGTGTTATAATTTCTTTCAAGTTTTCTAAAATCAGATTTGATTTTGAAATTCAATTTAAAATGAGAACATAAATTGTTAAAAACAATGCATTTCGGTTGCTTTTCTTGAAGTATAAATTGCTTCTCATTAGAAAAATTGATTGTAAAGAATACTCAAACTTGGAAAATGCAGAAAAGATACTCTTAAAATTATGTATAAAGTTTCTAGAACAGATGTAAATGCCTTTATAGTACTACGGAAAAATTGTCATTCACTTTAAGAACAAAATTTTAATCAGCATTTAAGTATGCTTAAACTCAATGTTCTACTATTAACACAAACTAGTTATAAAGTAATACTCTGAAAACATTTGTCATTCCAAAGATTTAATGTAATTTTAGTCTTTAAATGTATGTCTTACTTTATTAGCACAACATAACCATTGTTCACATGCCTGGAAAAAGACCCTTTGGTCAGAGCCTTGTCTATATCTATGACAACGGACAGCAGAAGGTCTCTGCCCCTCTCAGATTTCCTGCCATGAATGAAGTAAGCACATCTAATCTACTCTTTTTTTATTTAAATTCAATTAATTAACATATAATATATTATTGGTTTTAGAGGTAGAGTTCAGTGACTCATCAGTCTTATATAATACACAGTGCTCATTACATCACATGCCCTTCTTAATGCCCATCACCCAGTTACCCCATCCCTCCACCCCCCTGCCCTCCAGCTATCCTCAGTTTGTTTCCTGTGATTAAGTGTCTCTTACGGTTTGTCTCCCTCTCTGGTTTCATCTTGTTTTATTTTTTCCTCTCTTCCCCTGTGATCCTCTGTTTTGTTTCTTAAATTCCACATATGAGTGAGATCATATGTTGTCTTTCTCTGATTGACTACTTCGCTTAGCATAATACCCTCTAGTTCCATCCACGTCGTTGGAGATGGCACTATTTCATTTTTTTTAATTTTATTTTTTTATGTTATGTTAGTCACCATACAATACAGCGCCCGTTTTTGATGCAGTGATCCACGATGGCTGAGTAGTATTCCATTGTGTGTATATATATACCACATCTTCTTTATCCATTCATCTGTCGACGGACATCTGGGTTCTTTCCATAGTTTGACTATTGTGGACATTGCTGCTGTAAACATTGGGGTGCAGGTGCCCCTTTGGATCGCTACATTTCTATCTTTGGGGTAAATACCCAGTAGTGCAATTGCTGGGTCAGAGGGTAGCTCTATTTTCAACTTTTTGAGGAACCTCCATACTGTTTTCCAGAGTGGCTGCACCAGCTTGCATTCCCACTGGCAGTGTAAGAGGGTTCCCCTTTCTCCGCATCTAACCTACTCTTTATGGGACCCATTGGTTGAGAACTCTTGAAAATTTTCTGTTTAATGTAGAAGGTTCTGTTTATTTTAAATATGTGCCCATAAATTTTAAAGTGTTTTCTATATTCTAAGATACAGTAAGTTAATATTTAATACTATTAGCCTATCATTGTTAGATGAAGTCAGACAACATGTAATAAAAACAACTTAAGGAAGAAACAAATGTAGTTAAAGGCTTAGGGGGAAAAAGACTTATAATAGGAAAGCCAAAGAAATTGAATAGAGCAGAGCAAAGGATCATTTAATAAAGCCCTCCAAGGGGTGCCTGGCTGGCTCAGTCGGAAGAGCATGAGACTCTTGATCTTGGGGTTGTGAGTTCAGTCCCCATGTTGGGTGTAAAGATTCCTTAAAAATAAAATCTAAATAAATAAATAAAGTCCACCAGTATACAAAATACTTTGAGACTATTATGTTGGACTGTTTTCTATCCCACTGAATTTGAAATAATAATGAAGAAACTTTAAGCCTTTACATATTATATTGTAGTCAGATACAAGGTGGAATTTATTTACTGAGATGATTCTTAAAGAACATTAGTGTAAAAGTTCTTTGAGAATTCTTAGATGATTTTGAAAGAGCCTTTTTTGAAGATAAGAGATATATTATTTCCCAAGTCGTCCTAGGAGTCTAGTAATTTCTTGTTGATGTTTATCCTGATGCTCATTACAGGATAACCTGTAATTAATATTATTATACAAATGTGTAGTTCTGTTTATACATTTTAAGGGAGAAAAGTAGTAATTTTCTCTATTTTAGAATATAGTAAAATTGTTAAAGTTTTAAAAAATGCTCATTAAAATGTGAGTTATAAAAGTAATGCATCTAAATCCCATAGGCCAAAAGTAACATCTATAATGACTTCTTAATGTGCGCACACATATGCACACATTATGATGCAATAAAATTAAAACTTTCAGTTTTTTTCCATCTATTTGTTTTCTTAATTTTATGTACTGTTTTATTTTCAATATCAAGATAGAGATGTAATTAAAATTGTATAATTTGTTTCTTAATTTTTAGCCTTTTATTTCCTGCTGCATTGGTTCAGCTGGGCAAAGAACCACCACTCCTCCACCTTCCCAAATCCCAGATCCACCTTTTTCTTCCCCCATTACCCCTCATCGGACATCATTTGGTGGAATTTTGTCATCAGCCTCCTGGGGAGGAACACTTGAAAAATCAAAATTGATTACGAAATTGATATCAGCTGGAACCCAAGATAGTGAATGGGGATGCCCCACATCTCTGGAGGGTCAGCTAGGGTCTGTTATCATCTTCTTTGAAGCACTACAGCCTCCTCAAGTGAAGGCATTATATTTAGCAGGTAAGCATGTACAGTCATATTATTTAAACTTAAATAGGTTTTTTTGTTGCTTACATATATTTTGAAGAATATATTTGATCTGAAGAGTATATTTGTATTTGTAATGGAAGCTGAAAGGGAAGAAAAAGCCCACTACATTCCATGCCCCCCACACCTCCAACTTGATTGGCATATTATTGACATAAAACATAGGTAAGTTTAAGAAGTACAATGTAATGATTTGATACACATGTATATTGCAAAATGATTACCGCAATAAGGTTAGTTAGGACCTCTGTCCCTCACATAATTACAATGCTTTACATGTGTTGTGATAACATTTAAGATCTACTCTCTTAATAACTTTTTGGGATATAATATAGTACACCATACTTTTTTTGGTAGGCATAAATAAAGCAAACCTTTAGGAAATTTTTCAAATATCATCCATAATAAGGTCTGTATTAGTGTGTTAGGACTGCTGTAACACAATACCACAGACTTGGGTGGCTTATACACTATTTCCTTACAATTCTGGATGTTATAATTCCAGGATCAAGTTTCCTTCAGGCTTGGTTTCTGTTGATGACTCTTCCTGGCTTATAGATGGCTACCTTCTCAGTGTGTCCTCACATGGTGTCCATCTTTCCTTGGTGTATGTGCAAAAAGAAAGATGTCTATTCCTCTTCTTATAAGGGACATCATTTAACCTTAGTTACCTCCTTAAAGACCTTATCTCCAAATATAGTCAGTCATATAGGGGGTTAGAGCTTCAACATATGAGTTTGGGGGGACATAATTCAACATATAATATTGCCAGTACTTCTGACAGATTTTAATAAATTGTTGAAACAAAATATAAGCCTGTGTTTATAAGAAATCATATGACTGATTCTAAGATCATGTAAGTCTTGTTCTAAAACTGGTCATTTTTATAATTTATGTATTTTTTTTTTTTTTTTTTTTTTAAAGATTTTATTTATTTATTTGAGAGAGAGAATGAGAGACAGAGAGCATGAGAGGGAGGAGGGTCAGAGGGAGAAGCAGACTCCCTGCCGAGCAGGGAGCCCGATGCGGGACTCGATCCCGGGACTCCAGGATCATGACCTGAGCCTTCGGCTCAGGTCATGATCCT